>NC_065548.1:32887800-33592101 GCF_022605725.1 Anthonomus grandis grandis | reverse complement strand
AATACCAAATTTAAATTATATTCGAATTATAGATAACAGTAATTGAGTAAGATTTGACTATTTTTTTTAAAGACAATACATCAGAAAAATTTAAAAAATAATTTATAGTAAATCAAATGAACTTCAAAAATTAAATTGGGACTCAAATCGGACAATGATATAGGGTTTAACTGTTCTAATTTCTTAACCCTGGTTATATCCAAAATGTAAAAAGAATCATTTGTGTCATCTTGTAAAACCTAAATACCAAATTTAAATTACATTCGAATAATAGATCATTGTAATAGAGTGAGATATGACTATTTTTTTAAAGCACAATACTTCAAAATATTTTTAAAAATCATTTAGGGTTAAACAAATTATATCTAAAAATTAAATTAAAATTAAATCAGAACAATAGCTAACGCTGTTAGTTATCGTATATTGTTAATTCTGTTTAGGTTCAAACCCTAAAAAAGATCATTTAACTATCTTGTATATGCGAAATACGAAATTTAAATTATATTCGAATAATAGATAACAGTAATAGAGTGAGATTTGTCTATTTTTAAAAAAAATCACACATCAGAAAAATTTTAAAAATAATTTATAGTAAATCAAATGAATATCAAAAATTAAATTGGCAGTCAAATCGGACAATGATATAGGGATTATTTGTTCTAATTTCTTAACCCTGGTTATACCCAGAATGTAAAAAAATCATTTGAGTTATCTTGTATAACCTAAATACTATTTTTAAATTATATTCGAATAATAGATAACCGTAATAGAGTGAGATATGACTATTTTTTTAAATCAGAATACTTCAAAATATGTTTAAAAATCATTTAGGATTAAACAAATTATATCTAAAAATTAAATTAAAATTAAATCAGAACAATAGCTAACGCTGTTAGTTATCGTATATTGTTAATTCTGTTTAGGTTCAAACCATAAAAAAGATCATTTAACTATCTTGTATATGCGAAATACGAAATTTAAATTATATTCGAATAATAGATAACAGTAATAGAGTGAGATTTGTCTATTTTTTTAAAAAATCACACATCAGAAAAATTTTAAAAATAATTTATAGTAAATCAAATGAATATCAAAAATTAAATTGGCAGTCAAATCGGACAATGATATAGGGATTATTTGTTCTAATTTCTTAACCCTGGTTACATCCAAAATGTAAAAAGAATCATTTGAGTCAACTTGTATAAACTGAATACCAAATTTAAATTATATTCGAATAATAGATAACAGTAATAGAGTGATATTTGACTATTTTTTTTTAAGAACAATACATCAGAAAAATTTTAAAAATAATTTATAGTAAATCAAATGAACTTTAAAAATTAAATTGGGACTCAAATCGAACAATGATATAGGGATTAATTGTTCTAATTTTTTAACCCTAGTTATATCCAAAATGTAAAAAGAACCATTTGAGTCATCTTGTAAAACCTAAATACCAAATTTAAATTACATTCGAATAATAGATCATTGTAATAGAGTGAGATATGACTATTTTTTTAAAGCACAATACTTCAAAATATTTTTAAAAATCATTTAGGGTTAAACAAATTATATCTAAAAATTACATTAAAATTAAATCGGAACAATAGCTAACGCTGTTAGTTATCGTATATTGTTAATTCTTGTTAGGTTTAAACCATAAAAAAGATCATTTGGCTATCTTGTATATGCGAAATACTAAATTTAAATTATATTCGAATAATAGATAACTGTAATAGAGTGAGATATGACTATTTTTTTAAAGCACAATACTTCAAAATATTTTTAAAAATCATTTAGGGTTAAACAAATTATATCTAAAAATTAAATTAAAATTAAATCAGAACAAAAGCTAAGGCTGTTATCGTATAATGTTAATTCTTGTTAGGTTCAAACCATAAAAAAGATCATTTGGCTATCTTGTATATGCGAAATACTAAATTTAAATTATATTCGAATAATAGATAACTGTAATAGAGTGAGATTTGACTATTTTTTTTAAAAACAATACATTAGAAAAATATGAAAAATAATTTATAGTAAAGCAAATGAAATTCAAAAATTAAACTGGGAGTCAAATTGGACAATGATATACGGATTAATAGTTCTAATTTCTTAACCCTGGTTATATCCAAAATGTAAAAAGAATCATTTGAGTCATCTTGTAAAACCTAAATACCAAATTTAAATTACATTCGAATAATATATCATTGTAATAGAGTGAGATATGACTATTTTTTTAAAGCACAATACATCAAAATATTTTTAAAAATCATATAGGGTTAAACAAATTATATCTAAAAATTACATTAAAATTAAATCGGAACAATAGCTAACGCTATTAATTATTGTATTTTCTTATTTCTGGTTATGTCCAAAATGTAAAAAGGATTATTTGAGCCATCTTGTAGAACCTAAATTCTAATTTTAAATTATATTCGAATAATAGATAACAGTAATAGAGTGAGATATGACTATATTTTTAAAAAACAATACATTAGAAACATTTTTAAAATAATTTATAGTAAATCAAATGACCTTCAAAAATTAAATTAGGAGTCAAATCGGACAATGATATAGGGATTAATTGTTCTAATTTCTTAACCTTGACTACATCCAAGATGTAAAAAGAATCATTTGAGTCATCTTGTATAACCTAAATACCAAATTTAAATTACATTCGAATAATAGATCATTGTAATAGAGTGAGATATGACTATTTTCTTAAAAAACAATACATTAAAAAAAATTTTAAAATAATTTATAGTAAATCAAATGAAATTCAAAAATTAAATTGGGAGTCAAATCGGACAATGCTATAGGGATTAATTGATCTAATTTCTTAACCCTGGTTATACCCAGAATGTAAAAAAATCATTTGAGTTATCTTGTATAACCTAAATACTTTTTTTAAATTATATTCGAATAATAGATAACCGTAATAGAGTGAGATATGACTATTTTTTTTTAAAACAATACATTAAAAAAATATGAAAAATAATTTAAAGTAAATCAAATGAAATTCAAAAATAAAATTGGGAGTCAAATCGGACAATGATATACGGATTAATAGTTCTAATTTCTTAACCCTGGTTATATCCAAAATGTAAAAAGAATCATTTGAGTTATCTTGTATAACCTAAATACCAAATTTAAACTACATTCGAATAATAATAGATCATTGCAATAGAGCGAGAAATGACTATTTTTTTAAAACACAATACATCAAAATATCTTTAAAAATCATATAGGGTTAAACAAATTATTTCTAAAAATTAAATTAAAATTAAATCTGAACGATAGCTAACGCTATTAGTAATCGTATTTTCTTAATTCTGGTTATGTTCAAACCGTAAAAAAGATCATTTGGCTATCTTGTATTTGCGAAATACTAAATTTAAATTATATTCGAATAATAGATAACAGTAATAGAGTGAGATTTGTCTATTTTTTTAAAAAATCACACATCAGAAAAATTTTAAAAATAATTTATAGTAAATCAAATGTACTTCAAAAATTAAATTGGGACTCAAATCGAACAATGATATAGGGATTAATTGTTCTAATTTTTTAACCCTGGTTATATCCAAAATGTAAAAAGAATCATTTGTGTCATCTTGTAAAACCTAAATACCAAGTTTAAATTACATTCGAATAATAGATCATTGTAATAGAGTGAGATATGACTATTTTTTTAAAGCACAATACATCAAAATATTTTTAAAAATCATTTAGAATTAAAAAATATATATATCTAAAAATTAAATTAAAATTAAATCAGAACAATAGCTAACGCTGTTAGTTATCGTATATTGTTAATTCTGTTTAGGTTCAAACCATAAAAAAGATCATTTAACTATCTTGTATATGCGAAATACGAAATTTAAATTATATTCGAATAATAGATAACAGTAATAGAGTGAGATTTGTCTATTTTTTTAAAAAATCACACATCAGAAAAATTTTAAAAATAATTTATAGTAAATCAAATGAATATCAAAAATTAAATTGGCAGTCAAATCGGACAATGATATAGGGATTATTTGTTCTAATTTCTTAACCCTGGTTACATCCAAAATGTAAAAAGAATCATTTGAGTCAACTTGTATAAACTGAATACCAAATTTAAATTATATTCGAATAATAGATAACAGTAATAGAGTGATATTTGACTATTTTTTTTTAAGAACAATACATCAGAAAAATTTTAAAAATAATTTATAGTAAATCAAATGAACTTTAAAAATTAAATTGGGACTCAAATCGAACAATGATAGAGGGATTAATTGTTCTAATTTTTTAACCCTAGTTATATCCAAAATGTAAAAAGAACCATTTGAGTCATCTTGTAAAACCTAAATACCAAATTTAAATTACATTCGAATAATAGATCATTGTAATAGAGTGAGATATGACTATTTTTTTAAAGCACAATACTTCAAAATATTTTTAAAAATCATTTAGGGTTAAACAAATTATATCTAAAAATTAAATCAGAATAGCTAAGGCTATTAGTTATCGTATAATGTTAATTCTTGTTAGGTTCAAACCATAAAAAAGATCATTTGGCTATCTTGTATATGCGAAATACTAAATTTAAATTATATTCGAATAATAGATAACTGTAATAGAGTGAGATTTGACTATTTTTTTTAAAAACAATACATTAGAAAAATATGAAAAATAATTTATAGTAAATCAAATGAAATTCAAAAATTAAATTGGGAGTCAAATCGGACAATGATATAGGGATTAATTGTTCTAATTTCTTAACCCTGGTTACATCCAAAATGTCAAAAGATTCATTTTAGTCATCTTGTATAAACTAAATACCAAATTTAAATTATATTCGAATTATAGATAACAGTAATTGAGTAAGATTTGACTATTTTTTTTAAAGACAATACATCAGAAAAATTTAAAAAATAATTTATAGTAAATCAAATGAACTTCAAAAATTAAATTGGGACTCAAATCGGACAATGATATAGGGTTTAACTGTTCTAATTTCTTAACCCTGGTTATATCCAAAATGTAAAAAGAATCATTTGTGTCATCTTGTAAAACCTAAATACCAAATTTAAATTACATTCGAATAATAGATCATTGTAATAGAGTGAGATATGACTATTTTTTTAAAGCACAATACTTCAAAATATTTTTAAAAATCATTTAGGGTTAAACAAATTATATCTAAAAATTAAATTAAAATTAAATCAGAACAATAGCTAACGCTGTTAGTTATCGTATATTGTTAATTCTGTTTAGGTTCAAACCCTAAAAAAGATCATTTAACTATCTTGTATATGCGAAATACGAAATTTAAATTATATTCGAATAATAGATAACAGTAATAGAGTGAGATTTGTCTAATTTTAAAAAAAATCACACATCAGAAAAATTTTAAAAATAATTTATAGTAAATCAAATGAATATCAAAAATTAAATTGGCAGTCAAATCGGACAATGATATAGGGATTATTTGTTCTAATTTCTTAACCCTGGTTATACCCAGAATGTAAAAAAATCATTTGAGTTATCTTGTATAACCTAAATACTATTTTTAAATTATATTCGAATAATAGATAACCGTAATAGAGTGAGATATGACTATTTTTTTAAATCAGAATACTTCAAAATATGTTTAAAAATCATTTAGGATTAAACAAATTATATCTAAAAATTAAATTAAAATTAAATCAGAACAATAGCTAACGCTGTTAGTTATCGTATATTGTTAATTCTGTTTAGGTTCGAACCATAAAAAAGATCATTTAACTATCTTGTATATGCGAAATACGAAATTTAAATTATATTCGAATAATAGATAACAGTAATAGAGTGAGATTTGTCTATTTTTTTAAAAAATCACACATCAGAAAAATTTTAAAAATAATTTATAGTAAATCAAATGAATATCAAAAATTAAATTGGCAGTCAAATCGGACAATGATATAGGGATTATTTGTTCTAATTTCTTAACCCTGGTTACATCCAAAATGTAAAAAGAATCATTTGAGTCAACTTGTATAAACTGAATACCAAATTTAAATTATATTCGAATAATAGATAACAGTAATAGAGTGATATTTGACTATTTTTTTTTAAGAACAATACATCAGAAAAATTTTAAAAATAATTTATAGTAAATCAAATGAACTTTAAAAATTAAATTGGGACTCAAATCGAACAATGATATAGGGATTAATTGTTCTAATTTTTTAACCCTAGTTATATCCAAAATGTAAAAAGAACCATTTGAGTCATCTTGTAAAACCTAAATACCAAATTTAAATTACATTCGAATAATAGATCATTGTAATAGAGTGAGATATGACTATTTTTTTAAAGCACAATACTTCAAAATATTTTTAAAAATCATTTAGGGTTAAACAAATTATATCTAAAAATTACATTAAAATTAAATCGGAACAATAGCTAACGCTGTTAGTTATCGTATATTGTTAATTCTTGTTAGGTTTAAACCATAAAAAAGATCATTTGGCTATCTTGTATATGCGAAATACTAAATTTAAATTATATTCGAATAATAGATAACTGTAATAGAGTGAGATATGACTATTTTTTTAAAGCACAATACTTCAAAATATTTTTAAAAATCATTTAGGGTTAAACAAATTATATCTAAAAATTAAATTAAAATTAAATCAGAACAAAAGCTAAGGCTGTTAGTTATCGTATAATGTTAATTCTTGTTAGGTTCAAACCATAAAAAAGATCATTTGGCTATCTTGTATATGCGAAATACTAAATTTAAATTATATTCGAATAATAGATAACTGTAATAGAGTGAGATTTGACTATTTTTTTTAAAAACAATACATTAGAAAAATATGAAAAATAATTTATAGTAAAGCAAATGAAATTCAAAAATTAAACTGGGAGTCAAATTGGACAATGATATACGGATTAATAGTTCTAATTTCTTAACCCTGGTTATATCCAAAATGTAAAAAGAATCATTTGAGTCATCTTGTAAAACCTAAATACCAAATTTAAATTACATTCGAATAATATATCATTGTAATAGAGTGAGATATGACTATTTTTTTAAAGCACAATACATCAAAATATTTTTAAAAATCATATAGGGTTAAACAAATTATATCTAAAAATTACATTAAAATTAAATCGGAACAATAGCTAACGCTATTAATTATTGTATTTTCTTATTTCTGGTTATGTCCAAAATGTAAAAAGGATTATTTGAGCCATCTTGTAAAACCTAAATTCTAATTTTAAATTATATTCGAATAATAGATAACAGTAATAGAGTGAGATATGACTATATTTTTAAAAAACAATACATTAGAAACATTTTTAAAATAATTTATAGTAAATCAAATGACCTTCAAAAATTAAATTAGGAGTCAAATCGGACAATGATATAGGGATTAATTGTTCTAATTTCTTAACCTTGACTACATCCAAAATGTAAAAAGAATCATTTGAGTCATCTTGTATAACCTAAATACCAAATTTAAATTACATTCGAATAATAGATCATTGTAATAGAGTGAGATATGACTATTTTCTTAAAAAACAATACATTAAAAAAAATTTTAAAATAATTTATAGTAAATCAAATGAAATTCAAAAATTAAATTGGGAGTCAAATCGGACAATGCTATAGGGATTAATTGATCTAATTTCTTAACCCTGGTTATACCCAGAATGTAAAAAAATCATTTGAGTTATCTTGTATAACCTAAAAACTTTTTTTAAATTATATTCGAATAATAGATAACCGTAATAGAGTGAGATATGACTATTTTTTTTTAAAACAATACATTAAAAAAATATGAAAAATAATTTAAAGTAAATCAAATGAAATTCAAAAATAAAATTGGGAGTCAAATCGGACAATGATATACGGATTAATAGTTCTAATTTCTTAACCCTGGTTATATCCAAAATGTAAAAAGAATCATTTGAGTTATCTTGTATAACCTAAATACCAAATTTAAATTACATTCGAATAATAGATCATTGTAATAGAGTGAGATATGACTATTTTTTTAAAACACAAAACATCAAACTATTTTTAAAAATCATTAAGGGATAATCAAATTATATCTAAAAATCGAATTAAAATTAAATCTGAACAATCGCTAATGCTATTAGTTATTATATTTTCTTAAGTCTGGTTGTGTTCAAACCGTAAAAAACACCATTTGGCTATATTGTGTATGCAAAATAGTAAATTTAAATTATATTCGACTAATAGATAACAGTAATAGAGTGAAATATGATTATTTTTTTAAACACAATACATCAAAATATTTGATAAAATTATTTAGGGTTAATCAAATTATATTTAAAAATTGAATTAAAATTAAATCGGAACAATCGCTAACGCTTTTAGTTATCATATTTTCTTAATTCTGGTTGTGTTCAAACCGTAAAAAACATCATTTGGCTATCTCCTATATACGAAATAGTAAATTTAAAATATATTCAAGTAATAGATAACAGTAATAGAGTGAAATATGATTATTTTTTTAAACACAATACATCAAAATATTTGAAAAAATTATTTAGGGTTAATCAAATTATATCTTAAAATTGAATTAAAATTAAATCGGAACAATCGCTAACGCTATTAGTTATTACATTTTCATAACTCTGGTTCTGTTCAATCCATAAAAAACATCATTTGGCTATCTCGTATATGCAAAATAGTAAATTTACATTATATATTGGAATAATAGATAACAGTAATAGAGTGTGATAAAATTATTTTTTTAAAAAACAATACATCAGAAAAATTTATAAAATAATTTATAGTAAATCAAATGAACTTCAAAAATTAAATTAGGAGTCAAATTGGACAATGATATAGGAATTAATTGTTCTAATTTCTTAACTTTGGTTAGATCAAAAATGTAGAAATAATCATTTGAGTCATCTTGTATAACCTAAATACCAAATTTAAACTACATTCGAATAATAATAGATCATTGCAATAGAGCGAGAAATGACTATTTTTTTAAAACACAATACATCAAAATATCTTTAAAAATCATATAGGGTTAAACAAATTATTTCTAAAAATTAAATTAAAATTAAATCTGAACGATAGCTAACGCTATTAGTAATCGTATTTTCTTAATTCTGGTTATGTTCAAACCGTAAAAAAGATCATTTGGCTATCTTGTATTTGCGAAATACTAAATTTAAATTATATTCGAATAATAGATAACAGTAATAGAGTGAGATTTGTCTATTTTTTTAAAAAATCACACATCAGAAAAATTTTAAAAATAATTTATAGTAAATCAAATGTACTTCAAAAATTAAATTGGGACTCAAATCGGACAATGATATAGGGTTTAATTGTTCTAATTTCTTAACCCTGGTTATATCCAAAATGTAAAAAGAATCATTTGTGTCATCTTGTAAAACCTAAATACCAAGTTTAAATTACATTCGAATAATAGATCATTGTAATAGAGTGAGATATGACTATTTTTTTAAAGCACAATACATCAAAATATTTTTAAAAATCATTTAGGATTAAAAAAAATATATCTAAAAATTAAATTAAAATTAAATCAGAACAATAGCTAACGCTGTTAGTTATCGTATATTGTTAATTCTGTTTAGGTTCAAACCATAAAAAAGATCATTTAACTATCTTGTATATGCGAAATACGAAATTTAAATTATATTCGAATAATAGATAACAGTAATAGAGTGAGATTTGTCTATTTTTTTAAAAAATCACACATCAGAAAAATTTTAAAAATAATTTATAGTAAATCAAATGAATATCAAAAATTAAATTGGCAGTCAAATCGGACAATGATATAGGGATTATTTGTTCTAATTTCTTAACCCTGGTTACATCCAAAATGTAAAAAGAATCATTTGAGTCAACTTGTATAAACTGAATACCAAATTTAAATTATATTCGAATAATAGATAACAGTAATAGAGTGATATTTGACTATTTTTTTTTTAAGAACAATACATCAGAAAAATTTTAAAAATAATTTATAGTAAATCAAATGAACTTTAAAAATTAAATTGGGACTCAAATCGAACAATGATAGAGGGATTAATTGTTCTAATTTTTTAACCCTAGTTATATCCAAAATGTAAAAAGAACCATTTGAGTCATCTTGTAAAACCTAAATACCAAATTTAAATTACATTCGAATAATAGATCATTGTAATAGAGTGAGATATGACTATTTTTTTAAAGCACAATACTTCAAAATATTTTTAAAAATCATTTAGGGTTAAACAAATTATATCTAAAAATTAAATCAGAATAGCTAAGGCTATTAGTTATCGTATAATGTTAATTCTTGTTAGGTTCAAACCATAAAAAAGATCATTTGGCTATCTTGTATATGCGAAATACTAAATTTAAATTATATTCGAATAATAGATAACTGTAATAGAGTGAGATTTGACTATTTTTTTTAAAAACAATACATTAGAAAAATATGAAAAATAATTTATAGTAAATCAAATGAAATTAAAAAATTAAATTGGGAGTCAAATCGGACAATGATATAGGGATTAATTGTTCTAATTTCTTAACCCTGGTTACATCCAAAATGTCAAAAGATTCATTTTAGTCATCTTGTATAAACTAAATACCAAATTTAAATTATATTCGAATTATAGATAACAGTAATTGAGTAAGATTTGACTATTTTTTTTAAAGACAATACATCAGAAAAATTTAAAAAATAATTTATAGTAAATCAAATGAACTTCAAAAATTAAATTGGGACTCAAATCGGACAATGATATAGGGTTTAACTGTTCTAATTTCTTAACCCTGGTTATATCCAAAATGTAAAAAGAATCATTTGTGTCATCTTGTAAAACCTAAATACCAAATTTAAATTACATTCGAATAATAGATCATTGTAATAGAGTGAGATATGACTATTTTTTTAAAGCACAATACTTCAAAATATTTTTAAAAATCATTTAGGGTTAAACAAATTATATCTAAAAATTAAATTAAAATTAAATCAGAACAATAGCTAACGCTGTTAGTTATCGTATATTGTTAATTCTGTTTAGGTTCAAACCCTAAAAAAGATCATTTAACTATCTTGTATATGCGAAATACGAAATTTAAATTATATTCGAATAATAGATAACAGTAATAGAGTGAGATTTGTCTATTTTTAAAAAAAATCACACATCAGAAAAATTTTAAAAATAATTTATAGTAAATCAAATGAATATCAAAAATTAAATTGGCAGTCAAATCGGACAATGATATAGGGATTATTTGTTCTAATTTCTTAACCCTGGTTATACCCAGAATGTAAAAAAATCATTTGAGTTATCTTGTATAACCTAAATACTATTTTTAAATTATATTCGAATAATAGATAACCGTAATAGAGTGAGATATGACTATTTTTTTAAATCAGAATACTTCAAAATATGTTTAAAAATCATTTAGGATTAAACAAATTATATCTAAAAATTAAATTAAAATTAAATCAGAACAATAGCTAACGCTGTTAGTTATCGTATATTGTTAATTCTGTTTAGGTTCAAACCATAAAAAAGATCATTTAACTATCTTGTATATGCGAAATACGAAATTTAAATTATATTCGAATAATAGATAACAGTAATAGAGTGAGATTTGTCTATTTTTTTAAAAATTCACACATCAGAAAAATTTTAAAAATAATTTATAGTAAATCAAATGAATATCAAAAATTAAATTGGCAGTCAAATCGGACAATGATATAGGGATTATTTGTTCTAATTTCTTAACCCTGGTTACATCCAAAATGTAAAAAGAATCATTTGAGTCAACTTGTATAAACTGAATACCAAATTTAAATTATATTCGAATAATAGATAACAGTAATAGAGTGATATTTGACTATTTTTTTTTAAGAACAATACATCAGAAAAATTTTAAAAATAATTTATAGTAAATCAAATGAACTTTAAAAATTAAATTGGGACTCAAATCGAACAATGATATAGGGATTAATTGTTCTAATTTTTTAACCCTAGTTATATCCAAAATGTAAAAAGAACCATTTGAGTCATCTTGTAAAACCTAAATACCAAATTTAAATTACATTCGAATAATAGATCATTGTAATAGAGTGAGATATGACTATTTTTTTAAAGCACAATACTTCAAAATATTTTTAAAAATCATTTAGGGTTAAACAAATTATATCTAAAAATTACATTAAAATTAAATCGGAACAATAGCTAACGCTGTTAGTTATCGTATATTGTTAATTCTTGTTAGGTTTAAACCATAAAAAAGATCATTTGGCTATCTTGTATATGCGAAATACTAAATTTAAATTATATTCGAATAATAGATAACTGTAATAGAGTGAGATATGACTATTTTTTTAAAGCACAATACTTCAAAATATTTTTAAAAATCATTTAGGGTTAAACAAATTATATCTAAAAATTAAATTAAAATTAAATCAGAACAAAAGCTAAGGCTGTTAGTTATCGTATAATGTTAATTCTTGTTAGGTTCAAACCATAAAAAAGATCATTTGGCTATCTTGTATATGCGAAATACTAAATTTAAATTATATTCGAATAATAGATAACTGTAATAGAGTGAGATTTGACTATTTTTTTTAAAAACAATACATTAGAAAAATATGAAAAATAATTTATAGTAAAGCAAATGAAATTCAAAAATTAAACTGGGAGTCAAATTGGACAATGATATACGGATTAATAGTTCTAATTTCTTAACCCTGGTTATATCCAAAATGTAAAAAGAATCATTTGAGTCATCTTGTAAAACCTAAATACCAAATTTAAATTACATTCGAATAATATATCATTGTAATAGAGTGAGATATGACTATTTTTTTAAAGCACAATACATCAAAATATTTTTAAAAATCATATAGGGTTAAACAAATTATATCTAAAAATTACATTAAAATTAAATCGGAACAATAGCTAACGCTATTAATTATTGTATTTTCTTATTTCTGGTTATGTCCAAAATGTAAAAAGGATTATTTGAGCCATCTTGTAGAACCTAAATTCTAATTTTAAATTATATTCGAATAATAGATAACAGTAATAGAGTGAGATATGACTATATTTTTAAAAAACAATACATTAGAAACATTTTTAAAATAATTTATAGTAAATCAAATGACCTTCAAAAATTAAATTAGGAGTCAAATCGGACAATGATATAGGGATTAATTGTTCTAATTTCTTAACCTTGACTACATCCAAAATGTAAAAAGAATCATTTGAGTCATCTTGTATAACCTAAATACCAAATTTAAATTACATTCGAATAATAGATCATTGTAATAGAGTGAGATATGACTATTTTCTTAAAAAACAATACATTAAAAAAAATTTTAAAATAATTTATAGTAAATCAAATGAAATTCAAAAATTAAATTGGGAGTCAAATCGGACAATGCTATAGGGATTAATTGATCTAATTTCTTAACCCTGGTTATACCCAGAATGTAAAAAAATCATTTGAGTTATCTTGTATAACCTAAATACTTTTTTTAAATTATATTCGAATAATAGATAACCGTAATAGAGTGAGATATGACTATTTTTTTTTAAAACAATACATTAAAAAAATATGAAAAATAATTTAAAGTAAATCAAATGAAATTCAAAAATAAAATTGGGAGTCAAATCGGACAATGATATACGGATTAATAGTTCTAATTTCTTAACCCTGGTTATATCCAAAATGTAAAAAGAATCATTTGAGTTATCTTGTATAACCTAAATACCAAATTTAAATTACATTCGAATAATAGATCATTGTAATAGAGTGAGATATGACTATTTTTTTAAAACACAAAACATCAAACTATTTTTAAAAATCATTAAGGGATAATCAAATTATATCTAAAAATCGAATTAAAATTAAATCTGAACAATCGCTAATGCTATTAGTTATTATATTTTCTTAAGTCTGGTTGTGTTCAAACCGTAAAAAACACCATTTGGCTATATTGTGTATGCAAAATAGTAAATTTAAATTATATTCGACTAATAGATAACAGTAATAGAGTGAAATATGATTATTTTTTTAAACACAATACATCAAAATATTTGATAAAATTATTTAGGGTTAATCAAATTATATCTAAAAATTGAATTAAAATTAAATCGGAACAATCGCTAACGCTTTTAGTTATCATATTTTCTTAATTCTGGTTGTGTTCAAACCGTAAAAAACATCATTTGGCTATCTCCTATATACGAAATAGTAAATTTAAAATATATTCAAGTAATAGATAACAGTAATAGAGTGAAATATGATTATTTTTTTAAACACAATACATCAAAATATTTGAAAAAATTATTTAGGGTTAATCAAATTATATCTTAAAATTGAATTAAAATTAAATCGGAACAATCGCTAACGCTATTAGTTATTACATTTTCATAACTCTGGTTCTGTTCAATCCATAAAAAACATCATTTGGCTATCTCGTATATGCAAAATAGTAAATTTACATTATATATTGGAATAATAGATAACAGTAATAGAGTGTGATAAAATTATTTTTTTAAAAAACAATACATCAGAAAAATTTATAAAATAATTTATAGTAAATCAAATGAACTTCAAAAATTAAATTAGGAGTCAAATTGGACAATGATATAGGAATTAATTGTTCTAATTTCTTAACTTTGGTTAGATCAAAAATGTAGAAATAATCATTTGAGTCATCTTGTATAACCTAAATACCAAATTTAAACTACATTCGAATAATAATAGATCATTGCAATAGAGCGAGAAATGACTATTTTTTTAAAACACAATACATCAAAATATCTTTAAAAATCATATAGGGTTAAACAAATTATTTCTAAAAATTAAATTAAAATTAAATCTGAACGATAGCTAACGCTATTAGTAATCGTATTTTCTTAATTCTGGTTATGTTCAAACCGTAAAAAAGATCATTTGGCTATCTTGTATTTGCGAAATACTAAATTTAAATTATATTCGAATAATAGATAACAGTAATAGAGTGAGATTTGTCTATTTTTTTAAAAAATCACACATCAGAAAAATTTTAAAAATAATTTATAGTAAATCAAATGTACTTCAAAAATTAAATTGGGACTCAAATCGGACAATGATATAGGGTTTAATTGTTCTAATTTCTTAACCCTGGTTATATCCAAAATGTAAAAAGAATCATTTGTGTCATCTTGTAAAACCTAAATACCAAGTTTAAATTACATTCGAATAATAGATCATTGTAATAGAGTGAGATATGACTATTTTTTTAAAGCACAATACATCAAAATATTTTTAAAAATCATTTAGGATTAAAAAAAATATATCTAAAAATTAAATTAAAATTAAATCAGAACAATAGCTAACGCTGTTAGTTATCGTATATTGTTAATTCTGTTTAGGTTCAAACCATAAAAAAGATCATTTAACTATCTTGTATATGCGAAATACGAAATTTAAATTATATTCGAATAATAGATAACAGTAATAGAGTGAGATTTGTCTATTTTTTTAAAAAATCACACATCAGAAAAATTTTAAAAATAATTTATAGTAAATCAAATGAATATCAAAAATTAAATTGGCAGTCAAATCGGACAATGATATAGGGATTATTTGTTCTAATTTCTTAACCCTGGTTACATCCAAAATGTAAAAAGAATCATTTGAGTCAACTTGTATAAACTGAATACCAAATTTAAATTATATTCGAATAATAGATAACAGTAATAGAGTGATATTTGACTATTTTTTTTTTAAGAACAATACATCAGAAAAATTTTAAAAATAATTTATAGTAAATCAAATGAACTTTAAAAATTAAATTGGGACTCAAATCGAACAATGATAGAGGGATTAATTGTTCTAATTTTTTAACCCTAGTTATATCCAAAATGTAAAAAGAACCATTTGAGTCATCTTGTAAAACCTAAATACCAAATTTAAATTACATTCGAATAATAGATCATTGTAATAGAGTGAGATATGACTATTTTTTTAAAGCACAATACTTCAAAATATTTTTAAAAATCATTTAGGGTTAAACAAATTATATCTAAAAATTAAATCAGAATAGCTAAGGCTATTAGTTATCGTATAATGTTAATTCTTGTTAGGTTCAAACCATAAAAAAGATCATTTGGCTATCTTGCATATGCGAAATACTAAATTTAAATTATATTCGAATAATAGATAACTGTAATAGAGTGAGATTTGACTATTTTTTTTAAAAACAATACATTAGAAAAATATGAAAAATAATTTATAGTAAATCAAATGAAATTAAAAAATTAAATTGGGAGTCAAATCGGACAATGATATAGGGATTAATTGTTCTAATTTCTTAACCCTGGTTACATCCAAAATGTCAAAAGATTCATTTTAGTCATCTTGTATAAACTAAATACCAAATTTAAATTATATTCGAATTATAGATAACAGTAATTGAGTAAGATTTGACTATTTTTTTTAAAGACAATACATCAGAAAAATTTAAAAAATAATTTATAGTAAATCAAATGAACTTCAAAAATTAAATTGGGACTCAAATCGGACAATGATATAGGGTTTAACTGTTCTAATTTCTTAACCCTGGTTATATCCAAAATGTAAAAAGAATCATTTGTGTCATCTTGTAAAACCTAAATACCAAATTTAAATTACATTCGAATAATAGATCATTGTAATAGAGTGAGATATGACTATTTTTTTAAAGCACAATACTTCAAAATATTTTTAAAAATCATTTAGGGTTAAACAAATTATATCTAAAAATTAAATTAAAATTAAATCAGAACAATAGCTAACGCTGTTAGTTATCGTATATTGTTAATTCTGTTTAGGTTCAAACCCTAAAAAAGATCATTTAACTATCTTGTATATGCGAAATACGAAATTTAAATTATATTCGAATAATAGATAACAGTAATAGAGTGAGATTTGTCTATTTTTAAAAAAAATCACACATCAGAAAAATTTTAAAAATAATTTATAGTAAATCAAATGAATATCAAAAATTAAATTGGCAGTCAAATCGGACAATGATATAGGGATTATTTGTTCTAATTTCTTAACCCTGGTTATACCCAGAATGTAAAAAAATCATTTGAGTTATCTTGTATAACCTAAATACTATTTTTAAATTATATTCGAATAATAGATAACCGTAATAGAGTGAGATATGACTATTTTTTTAAATCAGAATACTTCAAAATATGTTTAAAAATCATTTAGGATTAAACAAATTATATCTAAAAATTAAATTAAAATTAAATCAGAACAATAGCTAACGCTGTTAGTTATCGTATATTGTTAATTCTGTTTAGGTTCAAACCATAAAAAAGATCATTTAACTATCTTGTATATGCGAAATACGAAATTTAAATTATATTCGAATAATAGATAACAGTAATAGAGTGAGATTTGTCTATTTTTTTAAAAAATCACACATCAGAAAAATTTTAAAAATAATTTATAGTAAATCAAATGAATATCAAAAATTAAATTGGCAGTCAAATCGGACAATGATATAGGGATTATTTGTTCTAATTTCTTAACCCTGGTTACATCCAAAATGTAAAAAGAATCATTTGAGTCAACTTGTATAAACTGAATACCAAATTTAAATTATATTCGAATAATAGATAACAGTAATAGAGTGATATTTGACTATTTTTTTTTAAGAACAATACATCAGAAAAATTTTAAAAATAATTTATAGTAAATCAAATGAACTTTAAAAATTAAATTGGGACTCAAATCGAACAATGATATAGGGATTAATTGTTCTAATTTTTTAACCCTAGTTATATCCAAAATGTAAAAAGAACCATTTGAGTCATCTTGTAAAACCTAAATACCAAATTTAAATTACATTCGAATAATAGATCATTGTAATAGAGTGAGATATGACTATTTTTTTAAAGCACAATACTTCAAAATATTTTTAAAAATCATTTAGGGTTAAACAAATTATATCTAAAAATTACATTAAAATTAAATCGGAACAATAGCTAACGCTGTTAGTTATCGTATATTGTTAATTCTTGTTAGGTTTAAACCATAAAAAAGATCATTTGGCTATCTTGTATATGCGAAATACTAAATTTAAATTATATTCGAATAATAGATAACTGTAATAGAGTGAGATATGACTATTTTTTTAAAGCACAATACTTCAAAATATTTTTAAAAATCATTTAGGGTTAAACAAATTATATCTAAAAATTAAATTAAAATTAAATCAGAACAAAAGCTAAGGCTGTTATCGTATAATGTTAATTCTTGTTAGGTTCAAACCATAAAAAAGATCATTTGGCTATCTTGTATATGCGAAATACTAAATTTAAATTATATTCGAATAATAGATAACTGTAATAGAGTGAGATTTGACTATTTTTTTTAAAAACAATACATTAGAAAAATATGAAAAATAATTTATAGTAAAGCAAATGAAATTCAAAAATTAAACTGGGAGTCAAATTGGACAATGATATACGGATTAATAGTTCTAATTTCTTAACCCTGGTTATATCCAAAATGTAAAAAGAATCATTTGAGTCATCTTGTAAAACCTAAATACCAAATTTAAATTACATTCGAATAATATATCATTGTAATAGAGTGAGATATGACTATTTTTTTAAAGCACAATACATCAAAATATTTTTAAAAATCATATAGGGTTAAACAAATTATATCTAAAAATTACATTAAAATTAAATCGGAACAATAGCTAACGCTATTAATTATTGTATTTTCTTATTTCTGGTTATGTCCAAAATGTAAAAAGGATTATTTGAGCCATCTTGTAGAACCTAAATTCTAATTTTAAATTATATTCGAATAATAGATAACAGTAATAGAGTGAGATATGACTATATTTTTAAAAAACAATACATTAGAAACATTTTTAAAATAATTTATAGTAAATCAAATGACCTTCAAAAATTAAATTAGGAGTCAAATCGGACAATGATATAGGGATTAATTGTTCTAATTTCTTAACCTTGACTACATCCAAAATGTAAAAAGAATCATTTGAGTCATCTTGTATAACCTAAATACCAAATTTAAATTACATTCGAATAATAGATCATTGTAATAGAGTGAGATATGACTATTTTCTTAAAAAACAATACATTAAAAAAAATTTTAAAATAATTTATAGTAAATCAAATGAAATTCAAAAATTAAATTGGGAGTCAAATCGGACAATGCTATAGGGATTAATTGATCTAATTTCTTAACCCTGGTTATACCCAGAATGTAAAAAAATCATTTGAGTTATCTTGTATAACCTAAATACTTTTTTTAAATTATATTCGAATAATAGATAACCGTAATAGAGTGAGATATGACTATTTTTTTTTAAAACAATACATTAAAAAAATATGAAAAATAATTTAAAGTAAATCAAATGAAATTCAAAAATAAAATTGGGAGTCAAATCGGACAATGATATACGGATTAATAGTTCTAATTTCTTAACCCTGGTTATATCCAAAATGTAAAAAGAATCATTTGAGTTATCTTGTATAACCTAAATACCAAATTTAAATTACATTCGAATAATAGATCATTGTAATAGAGTGAGATATGACTATTTTTTTAAAACACAAAACATCAAACTATTTTTAAAAATCATTAAGGGATAATCAAATTATATCTAAAAATCGAATTAAAATTAAATCTGAACAATCGCTAATGCTATTAGTTATTATATTTTCTTAAGTCTGGTTGTGTTCAAACCGTAAAAAACACCATTTGGCTATATTGTGTATGCAAAATAGTAAATTTAAATTATATTCGACTAATAGATAACAGTAATAGAGTGAAATATGATTATTTTTTTAAACACAATACATCAAAATATTTGATAAAATTATTTAGGGTTAATCAAATTATATCTAAAAATTGAATTAAAATTAAATCGGAACAATCGCTAACGCTTTTAGTTATCATATTTTCTTAATTCTGGTTGTGTTCAAACCGTAAAAAACATCATTTGGCTATCTCCTATATACGAAATAGTAAATTTAAAATATATTCAAGTAATAGATAACAGTAATAGAGTGAAATATGATTATTTTTTTAAACACAATACATCAAAATATTTGAAAAAATTATTTAGGGTTAATCAAATTATATCTTAAAATTGAATTAAAATTAAATCGGAACAATCGCTAACGCTATTAGTTATTACATTTTCATAACTCTGGTTCTGTTCAATCCATAAAAAACATCATTTGGCTATCTCGTATATGCAAAATAGTAAATTTACATTATATATTGGAATAATAGATAACAGTAATAGAGTGTGATAAAATTATTTTTTTAAAAAACAATACATCAGAAAAATTTATAAAATAATTTATAGTAAATCAAATGAACTTCAAAAATTAAATTAGGAGTCAAATTGGACAATGATATAGGAATTAATTGTTCTAATTTCTTAACTTTGGTTAGATCAAAAATGTAGAAATAATCATTTGAGTCATCTTGTATAACCTAAATACCAAATTTAAACTACATTCGAATAATAATAGATCATTGCAATAGAGCGAGAAATGACTATTTTTTTAAAACACAATACATCAAAATATCTTTAAAAATCATATAGGGTTAAACAAATTATTTCTAAAAATTAAATTAAAATTAAATCTGAACGATAGCTAACGCTATTAGTAATCGTATTTTCTTAATTCTGGTTATGTTCAAACCGTAAAAAAGATCATTTGGCTATCTTGTATTTGCGAAATACTAAATTTAAATTATATTCGAATAATAGATAACAGTAATAGAGTGAGATTTGTCTATTTTTTTAAAAAATCACACATCAGAAAAATTTTAAAAATAATTTATAGTAAATCAAATGTACTTCAAAAATTAAATTGGGACTCAAATCGAACAATGATATAGGGATTAATTGTTCTAATTTTTTAACCCTAGTTATATCCAAAATGTAAAAAGAACCATTTGAGTCATCTTGTAAAACCTAAATACCAAGTTTAAATTACATTCGAATAATAGATCATTGTAATAGAGTGAGATATGACTATTTTTTTAAAGCACAATACATCAAAATATTTTTAAAAATCATTTAGGATTAAAAAATATATATCTAAAAATTAAATTAAAATTAAATCAGAACAATAGCTAACGCTGTTAGTTATCGTATATTGTTAATTCTGTTTAGGTTCAAACCATAAAAAAGATCATTTAACTATCTTGTATATGCGAAATACGAAATTTAAATTATATTCGAATAATAGATAACAGTAATAGAGTGAGATTTGTCTATTTTTTTAAAAAATCACACATCAGAAAAATTTTAAAAATAATTTATAGTAAATCAAATGAATATCAAAAATTAAATTGGCAGTCAAATCGGACAATGATATAGGGATTATTTGTTCTAATTTCTTAACCCTGGTTACATCCAAAATGTAAAAAGAATCATTTGAGTCAACTTGTATAAACTGAATACCAAATTTAAATTATATTCGAATAATAGATAACAGTAATAGAGTGATATTTGACTATTTTTTTTTTAAGAACAATACATCAGAAAAATTTTAAAAATAATTTATAGTAAATCAAATGAACTTTAAAAATTAAATTGGGACTCAAATCGAACAATGATAGAGGGATTAATTGTTCTAATTTTTTAACCCTAGTTATATCCAAAATGTAAAAAGAACCATTTGAGTCATCTTGTAAAACCTAAATACCAAATTTAAATTACATTCGAATAATAGATCATTGTAATAGAGTGAGATATGACTATTTTTTTAAAGCACAATACTTCAAAATATTTTTAAAAATCATTTAGGGTTAAACAAATTATATCTAAAAATTAAATCAGAATAGCTAAGGCTATTAGTTATCGTATAATGTTAATTCTTGTTAGGTTCAAACCATAAAAAAGATCATTTGGCTATCTTGTATATGCGAAATACTAAATTTAAATTATATTCGAATAATAGATAACTGTAATAAAGTGAGATTTGACTATTTTTTTTAAAAACAATACATTAGAAAAATATGAAAAATAATTTATAGTAAATCAAATGAAATTCAAAAATTAAATTGGGAGTCAAATCGGACAATGATATAGGGATTAATTGTTCTAATTTCTTAACCCTGGTTACATCCAAAATGTCAAAAGATTCATTTTAGTCATCTTGTATAAACTAAATACCAAATTTAAATTATATTCGAATTATAGATAACAGTAATTGAGTAAGATTTGACTATTTTTTTTAAAGACAATACATCAGAAAAATTTAAAAAATAATTTATAGTAAATCAAATGAACTTCAAAAATTAAATTGGGACTCAAATCGGACAATGATATAGGGTTTAACTGTTCTAATTTCTTAACCCTGGTTATATCCAAAATGTAAAAAGAATCATTTGTGTCATCTTGTAAAACCTAAATACCAAATTTAAATTACATTCGAATAATAGATCATTGTAATAGAGTGAGATATGACTATTTTTTTAAAGCACAATACTTCAAAATATTTTTAAAAATCATTTAGGGTTAAACAAATTATATCTAAAAATTAAATTAAAATTAAATCAGAACAATAGCTAACGCTGTTAGTTATCGTATATTGTTAATTCTGTTTAGGTTCAAACCCTAAAAAAGATCATTTAACTATCTTGTATATGCGAAATACGAAATTTAAATTATATTCGAATAATAGATAACAGTAATAGAGTGAGATTTGTCTATTTTTAAAAAAAATCACACATCAGAAAAATTTTAAAAATAATTTATAGTAAATCAAATGAATATCAAAAATTAAATTGGCAGTCAAATCGGACAATGATATAGGGATTATTTGTTCTAATTTCTTAACCCTGGTTATACCCAGAATGTAAAAAAATCATTTGAGTTATCTTGTATAACCTAAATACTATTTTTAAATTATATTCGAATAATAGATAACCGTAATAGAGTGAGATATGACTATTTTTTTAAATCAGAATACTTCAAAATATGTTTAAAAATCATTTAGGATTAAACAAATTTTATCTAAAAATTAAATTAAAATTAAATCAGAACAATAGCTAACGCTGTTAGTTATCGTATATTGTTAATTCTGTTTAGGTTCAAACCATAAAAAAGATCATTTAACTATCTTGTATATGCGAAATACGAAATTTAAATTATATTCGAATAATAGATAACAGTAATAGAGTGAGATTTGTCTATTTTTTTAAAAAATCACACATCAGAAAAATTTTAAAAATAATTTATAGTAAATCAAATGAATATCAAAAATTAAATTGGCAGTCAAATCGGACAATGATATAGGGATTATTTGTTCTAATTTCTTAACCCTGGTTACATCCAAAATGTAAAAAGAATCATTTGAGTCAACTTGTATAAACTGAATACCAAATTTAAATTATATTCGAATAATAGATAACAGTAATAGAGTGATATTTGACTATTTTTTTTTAAGAACAATACATCAGAAAAATTTTAAAAATAATTTATAGTAAATCAAATGAACTTTAAAAATTAAATTGGGACTCAAATCGAACAATGATATAGGGATTAATTGTTCTAATTTTTTAACCTTAGTTATATCCAAAATGTAAAAAGAACCATTTGAGTCATCTTGTAAAACCTAAATACCAAATTTAAATTACATTCGAATAATAGATCATTGTAATAGAGTGAGATATGACTATTTTTTTAAAGCACAATACTTCAAAATATTTTTAAAAATCATTTAGGGTTAAACAAATTATATCTAAAAATTACATTAAAATTAAATCGGAACAATAGCTAACGCTGTTAGTTATCGTATATTGTTATTTCTTGTTAGGTTTAAACCATAAAAAAGATCATTTGGCTATCTTGTATATGCGAAATACTAAATTTAAATTATATTCGAATAATAGATAACTGTAATAGAGTGAGATTTGACTATTTTTTTTAAAAACAATACATTAGAAAAATATGAAAAATAATTTATAGTAAAGCAAATGAAATTCAAAAATTAAACTGGGAGTCAAATTGGACAATGATATACGGATTAATAGTTCTAATTTCTTAACCCTGGTTATATCCAAAATGTAAAAAGAATCATTTGAGTCATCTTGTAAAACCTAAATACCAAATTTAAATTACATTCGAATAATATATCATTGTAATAGAGTGAGATATGACTATTTTTTTAAAGCACAATACATCAAAATATTTTTAAAAATCATATAGGGTTAAACAAATTATATCTAAAAATTACATTAAAATTAAATCGGAACAATAGCTAACGCTATTAATTATTGTATTTTCTTATTTCTGGTTATGTCCAAAATGTAAAAAGGATTATTTGAGCCATCTTGTAGAACCTAAATTCTAATTTTAAATTATATTCGAATAATAGATAACAGTAATAGAGTGAGATATGACTATATTTTTAAAAAACAATACATTAGAAACATTTTTAAAATAATTTATAGTAAATCAAATGACCTTCAAAAATTAAATTAGGAGTCAAATCGGACAATGATATAGGGATTAATTGTTCTAATTTCTTAACCTTGACTACATCCAAAATGTAAAAAGAATCATTTGAGTCATCTTGTATAACCTAAATACCAAATTTAAATTACATTCGAATAATAGATCATTGTAATAGAGTGAGATATGACTATTTTCTTAAAAAACAATACATTAAAAAAAATTTTAAAATAATTTATAGTAAATCAAATGAAATTCAAAAATTAAATTGGGAGTCAAATCGGACAATGCTATAGGGATTAATTGATCTAATTTCTTAACCCTGGTTATACCCAGAATGTAAAAAAATCATTTGAGTTATCTTGTATAACCTAAATACTTTTTTTAAATTATATTCGAATAATAGATAACCGTAATAGAGTGAGATATGACTATTTTTTTTTAAAACAATACATTAAAAAAATATGAAAAATAATTTAAAGTAAATCAAATGAAATTCAAAAATAAAATTGGGAGTCAAATCGGACAATGATATACGGATTAATAGTTCTAATTTCTTAACCCTGGTTATATCCAAAATGTAAAAAGAATCATTTGAGTTATCTTGTATAACCTAAATACCAAATTTAAATTACATTCGAATAATAGATCATTGTAATAGAGTGAGATATGACTATTTTTTTAAAACACAAAACATCAAACTATTTTTAAAAATCATTAAGGGATAATCAAATTATATCTAAAAATCGAATTAAAATTAAATCTGAACAATCGCTAATGCTATTAGTTATTATATTTTCTTAAGTCTGGTTGTGTTCAAACCGTAAAAAACACCATTTGGCTATATTGTGTATGCAAAATAGTAAATTTAAATTATATTCGACTAATAGATAACAGTAATAGAGTGAAATATGATTATTTTTTTAAACACAATACATCAAAATATTTGATAAAATTATTTAGGGTTAATCAAATTATATCTAAAAATTGAATTAAAATTAAATCGGAACAATCGCTAACGCTTTTAGTTATCATATTTTCTTAATTCTGGTTGTGTTCAAACCGTAAAAAACATCATTTGGCTATCTCCTATATACGAAATAGTAAATTTAAAATATATTCAAGTAATAGATAACAGTAATAGAGTGAAATATGATTATTTTTTTAAACACAATACATCAAAATATTTGAAAAAATTATTTAGGGTTAATCAAATTATATCTTAAAATTGAATTAAAATTAAATCGGAACAATCGCTAACGCTATTAGTTATTACATTTTCATAACTCTGGTTCTGTTCAATCCATAAAAAACATCATTTGGCTATCTCGTATATGCAAAATAGTAAATTTACATTATATATTGGAATAATAGATAACAGTAATAGAGTGTGATAAAATTATTTTTTTAAAAAACAATACATCAGAAAAATTTATAAAATAATTTATAGTAAATCAAATGAACTTCAAAAATTAAATTAGGAGTCAAATTGGACAATGATATAGGAATTAATTGTTCTAATTTCTTAACTTTGGTTAGATCAAAAATGTAGAAATAATCATTTGAGTCATCTTGTATAACCTAAATACCAAATTTAAACTACATTCGAATAATAATAGATCATTGCAATAGAGCGAGAAATGACTATTTTTTTAAAACACAATACATCAAAATATCTTTAAAAATCATATAGGGTTAAACAAATTATTTCTAAAAATTAAATTAAAATTAAATCTGAACGATAGCTAACGCTATTAGTAATCGTATTTTCTTAATTCTGGTTATGTTCAAACCGTAAAAAAGATCATTTGGCTATCTTGTATTTGCGAAATACTAAATTTAAATTATATTCGAATAATAGATAACAGTAATAGAGTGAGATTTGTCTATTTTTTTAAAAAATCACACATCAGAAAAATTTTAAAAATAATTTATAGTAAATCAAATGTACTTCAAAAATTAAATTGGGACTCAAATCGGACAATGATATAGGGTTTAATTGTTCTAATTTCTTAACCCTGGTTATATCCAAAATGTAAAAAGAATCATTTGTGTCATCTTGTAAAACCTAAATACCAAGTTTAAATTACATTCGAATAATAGATCATTGTAATAGAGTGAGATATGACTATTTTTTTAAAGCACAATACATCAAAATATTTTTAAAAATCATTTAGGATTAAAAAATATATATCTAAAAATTAAATTAAAATTAAATCAGAACAATAGCTAACGCTGTTAGTTATCGTATATTGTTAATTCTGTTTAGGTTCAAACCATAAAAAAGATCATTTAACTATCTTGTATATGCGAAATACGAAATTTAAATTATATTCGAATAATAGATAACAGTAATAGAGTGAGATTTGTCTATTTTTTTAAAAAATCACACATCAGAAAAATTTTAAAAATAATTTATAGTAAATCAAATGAATATCAAAAATTAAATTGGCAGTCAAATCGGACAATGATATAGGGATTATTTGTTCTAATTTCTTAACCCTGGTTACATCCAAAATGTAAAAAGAATCATTTGAGTCAACTTGTATAAACTGAATACCAAATTTAAATTATATTCGAATAATAGATAACAGTAATAGAGTGATATTTGACTATTTTTTTTTTAAGAACAATACATCAGAAAAATTTTAAAAATAATTTATAGTAAATCAAATGAACTTTAAAAATTAAATTGGGACTCAAATCGAACAATGATAGAGGGATTAATTGTTCTAATTTTTTAACCCTAGTTATATCCAAAATGTAAAAAGAACCATTTGAGTCATCTTGTAAAACCTAAATACCAAATTTAAATTACATTCGAATAATAGATCATTGTAATAGAGTGAGATATGACTATTTTTTTAAAGCACAATACTTCAAAATATTTTTAAAAATCATTTAGGGTTAAACAAATTATATCTAAAAATTAAATCAGAATAGCTAAGGCTATTAGTTATCGTATAATGTTAATTCTTGTTAGGTTCAAACCATAAAAAAGATCATTTGGCTATCTTGTATATGCGAAATACTAAATTTAAATTATATTCGAATAATAGATAACTGTAATAGAGTGAGATTTGACTATTTTTTTTAAAAACAATACATTAGAAAAATATGAAAAATAATTTATAGTAAATCAAATGAAATTCAAAAATTAAATTGGGAGTCAAATCGGACAATGATATAGGGATTAATTGTTCTAATTTCTTAACCCTGGTTACATCCAAAATGTCAAAAGATTCATTTTAGTCATCTTGTATAAACTAAATACCAAATTTAAATTATATTCGAATTATAGATAACAGTAATTGAGTAAGATTTGACTATTTTTTTTAAAGACAATACATCAGAAAAATTTAAAAAATAATTTATAGTAAATCAAATGAACTTCAAAAATTAAATTGGGACTCAAATCGGACAATGATATAGGGTTTAACTGTTCTAATTTCTTAACCCTGGTTATATCCAAAATGTAAAAAGAATCATTTGTGTCATCTTGTAAAACCTAAATACCAAATTTAAATTACATTCGAATAATAGATCATTGTAATAGAGTGAGATATGACTATTTTTTTAAAGCACAATACTTCAAAATATTTTTAAAAATCATTTAGGGTTAAACAAATTATATCTAAAAATTAAATTAAAATTAAATCAGAACAATAGCTAACGCTGTTAGTTATCGTATATTGTTAATTCTGTTTAGGTTCAAACCCTAAAAAAGATCATTTAACTATCTTGTATATGCGAAATACGAAATTTAAATTATATTCGAATAATAGATAACAGTAATAGAGTGAGATTTGTCTATTTTTAAAAAAAATCACACATCAGAAAAATTTTAAAAATAATTTATAGTAAATCAAATGAATATCAAAAATTAAATTGGCAGTCAAATCGGACAATGATATAGGGATTATTTGTTCTAATTTCTTAACCCTGGTTATACCCAGAATGTAAAAAAATCATTTGAGTTATCTTGTATAACCTAAATACTATTTTTAAATTATATTCGAATAATAGATAACCGTAATAGAGTGAGATATGACTATTTTTTTAAATCAGAATACTTCAAAATATGTTTAAAAATCATTTAGGATTAAACAAATTATATCTAAAAATTAAATTAAAATTAAATCAGAACAATAGCTAACGCTGTTAGTTATCGTATATTGTTAATTCTGTTTAGGTTCAAACCATAAAAAAGATCATTTAACTATCTTGTATATGCGAAATACGAAATTTAAATTATATTCGAATAATAGATAACAGTAATAGAGTGAGATTTGTCTATTTTTTTAAAAAATCACACATCAGAAAAATTTTAAAAATAATTTATAGTAAATCAAATGAATATCAAAAATTAAATTGGCAGTCAAATCGGACAATGATATAGGGATTATTTGTTCTAATTTCTTAACCCTGGTTACATCCAAAATGTAAAAAGAATCATTTGAGTCAACTTGTATAAACTGAATACCAAATTTAAATTATATTCGAATAATAGATAACAGTAATAGAGTGATATTTGACTATTTTTTTTTAAGAACAATACATCAGAAAAATTTTAAAAATAATTTATAGTAAATCAAATGAACTTTAAAAATTAAATTGGGACTCAAATCGAACAATGATATAGGGATTAATTGTTCTAATTTTTTAACCCTAGTTATATCCAAAATGTAAAAAGAACCATTTGAGTCATCTTGTAAAACCTAAATACCAAATTTAAATTACATTCGAATAATAGATCATTGTAATAGAGTGAGATATGACTATTTTTTTAAAGCACAATACTTCAAAATATTTTTAAAAATCATTTAGGGTTAAACAAATTATATCTAAAAATTACATTAAAATTAAATCGGAACAATAGCTAACGCTGTTAGTTATCGTATATTGTTAATTCTTGTTAGGTTTAAACCATAAAAAAGATCATTTGGCTATCTTGTATATGCGAAATACTAAATTTAAATTATATTCGAATAATAGATAACTGTAATAGAGTGAGATATGACTATTTTTTTAAAGCACAATACTTCAAAATATTTTTAAAAATCATTTAGGGTTAAACAAATTATATCTAAAAATTAAATTAAAATTAAATCAGAACAAAAGCTAAGGCTGTTATCGTATAATGTTAATTCTTGTTAGGTTCAAACCATAAAAAAGATCATTTGGCTATCTTGTATATGCGAAATACTAAATTTAAATTATATTCGAATAATAGATAACTGTAATAGAGTGAGATTTGACTATTTTTTTTAAAAACAATACATTAGAAAAATATGAAAAATAATTTATAGTAAAGCAAATGAAATTCAAAAATTAAACTGGGAGTCAAATTGGACAATGATATACGGATTAATAGTTCTAATTTCTTAACCCTGGTTTTATCCAAAATGTAAAAAGAATCATTTGAGTCATCTTGTAAAACCTAAATACCAAATTTAAATTACATTCGAATAATATATCATTGTAATAGAGTGAGATATGACTATTTTTTTAAAGCACAATACATCAAAATATTTTTAAAAATCATATAGGGTTAAACAAATTATATCTAAAAATTACATTAAAATTAAATCGGAACAATAGCTAACGCTATTAATTATTGTATTTTCTTATTTCTGGTTATGTCCAAAATGTAAAAAGGATTATTTGAGCCATCTTGTAGAACCTAAATTCTAATTTTAAATTATATTCGAATAATAGATAACAGTAATAGAGTGAGATATGACTATATTTTTAAAAAACAATACATTAGAAACATTTTTAAAATAATTTATAGTAAATCAAATGACCTTCAAAAATTAAATTAGGAGTCAAATCGGACAATGATATAGGGATTAATTGTTCTAATTTCTTAACCTTGACTACATCCAAAATGTAAAAAGAATCATTTGAGTCATCTTGTATAACCTAAATACCAAATTTAAATTACATTCGAATAATAGATCATTGTAATAGAGTGAGATATGACTATTTTCTTAAAAAACAATACATTAAAAAAAATTTTAAAATAATTTATAGTAAATCAAATGAAATTCAAAAATTAAATTGGGAGTCAAATCGGACAATGCTATAGGGATTAATTGATCTAATTTCTTAACCCTGGTTATACCCAGAATGTAAAAAAATCATTTGAGTTATCTTGTATAACCTAAATACTTTTTTTAAATTATATTCGAATAATAGATAACCGTAATAGAGTGAGATATGACTATTTTTTTTTAAAACAATACATTAAAAAAATATGAAAAATAATTTAAAGTAAATCAAATGAAATTCAAAAATAAAATTGGGAGTCAAATCGGACAATGATATACGGATTAATAGTTCTAATTTCTTAACCCTGGTTATATCCAAAATGTAAAAAGAATCATTTGAGTTATCTTGTATAACCTAAATACCAAATTTAAATTACATTCGAATAATAGATCATTGTAATAGAGTGAGATATGACTATTTTTTTAAAACACAAAACATCAAACTATTTTTAAAAATCATTAAGGGATAATCAAATTATATCTAAAAATCGAATTAAAATTAAATCTGAACAATCGCTAATGCTATTAGTTATTATATTTTCTTAAGTCTGGTTGTGTTCAAACCGTAAAAAACACCATTTGGCTATATTGTGTATGCAAAATAGTAAATTTAAATTATATTCGACTAATAGATAACAGTAATAGAGTGAAATATGATTATTTTTTTAAACACAATACATCAAAATATTTGATAAAATTATTTAGGGTTAATCAAATTATATCTAAAAATTGAATTAAAATTAAATCGGAACAATCGCTAACGCTTTTAGTTATCATATTTTCTTAATTCTGGTTGTGTTCAAACCGTAAAAAACATCATTTGGCTATCTCCTATATACGAAATAGTAAATTTAAAATATATTCAAGTAATAGATAACAGTAATAGAGTGAAATATGATTATTTTTTTAAACACAATACATCAAAATATTTGAAAAAATTATTTAGGGTTAATCAAATTATATCTTAAAATTGAATTAAAATTAAATCGGAACAATCGCTAACGCTATTAGTTATTACATTTTCATAACTCTGGTTCTGTTCAATCCATAAAAAACATCATTTGGCTATCTCGTATATGCAAAATAGTAAATTTACATTATATATTGGAATAATAGATAACAGTAATAGAGTGTGATAAAATTATTTTTTTAAAAAACAATACATCAGAAAAATTTATAAAATAATTTATAGTAAATCAAATGAACTTCAAAAATTAAATTAGGAGTCAAATTGGACAATGATATAGGAATTAATTGTTCTAATTTCTTAACTTTGGTTAGATCAAAAATGTAGAAATAATCATTTGAGTCATCTTGTATAACCTAAATACCAAATTTAAACTACATTCGAATAATAATAGATCATTGCAATAGAGCGAGAAATGACTATTTTTTTAAAACACAATACATCAAAATATCTTTAAAAATCATATAGGGTTAAACAAATTATTTCTAAAAATTAAATTAAAATTAAATCTGAACGATAGCTAACGCTATTAGTAATCGTATTTTCTTAATTCTGGTTATGTTCAAACCGTAAAAAAGATCATTTGGCTATCTTGTATTTGCGAAATACTAAATTTAAATTATATTCGAATAATAGATAACAGTAATAGAGTGAGATTTGTCTATTTTTTTAAAAAATCACACATCAGAAAAATTTTAAAAATAATTTATAGTAAATCAAATGTACTTCAAAAATTAAATTGGGACTCAAATCGAACAATGATATAGGGATTAATTGTTCTAATTTTTTAACCCTAGTTATATCCAAAATGTAAAAAGAACCATTTGAGTCATCTTGTAAAACCTAAATACCAAGTTTAAATTACATTCGAATAATAGATCATTGTAATAGAGTGAGATATGACTATTTTTTTAAAGCACAATACATCAAAATATTTTTAAAAATCATTTAGGATTAAAAAATATATATCTAAAAATTAAATTAAAATTAAATCAGAACAATAGCTAACGCTGTTAGTTATCGTATATTGTTAATTCTGTTTAGGTTCAAACCATAAAAAAGATCATTTAACTATCTTGTATATGCGAAATACGAAATTTAAATTATATTCGAATAATAGATAACAGTAATAGAGTGAGATTTGTCTATTTTTTTAAAAAATCACACATCAGAAAAATTTTAAAAATAATTTATAGTAAATCAAATGAATATCAAAAATTAAATTGGCAGTCAAATCGGACAATGATATAGGGATTATTTGTTCTAATTTCTTAACCCTGGTTACATCCAAAATGTAAAAAGAATCATTTGAGTCAACTTGTATAAACTGAATACCAAATTTAAATTATATTCGAATAATAGATAACAGTAATAGAGTGATATTTGACTATTTTTTTTTTAAGAACAATACATCAGAAAAATTTTAAAAATAATTTATAGTAAATCAAATGAACTTTAAAAATTAAATTGGGACTCAAATCGAACAATGATAGAGGGATTAATTGTTCTAATTTTTTAACCCTAGTTATATCCAAAATGTAAAAAGAACCATTTGAGTCATCTTGTAAAACCTAAATACCAAATTTAAATTACATTCGAATAATAGATCATTGTAATAGAGTGAGATATGACTATTTTTTTAAAGCACAATACTTCAAAATATTTTTAAAAATCATTTAGGGTTAAACAAATTATATCTAAAAATTAAATCAGAATAGCTAAGGCTATTAGTTATCGTATAATGTTAATTCTTGTTAGGTTCAAACCATAAAAAAGATCATTTGGCTATCTTGTATATGCGAAATACTAAATTTAAATTATATTCGAATAATAGATAACTGTAATAAAGTGAGATTTGACTATTTTTTTTAAAAACAATATATTAGAAAAATATGAAAAATAATTTATAGTAAATCAAATGAAATTCAAAAATTAAATTGGGAGTCAAATCGGACAATGATATAGGGATTAATTGTTCTAATTTCTTAACCCTGGTTACATCCAAAATGTCAAAAGATTCATTTTAGTCATCTTGTATAAACTAAATACCAAATTTAAATTATATTCGAATTATAGATAACAGTAATTGAGTAAGATTTGACTATTTTTTTTAAAGACAATACATCAGAAAAATTTAAAAAATAATTTATAGTAAATCAAATGAACTTCAAAAATTAAATTGGGACTCAAATCGGACAATGATATAGGGTTTAACTGTTCTAATTTCTTAACCCTGGTTATATCCAAAATGTAAAAAGAATCATTTGTGTCATCTTGTAAAACCTAAATACCAAATTTAAATTACATTCGAATAATAGATCATTGTAATAGAGTGAGATATGACTATTTTTTTAAAGCACAATACTTCAAAATATTTTTAAAAATCATTTAGGGTTAAACAAATTATATCTAAAAATTAAATTAAAATTAAATCAGAACAATAGCTAACGCTGTTAGTTATCGTATATTGTTAATTCTGTTTAGGTTCAAACCCTAAAAAAGATCATTTAACTATCTTGTATATGCGAAATACGAAATTTAAATTATATTCGAATAATAGATAACAGTAATAGAGTGAGATTTGTCTATTTTTAAAAAAAATCACACATCAGAAAAATTTTAAAAATAATTTATAGTAAATCAAATGAATATCAAAAATTAAATTGGCAGTCAAATCGGACAATGATATAGGGATTATTTGTTCTAATTTCTTAACCCTGGTTATACCCAGAATGTAAAAAAATCATTTGAGTTATCTTGTATAACCTAAATACTATTTTTAAATTATATTCGAATAATAGATAACCGTAATAGAGTGAGATATGACTATTTTTTTAAATCAGAATACTTCAAAATATGTTTAAAAATCATTTAGGATTAAACAAATTATATCTAAAAATTAAATTAAAATTAAATCAGAACAATAGCTAACGCTGTTAGTTATCGTATATTGTTAATTCTGTTTAGGTTCAAACCATAAAAAAGATCATTTAACTATCTTGTATATGCGAAATACGAAATTTAAATTATATTCGAATAATAGATAACAGTAATAGAGTGAGATTTGTCTATTTTTTTAAAAAATCACACATCAGAAAAATTTTAAAAATAATTTATAGTAAATCAAATGAATATCAAAAATTAAATTGGCAGTCAAATCGGACAATGATATAGGGATTATTTGTTCTAATTTCTTAACCCTGGTTACATCCAAAATGTAAAAAGAATCATTTGAGTCAACTTGTATAAACTGAATACCAAATTTAAATTATATTCGAATAATAGATAACAGTAATAGAGTGATATTTGACTATTTTTTTTTAAGAACAATACATCAGAAAAATTTTAAAAATAATTTATAGTAAATCAAATGAACTTTAAAAATTAAATTGGGACTCAAATCGAACAATGATATAGGGATTAATTGTTCTAATTTTTTAACCTTAGTTATATCCAAAATGTAAAAAGAACCATTTGAGTCATCTTGTAAAACCTAAATACCAAATTTAAATTACATTCGAATAATAGATCATTGTAATAGAGTGAGATATGACTATTTTTTTAAAGCACAATACTTCAAAATATTTTTAAAAATCATTTAGGGTTAAACAAATTATATCTAAAAATTACATTAAAATTAAATCGGAACAATAGCTAACGCTGTTAGTTATCGTATATTGTTATTTCTTGTTAGGTTTAAACCATAAAAAAGATCATTTGGCTATCTTGTATATGCGAAATACTAAATTTAAATTATATTCGAATAATAGATAACTGTAATAGAGTGAGATTTGACTATTTTTTTTAAAAACAATACATTAGAAAAATATGAAAAATAATTTATAGTAAAGCAAATGAAATTCAAAAATTAAACTGGGAGTCAAATTGGACAATGATATACGGATTAATAGTTCTAATTTCTTAACCCTGGTTATATCCAAAATGTAAAAAGAATCATTTGAGTCATCTTGTAAAACCTAAATACCAAATTTAAATTACATTCGAATAATATATCATTGTAATAGAGTGAGATATGACTATTTTTTTAAAGCACAATACATCAAAATATTTTTAAAAATCATATAGGGTTAAACAAATTATATCTAAAAATTACATTAAAATTAAATCGGAACAATAGCTAACGCTATTAATTATTGTATTTTCTTATTTCTGGTTATGTCCAAAATGTAAAAAGGATTATTTGAGCCATCTTGTAGAACCTAAATTCTAATTTTAAATTATATTCGAATAATAGATAACAGTAATAGAGTGAGATATGACTATATTTTTAAAAAACAATACATTAGAAACATTTTTAAAATAATTTATAGTAAATCAAATGACCTTCAAAAATTAAATTAGGAGTCAAATCGGACAATGATATAGGGATTAATTGTTCTAATTTCTTAACCTTGACTACATCCAAAATGTAAAAAGAATCATTTGAGTCATCTTGTATAACCTAAATACCAAATTTAAATTACATTCGAATAATAGATCATTGTAATAGAGTGAGATATGACTATTTTCTTAAAAAACAATACATTAAAAAAAATTTTAAAATAATTTATAGTAAATCAAATGAAATTCAAAAATTAAATTGGGAGTCAAATCGGACAATGCTATAGGGATTAATTGATCTAATTTCTTAACCCTGGTTATACCCAGAATGTAAAAAAATCATTTGAGTTATCTTGTATAACCTAAATACTTTTTTTAAATTATATTCGAATAATAGATAACCGTAATAGAGTGAGATATGACTATTTTTTTTTAAAACAATACATTAAAAAAATATGAAAAATAATTTAAAGTAAATCAAATGAAATTCAAAAATAAAATTGGGAGTCAAATCGGACAATGATATACGGATTAATAGTTCTAATTTCTTAACCCTGGTTATATCCAAAATGTAAAAAGAATCATTTGAGTTATCTTGTATAACCTAAATACCAAATTTAAATTACATTCGAATAATAGATCATTGTAATAGAGTGAGATATGACTATTTTTTTAAAACACAAAACATCAAACTATTTTTAAAAATCATTAAGGGATAATCAAATTATATCTAAAAATCGAATTAAAATTAAATCTGAACAATCGCTAATGCTATTAGTTATTATATTTTCTTAAGTCTGGTTGTGTTCAAACCGTAAAAAACACCATTTGGCTATATTGTGTATGCAAAATAGTAAATTTAAATTATATTCGACTAATAGATAACAGTAATAGAGTGAAATATGATTATTTTTTTAAACACAATACATCAAAATATTTGATAAAATTATTTAGGGTTAATCAAATTATATCTAAAAATTGAATTAAAATTAAATCGGAACAATCGCTAACGCTTTTAGTTATCATATTTTCTTAATTCTGGTTGTGTTCAAACCGTAAAAAACATCATTTGGCTATCTCCTATATACGAAATAGTAAATTTAAAATATATTCAAGTAATAGATAACAGTAATAGAGTGAAATATGATTATTTTTTTAAACACAATACATCAAAATATTTGAAAAAATTATTTAGGGTTAATCAAATTATATCTTAAAATTGAATTAAAATTAAATCGGAACAATCGCTAACGCTATTAGTTATTACATTTTCATAACTCTGGTTCTGTTCAATCCATAAAAAACATCATTTGGCTATCTCGTATATGCAAAATAGTAAATTTACATTATATATTGGAATAATAGATAACAGTAATAGAGTGTGATAAAATTATTTTTTTAAAAAACAATACATCAGAAAAATTTATAAAATAATTTATAGTAAATCAAATGAACTTCAAAAATTAAATTAGGAGTCAAATTGGACAATGATATAGGAATTAATTGTTCTAATTTCTTAACTTTGGTTAGATCAAAAATGTAGAAATAATCATTTGAGTCATCTTGTATAACCTAAATACCAAATTTAAACTACATTCGAATAATAATAGATCATTGCAATAGAGCGAGAAATGACTATTTTTTTAAAACACAATACATCAAAATATCTTTAAAAATCATATAGGGTTAAACAAATTATTTCTAAAAATTAAATTAAAATTAAATCTGAACGATAGCTAACGCTATTAGTAATCGTATTTTCTTAATTCTGGTTATGTTCAAACCGTAAAAAAGATCATTTGGCTATCTTGTATTTGCGAAATACTAAATTTAAATTATATTCGAATAATAGATAACAGTAATAGAGTGAGATTTGTCTATTTTTTTAAAAAATCACACATCAGAAAAATTTTAAAAATAATTTATAGTAAATCAAATGAATATCAAAAATTAAATTGGCAGTCAAATCGGACAATGATATAGGGATTATTTGTTCTAATTTCTTAACCCTGGTTACATCCAAAATGTAAAAAGAATCATTTGAGTCAACTTGTATAAACTGAATACCAAATTTAAATTATATTCGAATAATAGATAACAGTAATAGAGTGATATTTGACTATTTTTTTTTTAAGAACAATACATCAGAAAAATTTTAAAAATAATTTATAGTAAATCAAATGAACTTTAAAAATTAAATTGGGACTCAAATCGAACAATGATAGAGGGATTAATTGTTCTAATTTTTTAACCCTAGTTATATCCAAAATGTAAAAAGAACCATTTGAGTCATCTTGTAAAACCTAAATACCAAATTTAAATTACATTCGAATAATAGATCATTGTAATAGAGTGAGATATGACTATTTTTTTAAAGCACAATACTTCAAAATATTTTTAAAAATCATTTAGGGTTAAACAAATTATATCTAAAAATTAAATCAGAATAGCTAAGGCTATTAGTTATCGTATAATGTTAATTCTTGTTAGGTTCAAACCATAAAAAAGATCATTTGGCTATCTTGTATATGCGAAATACTAAATTTAAATTATATTCGAATAATAGATAACTGTAATAGAGTGAGATTTGACTATTTTTTTTAAAAACAATACATTAGAAAAATATGAAAAATAATTTATAGTAAATCAAATGAAATTCAAAAATTAAATTGGGAGTCAAATCGGACAATGATATAGGGATTAATTGTTCTAATTTCTTAACCCTGGTTACATCCAAAATGTCAAAAGATTCATTTTAGTCATCTTGTATAAACTAAATACCAAATTTAAATTATATTCGAATTATAGATAACAGTAATTGAGTAAGATTTGACTATTTTTTTTAAAGACAATACATCAGAAAAATTTAAAAAATAATTTATAGTAAATCAAATGAACTTTAAAAATTAAATTGGGACTCAAATCGAACAATGATAGAGGGATTAATTGTTCTAATTTTTTAACCCTAGTTATATCCAAAATGTAAAAAGAACCATTTGAGTCATCTTGTAAAACCTAAATACCAAATTTAAATTACATTCGAATAATAGATCATTGTAATAGAGTGAGATATGACTATTTTTTTAAAGCACAATACTTCAAAATATTTTTAAAAATCATTTAGGGTTAAACAAATTATATCTAAAAATTAAATCAGAATAGCTAAGGCTATTAGTTATCGTATAATGTTAATTCTTGTTAGGTTCAAACCATAAAAAAGATCATTTGGCTATCTTGTATATGCGAAATACTAAATTTAAATTATATTCGAATAATAGATAACTGTAATAGAGTGAGATTTGACTATTTTTTTTAAAAACAATACATTAGAAAAATATGAAAAATAATTTATAGTAAATCAAATGAACTTCAAAAATTAAATTGGGACTCAAATCGGACAATGATATAGGGTTTAACTGTTCTAATTTCTTAACCCTGGTTATATCCAAAATGTAAAAAGAATCATTTGTGTCATCTTGTAAAACCTAAATACCAAATTTAAATTACATTCGAATAATAGATCATTGTAATAGAGTGAGATATGACTATTTTTTTAAAGCACAATACTTCAAAATATTTTTAAAAATCATTTAGGGTTAAACAAATTATATCTAAAAATTAAATTAAAATTAAATCAGAACAATAGCTAACGCTGTTAGTTATCGTATATTGTTAATTCTGTTTAGGTTCAAACCCTAAAAAAGATCATTTAACTATCTTGTATATGCGAAATACGAAATTTAAATTATATTCGAATAATAGATAACAGTAATAGAGTGAGATTTGTCTAATTTTAAAAAAAATCACACATCAGAAAAATTTTAAAAATAATTTATAGTAAATCAAATGAATATCAAAAATTAAATTGGCAGTCAAATCGGACAATGATATAGGGATTATTTGTTCTAATTTCTTAACCCTGGTTATACCCAGAATGTAAAAAAATCATTTGAGTTATCTTGTATAACCTAAATACTATTTTTAAATTATATTCGAATAATAGATAACCGTAATAGAGTGAGATATGACTATTTTTTTAAATCAGAATACTTCAAAATATGTTTAAAAATCATTTAGGATTAAACAAATTATATCTAAAAATTAAATTAAAATTAAATCAGAACAATAGCTAACGCTGTTAGTTATCGTATATTGTTAATTCTGTTTAGGTTCAAACCATAAAAAAGATCATTTAACTATCTTGTATATGCGAAATACGAAATTTAAATTATATTCGAATAATAGATAACAGTAATAGAGTGAGATTTGTCTATTTTTTTAAAAAATCACACATCAGAAAAATTTTAAAAATAATTTATAGTAAATCAAATGAATATCAAAAATTAAATTGGCAGTCAAATCGGACAATGATATAGGGATTATTTGTTCTAATTTCTTAACCCTGGTTACATCCAAAATGTAAAAAGAATCATTTGAGTCAACTTGTATAAACTGAATACCAAATTTAAATTATATTCGAATAATAGATAACAGTAATAGAGTGATATTTGACTATTTTTTTTTAAGAACAATACATCAGAAAAATTTTAAAAATAATTTATAGTAAATCAAATGAACTTTAAAAATTAAATTGGGACTCAAATCGAACAATGATATAGGGATTAATTGTTCTAATTTTTTAACCCTAGTTATATCCAAAATGTAAAAAGAACCATTTGAGTCATCTTGTAAAACCTAAATACCAAATTTAAATTACATTCGAATAATAGATCATTGTAATAGAGTGAGATATGACTATTTTTTTAAAGCACAATACTTCAAAATATTTTTAAAAATCATTTAGGGTTAAACAAATTATATCTAAAAATTACATTAAAATTAAATCGGAACAATAGCTAACGCTGTTAGTTATCATATATTGTTAATTCTTGTTAGGTTTAAACCATAAAAAAGATCATTTGGCTATCTTGTATATGCGAAATACTAAATTTAAATTATATTCGAATAATAGATAACTGTAATAGAGTGAGATATGACTATTTTTTTAAAGCACAATACTTCAAAATATTTTTAAAAATCATTTAGGGTTAAACAAATTATATCTAAAAATTAAATTAAAATTAAATCAGAACAAAAGCTAAGGCTGTTAGTTATCGTATAATGTTAATTCTTGTTAGGTTCAAACCATAAAAAAGATCATTTGGCTATCTTGTATATGCGAAATACTAAATTTAAATTATATTCGAATAATAGATAACTGTAATAGAGTGAGATTTGACTATTTTTTTTAAAAACAATACATTAGAAAAATATGAAAAATAATTTATAGTAAAGCAAATGAAATTCAAAAATTAAACTGGGAGTCAAATTGGACAATGATATACGGATTAATAGTTCTAATTTCTTAACCCTGGTTATATCCAAAATGTAAAAAGAATCATTTGAGTCATCTTGTAAAACCTAAATACCAAATTTAAATTACATTCGAATAATATATCATTGTAATAGAGTGAGATATGACTATTTTTTTAAAGCACAATACATCAAAATATTTTTAAAAATCATATAGGGTTAAACAAATTATATCTAAAAATTACATTAAAATTAAATCGGAACAATAGCTAACGCTATTAATTATTGTATTTTCTTATTTCTGGTTATGTCCAAAATGTAAAAAGGATTATTTGAGCCATCTTGTAGAACCTAAATTCTAATTTTAAATTATATTCGAATAATAGATAACAGTAATAGAGTGAGATATGACTATATTTTTAAAAAACAATACATTAGAAACATTTTTAAAATAATTTATAGTAAATCAAATGACCTTCAAAAATTAAATTAGGAGTCAAATCGGACAATGATATAGGGATTAATTGTTCTAATTTCTTAACCTTGACTACATCCAAAATGTAAAAAGAATCATTTGAGTCATCTTGTATAACCTAAATACCAAATTTAAATTACATTCGAATAATAGATCATTGTAATAGAGTGAGATATGACTATTTTCTTAAAAAACAATACATTAAAAAAAATTTTAAAATAATTTATAGTAAATCAAATGAAATTCAAAAATTAAATTGGGAGTCAAATCGGACAATGCTATAGGGATTAATTGATCTAATTTCTTAACCCTGGTTATACCCAGAATGTAAAAAAATCATTTGAGTTATCTTGTATAACCTAAATACTTTTTTTAAATTATATTCGAATAATAGATAACCGTAATAGAGTGAGATATGACTATTTTTTTTTAAAACAATACATTAAAAAAATATGAAAAATAATTTAAAGTAAATCAAATGAAATTCAAAAATAAAATTGGGAGTCAAATCGGACAATGATATACGGATTAATAGTTCTAATTTCTTAACCCTGGTTATATCCAAAATGTAAAAAGAATCATTTGAGTTATCTTGTATAACCTAAATACCAAATTTAAATTACATTCGAATAATAGATCATTGTAATAGAGTGAGATATGACTATTTTTTTAAAACACAAAACATCAAACTATTTTTAAAAATCATTAAGGGATAATCAAATTATATCTAAAAATCGAATTAAAATTAAATCTGAACAATCGCTAATGCTATTAGTTATTATATTTTCTTAAGTCTGGTTGTGTTCAAACCGTAAAAAACACCATTTGGCTATATTGTGTATGCAAAATAGTAAATTTAAATTATATTCGACTAATAGATAACAGTAATAGAGTGAAATATGATTATTTTTTTAAACACAATACATCAAAATATTTGATAAAATTATTTAGGGTTAATCAAATTATATCTAAAAATTGAATTAAAATTAAATCGGAACAATCGCTAACGCTTTTAGTTATCATATTTTCTTAATTCTGGTTGTGTTCAAACCGTAAAAAACATCATTTGGCTATCTCCTATATACGAAATAGTAAATTTAAAATATATTCAAGTAATAGATAACAGTAATAGAGTGAAATATGATTATTTTTTTAAACACAATACATCAAAATATTTGAAAAAATTATTTAGGGTTAATCAAATTATATCTTAAAATTGAATTAAAATTAAATCGGAACAATCGCTAACGGTATTAGTTATTACATTTTCATAACTCTGGTTCTGTTCAATCCATAAAAAACATCATTTGGCTATCTCGTATATGCAAAATAGTAAATTTACATTATATATTGGAATAATAGATAACAGTAATAGAGTGTGATAAAATTATTTTTTTAAAAAACAATACATCAGAAAAATTTATAAAATAATTTATAGTAAATCAAATGAACTTCAAAAATTAAATTAGGAGTCAAATTGGACAATGATATAGGAATTAATTGTTCTAATTTCTTAACTTTGGTTAGATCAAAAATGTAGAAATAATCATTTGAGTCATCTTGTATAACCTAAATACCAAATTTAAACTACATTCGAATAATAATAGATCATTGCAATAGAGCGAGAAATGACTATTTTTTTAAAACACAATACATCAAAATATCTTTAAAAATCATATAGGGTTAAACAAATTATTTCTAAAAATTAAATTAAAATTAAATCTGAACGATAGCTAACGCTATTAGTAATCGTATTTTCTTAATTCTGGTTATGTTCAAACCGTAAAAAAGATCATTTGGCTATCTTGTATTTGCGAAATACTAAATTTAAATTATATTCGAATAATAGATAACAGTAATAGAGTGAGATTTGTCTATTTTTTTAAAAAATCACACATCAGAAAAATTTTAAAAATAATTTATAGTAAATCAAATGTACTTCAAAAATTAAATTGGGACTCAAATCGGACAATGATATAGGGTTTAATTGTTCTAATTTCTTAACCCTGGTTATATCCAAAATGTAAAAAAGAATCATTTGTGTCATCTTGTAAAACCTAAATACCAAGTTTAAATTACATTCGAATAATAGATCATTGTAATAGAGTGAGATATGACTATTTTTTTAAAGCACAATACATCAAAATATTTTTAAAAATCATTTAGGATTAAAAAATATATATCTAAAAATTAAATTAAAATTAAATCAGAACAATAGCTAACGCTGTTAGTTATCGTATATTGTTAATTCTGTTTAGGTTCAAACCATAAAAAAGATCATTTAACTATCTTGTATATGCGAAATACGAAATTTAAATTATATTCGAATAATAGATAACAGTAATAGAGTGAGATTTGTCTATTTTTTTAAAAAATCACACATCAGAAAAATTTTAAAAATAATTTATAGTAAATCAAATGAATATCAAAAATTAAATTGGCAGTCAAATCGGACAATGATATAGGGATTATTTGTTCTAATTTCTTAACCCTGGTTACATCCAAAATGTAAAAAGAATCATTTGAGTCAACTTGTATAAACTGAATACCAAATTTAAATTATATTCGAATAATAGATAACAGTAATAGAGTGATATTTGACTATTTTTTTTTTAAGAACAATACATCAGAAAAATTTTAAAAATAATTTATAGTAAATCAAATGAACTTTAAAAATTAAATTGGGACTCAAATCGAACAATGATAGAGGGATTAATTGTTCTAATTTTTTAACCCTAGTTATATCCAAAATGTAAAAAGAACCATTTGAGTCATCTTGTAAAACCTAAATACCAAATTTAAATTACATTCGAATAATAGATCATTGTAATAGAGTGAGATATGACTATTTTTTTAAAGCACAATACTTCAAAATATTTTTAAAAATCATTTAGGGTTAAACAAATTATATCTAAAAATTAAATCAGAATAGCTAAGGCTATTAGTTATCGTATAATGTTAATTCTTGTTAGGTTCAAACCATAAAAAAGATCATTTGGCTATCTTGTATATGCGAAATACTAAATTTAAATTATATTCGAATAATAGATAACTGTAATAGAGTGAGATTTGACTATTTTTTTTAAAAACAATACATTAGAAAAATATGAAAAATAATTTATAGTAAATCAAATGAAATTCAAAAATTAAATTGGGAGTCAAATCGGACAATGATATAGGGATTAATTGTTCTAATTTCTTAACCCTGGTTACATCCAAAATGTCAAAAGATTCATTTTAGTCATCTTGTATAAACTAAATACCAAATTTAAATTATATTCGAATTATAGATAACAGTAATTGAGTAAGATTTGACTATTTTTTTTAAAGACAATACATCAGAAAAATTTAAAAAATAATTTATAGTAAATCAAATGAACTTCAAAAATTAAATTGGGACTCAAATCGGACAATGATATAGGGTTTAACTGTTCTAATTTCTTAACCCTGGTTATATCCAAAATGTAAAAAGAATCATTTGTGTCATCTTGTAAAACCTAAATACCAAATTTAAATTACATTCGAATAATAGATCATTGTAATAGAGTGAGATATGACTATTTTTTTAAAGCACAATACTTCAAAATATTTTTAAAAATCATTTAGGGTTAAACAAATTATATCTAAAAATTAAATTAAAATTAAATCAGAACAATAGCTAACGCTGTTAGTTATCGTATATTGTTAATTCTGTTTAGGTTCAAACCCTAAAAAAGATCATTTAACTATCTTGTATATGCGAAATACGAAATTTAAATTATATTCGAATAATAGATAACAGTAATAGAGTGAGATTTGTCTATTTTTAAAAAAAATCACACATCAGAAAAATTTTAAAAATAATTTATAGTAAATCAAATGAATATCAAAAATTAAATTGGCAGTCAAATCGGACAATGATATAGGGATTATTTGTTCTAATTTCTTAACCCTGGTTATACCCAGAATGTAAAAAAATCATTTGAGTTATCTTGTATAACCTAAATACTATTTTTAAATTATATTCGAATAATAGATAACCGTAATAGAGTGAGATATGACTATTTTTTTAAATCAGAATACTTCAAAATATGTTTAAAAATCATTTAGGATTAAACAAATTATATCTAAAAATTAAATTAAAATTAAATCAGAACAATAGCTAACGCTGTTAGTTATCGTATATTGTTATAAGGAGCGTTAGCGACTATATTATGCACGCGACCTGCGGCTCAAAAATGGGTGTTTTTTGGCAAATAAAAATTTATATCTTTGGCTGTATGAATAGTGAAACGATGAAATTTGGCATGTGGTCTCTCAATATATTGAGCACGATGAAACACGAAACAAAAAATTTTTAGAACCTCCCGGAAGGGGGCGGTACTGCTCTAAAGTCAAAATTTCATAAAAAATTGTGTCGAATTTGATTTCGTCGCGAGATCTCAATTTTAACGCTTTCAAATAACTTGAAATTTTTAGGCCTAAAAGTCTATACCGAATTACATATCTGTATACTTTTTGGGCCAGATCCATATACAGGGTGATTTATTATAAGCGATCAAAATTGAGTAAAAAAAAAATTCAAAATGGTCCAGAGGCTAAAAGATAATTTTTATAAAAAAAGTTTTTCGGCGAAAAGAGTTAGTTTTATGAGAGAAATAACATATTTAGAGGATTTTTTTCAAAAAAATTTTTTTAATGAGTTCTGGCATTTTCAGTTTTTTTGAATTTTCCGCTAAATGGTACTTATTTCGCAAAAAAAGTTTTTATGAAAAAATAGCATCATCTTTTGTCTTTCAAACGCCGTATAACCGCAATTTTTGTGAACCATACAGGGCGAGCAATAAATTTTTTTTTCCATAAAGGTCCAAAAAATTGACAAAAAAAAATCACATTTTATTTAATAACTTTTTAAGGGTGGCACTTGGAGATTTGAAACTTTCAACATTTTTAATACTTTTTAAGAGCTTTTTTCTGATATACTCTACAGTCATCTACGTAGAGTAGTTTTTGCTCTACACCTTTTTTTAACTTTGAGGCTTAATACTGGCATACCTATGCAACGTAGAAAGACCATTTTTGCCTTCAGACACGCGGAATTTATCTGGCTATAATCCACTAAATACCGTTTTGTTTCAAATATCACCATTTTTCAAGAAAATGCAATTTTCCATAAAAAGTCCAAAAAATCGGTCAGCTGAATATTGGTACCCCCCCGGTACCGGCTCTCAAGGTACAATAATTCGTGTGGTCTAGCACCCAACAAGCCCGTCACCCAGGCAATGAAACCTGCGCTTTTCGACCGTTTCCGTTCGAAAATAAGACCCTTTTTATAATCGAAATTTGAATACTAAAACCACCTGGAATCGGTCCAGAATTGATGTTAAACTGTTCCTAAGGCTTTAAACTATTTTTCCATGTACAAATCATAAGGTAAAAACCTTTTTTTATACCCTAAAACATCGTCTGAAAATGGTCGATTTTGACGTCTACGGGCGATTTTAATACCGACTTTTACCGCAGTTTTGATGACATCAGTGGCATGACGTCAACGTGGGTGTATCGGCTCGGACTTGCTTCTTATTTTTATTGATAAAATGCTTAAATTAGCTCAGAATTTCCCGAAATCGGTATGGAATCATCTTTTACCAAGTCGCCTTCCCTTAGCCGTGATGATTCGACAAAGTTTTAAAGTTTTAGAATTTACCGTGTTTTCATGCCACAAAAGGACTCATACATGGCATTTTGGGTGCGGGAGTGTTGGTTTAATGTGGACTATTTATTTATTTTAACACAAAATCTAACTGTGGACTGTGGATCATTGTTATTATTTGAATTGTGAAAAAAACGCAAGCGTTAAAGGTAGGCCTTAATGTAATATGAGCTTCAATGACAACCTAACCTCTACATGTATTATGTAAATAAATAACAAGACCAAAAAGCAGAAAATATTGAACTTATAAGTTGGAATAAGGTCCAAAATGTGAAAGATTGGCAAATTTCCGCTTAACTAAACGCTGTAAATGTTATATTACACCTTGCATATAAGCATATAATCAGTTTTCACACAAGAGGTGTGTAACCTTGTAAGGAAATTCAAGTACAGTTATGTGTCCCTAGTCAAATATGAATAACAAATAGATATCTGTATGGTCTAACAATTAGCGTCCATGCAAGGGTATCTTAATGGTTTTGCTCATGACTGGCAGCAGGCCACTTAGTTTGAATGCTCAGGTCAGTGAGATGGCAGGCTTTAAATATCTAAGAGGATAACCGAAGTAGTTGATAGCATCCAGTTGTGGTACTAATGATGGATAGGAATGCAGATTCTGGCAGCAAGATGTTTCAAGTATTGAGTTGATGATAAGCTGGAAGATGGTGGTGAAAAGAAGCAGAAAAAGCCAGTCTAAAACTGGAGAGACTTTTTATGTTATTGTTGTTCTTTAATATTCAATATTATTTAGGTACCTACCAAAGATAGTTTCTTTACAGAGAAGTATTTATATAATATATAGTTTGGTACTTATTAAACAACATATTAGTGATTAGGATTACTCCACAAAGAAAAATTTACATGATCATTTTACAAAGAATAAAGAACATATTATATATACAGATTTTCACAGGATACACAAGGTTAAGTGTTGGGTTTCCTTCTATGCTCCCAAACTCTATAATGCTCTCCCTGCTACCATTAAACTGTTACCTACCAAGTTTTTTACTGCAATATAAATTTACTATAAAACAATATCTATTAAAAAAATGTTTTTTCTCAATACAAGAATTTCTAAATGATGATTTCTCATATATGTAATTATAATATAAAACTTTTAGGCTTTAAATCCGTTGATTATTAATATTATTAAGAAGTGTAAAGATTTTCTCTGTGACATGTGAGCACCTTTGTGTATATGGCATTAACAAATTATATTTATGTTTAAATTAGGTGTAAGAACAGCTATTTTTGTTAAATCTCTCTTTTCTATCACATAAAGTGATATGTAAGTGTAACATAAGTTCATGAAATAAAGATGATTTTACTTAATTATTTAACTGTGTTCATTATTTATTTTTCCTACCTAAAAGATTGAAATAATATAGCGGGTTGGGTTGGGTTAGAAGGGCAGAAACACCTATAAACTTACTGGGTTTTCATGTAAACATTACAGCTGTGTGGTGTTAGAGTCTGATCATGATGAGTGATCTCATCAAAACACATAAACTAGGAATATTTAAGAGAATTGGGTAAGTATTCATGTTCTTTTTCTAATGAAAATAAAATTGTAAAATAGCTAATCTAACAAAAATATTATAAATGATTTAACATATTTATTTGACCGAGAGCATTATGAGAAACCAAAAGATAATTGTAAGTGTGCTTCAAAGGTTAGTCCTTGGATTTTTGTTGTCCTCCTTTTCAGCTAGCATACCAATTTGACAACCAGATATGTTTGCTGTTCTGCAAGACATTGTAACTTATTATTGACCTAAGTACATATCTTAAAAGACTTTCTAAATAAATTAAAAACATTGATTTAACAAGATGTATTTTAATTAAGCAAAAGAATAAACCAGTTCTTAAGTTAAGTATGTAAGAATATTCAGGTATAAATACTGTCTATGAAATATTTTGGACTAACTGTATGTACAAATTTAAACTGCTCGCCACTTATAAACAGTAGCTCTTAGAAAACTGTCCCAATAGTATCTGCTTTATATGAGAGTAATAATTGTTTGCCTAACAAGTGTAAGTTTTAATTGTATATTTTAAAATGTAAACTATTTATTATAGACATTTTTATGAAAATTAAAGATATGTATAAAATGGATAATAACTGTATGCTAATGACTGCAAAGTAATATAGAGCAAATTTGGTTTATGCCCTAAGGAATGGAATCTTGAATAAAACTCAACCTTGATTATAGATCATTTTTCTCTTTAATTATTAAAAGTAAATAACTGTATGACAAAAGTTGATAAAACAATAAACAGGTTATGGAATATAAACATAAAATAAGTTTTATTTTCTACTATTGTTGGGTATTGTTGGGTTTCCAATTGCAAGATTCTCGTGCCTTTTTGCCTATTCAAGATTTAAAACAAATAAAGTATATATAATTACATATGTATATTTTATTCAAATAACATTAAGTTATATAAATTATAAATTCATCCAACTTCTGGTGAAAAAATCCAGTATTAAGTGAAACTTCATTGAAATATTGCTCCGTTCCACAACAAAAAAGTGGATTGTCTACAGTTTGTGTCACAGTTCAGTTGTTATATTCCTGTTTACTTCTAATTTTTATTTCCTTCCTCATATGATTGCACCTACTCCATCAAACACATTTCATGATCTCTGGGGAATCCTAACATACTTCATGTAACTTATTTATTTCTGGTTGTGTAGTCTAATCAACACTAAAGACAGGCAGTTCTTCCTGGTTTCCCAATTTCATCAATATGGTAGAATCTCAATGATTTCTTGATGGATGTCCTTAAGTACATGGTCTGAGCCCCATCAAACACATTTCATGATCTCTGCGGAATCCTACCATACTTTAATTAGCTTATTTATTCCTGGTTGTGTGGTATACTAATCAGTAGTTAAAACATGCAATTCCTCCTAGTTTACAACTAATGGGTCCCACAGCCCTTGAATTGTTGACCAGGATGAAAACAAATCATACTGTGTAATCATTCTAGGTACACAAAAGTTCACACAGGCAAGATATATGTAAACTTGAATGAAATTATGAGATTTTTATCAGTCTTATTTAGCAAAGTCATTCTTTTTTTTATACATATTTCCACAATACAAGCTGAGTATACATATTTATATAAAACTTACAAAATACATATAGGTATGCATCTTCATACACATAAGCTACGTCCGATCGTGTTGAGCGTCCGAAATCGAGAACGCAGCATATGCCGGTTGTCAGCAACAACATTATAGTCCGCGCTCCATGTTATTTAATCAATATAATGCCTGTTTCACACGCCAATACTCAAGCTGCGTATCGGATGCGTTTTGGTAGATCCGTTTACGCTTTGAAAGGGCGACTCTGCCGAGACGTTCAATTTTGATTTTGCTTTATTTACAAATGAGAATATTTTATTTATGTGATTGATTTATTGTTTAAAATATGTATAGACGCCGTTAATAATTATATAAATGCATTATTAGACTTTTCCCCCTATATTGTAGTCTTTTACTTATATAAATTTAATAAATTAACAACTTTCTCAGTCGGTGCTAAAGAAGTGGATCCAATGTTTAAATAATTATTGGAATGGAATGGAATGGAATTGGAAAGGTAAAATCCAATTTAGGTCGTTTTGAGACAACTCATCTTCAAAAATTTTTACATTTCACAGGTCAGATATTAGAATTTTTTGGGAATAATAACTCATAAGCTCTTAAAAATTTGTTATGAAATCAGTTGCTCAAAGGCTTCATTGGCAAGTTCATTACTTTTTTGTTGTTCACTATTTCTTTCGTCTGGACTTTCTCTAGGAAGTGGCACTTTTTGTGTTAAATATGTAGGTAAATTTGGAAAAATTTGAGGCACTGCTGAGCAAACTAATCTTGCTTTAACTCTAATCTTAGTGAGTGTGCCATCAGGTAAAAGATAATCATCTTCACGGATAATATCATTCTGATCAAAATGCTTGGCACACACCACAGAATATTGAGTAGGAGCCCAATTATCTCTAGGTATGGTTTTAGCCGTTTAATTTTAAGTTGTTTATCTTTGGGGAAGCCAAAAACAGAAATACTTGCCTCCCCTGCTTTTAAACTACTTTTGTAATTAGATTTATATCCAGGAACACAGCAGGGACTTGGCATGTTCAAAGGATTCTAATGAAACTTTTTTATGTAATTAACAACTTTTTTGCTATTGATCCGATTGGGATGAAATTTGGTATTTGGAGTTTATTTAGGATGCAAATAATAAATTTTAACAGATAATTCAAATTTGTAGTTCAGGTCACGTGACACCGTAACTCTTTTGCTACTGATCCGATTGGGTTGAAATTTGCTATTTAGAGTTTATTAAGGATGCAATTAATATACGTTGACAGATATTTGACATATGTAACACATAATAACACATTTTATTGACACACAACGCGACTATATAACACATTATGGTTCTTTGAAGCATGATACCCCAACAATTGGTCCTCTCTTGGCAGATAAACGTTAGTCCCCCCGACTGACCAGACCTAAGTACACCTGATAATTTTTGTTTTTTTTTTTAAGAAATCCTCTAAGGCCCATCACTGACAGGACTTAGAGGTTCCAAACTGGTCCCCACGGACCAAAAGTATAGGAGCGAAGCGACTATACTTGTTAATTCTGTTTAGGTTCAAACCATAAAAAAGATCATTTAACTATCTTGTATATGCGAAATACGAAATTTAAATTATATTCGAATAATAGATAACAGTAATAGAGTGAGATTTGTCTATTTTTTTAAAAAATCACACATCAGAAAAATTTTAAAAATAATTTATAGTAAATCAAATGAATATCAAAAATTAAATTGGCAGTCAAATCGGACAATGATATAGGGATTATTTGTTCTAATTTCTTAACCCTGGTTACATCCAAAATGTAAAAAGAATCATTTGAGTCAACTTGTATAAACTGAATACCAAATTTAAATTATATTCGAATAATAGATAACAGTAATAGAGTGATATTTGACTATTTTTTTTTAAGAACAATACATCAGAAAAATTTTAAAAATAATTTATAGTAAATCAAATGAACTTTAAAAATTAAATTGGGACTCAAATCGAACAATGATATAGGGATTAATTGTTCTAATTTTTTAACCCTAGTTATATCCAAAATGTAAAAAGAACCATTTGAGTCATCTTGTAAAACCTAAATACCAAATTTAAATTACATTCGAATAATAGATCATTGTAATAGAGTGAGATATGACTATTTTTTTAAAGCACAATACTTCAAAATATTTTTAAAAATCATTTAGGGTTAAACAAATTATATCTAAAAATTACATTAAAATTAAATCGGAACAATAGCTAACGCTGTTAGTTATCGTATATTGTTAATTCTTGTTAGGTTTAAACCATAAAAAAGATCATTTGGCTATCTTGTATATGCGAAATACTAAATTTAAATTATATTCGAATAATAGATAACTGTAATAGAGTGAGATATGACTATTTTTTTAAAACACAAAACATCAAACTATTTTTAAAAATCATTAAGGGATAATCAAATTATATCTAAAAATCGAATTAAAATTAAATCTGAACAATCGCTAATGCTATTAGTTATTATATTTTCTTAAGTCTGGTTGTGTTCAAACCGTAAAAAACACCATTTGGCTATATTGTGTATGCAAAATAGTAAATTTAAATTATATTCGACTAATAGATAACAGTAATAGAGTGAAATATGATTATTTTTTTAAACACAATACATCAAAATATTTGATAAAATTATTTAGGGTTAATCAAATTATATCTAAAAATTGAATTAAAATTAAATCGGAACAATCGCTAACGCTTTTAGTTATCATATTTTCTTAATTCTGGTTGTGTTCAAACCGTAAAAAACATCATTTGGCTATCTCTATGACTATTTTTTTAAAGCACAATACATCAAAATATTTTTAAAAATCATATAGGGTTAAACAAATTATATCTAAAAATTACATTAAAATTAAATCGGAACAATAGCTAACGCTATTAATTATTGTATTTTCTTATTTCTGGTTATGTCCAAAATGTAAAAAGGATTATTTGAGCCATCTTGTAGAACCTAAATTCTAATTTTAAATTATATTCGAATAATAGATAACAGTAATAGAGTGAGATATGACTATATTTTTAAAAAACAATACATTAGAAACATTTTTAAAATAATTTATAGTAAATCAAATGACCTTCAAAAATTAAATTAGGAGTCAAATCGGACAATGATATAGGGATTAATTGTTCTAATTTCTTAACCTTGACTACATCCAAAATGTAAAAAGAATCATTTGAGTCATCTTGTATAACCTAAATACCAAATTTAAATTACATTCGAATAATAGATCATTGTAATAGAGTGAGATATGACTATTTTCTTAAAAAACAATACATTAAAAAAAATTTTAAAATAATTTATAGTAAATCAAATGAAATTCAAAAATTAAATTGGGAGTCAAATCGGACAATGCTATAGGGATTAATTGATCTAATTTCTTAACCCTGGTTATACCCAGAATGTAAAAAAATCATTTGAGTTATCTTGTATAACCTAAATACTTTTTTTAAATTATATTCGAATAATAGATAACCGTAATAGAGTGAGATATGACTATTTTTTTTTAAAACAATACATTAAAAAAATATGAAAAATAATTTAAAGTAAATCAAATGAAATTCAAAAATAAAATTGGGAGTCAAATCGGACAATGATATACGGATTAATAGTTCTAATTTCTTAACCCTGGTTATATCCAAAATGTAAAAAGAATCATTTGAGTTATCTTGTATATCCTAAATACCAAATTTAAATTACATTCGAATAATAGATCATTGTAATAGAGTGAGATATGACTATTTTTTTAAAACACAAAACATCAAACTATTTTTAAAAATCATTAAGGGATAATCAAATTATATCTAAAAATCGAATTAAAATTAAATCTGAACAATCGCTAATGCTATTAGTTATTATATTTTCTTAAGTCTGGTTGTGTTCAAACCGTAAAAAACACCATTTGGCTATATTGTGTATGCAAAATAGTAAATTTAAATTATATTCGACTAATAGATAACAGTAATAGAGTGAAATATGATTATTTTTTTAAACACAATACATCAAAATATTTGATAAAATTATTTAGGGTTAATCAAATTATATCTAAAAATTGAATTAAAATTAAATCGGAACAATCGCTAACGCTTTTAGTTATCATATTTTCTTAATTCTGGTTGTGTTCAAACCGTAAAAAACATCATTTGGCTATCTCCTATATACGAAATAGTAAATTTAAAATATATTCAAGTAATAGATAACAGTAATAGAGTGAAATATGATTATTTTTTTAAACACAATACATCAAAATATTTGAAAAAATTATTTAGGGTTAATCAAATTATATCTTAAAATTGAATTAAAATTAAATCGGAACAATCCCTAACGCTATTAGTTATTACATTTTCATAACTCTGGTTCTGTTCAATCCATAAAAAACATCATTTGGCTATCTCGTATATGCAAAATAGTAAATTTACATTATATATTGGAATAATAGATAACAGTAATAGAGTGTGATAAAATTATTTTTTTAAAAAACAATACATCAGAAAAATTTATAAAATAATTTATAGTAAATCAAATGAACTGCAAAAATTAAATTAGGAGTCAAATTGGACAATGATATAGGAATTAATTGTTCTAATTTCTTAACTTTGGTTAGATCAAAAATGTAGAAATAATCATTTGAGTCATCTTGTATAACCTAAATACCAAATTTAAACTACATTCGAATAATAATAGATCATTGCAATAGAGCGAGAAATGACTATTTTTTTAAAACACAATACATCAAAATATCTTTAAAAATCATATAGGGTTAAACAAATTATTTCTAAAAATTAAATTAAAATTAAATCTGAACGATAGCTAACGCTATTAGTAATCGTATTTTCTTAATACTGGTTATGTTCAAACCGTAAAAAAGATCATTTGGCTATCTTGTATTTGCGAAATACTAAATTTAAATTATATTCGAATAATAGATAACAGTAATAGAGTGAGATTTGTCTATTTTTTTAAAAAATCACACATCAGAAAAATTTTAAAAATAATTTATAGTAAATCAAATGTACTTCAAAAATTAAATTGGGACTCAAATCGGACAATGATATAGGGTTTAATTGTTCTAATTTCTTAACCCTGGTTATATCCAAAATGTAAAAAGAATCATTTGTGTCATCTTGTAAAACCTAAATACCAAGTTTAAATTACATTCGAATAATAGATCATTGTAATAGAGTGAGATATGACTATTTTTTTAAAGCACAATACATCAAAATATTTTTAAAAATCATATAGGGTTAAACAAATTATATCTAAAAATTACATTAAAATTAAATCGGAACAATAGCTAACGCTATTAATTATTGTATTTTCTTATTTCTGGTTATGTCCAAAATGTAAAAAGGATTATTTGAGCCATCTTGTAGAACCTAAATTCTAATTTTAAATTATATTCGAATAATAGATAACAGTAATAGAGTGAGATATGACTATATTTTTAAAAAACAATACATTAGAAACATTTTTAAAATAATTTATAGTAAATCAAATGACCTTCAAAAATTAAATTAGGAGTCAAATCGGACAATGATATAGGGATTAATTGTTCTAATTTCTTAACCTTGACTACATCCAAAATGTAAAAAGAATCATTTGAGTCATCTTGTATAACCTAAATACCAAATTTAAATTACATTCGAATAATAGATCATTGTAATAGAGTGAGATATGACTATTTTCTTAAAAAACAATACATTAAAAAAAATTTTAAAATAATTTATAGTAAATCAAATGAAATTCAAAAATTAAATTGGGAGTCAAATCGGACAATGCTATAGGGATTAATTGATCTAATTTCTTAACCCTGGTTATACCCAGAATGTAAAAAAATCATTTGAGTTATCTTGTATAACCTAAATACTTTTTTTAAATTATATTCGAATAATAGATAACCGTAATAGAGTGAGATATGACTATTTTTTTTTAAAACAATACATTAAAAAAATATGAAAAATAATTTAAAGTAAATCAAATGAAATTCAAAAATAAAATTGGGAGTCAAATCGGACAATGATATACGGATTAATAGTTCTAATTTCTTAACCCTGGTTATATCCAAAATGTAAAAAGAATCATTTGAGTTATCTTGTATAACCTAAATACCAAATTTAAATTACATTCGAATAATAGATCATTGTAATAGAGTGAGATATGACTATTTTTTTAAAACACAAAACATCAAACTATTTTTAAAAATCATTAAGGGATAATCAAATTATATCTAAAAATCGAATTAAAATTAAATCTGAACAATCGCTAATGCTATTAGTTATTATATTTTCTTAAGTCTGGTTGTGTTCAAACCGTAAAAAACACCATTTGGCTATATTGTGTATGCAAAATAGTAAATTTAAATTATATTCGACTAATAGATAACAGTAATAGAGTGAAATATGATTATTTTTTTAAACACAATACATCAAAATATTTGATAAAATTATTTAGGGTTAATCAAATTATATCTAAAAATTGAATTAAAATTAAATCGGAACAATCGCTAACGCTTTTAGTTATCATATTTTCTTAATTCTGGTTGTGTTCAAACCGTAAAAAACATCATTTGGCTATCTCCTATATACGAAATAGTAAATTTAAAATATATTCAAGTAATAGATAACAGTAATAGAGTGAAATATGATTATTTTTTTAAACACAATACATCAAAATATTTGAAAAAATTATTTAGGGTTAATCAAATTATATCTTAAAATTGAATTAAAATTAAATCGGAACAATCCCTAACGCTATTAGTTATTACATTTTCATAACTCTGGTTCTGTTCAATCCATAAAAAACATCATTTGGCTATCTCGTATATGCAAAATAGTAAATTTACATTATATATTGGAATAATAGATAACAGTAATAGAGTGTGATAAAATTATTTTTTTAAAAAACAATACATCAGAAAAATTTATAAAATAATTTATAGTAAATCAAATGAACTGCAAAAATTAAATTAGGAGTCAAATTGGACAATGATATAGGAATTAATTGTTCTAATTTCTTAACTTTGGTTAGATCAAAAATGTAGAAATAATCATTTGAGTCATCTTGTATAACCTAAATACCAAATTTAAACTACATTCGAATAATAATAGATCATTGCAATAGAGCGAGAAATGACTATTTTTTTAAAACACAATACATCAAAATATCTTTAAAAATCATATAGGGTTAAACAAATTATTTCTAAAAATTAAATTAAAATTAAATCTGAACGATAGCTAACGCTATTAGTAATCGTATTTTCTTAATTCTGGTTATGTTCAAACCGTAAAAAAGATCATTTGGCTATCTTGTATTTGCGAAATACTAAATTTAAATTATATTCGAATAATAGATAACAGTAATAGAGTGAGATTTGTCTATTTTTTTAAAAAATCACACATCAGAAAAATTTTAAAAATAATTTATAGTAAATCAAATGTACTTCAAAAATTAAATTGGGACTCAAATCGGACAATGATATAGGGTTTAATTGTTCTAATTTCTTAACCCTGGTTATATCCAAAATGTAAAAAGAATCATTTGTGTCATCTTGTAAAACCTAAATACCAAGTTTAAATTACATTCGAATAATAGATCATTGTAATAGAGTGAGATATGACTATTTTTTTAAAGCACAATACATCAAAATATTTTTAAAAATCATTTAGGATTAAAAAATATATATCTAAAAATTAAATTAAAATTAAATCAGAACAATAGCTAACGCTGTTAGTTATCGTATATTGTTAATTCTGTTTAGGTTCAAACCATAAAAAAGATCATTTAACTATCTTGTATATGCGAAATACGAAATTTAAATTATATTCGAATAATAGATAACAGTAATAGAGTGAGATTTGTCTATTTTTTTAAAAAATCACACATCAGAAAAATTTTAAAAATAATTTATAGTAAATCAAATGAATATCAAAAATTAAATTGGCAGTCAAATCGGACAATGATATAGGGATTATTTGTTCTAATTTCTTAACCCTGGTTACATCCAAAATGTAAAAAGAATCATTTGAGTCAACTTGTATAAACTGAATACCAAATTTAAATTATATTCGAATAATAGATAACAGTAATAGAGTGATATTTGACTATTTTTTTTTTAAGAACAATACATCAGAAAAATTTTAAAAATAATTTATAGTAAATCAAATGAACTTTAAAAATTAAATTGGGACTCAAATCGAACAATGATAGAGGGATTAATTGTTCTAATTTTTTAACCCTAGTTATATCCAAAATGTAAAAAGAACCATTTGAGTCATCTTGTAAAACCTAAATACCAAATTTAAATTACATTCGAATAATAGATCATTGTAATAGAGTGAGATATGACTATTTTTTTAAAGCACAATACTTCAAAATATTTTTAAAAATCATTTAGGGTTAAACAAATTATATCTAAAAATTAAATCAGAATAGCTAAGGCTATTAGTTATCGTATAATGTTAATTCTTGTTAGGTTCAAACCATAAAAAAGATCATTTGGCTATCTTGTATATGCGAAATACTAAATTTAAATTATATTCGAATAATAGATAACTGTAATAGAGTGAGATTTGACTATTTTTTTTAAAAACAATACATTAGAAAAATATGAAAAATAATTTATAGTAAATCAAATGAAATTCAAAAATTAAATTGGGAGTCAAATCGGACAATGATATAGGGATTAATTGTTCTAATTTCTTAACCCTGGTTACATCCAAAATGTCAAAAGATTCATTTTAGTCATCTTGTATAAACTAAATACCAAATTTAAATTATATTCGAATTATAGATAACAGTAATTGAGTAAGATTTGACTATTTTTTTTAAAGACAATACATCAGAAAAATTTAAAAAATAATTTATAGTAAATCAAATGAACTTCAAAAATTAAATTGGGACTCAAATCGGACAATGATATAGGGTTTAACTGTTCTAATTTCTTAACCCTGGTTATATCCAAAATGTAAAAAGAATCATTTGTGTCATCTTGTAAAACCTAAATACCAAATTTAAATTACATTCGAATAATAGATCATTGTAATAGAGTGAGATATGACTATTTTTTTAAAGCACAATACTTCAAAATATTTTTAAAAATCATTTAGGGTTAAACAAATTATATCTAAAAATTAAATTAAAATTAAATCAGAACCATAGCTAACGCTGTTAGTTATCGTATATTGTTAATTCTGTTTAGGTTCAAACCCTAAAAAAGATCATTTAACTATCTTGTATATGCGAAATACAAAATTTAAATTATATTCGAATAATAGATAACAGTAATAGAGTGAGATTTGTCTATTTTTAAAAAAAATCACACATCAGAAAAATTTTAAAAATAATTTATAGTAAATCAAATGAATATCAAAAATTAAATTGGCAGTCAAATCGGACAATGATATAGGGATTATTTGTTCTAATTTCTTAACCCTGGTTATACCCAGAATGTAAAAAAATCATTTGAGTTATCTTGTATAACCTAAATACTATTTTTAAATTATATTCGAATAATAGATAACCGTAATAGAGTGAGATATGACTATTTTCTTAAATCAGAATACTTCAAAATATGTTTAAAAATCATTTAGGATTAAACAAATTATATCTAAAAATTAAATTAAAATTAAATCAGAACAATAGCTAACGCTGTTAGTTATCGTATATTGTTAATTCTGTTTAGGTTCAAACCATAAAAAAGATCATTTAACTATCTTGTATATGCGAAATACGAAATTTAAATTATATTCGAATAATAGATAACAGTAATAGAGTGAGATTTGTCTATTTTTTTTAAAAATCACACATCAGAAAAATTTTAAAAATAATTTATAGTAAATCAAATGAATATCAAAAATTAAATTGGCAGTCAAATCGGACAATGATATAGGGATTATTTGTTCTAATTTCTTAACCCTGGTTACATCCAAAATGTAAAAAGAATCATTTGAGTCAACTTGTATAAACTGAATACCAAATTTAAATTATATTCGAATAATAGATAACAGTAATAGAGTGATATTTGACTATTTTTTTTTAAGAACAATACATCAGAAAAATTTTAAAAATAATTTATAGTAAATCAAATGAACTTTAAAAATTAAATTGGGACTCAAATCGAACAATGATATAGGGATTAATTGTTCTAATTTTTTAACCCTAGTTATATCCAAAATGTAAAAAGAACCATTTGAGTCATCTTGTAAAACCTAAATACCAAATTTAAATTACATTCGAATAATAGATCATTGTAATAGAGTGAGATATGACTATTTTTTTAAAGCACAATACTTCAAAATATTTTTAAAAATCATTTAGGGTTAAACAAATTATATCTAAAAATTACATTAAAATTAAATCGGAACAATAGCTAACGCTGTTAGTTATCGTATATTGTTAATTCTTGTTAGGTTTAAACCATAAAAAAGATCATTTGGCTATCTTGTATATGCGAAATACTAAATTTAAATTATATTCGAATAATAGATAACTGTAATAGAGTGAGATATGACTATTTTTTTAAAGCACAATACTTCAAAATATTTTTAAAAATCATTTAGGGTTAAACAAATTATATCTAAAAATTAAATTAAAATTAAATCAGAACAAAAGCTAAGGCTGTTAGTTATCGTATAATGTTAGGTTCAAACCATAAAAAAGATCATTTGGCTATCTTGTATATGCGAAATACTAAATTTAAATTATATTCGAATAATAGATAACTGTAATAGAGTGAGATTTGACTATTTTTTTTAAAAACAATACATTAGAAAAATATGAAAAATAATTTATAGTAAAGCTATAAGCTCGAATATAATTTAAATTTAGTATTTCGCATATACAAGATAGCCAAATGATCTTAATTGTTCTAATTTCTTAACCCTGGTTACATCCAAAATGTCAAAAGATTCATTTTAGTCATCTTGTATAAACTAAATACCAAATTTAAATTATATTCGAATTATAGATAACAGTAATTGAGTAAGATTTGACTATTTTTTTTAAAGACAATACATCAGAAAAATTTAAAAAATAATTTATAGTAAATCAAATGAACTTCAAAAATTAAATTGGGACTCAAATCGGACAATGATATAGGGTTTAACTGTTCTAATTTCTTAACCCTGGTTATATCCAAAATGTAAAAAGAATCATTTGTGTCATCTTGTAAAACCTAAATACCAAATTTAAATTACATTCGAATAATAGATCATTGTAATAGAGTGAGATATGACTATTTTTTTAAAGCACAATACTTCAAAATATTTTTAAAAATCATTTAGGGTTAAACAAATTATATCTAAAAATTAAATTAAAATTAAATCAGAACAATAGCTAACGCTGTTAGTTATCGTATATTGTTAATTCTGTTTAGGTTCAAACCCTAAAAAAGATCATTTAACTATCTTGTATATGCGAAATACGAAATTTAAATTATATTCGAATAATAGATAACAGTAATAGAGTGAGATTTGTCTATTTTTAAAAAAAATCACACATCAGAAAAATTTTAAAAATAATTTATAGTAAATCAAATGAATATCAAAAATTAAATTGGCAGTCAAATCGGACAATGATATAGGGATTATTTGTTCTAATTTCTTAACCCTGGTTATACCCAGAATGTAAAAAAATCATTTGAGTTATCTTGTATAACCTAAATACTATTTTTAAATTATATTCGAATAATAGATAACCGTAATAGAGTGAGATATGACTATTTTTTTAAATCAGAATACTTCAAAATATGTTTAAAAATCATTTAGGATTAAACAAATTATATCTAAAAATTAAATTAAAATTAAATCAGAACAATAGCTAACGCTGTTAGTTATCGTATATTGTTAATTCTGTTTAGGTTCAAACCATAAAAAAGATCATTTAACTATCTTGTATATGCGAAATACGAAATTTAAATTATATTCGAATAATAGATAACAGTAATAGAGTGAGATTTGTCTATTTTTTTAAAAAATCACACATCAGAAAAATTTTAAAAATAATTTATAGTAAATCAAATGAATATCAAAAATTAAATTGGCAGTCAAATCGGACAATGATATAGGGATTATTTGTTCTAATTTCTTAACCCTGGTTACATCCAAAATGTAAAAAGAATCATTTGAGTCAACTTGTATAAACTGAATACCAAATTTAAATTATATTCGAATAATAGATAACAGTAATAGAGTGATATTTGACTATTTTTTTTTAAGAACAATACATCAGAAAAATTTTAAAAATAATTTATAGTAAATCAAATGAACTTTAAAAATTAAATTGGGACTCAAATCGAACAATGATATAGGGATTAATTGTTCTAATTTTTTAACCCTAGTTATATCCAAAATGTAAAAAGAACCATTTGAGTCATCTTGTAAAACCTAAATACCAAATTTAAATTACATTCGAATAATAGATCATTGTAATAGAGTGAGATATGACTATTTTTTTAAAGCACAATACTTCAAAATATTTTTAAAAATCATTTAGGGTTAAACAAATTATATCTAAAAATTACATTAAAATTAAATCGGAACAATAGCTAACGCTGTTAGTTATCGTATATTGTTAATTCTTGTTAGGTTTAAACCATAAAAAAGATCATTTGGCTATCTTGTATATGCGAAATACTAAATTTAAATTATATTCGAATAATAGATAACTGTAATAGAGTGAGATATGACTATTTTTTTAAAGCACAATACTTCAAAATATTTTAAAAAATCATTTAGGGTTAAACAAATTATATCTAAAAATTAAATTAAAATTAAATCAGAACAAAAGCTAAGGCTGTTAGTTATCGTATAATGTTAATTCTTGTTAGGTTCAAACCATAAAAAAGATCATTTGGCTATCTTGTATATGCGAAATACTAAATTTAAATTATATTCGAATAATAGATAACTGTAATAGAGTGAGATTTGACTATTTTTTTTAAAAACAATACATTAGAAAAATATGAAAAATAATTTATAGTAAAGCAAATGAAATTCAAAAATTAAACTGGGAGTCAAATTGGACAATGATATACGGATTAATAGTTCTAATTTCTTAACCCTGGTTATATCCAAAATGTAAAAAGAATCATTTGAGTCATCTTGTAAAACCTAAATACCAAATTTAAATTACATTCGAATAATATATCATTGTAATAGAGTGAGATATGACTATTTTTTTAAAGCACAATACATCAAAATATTTTTAAAAATCATATAGGGTTAAACAAATTATATCTAAAAATTACATTAAAATTAAATCGGAACAATAGCTAACGCTATAAATTATTGTATTTTCTTATTTCTAGTTATGTCCAAAATGTAAAAAGGATTATTTGAGCCATCTTGTAGAACCTAAATTCTAATTTTAAATTATATTCGAATAATAGATAACAGTAATAGAGTGAGATATGACTATATTTTTAAAAAACAATACATTAGAAACATTTTTAAAATAATTTATAGTAAATCAAATGACCTTCAAAAATTAAATTAGGAGTCAAATCGGACAATGATATAGGGATTAATTGTTCTAATTTCTTAACCTTGACTACATCCAAAATGTAAAAAGAATCATTTGAGTCATCTTGTATAACCTAAATACCAAATTTAAATTACATTCGAATAATAGATCATTGTAATAGAGTGAGATATGACTATTTTCTTAAAAAACAATACATTAAAAAAAATTTTAAAATAATTTATAGTAAATCAAATGAAATTCAAAAATTAAATTGGGAGTCAAATCGGACAATGCTATAGGGATTAATTGATCTAATTTCTTAACCCTGGTTATACCCAGAATGTAAAAAAATCATTTGAGTTATCTTGTATAACCTAAATACTTTTTTTAAATTATATTCGAATAATAGATAACCGTAATAGAGTGAGATATGACTATTTTTTTTTTAAAACAATACATTAAAAAAATATGAAAAATAATTTAAAGTAAATCAAATGAAATTCAAAAATAAAATTGGGAGTCAAATCGGACAATGATATACGGATTAATAGTTCTAATTTCTTAACCCTGGTTATATCCAAAATGTAAAAAGAATCATTTGAGTTATCTTGTATAACCTAAATACCAAATTTAAATTACATTCGAATAATAGATCATTGTAATAGAGTGAGATATGACTATTTTTTTAAAACACAAAACATCAAACTATTTTTAAAAATCATTAAGGGATAATCAAATTATATCTAAAAATCGAATTAAAATTAAATCTGAACAATCGCTAATGCTATTAGTTATTATATTTTCTTAAGTCTGGTTGTGTTCAAACCGTAAAAAACACCATTTGGCTATATTGTGTATGCAAAATAGTAAATTTAAATTATATTCGACTAATAGATAACAGTAATAGAGTGAAATATGATTATTTTTTTAAACACAATACATCAAAATATTTGATAAAATTATTTAGGGTTAATCAAATTATATCTAAAAATTGAATTAAAATTAAATCGGAACAATCGCTAACGCTTTTAGTTATCATATTTTCTTAATTCTGGTTGTGTTCAAACCGTAAAAAACATCATTTGGCTATCTCCTATATACGAAATAGTAAATTTAAAATATATTCAAGTAATAGATAACAGTAATAGAGTGAAATATGATTATTTTTTTAAACACAATACATCAAAATATTTGAAAAAATTATTTAGGGTTAATCAAATTATATCTTAAAATTGAATTAAAATTAAATCGGAACAATCCCTAACGCTATTAGTTATTACATTTTCATAACTCTGGTTCTGTTCAATCCATAAAAAACATCATTTGGCTATCTCGTATATGCAAAATAGTAAATTTACATTATATATTGGAATAATAGATAACAGTAATAGAGTGTGATAAAATTATTTTTTTAAAAAACAATACATCAGAAAAATTTATAAAATAATTTATAGTAAATCAAATGAACTGCAAAAATTAAATTAGGAGTCAAATTGGACAATGATATAGGAATTAATTGTTCTAATTTCTTAACTTTGGTTAGATCAAAAATGTAGAAATAATCATTTGAGTCATCTTGTATAACCTAAATACCAAATTTAAACTACATTCGAATAATAATAGATCATTGCAATAGAGCGAGAAATGACTATTTTTTTAAAACACAATACATCAAAATATCTTTAAAAATCATATAGGGTTAAACAAATTATTTCTAAAAATTAAATTAAAATTAAATCTGAACGATAGCTAACGCTATTAGTAATCGTATTTTCTTAATACTGGTTATGTTCAAACCGTAAAAAAGATCATTTGGCTATCTTGTATTTGCGAAATACTAAATTTAAATTATATTCGAATAATAGATAACAGTAATAGAGTGAGATTTGTCTATTTTTTTAAAAAATCACACATCAGAAAAATTTTAAAAATAATTTATAGTAAATCAAATGTACTTCAAAAATTAAATTGGGACTCAAATCGGACAATGATATAGGGTTTAATTGTTCTAATTTCTTAACCCTGGTTATATCCAAAATGTAAAAAGAATCATTTGTGTCATCTTGTAAAACCTAAATACCAAGTTTAAATTACATTCGAATAATAGATCATTGTAATAGAGTGAGATATGACTATTTTTTTAAAGCACAATACATCAAAATATTTTTAAAAATCATTTAGGATTAAAAAATATATATCTAAAAATTAAATTAAAATTAAATCAGAACAATAGCTAACGCTGTTAGTTATCGTATATTGTTAATTCTGTTTAGGTTCAAACCATAAAAAAGATCATTTAACTATCTTGTATATGCGAAATACGAAATTTAAATTATATTCGAATAATAGATAACAGTAATAGAGTGAGATTTGTCTATTTTTTTAAAAAATCACACAGAAAAATTTTAAAAATAATTTATAGTAAATCAAATGAATATCAAAAATTAAATTGGCAGTCAAATCGGACAATGATATAGGGATTATTTGTTCTAATTTCTTAACCCTGGTTACATCCAAAATGTAAAAAGAATCATTTGAGTCAACTTGTATAAACTGAATACCAAATTTAAATTATATTCGAATAATAGATAACAGTAATAGAGTGATATTTGACTATTTTTTTTTTAAGAACAATACATCAGAAAAATTTTAAAAATAATTTATAGTAAATCAAATGAACTTTAAAAATTAAATTGGGACTCAAATCGAACAATGATAGAGGGATTAATTGTTCTAATTTTTTAACCCTAGTTATATCCAAAATGTAAAAAGAACCATTTGAGTCATCTTGTAAAACCTAAATACCAAATTTAAATTACATTCGAATAATAGATCATTGTAATAGAGTGAGATATGACTATTTTTTTAAAGCACAATACTTCAAAATATTTTTAAAAATCATTTAGGGTTAAACAAATTATATCTAAAAATTAAATCAGAATAGCTAAGGCTATTAGTTATCGTATAATGTTAATTCTTGTTAGGTTCAAACCATAAAAAAGATCATTTGGCTATCTTGTATATGCGAAATACTAAATTTAAATTATATTCGAATAATAGATAACTGTAATAGAGTGAGATTTGACTATTTTTTTTAAAAACAATACATTAGAAAAATATGAAAAATAATTTATAGTAAATCAAATGAAATTCAAAAATTAAATTGGGAGTCAAATCGGACAATGATATAGGGATTAATTGTTCTAATTTCTTAACCCTGGTTACATCCAAAATGTCAAAAGATTCATTTTAGTCATCTTGTATAAACTAAATACCAAATTTAAATTATATTCGAATTATAGATAACAGTAATTGAGTAAGATTTGACTATTTTTTTTAAAGACAATACATCAGAAAAATTTAAAAAATAATTTATAGTAAATCAAATGAACTTCAAAAATTAAATTGGGACTCAAATCGGACAATGATATAGGGTTTAACTGTTCTAATTTCTTAACCCTGGTTATATCCAAAATGTAAAAAGAATCATTTGTGTCATCTTGTAAAACCTAAATACCAAATTTAAATTACATTCGAATAATAGATCATTGTAATAGAGTGAGATATGACTATTTTTTTAAAGCACAATACTTCAAAATATTTTTAAAAATCATTTAGGGTTAAACAAATTATATCTAAAAATTAAATTAAAATTAAATCAGAACAATAGCTAACGCTGTTAGTTATCGTATATTGTTAATTCTGTTTAGGTTCAAACCCTAAAAAAGATCATTTAACTATCTTGTATATGCGAAATACGAAATTTAAATTATATTCGAATAATAGATAACAGTAATAGAGTGAGATTTGTCTATTTTTAAAAAAAATCACACATCAGAAAAATTTTAAAAATAATTTATAGTAAATCAAATGAATATCAAAAATTAAATTGGCAGTCAAATCGGACAATGATATAGGGATTATTTGTTCTAATTTCTTAACCCTGGTTATACCCAGAATGTAAAAAAATCATTTGAGTTATCTTGTATAACCTAAATACTATTTTTAAATTATATTCGAATAATAGATAACCGTAATAGAGTGAGATATGACTATTTTCTTAAATCAGAATACTTCAAAATATGTTTAAAAATCATTTAGGATTAAACAAATTATATCTAAAAATTAAATTAAAATTAAATCAGAACAATAGCTAACGCTGTTAGTTATCGTATATTGTTAATTCTGTTTAGGTTCAAACCATAAAAAAGATCATTTAACTATCTTGTATATGCGAAATACGAAATTTAAATTATATTCGAATAATAGATAACAGTAATAGAGTGAGATTTGTCTATTTTTTTTAAAAATCACACATCAGAAAAATTTTAAAAATAATTTATAGTAAATCAAATGAATATCAAAAATTAAATTGGCAGTCAAATCGGACAATGATATAGGGATTATTTGTTCTAATTTCTTAACCCTGGTTACATCCAAAATGTAAAAAGAATCATTTGAGTCAACTTGTATAAACTGAATACCAAATTTAAATTATATTCGAATAATAGATAACAGTAATAGAGTGATATTTGACTATTTTTTTTTAAGAACAATACATCAGAAAAATTTTAAAAATAATTTATAGTAAATCAAATGAACTTTAAAAATTAAATTGGGACTCAAATCGAACAATGATATAGGGATTAATTGTTCTAATTTTTTAACCCTAGTTATATCCAAAATGTAAAAAGAACCATTTGAGTCATCTTGTAAAACCTAAATACCAAATTTAAATTACATTCGAATAATAGATCATTGTAATAGAGTGAGATATGACTATTTTTTTAAAGCACAATACTTCAAAATATTTTTAAAAATCATTTAGGGTTAAACAAATTATATCTAAAAATTACATTAAAATTAAATCGGAACAATAGCTAACGCTGTTAGTTATCGTATATTGTTAATTCTTGTTAGGTTTAAACCATAAAAAAGATCATTTGGCTATCTTGTATATGCGAAATACTAAATTTAAATTATATTCGAATAATAGATAACTGTAATAGAGTGAGATATGACTATTTTTTTAAAGCACAATACTTCAAAATATTTTTAAAAATCATTTAGGGTTAAACAAATTATATCTAAAAATTAAATTAAAATTAAATCAGAACAAAAGCTAAGGCTGTTAGTTATCGTATAATGTTAGGTTCAAACCATAAAAAAGATCATTTGGCTATCTGGTATATGCGAAATACTAAATTTAAATTATATTCGAATAATAGATAACTGTAATAGAGTGAGATTTGACTATTTTTTTTAAAAACAATACATTAGAAAAATATGAAAAATAATTTATAGTAAAGCTATAAGCTCGAATATAATTTAAATTTAGTATTTCGCATATACAAGATAGCCAAATGATCTTAATTGTTCTAATTTCTTAACCCTGGTTACATCCAAAATGTCAAAAGATTCATTTTAGTCATCTTGTATAAACTAAATACCAAATTTAAATTATATTCGAATTATAGATAACAGTAATTGAGTAAGATTTGACTATTTTTTTTAAAGACAATACATCAGAAAAATTTAAAAAATAATTTATAGTAAATCAAATGAACTTCAAAAATTAAATTGGGACTCAAATCGGACAATGATATAGGGTTTAACTGTTCTAATTTCTTAACCCTGGTTATATCCAAAATGTAAAAAGAATCATTTGTGTCATCTTGTAAAACCTAAATACCAAATTTAAATTACATTCGAATAATAGATCATTGTAATAGAGTGAGATATGACTATTTTTTTAAAGCACAATACTTCAAAATATTTTTAAAAATCATTTAGGGTTAAACAAATTATATCTAAAAATTAAATTAAAATTAAATCAGAACAATAGCTAACGCTGTTAGTTATCGTATATTGTTAATTCTGTTTAGGTTCAAACCCTAAAAAAGATCATTTAACTATCTTGTATATGCGAAATACGAAATTTAAATTATATTCGAATAATAGATAACAGTAATAGAGTGAGATTTGTCTATTTTTAAAAAAAATCACACATCAGAAAAATTTTAAAAATAATTTATAGTAAATCAAATGAATATCAAAAATTAAATTGGCAGTCAAATCGGACAATGATATAGGGATTATTTGTTCTAATTTCTTAACCCTGGTTATACCCAGAATGTAAAAAAATCATTTGAGTTATCTTGTATAACCTAAATACTATTTTTAAATTATATTCGAATAATAGATAACCGTAATAGAGTGAGATATGACTATTTTTTTAAATCAGAATACTTCAAAATATGTTTAAAAATCATTTAGGATTAAACAAATTATATCTAAAAATTAAATTAAAATTAAATCAGAACAATAGCTAACGCTGTTAGTTATCGTATATTGTTAATCCTGTTTAGGTTCAAACCATAAAAAAGATCATTTAACTATCTTGTATATGCGAAATACGAAATTTAAATTATATTCGAATAATAGATAACAGTAATAGAGTGAGATTTGTCTATTTTTTTAAAAAATCACACATCAGAAAAATTTTAAAAATAATTTATAGTAAATCAAATGAATATCAAAAATTAAATTGGCAGTCAAATCGGACAATGATATAGGGATTATTTGTTCTAATTTCTTAACCCTGGTTACATCCAAAATGTAAAAAGAATCATTTGAGTCAACTTGTATAAACTGAATACCAAATTTAAATTATATTCGAATAATAGATAACAGTAATAGAGTGATATTTGACTATTTTTTTTTAAGAACAATACATCAGAAAAATTTTAAAAATAATTTATAGTAAATCAAATGAACTTTAAAAATTAAATTGGGACTCAAATCGAACAATGATATAGGGATTAATTGTTCTAATTTTTTAACCCTAGTTATATCCAAAATGTAAAAAGAACCATTTGAGTCATCTTGTAAAACCTAAATACCAAATTTAAATTACATTCGAATAATAGATCATTGTAATAGAGTGAGATATGACTATTTTTTTAAAGCACAATACTTCAAAATATTTTTAAAAATCATTTAGGGTTAAACAAATTATATCTAAAAATTACATTAAAATTAAATCGGAACAATAGCTAACGCTGTTAGTTATCGTATATTGTTAATTCTTGTTAGGTTTAAACCATAAAAAAGATCATTTGGCTATCTTGTATATGCGAAATACTAAATTTAAATTATATTCGAATAATAGATAACTGTAATAGAGTGAGATATGACTATTTTTTTAAAGCACAATACTTCAAAATATTTTAAAAAATCATTTAGGGTTAAACAAATTATATCTAAAAATTAAATTAAAATTAAATCAGAACAAAAGCTAAGGCTGTTAGTTATCGTATAATGTTAATTCTTGTTAGGTTCAAACCATAAAAAAGATCATTTGGCTATCTTGTATATGCGAAATACTAAATTTAAATTATATTCGAATAATAGATAACTGTAATAGAGTGAGATTTGACTATTTTTTTTAAAAACAATACATTAGAAAAATATGAAAAATAATTTATAGTAAAGCAAATGAAATTCAAAAATTAAACTGGGAGTCAAATTGGACAATGATATACGGATTAATAGTTCTAATTTCTTAACCCTGGTTATATCCAAAATGTAAAAAGAATCATTTGAGTCATCTTGTAAAACCTAAATACCAAATTTAAATTACATTCGAATAATATATCATTGTAATAGAGTGAGATATGACTATTTTTTTAAAGCACAATACATCAAAATATTTTTAAAAATCATATAGGGTTAAACAAATTATATCTAAAAATTACATTAAAATTAAATCGGAACAATAGCTAACGCTATTAATTATTGTATTTTCTTATTTCTAGTTATGTCCAAAATGTAAAAAGGATTATTTGAGCCATCTTGTAGAACCTAAATTCTAATTTTAAATTATATTCGAATAATAGATAACAGTAATAGAGTGAGATATGACTATATTTTTAAAAAACAATACATTAGAAACATTTTTAAAATAATTTATAGTAAATCAAATGACCTTCAAAAATTAAATTAGGAGTCAAATCGGACAATGATATAGGGATTAATTGTTCTAATTTCTTAACCTTGACTACATCCAAAATGTAAAAAGAATCATTTGAGTCATCTTGTATAACCTAAATACCAAATTTAAATTACATTCGAATAATAGATCATTGTAATAGAGTGAGATATGACTATTTTCTTAAAAAACAATACATTAAAAAAAATTTTAAAATAATTTATAGTAAATCAAATGAAATTCAAAAATTAAATTGGGAGTCAAATCGGACAATGCTATAGGGATTAATTGATCTAATTTCTTAACCCTGGTTATACCCAGAATGTAAAAAAATCATTTGAGTTATCTTGTATAACCTAAATACTTTTTTTAAATTATATTCGAATAATAGATAACCGTAATAGAGTGAGATATGACTATTTTTTTTTAAAACAATACATTAAAAAAATATGAAAAATAATTTAAAGTAAATCAAATGAAATTCAAAAATAAAATTGGGAGTCAAATCGGACAATGATATACGGATTAATAGTTCTAATTTCTTAACCCTGGTTATATCCAAAATGTAAAAAGAATCATTTGAGTTATCTTGTATAACCTAAATACCAAATTTAAATTACATTCGAATAATAGATCATTGTAATAGAGTGAGATATGACTATTTTTTTAAAACACAAAACATCAAACTATTTTTAAAAATCATTAAGGGATAATCAAATTATATCTAAAAATCGAATTAAAATTAAATCTGAACAATCGCTAATGCTATTAGTTATTATATTTTCTTAAGTCTGGTTGTGTTCAAACCGTAAAAAACACCATTTGGCTATATTGTGTATGCAAAATAGTAAATTTAAATTATATTCGACTAATAGATAACAGTAATAGAGTGAAATATGATTATTTTTTTAAACACAATACATCAAAATATTTGATAAAATTATTTAGGGTTAATCAAATTATATCTAAAAATTGAATTAAAATTAAATCGGAACAATCGCTAACGCTTTTAGTTATCATATTTTCTTAATTCTGGTTGTGTTCAAACCGTAAAAAACATCATTTGGCTATCTCCTATATACGAAATAGTAAATTTAAAATATATTCAAGTAATAGATAACAGTAATAGAGTGAAATATGATTATTTTTTTAAACACAATACATCAAAATATTTGAAAAAATTATTTAGGGTTAATCAAATTATATCTTAAAATTGAATTAAAATTAAATCGGAACAATCCCTAACGCTATTAGTTATTACATTTTCATAACTCTGGTTCTGTTCAATCCATAAAAAACATCATTTGGCTATCTCGTATATGCAAAATAGTAAATTTACATTATATATTGGAATAATAGATAACAGTAATAGAGTGTGATAAAATTATTTTTTTAAAAAACAATACATCAGAAAAATTTATAAAATAATTTATAGTAAATCAAATGAACTGCAAAAATTAAATTAGGAGTCAAATTGGACAATGATATAGGAATTAATTGTTCTAATTTCTTAACTTTGGTTAGATCAAAAATGTAGAAATAATCATTTGAGTCATCTTGTATAACCTAAATACCAAATTTAAACTACATTCGAATAATAATAGATCATTGCAATAGAGCGAGAAATGACTATTTTTTTAAAACACAATACATCAAAATATCTTTAAAAATCATATAGGGTTAAACAAATTATTTCTAAAAATTAAATTAAAATTAAATCTGAACGATAGCTAACGCTATTAGTAATCGTATTTTCTTAATACTGGTTATGTTCAAACCGTAAAAAAGATCATTTGGCTATCTTGTATTTGCGAAATACTAAATTTAAATTATATTCGAATAATAGATAACAGTAATAGAGTGAGATTTGTCTATTTTTTTAAAAAATCACACATCAGAAAAATTTTAAAAATAATTTATAGTAAATCAAATGTACTTCAAAAATTAAATTGGGACTCAAATCGGACAATGATATAGGGTTTAATTGTTCTAATTTCTTAACCCTGGTTATATCCAAAATGTAAAAAGAATCATTTGTGTCATCTTGTAAAACCTAAATACCAAGTTTAAATTACATTCGAATAATAGATCATTGTAATAGAGTGAGATATGACTATTTTTTTAAAGCACAATACATCAAAATATTTTTAAAAATCATTTAGGATTAAAAAATATATATCTAAAAATTAAATTAAAATTAAATCAGAACAATAGCTAACGCTGTTAGTTATCGTATATTGTTAATTCTGTTTAGGTTCAAACCATAAAAAAGATCATTTAACTATCTTGTATATGCGAAATACGAAATTTAAATTATATTCGAATAATAGATAACAGTAATAGAGTGAGATTTGTCTATTTTTTTAAAAAATCACACAGAAAAATTTTAAAAATAATTTATAGTAAATCAAATGAATATCAAAAATTAAATTGGCAGTCAAATCGGACAATGATATAGGGATTATTTGTTCTAATTTCTTAACCCTGGTTACATCCAAAATGTAAAAAGAATCATTTGAGTCAACTTGTATAAACTGAATACCAAATTTAAATTAATTTCGAATAATAGATAACAGTAATAGAGTGATATTTGACTATTTTTTTTTAAGAACAATACATCAGAAAAATTTTAAAAATAATTTATAGTAAATCAAATGAACTTTAAAAATTAAATTGGGACTCAAATCGAACAATGATAGAGGGATTAATTGTTCTAATTTTTTAACCCTAGTTATATCCAAAATGTAAAAAGAACCATTTGAGTCATCTTGTAAAACCTAAATACCAAATTTAAATTACATTCGAATAATAGATCATTGTAATAGAGTGAGATATGACTATTTTTTTAAAGCACAATACTTCAAAATATTTTTAAAAATCATTTAGGGTTAAACAAATTATATCTAAAAATTAAATCAGAATAGCTAAGGCTATTAGTTATCGTATAATGTTAATTCTTGTTAGGTTCAAACCATAAAAAAGATCATTTGGCTATCTTGTATATGCGAAATACTAAATTTAAATTATATTCGAATAATAGATAACTGTAATAGAGTGAGATTTGACTATTTTTTTTAAAAACAATACATTAGAAAAATATGAAAAATAATTTATAGTAAATCAAATGAAATTCAAAAATTAAATTGGGAGTCAAATCGGACAATGATATAGGGATTAATTGTTCTAATTTCTTAACCCTGGTTACATCCAAAATGTCAAAAGATTCATTTTAGTCATCTTGTATAAACTAAATACCAAATTTAAATTATATTCGAATTATAGATAACAGTAATTGAGTAAGATTTGACTATTTTTTTAAAGACAATACATCAGAAAAATTTAAAAAATAATTTAATGTAAATCAAATGAACTTCAAAAATTAAATTGGGACTCAAATCGGACAATGATATAGGGTTTAACTGTTCTAATTTCTTAACCCTGGTTATATCCAAAATGTAAAAAGAATCATTTGTGTCATCTTGTAAAACCTAAATACCAAATTTAAATTACATTCGAATAATAGATCATTGTAATAGAGTGAGATATGAATATTTTTTTAAAGCACAATACTTCAAAATATTTTTAAAAATCATTTAGGGTTAAACAAATTATATCTAAAAATTAAATTAAAATTAAATCCGAACAATAGCTAACGCTGTTAGTTATCGTATATTGTTAATTCTTGTTAGGTTTAAACCATAAAAAAGATCATTTGGCTATCTTGTATATGCGAAATACTAAATTTAAATTATATTCGAATAATAGATAACTGTAATAGAGTGAGATATGACTATTTTTTTAAAGCACAATACTTCAAAATATTTTTAAAAATCATTTAGGGTTAAACAAATTATATCTAAAAATTAAATTAAAATTAAATCAGAACAAAAGCTAAGGCTGTTAGTTATCGTATAATGTTAATTCTTGTTAGGTTCAAACCATAAAAAAGATCATTTGGCTATCTTGTATATGCGAAATACTAAATTTAAATTATATTCGAATAATAGATAACTGTAATAGAGTGAGATTTGACTATTTTTTTTAAAAACAATACATTAGAAAAATATGAAAAATAATTTATAGTAAATCAAATGAAATTCAAAAATTAAATTGGGAGTCAAATCGGACAATGATATAGGGATTAATTGTTCTAATTTCTTAACCCTGGTTACATCCAAAATGTCAAAAGATTCATTTTAGTCATCTTGTATAAACTAAATACCAAATTTAAATTATATTCGAATTATAGATAACAGTAATTGAGTAAGATTTGACTATTTTTTTTAAAGACAATACATCAGAAAAATTTAAAAAATAATTTATAGTAAATCAAATGAACTTCAAAAATTAAATTGGGACTCAAATCGGACAATGATATAGGGTTTAACTGTTCTAATTTCTTAACCCTGGTTATATCCAAAATGTAAAAAGAATCATTTGTGTCATCTTGTAAAACCTAAATACCAAGTTTAAATTACATTCGAATAATAGATCATTGTAATAGAGTGAGATATGACTATTTTTTTAAAGCACAATACATCAAAATATTTTTAAAAATCATTTAGGATTAAAAAATATATATCTAAAAATTAAATTAAAATTAAATCAGAACAATAGCTAAGGCTATTAGTTATCGTATAATGTTAATTCTTGTTAGGTTCAAACCATAAAAAAGATCATTTGGCTATCTTGTATATGCGAAATACTAAATTTAAATTATATTCGAATAATAGATAACTGTAATAGAGTGAGATTTGACTATTTTTTTTAAAAACAATACATTAGAAAAATATGAAAAATAATTTATAGTAAATCAAATGAAATTCAAAAATTAAATTGGGAGTCAAATCGGACAATGATATAGGGATTAATTGTTCTAATTTCTTAGCCCTGGTTACATCCAAAATGTCAAAAGATTCATTTTAGTCATCTTGTATAAACTAAATACCAAATTTAAATTATATTCGAATTATAGATAACAGTAATTGAGTAAGATTTGACTATTTTTTTTAAAGACAATACATCAGAAAAATTTAAAAAATAATTTATAGTAAATCAAATGAACTTCAAAAATTAAATTGGGACTCAAATCGGACAATGATATAGGGTTTAACTGTTCTAATTTCTTAACCCTGGTTATATCCAAAATGTAAAAAGAATCATTTGTGTCATCTTGTAAAACCTAAATACCAAATTTAAATTACATTCGAATAATAGATCATTGTAATAGAGTGAGATATGACTATTTTTTTAAAGCACAATACTTCAAAATATTTTTAAAAATCATTTAGGGTTAAACAAATTATATCTAAAAATTAATTTAAAATTAAATCAGAACAATAGCTAACGCTGTTAGTTATCGTATATTGTTAATTCTGTTTAGGTTCAAACCCTAAAAAAGATCATTTAACTATCTTGTATATGCGAAATACGAAATTTAAATTATATTCGAATAATAGATAACAGTAATAGAGTGAGATTTGTCTATTTTTAAAAAAAATCACACATCAGAAAAATTTTAAAAATAATTTATAGTAAATCAAATGAATATCAAAAATTAAATTGGCAGTCAAATCGGACAATGATATAGGGATTATTTGTTCTAATTTCTTAACCCTGGTTATACCCAGAATGTAAAAAAATCATTTGAGTTATCTTGTATAACCTAAATACTATTTTTAAATTTAAATTTTTAAATTTAAATTACATTCGAATAATAGATCATTGTAATAGAGTGAGATATGACTATTTTTTTAAAGCACAATACTTCAAAATATTTTTAAAAATCATTTAGGGTTAAACAAATTATATCTAAAAATTAAATCAGAACAATAGCTAAGGCATCGTAGCTAGTTATCGTATAATGTTAATTCTTGTTAGGTTCAAACCATGAAAAAGATCATTTGGCTATCTTGTATATGCGAAATACTAAATTTAAATTATATTCGAATAATAGATAACTGTAATAGAGTGAGATTTGACTATTTTTTTTAAAAACAATACATTAGAAAAATATGAAAAATAATTTATAGTAAATCAAATGAAATTCAAAAATTAAATTGGGAGTCAAATCGGACAATGATATAGGGATTAATTGTTCTAATTTCTTAACCCTGGTTACATCCAAAATGTCAAAAGATTCATTTTAGTCATCTTGTATAAACTAAATACCAAATTTAAATTATATTCGAATTATAGATAACAGTAATTGAGTAAGATTTGACTATTTTTTTTAAAGACAATACATCAGAAAAATTTAAAAAATAATTTATAGTAAATTAAATGAACTTCAAAAATTAAATTGGGACTCAAATCGGACAATGATATAGGGTTTAACTGTTCTAATTTCTTAACCCTGGTTATATCCAAAATGTAAAAAGAATCATTTGAGTCATCTTGTAAAACCTAAATACCAAATTTAAATTACATTCGAATAATAGATCATTGTAATAGAGTGAGATATGACTATTTTTTTAAAGCACAATACTTCAAAATATTTTTAAAAATCATTTAGGGTTAAACAAATTATATCTAAAAATTAAATTAAAATTAAATCCGAACAATAGCTAACGCTGTTAGTTATCGTATATTGTTAATTCTTGTTAGGTTTAAACCATAAAAAAGATCATTTGGCTATCTTGTATATGCGAAATACTAAATTTAAATTATATTCGAATAATAGATAACTGTAATAGAGTGAGATATGACTATTTTTTTAAAGCACAATACTTCAAAATATTTTTAAAAATCATTTAGGGTTAAACAAATTATATCTAAAAATTAAATTAAAATTAAATCAGAACAAAAGCTAAGGCTGTTAGTTATCGTATAATGTTAATTCTTGTTAGGTTCAAACCATAAAAAAGATCATTTGGCTATCTTGTATATGCGAAATACTAAATTTAAATTATATTCGAATAATAGATAACTGTAATAGAGTGAGATTTGACTATTTTTTTTAAAAACAATACATTAGAAAAATATGAAAAATAATTTATAGTAAAGCAAATGAAATTCAAAAATTAAATTGGGAGTCAAATTGGACAATGATATACGGATTAATAGTTCTAATTTCTTAACCCTGGTTATATTCAAAATGTAAAAAGAATCATTTGAGTCATCTTGTAAAACCTAAATACCAAATTTAAATTACATTCGAATAATATATCATTGTAATAGAGTGAGATATGACTATTTTTTTAAAGCACAATACATCAAAATATTTTTAAAAATCATATAGGGTTAAACAAATTATATCTAAAAATTACATTAAAATTAAATCGGAACAATAGCTAACGCTATTAATTATCGTATTTTCTTATTTCTGGTTATGTCCAAAATGTAAAAAGGATTATTTGAGCCATCTTGTATAACCTAAATTCTAATTTTAAATTATATTCGAATAATAGATAACAGTAATAGAGTGAGATATGACTATATTTTTAAAAAACAATACATTAGAAACATTTTTAAAATAATTTATAGTAAATCAAATGACCTTCAAAAATTAAATTAGGAGTCAAATCGGACAATGATATAGGGATTAATTGTTCTAATTTCTTAACCTTGACTACATCCAAAATGTAAAAAGAATCATTTGAGTCATCTTGTATAACCTAAATACCAAATTTAAATTACATTTGAATAATAGATCATTGTAATAGAGTGAGATATGACTATTTTCTTAAAAAACAATACATTAAAAAAAATTTTAAAATAATTTATAGTAAATCAAATGAAATTCAAAAATTAAATTGGGAGTCAAATCGGACAATGCTATAGGGATTAATTGATCTAATTTCTTAACCCTGGTTATACCCAGAATGTAAAAAAATCATTTGAGTTATCTTGTATAACCTAAATACTTTTTTTAAATTATATTCGAATAATAGATAACCGTAATAGAGTGAGATATGACTATTTTTTTTTTAAAACAATACATTAGAAAAATAGGAAATTTAATTTAAAGTAAATCAAATGAAATTCAAAAATTAAATTGGGAGTCAAATCGGACAATGATATACGGATTAATAGTTCTAATTTCTTAACCCTGGTTATATCCAAAATGTAAAAAGAATCATTTGAGTTATCTTGTATAACCTAAATACCAAATTTAAATTACATTCGAATAATAGATCATTGTAATAGAGTGAGATATGACTATTTTTTTAAAACACAAAACATCAAACTATTTTTAAAAATCATTAAGGGATAATCAAATTATATCTAAAAATCGAATTAAAATTAAATCTGAACAATCGCTAATGCTATTAGTTATTATATTTTCTTAAGTCTGGTTTGTTCAAACCGTAAAAAACACCATTTGGCTATATTGTGTATGCAAAATAGTAAATTTAAATTATATTCGACTAATAGATAACAGTAATAGAGTGAAATATGATTATTTTTTTAAACACAATACATCAAAATATTTGAAAAAATTATTTAGGGTTAATCAAATTATATCTTAAAATTGAATTAAAATTAAATCGGAACAATCGCTAACGCTATTAGTTATTACATTTTCATAACTCTGGTTCTGTTCAATCCATAAAAAACATCATTTGGCTATCTCATATATGCAAAATAGTAAATTTACATTATATATTGGAATAATAGATAACAGTAATAGAGTGTGATAAAATTATTTTTTTAAAAAACAATACATAAGAAAAATTTATAAAATAATTTATAGTAAATCAAATGAACTTCAAAAATTAAATTAGGAGTCAAATTGGACAATGATATAGGAATTAATTGTTCTAATTTCTTAACTTTGGTTAGATCAAAAATGTAGAAATAATCATTAGAGTCATCTTGTATAACCTAAATACCAAATTTAAACTACATTCGAATAATAATAGATCATTGCAATAGAGCGAGATATGACTATTTTTTTAAAACACAATACATCAAAATATCTTTAAAAATCATATAGGGTTAAACAAATTATTTCTAAAAATTAAATTAAAATTAAATCTGAACGACAGCTAACGCTATTAGTAATCGTATTTTCTTAATTCTGGTTATGTTCAAACCGTAAAAAAGATCATTTGGCTATCTTGTATTTGCGAAATACTAAATTTAAATTATATTCGAATAATAGATAACAGTAATAGAGTGATATTTGACTATTTTTTTTTAAGAACAATACATCAGAAAAATTTTAAAAATAATTTATAGTAAATCAAATGAACTTCAAAAATTAAATTGGGACTCAAATCGAACAATGATATAGGGATTAATTGTTCTAATTTTTTAACCCTGGTTATATCCAAAATGTAAAAAGAACCATTTGAGTCATCTTGTAAAACCTAAATACCAAATTTAAATTACATTCGAATAATAGATCATTGTAATAGAGTGAAATATGACTATTTTTTTAAAGCATAATACTTCAAAATATTTTTAAAAATCATTTAGGGTTAAACAAATTATATCTAAAAATTAAATCAGAACAATAGCTAAGGCTGTTAGTTATCGTATAATGTTAATTCTTGTTAGGTTCAAACCATAAAAAAGATCATTTGGCTATCTTGTATATGCGAAATACTAAATTTAAATTATATTCGAATAATAGATAACTGTAATAGAGTGAGATTTGACTATTTTTTTTAAAAACAATACATTAGAAAAATATGAAAAATAATTTATAGTAAATCAAATGAAATTCAAAAATTAAATTGGGAGTCAAATCGGACAATGATATAGGGATTAATTGTTCTAATTTCTTAACCCTGGTTACATCCAAAATGTCAAAAGATTCATTTTAGTCATCTTGTATAAACTAAATACCAAATTTAAATTATATTCGAATTATAGATAACAGTAATTGAGTAAGATTTGACTATTTTTTTTAAAGACAATACATCAGAAAAATTTAAAAAATAATTTATAGTAAATCAAATGAACTTCAAAAATTAAATTGGGACTCAAATCGGACAATGATATAGGGTTTAACTGTTCTAATTTCTTAACCCTGGTTATATCCAAAATGTAAAAAGAATCATTTGTGTCATCTTGTAAAACCTAAATACCAAATTTAAATTACATTCGAATAATAGATCATTGTAATAGAGTGAGAAATGACTATTTTTTTAAAGCACAATACTTCAAAATATTTTTAAAAATCATTTAGGGTTAAACAAATTATATCTAAAAATTAAATTAAAATTAAATCAGAACAATAGCTAACGCCGTTAGTTATCGTATATTGTTAATTCTGTTTAGGTTCAAACCCTAAAAAAGATCATTTAACTATCTTGTATATGCGAAATACGAAATTTAAATTATATTCGAATAATAGATAACAGTAATAGAGTGAGATTTGTCTATTTTTAAAAAAAATCACACAGAAAAATTTTAAAAATAATTTATAGTAAATCAAATGAATATCAAAAATTAAATTGGCAGTCAAATCGGACAATGATATAGGGATTATTTGTTCTAATTTCTTAACCCTGGTTATACCCAGAATGTAAAAAAATCATTTGAGTTATCTTGTATAACCTAAATACTATTTTTAAATTATATTCGAATAATAGATAACCGTAATAGAGTGAGATATGACTATTTTTTTAAATCAGAATACTTCAAAATATGTTTAAAAATCATTTAGGATTAAACAAATTATATCTAAAAATTAAATTAAAATTAAATCAGAACAATAGCTAACGCTGTTAGTTATCGTATATTGTTAATTCTTGTTAGGTTTAAACCATAAAAAAGATCATTTGGCTATCTTGTATATGCGAAATACTAAATTTAAATTATATTCGAATAATAGATAACTGTAATAGAGTGAGATATGACTATTTTTTTAAAGCACAATACTTCAAAATATTTTTAAAAATCATTTAGGGTTAAACAAATTATATCTAAAAATTAAATTAAAATTAAATCAGAACAAAAGCTAAGGCTGTTAGTTATCGTATAATGTTAATTCTTGTTAGGTTCAAACCATAAAAAAGATCATTTGGCTATCTTGTATATGCGAAATACTAAATTTAAATTATATTCGAATAATAGATAACTGTAATAGAGTGAGATTTGACTATTTTTTTTAAAAACAATACATTAGAAAAATATGAAAAATAATTTATAGTAAAGCAAATGAAATTCAAAAATTAAATTGGGAGTCAAATCGGACAATGATATACGGATTAATAGTTCTAATTTCTTAACCCTGGTTATATCCAAAATGTAAAAAGAATCATTTGAGTCATCTTGTAAAACCTAAATACCAAATTTAAATTACATTCGAATAATATATCATTGTAATAGAGTGAGATATGACTATTTTTTTAAAGCACAATACATCAAAATATTTTTAAAAATCATATAGGGTTAAACAAATTATATCTAAAAATTACATTAAAATTAAATCGGAACAATAGCTAACGCTATTAATTATCGTATTTTCTTATTTCTGGTTATGTCCAAAATGTAAAAAGGATTATTTGAGCCATCTTGTATAACCTAAATTCTAATTTTAAATTATATTCATATAATAGATAACAGTAATAGAGTGAGATATGACTATATTTTTAAAAAACAATACATTAGAAACATTTTTAAAATAATTTATAGTAAATAAAATGACCTTCAAAAATTAAATTAGGAGTCAAATCGGACAATGATATAGGGATTAATTGTTCTAATTTCTTAACCTTGACTACATCCAAAATGTAAAAAGAATCATTTGAGTCATCTTGTATAACCTAAATACCAAATTTAAATTACATTTGAATAATAGATCATTGTAATAGAGTGAGATATGACTATTTTCTTAAAAAACAATACATTAAAAAAAAATTTAAAATAATTTATAGTAAATCAAATGAAATTCAAAAATTAAATTGGGAGTCAAATCGGACAATGCTATAGGGATTAATTGATCTAATTTCTTAACCCTGGTTATACCCAGAATGTAAAAAAATCATTTGAGTTATCTTGTATAACCTAAATACTTTTTTTAAATTATATTCGAATAATAGATAACCGTAATAGAGTGAGATATGACTATTTTTTTTTAAAACAATACATTAGAAAAATAGGAAAAATAATTTATAGTAAATCAAATGAAATTCAAAAATTAAATTGGGAGTCAAATCGGACAATGATATAGGGATTAATTGTTCTAATTTCTTAACCCTGGTTACATCCAAAATGTCAAAAGATTCATTTTAGTCATCTTGTATAAACTAAATACCAAATTTAAATTATATTCGAATTATAGATAACAGTAAGAGAGTGAGATTTGACTATTTTTTTTAAGACAATACATCAGAAAAATTTTAAAAATAATTTATAGTAAATCAAATGAACTTCAAAAATTAAATTGGGAGTCAAATCGGACAATGATATACGGATTAATAGTTCTAATTTCTTAACCCTGGTTATATCCAAAATGTAAAAAGAATCATTTGAGTCATCTTGTAAAACCTAAATACCAAATTTAAATTACATTCGAATAATATATCATTGTAATAGAGTGAGATATGACTATTTTTTTAAAGCACAATACATCAAAATATTTTTAAAAATCATATAGGGTTAAACAAATTATATCTAAAAATTACATTAAAATTAAATCGGAACAATAGCTAACGCTATTAATTATCGTATTTTCTTATTTCTGGTTATGAACAAAATGTAAAAAGGATTATTTGAGCCATCTTGTATAACCTAAATTCTAATTTTAAATTATATTCGAATAATAGATAACAGTAATAGAGTAAGATATGACTATATTTTTAAAAAACAATACATTAGAAACATTTTTAAAATAATTTATAGTAAATAAAATGACCTTCAAAAATTAAATTAGGAGTCAAATCGGACAATGATATAGGGATTAATTGTTCTAATTTCTTAACCTTGACTACATCCAAAATGTAAAAAGAATCATTTGAGTCATCTTGTATAACCTAAATACCAAATTTAAATTACATTTGAATAATAGATCATTGTAATAGAGTGAGATATGACTATTTTCTTAAAAAACAATACATTAAAAAAAAATTTAAAATAATTTATAGTAAATCAAATGAAATTCAAAAATTAAATTGGGAGTCAAATCGGACAATGCTATAGGGATTAATTGATCTAATTTCTTAACCCTGGTTATACCCAGAATGTAAAAAAATCATTTGAGTTATCTTGTATAACCTAAATACTTTTTTTAAATTATATTCGAATAATAGATAACCGTAATAGAGTGAGATATGACTATTTTTTTTTAAAACAATACATTAGAAAAATAGGAAAAATAATTTATAGTAAATCAAATGAAATTCAAAAATTAAATTGGGAGTCAAATCGGACAATGATATAGGGATTAATTGTTCTAATTTCTTAACCCTGGTTACATCCAAAATGTCAAAAGATTCATTTTAGTCATCTTGTATAAACTAAATACCAAATTTAAATTATATTCGAATTATAGATAACAGTAAGAGAGTGAGATTTGACTATTTTTTTTAAGACAATACATCAGAAAAATTTTAAAAATAATTTATAGTAAATCAAATGAACTTCAAAAATTAAATTGGGAGTCAAATCGGACAATGATATACGGATTAATAGTTCTAATTTCTTAACCCTGGTTATATCCAAAATGTAAAAAGAATCATTTGAGTCATCTTGTAAAACCTAAATACCAAATTTAAATTACATTCGAATAATATATCATTGTAATAGAGTGAGATATGACTATTTTTTTAAAGCACAATACATCAAAATATTTTTAAAAATCATATAGGGTTAAACAAATTATATCTAAAAATTACATTAAAATTAAATCGGAACAATAGCTAACGCTATTAATTATCGTATTTTCTTATTTCTGGTTATGAACAAAATGTAAAAAGGATTATTTGAGCCATCTTGTATAACCTAAATTCTAATTTTAAATTATATTCGAATAATAGATAACAGTAATAGAGTAAGATATGACTATATTTTTAAAAAACAATACATTAGAAACATTTTTAAAATAATGTATAGTAAATCAAATGAACTTCAAAAATTAAATTAGGAGTCAAATCGGACAATGATATAGGGATTAATTGTTCTAATTTCTTAACCTTGACTACATCCAAAATGTAAAAAGAATCATTTGAGTCATCTTGTATAACCTAAATACCAAATTTAAATTACATTCGAATAATAGATCATTGTAATAGAGTGAGATATGACTATTTTCTTAAAAAACAATACATTAAAAAAAATTTTTAAATAATTTATAGTAAATCAAATGAAATTCAAAAATTAAATTGGGAGTCAAATCGGACAATGATATACGGATTAATAGTTCTAATTTCTTAACCCTGGTTATATCCAAAATGTAAAAAAGAATCATTTGAATTATCTTGTATAACCTAAATACTATTTTTAAATTATATTCGAATAATAGATCATTGTAATAGAGGGAGATATGACTATTTTCTTAAAAAACAATACATTGGAAAAATTTTAAAAATAATTTATAGTAAATCAAATGAACATCAAAAATTAAATTGGCAGTCAAGTCGGACAATGATATAGGGATTAATTGTAACTAAATACCAAATTTAAATTATATTCGAATAAAAGATAAGAGTAATTGAGTGAGATTTGACTATTTTTTTTAAGGACAATACATCAGAAAAAATTTAAAAATAATTTATAGTAAATCAAATGAAAATCAAAAATTAAATTGGGAGTCAAATCGGACAATGATATAGGGATTAATTGTTCTAATTTCTTAACCCTGGTTACATCCAAAATGTTAAAAGAATCATTTGAGTCATCTTGTAAAACCTAAATACCAAATTTAAATTACATTTGAATAATAGATCATTGTAATAGAGTGAGATATGACTATTTTCTTAAAAAACAATACATTAAAAAAAAATTTAAAATAATTTATAGTAAATCAAATGAAATTCAAAAATTAAATTGGGAGTCAAATCGGACAATGCTATAGGGATTAATTGATCTAATTTCTTAACCCTGGTTATACCCAGAATGTAAAAAAATCATTTGAGTTATCTTGTATAACCTAAATACTTTTTTTAAATTATATTCGAATAATAGATAACCGTAATAGAGTGAGATATGACTATTTTTTTTTAAAACAATACATTAGAAAAATAGGAAAAATAATTTATAGTAAATCAAATGAAATTCAAAAATTAAATTGGGAGTCAAATCGGACAATGATATAGGGATTAATTGTTCTAATTTCTTAACCCTGGTTACATCCAAAATGTCAAAAGATTCATTTTAGTCATCTTGTATAAACTAAATACCAAATTTAAATTATATTCGAATTATAGATAACAGTAAGAGAGTGAGATTTGACTATTTTTTTTAAGACAATACATCAGAAAAATTTTAAAAATAATTTATAGTAAATCAAATGAACTTCAAAAATTAAATTGGGAGTCAAATCGGACAATGATATACGGATTAATAGTTCTAATTTCTTAACCCTGGTTATATCCAAAATGTAAAAAGAATCATTTGAGTCATCTTGTAAAACCTAAATACCAAATTTAAATTACATTCGAATAATATATCATTGTAATAGAGTGAGATATGACTATTTTTTTAAAGCACAATACATCAAAATATTTTTAAAAATCATATAGGGTTAAACAAATTATATCTAAAAATTACATTAAAATTAAATCGGAACAATAGCTAACGCTATTAATTATCGTATTTTCTTATTTCTGGTTATGAACAAAATGTAAAAAGGATTATTTGAGCCATCTTGTATAACCTAAATTCTAATTTTAAATTATATTCGAATAATAGATAACAGTAATAGAGTAAGATATGACTATATTTTTAAAAAACAATACATTAGAAACATTTTTAAAATAATGTATAGTAAATCAAATGAACTTCAAAAATTAAATTAGGAGTCAAATCGGACAATGATATAGGGATTAATTGTTCTAATTTCTTAACCTTGACTACATCCAAAATGTAAAAAGAATCATTTGAGTCATCTTGTATAACCTAAATACCAAATTTAAATTACATTCGAATAATAGATCATTGTAATAGAGTGAGATATGACTATTTTCTTAAAAAACAATACATTAAAAAAAATTTTTAAATAATTTATAGTAAATCAAATGAAATTCAAAAATTAAATTGGGAGTCAAATCGGACAATGATATACGGATTAATAGTTCTAATTTCTTAACCCTGGTTATATCCAAAATGTAAAAAAGAATCATTTGAATTATCTTGTATAACCTAAATACTATTTTTAAATTATATTCGAATAATAGATCATTGTAATAGAGGGAGATATGACTATTTTCTTAAAAAACAATACATTGGAAAAATTTTAAAATTAATTTATAGTAAATCAAATGAACATCAAAAATTAAATTGGCAGTCAAGTCGGACAATGATATAGGGATTAATTGTAACTAAATACCAAATTTAAATTATATTCGAATAAAAGATAAGAGTAATTGAGTGAGATTTGACTATTTTTTTTAAGGACAATACATCAGAAAAAATTTAAAAATAATTTATAGTAAATCAAATGAAAATCAAAAATTAAATTGGGAGTCAAATCGGACAATGATATAGGGATTAATTGTTCTAATTTCTTAACCCTGGTTACATCCAAAATGTTAAAAGAATCATTTGAGTCATCTTGTAAAACCTAAATACCAAATTTAAATTACATTCGAATAATAGATCATTGTAATAGAGTGAGATATGACAATTTTTTTAAAGCACAATACTTCAAAATATCTTTAAAAATCATTTAAGGTTAAACAAATTATATCTAAAAATTAAATTAAAATTAAATCTGAACGATAGCTAACGCTATTAGTTATCGTATTTTCTTAATTCTGGTTATGTTCAAACCGTAAAAAAGATCATTTGGCTATTTTGTATTTGCGAAATACTAAATTTAAATTATATTCGAATTATAGATAACCGTAATAGAGTGAGATATGAATATTTTTTTAAAGCACAATACTTCGAAATATGTTTAAAAATCATTTAGGATTAAGCAAATTATATCTAAAAATTAAATTAAAATTAAATCAGAACAATAGCTAACGCTTTTAGTTATCATATTTTGTTAAGTTCAAACCATAAAAAAGATCATTTGGCTATCTTGTATATGCGAAATACTAAATTTAAATTATAATCGAATAATACATAACAGTAATAGAGTGAGATTTGACTATTTCTTTTAAAAACAATACATAAGAAAAATTTTAAAAATAATTTATAGTAAATCAAATGAATATCAAAAATTAAATTGGCAGTCAAATCGGACAATGATATAGGGATTATTTGTTCTAATTTCTTAACCCTGGTTACATCCAAAATGTAAAAAGAATCATTTGAGTCGACTTGTTTAAACTGAATACCAAATTTAAATTATATTCGAATAATAGATAACAGTAATACAGTGATATTTGACTATTTTTTAAAGCACAATACATCAAAATATTTTTAAAAATCATTTAGGGTTAAACAAATTATATCTAAAAATTAAATTAAAATTAAATCAGAACAATAGCTAACGCTGTTAGTTTATCGTATAATGTTAATTCTGTTTAGGTTCAAACCATAAAAAAGATCATTTGGCTATCTTGTATATGCGAAATACGAAATTTAAATTATATTCGAATAATAGATAACAGTAATAGAGTGAGATTTGACTATTTTTTTTAAAGACAATACATTAGAAAAATTTTAAAAATAATTTATAGTAAATCAAATCAACTTCAAAAATTAAATTTGGAGTCAAATCGGACAATGATATAGGGATTAATTGTTCTAATTTCTTAACCTTGACTACATCCAAAATGTAAAAAGAATCATTTGAGTCATCTTGTATAACCTGAATACCAAATTTAAATTACATTCGAATAATAGATCATTGTAATAGAGTGAGATATGACTATTTTCTTAAAAAACAATACATTAAAAAAATTTTTAAAATAATTTATAGTAAATCAAATGAAATTCAAAAATTAAATTGGGAGTCAAATCGGACAATGATATAGGGATTAATTGTTCTAATTTCTTAACCCTGGTTACATCCAAAATGTCAAAAGATTCATTTTAGTCATCTTGTATAAACTAAATACCAAATTTAAATTATATTCGAATTATAGATAACAGTAAGAGAGTGAGATTTGACTATTTTTTTTAAGACAATACATCAGAAAAATTTTAAAAATAATTTATAGTAAATCAAATGAACTTCAAAAATTAAATTGGGAGTCAAATCGGACAATGATATACGGATTAATAGTTCTAATTTCTTAACCCTGGTTATATCCAAAATGTAAAAAGAACCATTTGAGTCATCTTGTAAAACCTAAATACCAAATTTAAATTACATTCGAATAATAGATCATTGTAATAGAGTGAGATATGACTATTTTTTTAAAGCACAATACTTCAAAATATTTTTAAAAATCATTTAGGGTTAAACAAATTATATCTAAAAATTAAATCAGAACAATAGCTAAGGCTGTTAGTTATCGTATAATGTTAATTCTTGTTAGGTTCAAACCATGAAAAAGATCATTTGGCTATCTTGTATATGCGAAATACTAAATTTAAATTATATTCGAATAATAGATAACTGTAATAGAGTGAGATTTGACTATTTTTTTTAAAAACAATACATTAGAAAAATATGAAAAATAATTTATAGTAAATCAAATGAAATTCAAAAATTAAATTGGGAGTCAAATCGGACAATGATATAGGGATTAATTGTTCTAATTTCTTAACCCTGGTTACATCCAAAATGTCAAAAGATTCATTTTAGTCATCTTGTATAAACTAAATACCAAATTTAAATTATATTCGAATTATAGATAACAGTAATTGAGTAAGATTTGACTATTTTTTTTAAAGACAATACATCAGAAAAATTTAAAAAATAATTTATAGTAAATCAAATGAACTTCAAAAATTAAATTGGGACTCAAATCGGACAATGATATAGGGTTTAACTGTTCTAATTTCTTAACCCTGGTTATATCCAAAATGTAAAAAGAATCATTTGTGTCATCTTGTAAAACCTAAATACCAAATTTAAATTACATTCGAATAATAGATCATTGTAATAGAGTGAGATATGACTATTTTTTTAAAGCACAATACTTCAAAATATTTTTAAAAATCATTTAGGGTTAAACAAATTATATCTAAAAATTAAATTAAAATTAAATCCGAACAATAGCTAACGCTGTTAGTTATCGTATATTGTTAATTCTTGTTAGGTTTAAACCATAAAAAAGATCATTTGGCTATCTTGTATATGCGAAATACTAAATTTAAATTATATTCGAATAATAGATAACTGTAATAGAGTGAGATATGACTATTTTTTTAAAGCACAATACTTCAAAATATTTTTAAAAATCATTTAGGGTTAAACAAATTATATCTAAAAATTAAATTAAAATTAAATCAGAACAAAAGCTAAGGCTGTTAGTTATCGTATAATGTTAATTCTTGTTAGGTTCAAACCATAAAAAAGATCATTTGGCTATCTTGTATATGTGAAATACTAAATTTAAATTATATTCGAATAATAGATAACTGTAATAGAGTGAGATTTGACTATTTTTTTTAAAAACAATACATTAGAAAAATATGAAAAATAATTTATAGTAAAGCAAATGAAATTCAAAAATTAAATTGGGAGTCAAATCGGACAATGATATACGGATTAATAGTTCTAATTTCTTAACCCTGGTTATATCCAAAATGTAAAAAGAATCATTTGAGTCATCTTGTAAAACCTAAATACCAAATTTAAATTACATTCGAATAATATATCATTGTAATAGAGTGAGATATGACTATTTTTTTAAAGCACAATACATCAAAATATTTTTAAAAATCATATAGGGTTAAACAAATTATATCTAAAAATTACATTAAAATTAAATCGGAACAATAGCTAACGCTATTAATTATCGTATTTTCTTATTTCTGGTTATGTCCAAAATGTAAAAAGAATCATTTGAGTCGACTTGTTTAAACTGAATACCAAATTTAAATTATATTCGAATAATAGATAACAGTAATACAGTGATATTTGACTATTTTTTTAAAGCACAATACATCAAAATATTTTTAAAAATCATTTAGGGTTAAACAAATTATATCTAAAAATTAAATTAAAATTAAATCAGAACAATAGCTAACGCTGTTAGTTTATCGTATAATGTTAATTCTGTTTAGGTTCAAACCATAAAAAAGATCATTTGGCTATCTTGTATATGCGAAATACGAAATTTAAATTATATTCGAATAATAGATAACAGTAATAGAGTGAGATTTGACTATTTTTTTTAAAGACAATACATTAGAAAAATATGAAAAATAATTTATAGTAAAGCAAATGAAATTCAAAAATTAAATTGGGAGTCAAATCGGACAATGATATAGGGATTAATTGTTCTAATTTCTTAACCCTGGTTACATCCAAAATGTCAAAAGATTCATTTTAGTCATCTTGTATAAACTAAATACCAAATTTAAATTATATTCGAATTATAGATAACAGTAATTGAGTAAGATTTGACTATTTTTTTTAAGGACAATACATCAGAAAAAATTTAAAAATAATTTATAGTAAATCAAATGAAAATCAAAAATTAAATTGGGAGTCAAATCGGACAATGATATAGGGATTAATTGTTCTAATTTCTTAACCCTGGTTACATCCAAAATGTTAAAAGAATCATTTGAGTCATCTTGTAAAACCTAAATACCAAGTTTAAATTACATTCGAATAATATATCATTGTAATAGAGTGAGATATCTCCTATATACGAAATAGTAAATTTAAAATATATTCAAGTAATAGATAACAGTAATAGAGTGAAATATGATTATTTTTTTAAACACAATACATCAAAATATTTGAAAAAATTATTTAGGGTTAATCAAATTATATCTTAAAATTGAATTAAAATTAAATCGGAACAATCGCTAACGCTATTAGGTATTACATTTTCATAACTCTGGTTCTGTTCAATCCATAAAAAACATCATTTGGCTATCTCGTATATGCAAAATAGTAAATTTACATTATATATTGGAATAATAGATAACAGTAATAGAGTGTGATAAAATTATTTTTTTAAAAAACAATACATCAGAAAAATTTATAAAATAATTTATAGTAAATCAAATGAACTTCAAAAATTAAATTAGGAGTCAAATTGGACAATGATATAGGAATTAATTGTTCTAATTTCTTAACTTTGGTTAGATCAAAAATGTAGAAATAATCATTTGAGTCATCTTGTATAACCTAAATACCAAATTTAAACTACATTCGAATAATAATAGATCATTGCAATAGAGCGAGATATGACTATTTTTTTAAAACACAATACATTAAAATATCTTTAAAAATCATATAGGCTTAAACAAATTATTTCTAAAAATTAAATTAAAATTAAATCTGAACGATAGCTAACGCTATTAGTAATCGTATTTTCTTAATTCTGGTTATGTTCAAACCGTAAAAAAGATCATTTGGCTATCTTGTATTTGCGAAATACTAAATTTAAATTATATTCGAATAATAGATAACAGTAATAGAGTGAGATTTGTCTATTTTTTTTTAAAATCACACATCAGAAAAATTTTAAAAATAATTTATAGTAAATCAAATGTACTTCAAAAATTAAATTGGGACTCAAATCGGACAATGATTTAGGGTTTAATTGTTCTAATTTCTTAACCCTGGTTATATCCAAAATGTAAAAAGAATCATATGTGTCATCTTGTAAAACCTAAATACCAAGTTTAAATTACATTCGAATAATAGATCATTGTAATAGAGTGAGATATGACTATTTTTTTAAAGCACAATACATCAAAATATTTTTAAAAATCATTTAGGATTAAAAAATATATATCTAAAAATTAAATTAAAATTAAATCAGAACAATAGCTAACGCTGTTAGTTATCGTATATTGTTAATTCTGTTTAGGTTCAAACCATAAAAAAGATCATTTAACTATCTTGTATATGCGAAATACGAAATTTAAATTATATTCGAATAATAGATAAGAGTAATAGAGTGAGATTTGTCTATTTTTTTAAAAAATCACACATCAGAAAAATTTTAAAAATAATTTATAGTAAATCAAATGAATATCAAAAATTAAATTGGCAGTCAAATCGGACAATGATATAGGGATTATTTGTTCTAATTTCTTAACCCTGGTTACATCCAAAATGTAAAAAGAATCATTTGAGTCAACTTGTATAAACTGAATACCAAATTTAAATTATATTCGAATAATAGATAACAGTAATAGAGTGATATTTGACTATTTTTTTTTAAGAACAATACATCAGAAAAATTTTAAAAATAATTTATAGTAAATCAAATGAACTTCAAAAATTAAATTGGGACTCAAATCGAACAATGATATAGGGATTAATTGTTCTAATTTTTTAACCCTGGTTATATCCAAAATGTAAAAAGAACCATTTGAGTCATCTTGTAAAACCTAAATACCAAATTTAAATTACATTCGAATAATAGATCATTGTAATAGAGTGAGATATGACTATTTTTTTAAAGCACAATACTTTAAAATATTTTTAAAAATCATTTAGGGTTAAACAAATTATATCTAAAAATTAAATCAGAACAATAGCTAAGGCTGTTAGTTATCGTATAATGTTAATTCTTGTTAGGTTCAAACCATGAAAAAGATCATTTGGCTATCTTGTATATGCGAAATACTAAATTTAAATTATATTCGAATAATAGATAACTGTAATAGAGTGAGATTTGACTATTTTTTTTAAAAACAATACATTAGAAAAATATGAAAAATAATTTATAGTAAATCAAATGAAATTCAAAAATTAAATTGGGAGTCAAATCGGACAATGATATAGGGATTAATTGTTCTAATTTCTTAACCCTGGTTACATCCAAAATGTCAAAAGATTCATTTTAGTCATCTTGTATAAACTAAATACCAAATTTAAATTATATTCGAATTATAGATAACAGTAATTGAGTAAGATTTGACTATTTTTTTTAAAGACAATACATCAGAAAAATTTAAAAAATAATTTATAGTAAATCAAATGAACTTCAAAAATTAAATTGGGACTCAAATCGGACAATGATATAGGGTTTAACTGTTCTAATTTCTTAACCCTGGTTATATCCAAAATGTAAAAAGAATCATTTGTGTCATCTTGTAAAACCTAAATACCAAATTTAAATTACATTCGAATAATAGATCATTGTAATAGAGTGAGATATGACTATTTTTTTAAAGCACAATACTTCAAAATATTTTTAAAAATCATTTAGGGTTAAACAAATTATATCTAAAAATTAAATTAAAATTAAATCCGAACAATAGCTAACGCTGTTAGTTATCGTATATTGTTAATTCTTGTTAGGTTTAAACCATAAAAAAGATCATTTGGCTATCTTGTATATGCGAAATACTAAATTTAAATTATATTCGAATAATAGATAACTGTAATAGAGTGAGATATGACTATTTTTTTAAAGCACAATACTTCAAAATATTTTTAAAAATCATTTAGGGTTAAACAAATTATATCTAAAAATTAAATTAAAATTAAATCAGAACAAAAGCTAAGGCTGTTAGTTATCGTATAATGTTAATTCTTGTTAGGTTCAAACCATAAAAAAGATTATTTGGCTATCTTGTATATGCGAAATACTAAATTTAAATTATATTCGAATAATAGATAACTGTAATAGAGTGAGATTTGACTATTTTTTTTAAAAACAATACATTAGAAAAATATGAAAAATAACTTATAGTAAAGCAAATGAAATTCAAAAATTAAATTGGGAGTCAAATCGGACAATGATATACGGATTAATAGTTCTAATTTCTTAACCCTGGTTATATCCAAAATGTAAAAAGAATCATTTGAGTCATCTTGTAAAACCTAAATACCAAATTTAAATTACATTCGAATAATATATCATTGTAATAGAGTGAGATATGACTATTTTTTTAAAGCACAATACATCAAAATATTTTTAAAAATCATATAGGGTTAAACAAATTATATCTAAAAATTACATTAAAATTAAATCGGAACAATAGCTAACGCTATTAATTATCGTATTTTCTTATTTCTGGTTATGTCCAAAATGTAAAAAGGATTATTTGAGCCATCTTGTATAACCTAAATTCTAATTTTAAATTATATTCGAATAATAGATAACAGTAATAGAGTGAGATATGACTATATTTTTAAAAAACAATACATTAGAAACATTTTTAAAATAATTTATAGTAAATAAAATGACCTTCAAAAATTAAATTAGGAGTCAAATCGGACAATGATATAGGGATTAATTGTTCTAATTTCTTAACCTTGACTACATCCAAAATGTAAAAAGAATCATTTGAGTCATCTTGTATAACCTAAATACCAAATTTAAATTACATTTGAATAATAGATCATTGTAATAGAGTGAGATATGACTATTTTCTTAAAAAACAATACATTAAAAAAAAATTTAAAATAATTTATAGTAAATCAAATGAAATTCAAAAATTAAATTGGGAGTCAAATCGGACAATGCTATAGGGATTAATTGATCTAATTTCTTAACCCTGGTTATACTTAGAATGTAAAAAAATCATTTGAGTTATCTTGTATAACCTAAATACTTTTTTTAAATTATATTCGAATAATAGATAACCGTAATAGAGTGAGATATGACTATTTTTTTTTAAAACAATACATTAGAAAAATAGGAAAAATAATTTATAGTAAATCAAATGAAATTCAAAAATTAAATTGGGAGTCAAATCGGACAATGATATACGGATTAATAGTTCTAATTTCTTAACCCTGGTTATATCCAAAATGTAAAAAGAATCATTTGAGTCATCTTGTAAAACCTAAATACCAAATTTAAATTACATTCGAATAATATATCATTGTAATAGAGTGAGATATGACTATTTTTTTAAAGCACAATACATCAAAATATTTTTAAAAATCATATAGGGTTAAACAAATTATATCTAAAAATTACATTAAAATTAAATCGGAACAATAGCTAACGCTATTAATTATCGTATTTTCTTATTTCTGGTTATGAACAAAATGTAAAAAGGATTATTTGAGCCATCTTGTATAACCTAAATTCTAATTTTAAATTATATTCGAATAATAGATAACAGTAATAGAGTAAGATATGACTATATTTTTAAAAAACAATACATTAGAAACATTTTTAAAATAATGTATAGTAAATCAAATGAACTTCAAAAATTAAATTAGGAGTCAAATCGGACAATGATATAGGGATTAATTGTTCTAATTTCTTAACCTTGACTACATCCAAAATGTAAAAAGAATCATTTGAGTCATCTTGTATAACCTAAATACCAAATTTAAATTACATTCGAATAATAGATCATTGTAATAGAGTGAGATATGACTATTTTCTTAAAAAACAATACATTAAAAAATTTTTTTAAATAATTTATAGTAAATCAAATGAAATTCAAAAATTAAATTGGGAGTCAAATCGGACAATGATATACGGATTAATAGTTCTAATTTCTTAACCCTGGTTATATCCAAAATGTAAAAAAGAATCATTTGAATTATCTTGTATAACCTAAATACTATTTTTAAATTATATTCGAATAATAGATCATTGTAATAGAGGGAGATATGACTATTTTCTTAAAAAACAATACATTGGAAAAATTTTAAAAATAATTTATAGTAAATCAAATGAACATCAAAAATTAAATTGGCAGTCAAGTCGGACAATGATATAGGGATTAATTGTAACTAAATACCAAATTTAAATTATATTCGAATAAAAGATAAGAGTAATTGAGTGAGATTTGACTATTTTTTTTAAGGACAATACATCAGAAAAAATTTAAAAATAATTTATAGTAAATCAAATGAAAATCAAAAATTAAATTGGGAGTCAAATCGGACAATGATATAGGGATTAATTGTTCTAATTTCTTAACCCTGGTTACATCCAAAATGTTAAAAGAATCATTTGAGTCATCTTGTAAAACCTAAATACCAAATTTAAATTACATTCGAATAATAGATCATTGTAATAGAGTGAAATATGACTATTTTTTTAAAGCATAATACTTCAAAATATTTTTAAAAATCATTTAGGGTTAAACAAATTATATCTAAAAATTAAATCAGAACAATAGCTAAGGCTGTTAGTTATCGTATAATGTTAATTCTTGTTAGGTTCAAACCATAAAAAAGATCATTTGGCTATCTTGTATATGCGAAATACTAAATTTAAATTATATTCGAATAATAGATAACTGTAATAGAGTGAGATTTGACTATTTTTTTTAAAAACAATACATTAGAAAAATATGAAAAATAATTTATAGTAAATCAAATGAAATTCAAAAATTAAATTGGGAGTCAAATCGGACAATGATATAGGGATTAATTGTTCTAATTTCTTAACCCTGGTTACATCCAAAATGTCAAAAGATTCATTTTAGTCATCTTGTATAAACTAAATACCAAATTTAAATTATATTCGAATTATAGATAACAGTAATTGAGTAAGATTTGACTATTTTTTTTAAAGACAATACATCAGAAAAATTTAAAAAATAATTTATAGTAAATCAAATGAACTTCAAAAATTAAATTGGGACTCAAATCGGACAATGATATAGGGTTTAACTGTTCTAATTTCTTAACCCTGGTTATATCCAAAATGTAAAAAGAATCATTTGTGTCATCTTGTAAAACCTAAATACCAAATTTAAATTACATTCGAATAATAGATCATTGTAATAGAGTGAGAAATGACTATTTTTTTAAAGCACAATACTTCAAAATATTTTTAAAAATCATTTAGGGTTAAACAAATTATATCTAAAAATTAAATTAAAATTAAATCAGAACAATAGCTAACGCCGTTAGTTATCGTATATTGTTAATTCTGTTTAGGTTCAAACCCTAAAAAAGATCATTTAACTATCTTGTATATGCGAAATACGAAATTTAAATTATATTCGAATAATAGATAACAGTAATAGAGTGAGATTTGTCTATTTTTAAAAAAAATCACACAGAAAAATTTTAAAAATAATTTATAGTAAATCAAATGAATATCAAAAATTAAATTGGCAGTCAAATCGGACAATGATATAGATATTATTTGTTCTAATTTCTTAACCCTGGTTATACCCAGAATGTAAAAAAATCATTTGAGTTATCTTGTATAACCTAAATACTATTTTTAAATTATATTCGAATAATAGATAACCGTAATAGAGTGAGATATGACTATTTTTTTAAATCAGAATACTTCAAAATATGTTTAAAAATCATTTAGGATTAAACAAATTATATCTAAAAATTAAATTAAAATTAAATCAGAACAATAGCTAACGCTGTTAGTTATCGTATATTGTTAATTCTTGTTAGGTTTAAACCATAAAAAAGATCATTTGGCTATCTTGTATATGCGAAATACTAAATTTAAATTATATTCGAATAATAGATAACTGTAATAGAGTGAGATATGACTATTTTTTTAAAGCACAATACTTCAAAATATTTTTAAAAATCATTTAGGGTTAAACAAATTATATCTAAAAATTAAATTAAAATTAAATCAGAACAAAAGCTAAGGCTGTTAGTTATCGTATAATGTTAATTCTTGTTAGGTTCAAACCATAAAAAAGATCATTTGGCTATCTTGTATATGCGAAATACTAAATTTAAATTATATTCGAATAATAGATAACTGTAATAGAGTGAGATTTGACTATTTTTTTTAAAAACAATACATTAGAAAAATATGAAAAATAATTTATAGTAAAGCAAATGAAATTCAAAAATTAAATTGGGAGTCAAATCGGACAATGATATACGGATTAATAGTTCTAATTTCTTAACCCTGGTTATATCCAAAATGTAAAAAGAATCATTTGAGTCATCTTGTAAAACCTAAATACCAAATTTAAATTACATTCGAATAATATATCATTGTAATAGAGTGAGATATGACTATTTTTTTAAAGCACAATACATCAAAATATTTTAAAAAATCATATAGGGTTAAACAAATTATATCTAAAAATTACATTAAAATTAAATCGGAACAATAGCTAACGCTATTAATTATCGTATTTTCTTATTTCTGGTTATGTCCAAAATGTAAAAAGGATTATTTGAGCCATCTTGTATAACCTAAATTCTAATTTTAAATTATATTCATATAATAGATAACAGTAATAGAGTGAGATATGACTATATTTTTAAAAAACAATACATTAGAAACATTTTTAAAATAATTTATAGTAAATAAAATGACCTTCAAAAATTAAATTAGGAGTCAAATCGGACAATGATATAGGGATTATTTCTTCTAATTTCTTAACCTTGACTACATCCAAAATGTAAAAAGAATCATTTGAGTCATCTTGTATAACCTAAATACCAAATTTAAATTACATTTGAATAATAGATCATTGTAATAGAGTGAGATATGACTATTTTCTTAAAAAACAATACATTAAAAAAAAATTTAAAATAATTTATAGTAAATCAAATGAAATTCAAAAATTAAATTGGGAGTCAAATCGGACAATGCTATAGGGATTAATTGATCTAATTTCTTAACCCTGGTTATACCCAGAATGTAAAAAAATCATTTGAGTTATCTTGTATAACCTAAATACTTTTTTTAAATTATATTCGAATAATAGATAACCGTAATAGAGTGAGATATGACTATTTTTTTTTAAAACAATACATTAGAAAAATAGGAAAAATAATTTATAGTAAATCAAATGAAATTCAAAAATTAAATTGGGAGTCAAATCGGACAATGATATAGGGATTAATTGTTCTAATTTCTTAACCCTGGTTACATCCAAAATGTCAAAAGATTCATTTTAGTCATCTTGTATAAACTAAATACCAAATTTAAATTATATTCGAATTATAGATAACAGTAAGAGAGTGAGATTTGACTATTTTTTTTAAGACAATACATCAGAAAAATTTTAAAAATAATTTATAGTAAATCAAATGAACTTCAAAAATTAAATTGGGAGTCAAATCGGACAATGATATACGGATTAATAGTTCTAATTTCTTAACCCTGGTTATATCCAAAATGTAAAAAGAATCATTTGAGTCATCTTGTAAAACCTAAAAACCAAATTTAAATTACATTCGAATAATATATCATTGTAATAGAGTGAGATATGACTATTTTTTTAAAGCACAATACATCAAAATATTTTTAAAAATCATATAGGGTTAAACAAATTATATCTAAAAATTACATTAAAATTAAATCGGAACAATAGCTAACGCTATTAATTATCGTATTTTCTTATTTCTGGTTATGAACAAAATGTAAAAAGGATTATTTGAGCCATCTTGTATAACCTAAATTCTAATTTTAAATTATATTCGAATAATAGATAACAGTAATAGAGTAAGATATGACTATATTTTTAAAAAACAATACATTAGAAACATTTTTAAAATAATGTATAGTAAATCAAATGAACTTCAAAAATTAAATTAGGAGTCAAATCGGACAATGATATAGGGATTAATTGTTCTAATTTCTTAACCTTGACTACATCCAAAATGTAAAAAGAATCATTTGAGTCATCTTGTATAACCTAAATACCAAATTTAAATTACATTCGAATAATAGATCATTGTAATAGAGTGAGATATGACTATTTTCTTAAAAAACAATACATTAAAAAAAATTTTTAAATAATTTATAGTAAATCAAATGAAATTCAAAAATTAAATTGGGAGTCAAATCGGACAATGATATACGGATTAATAGTTCTAATTTCTTAACCCTGGTTATATCCAAAATGTAAAAAAGAATCATTTGAATTATCTTGTATAACCTAAATACTATTTTTAAATTATATTCGAATAATAGATCATTGTAATAGAGGGAGATATGACTATTTTCTTAAAAAACAATACATTGGAAAAATTTTAAAATTAATTTATAGTAAATCAAATGAACATCAAAAATTAAATTGGCAGTCAAGTCGGACAATGATATAGGGATTAATTGTAACTAAATACCAAATTTAAATTATATTCGAATAAAAGATAAGAGTAATTGAGTGAGATTTGACTATTTTTTTTAAGGACAATACATCAGAAAAAATTTAAAAATAATTTATAGTAAATCAAATGAAAATCAAAAATTAAATTGGGAGTCAAATCGGACAATGATATAGGGATTAATTGTTCTAATTTCTTAACCCTGGTTACATCCAAAATGTTAAAAGAATCATTTGAGTCATCTTGTAAAACCTAAATACCAAATTTAAATTACATTCGAATAATAGATCATTGTAATAGAGTGAGATATGACAATTTTTTTAAAGCACAATACTTCAAAATATCTTTAAAAATCATTTAAGGTTAAACAAATTATATCTAAAAATTAAATTAAAATTAAATCTGAACGATAGCTAACGCTATTAGTTATCGTATTTTCTTAATTCTGGTTATGTTCAAACCGTAAAAAAGATCATTTGGCTATTTTGTATTTGCGAAATACTAAATTTAAATTATATTCGAATTATAGATAACCGTAATAGAGTGAGATATGAATATTTTTTTAAAGCACAATACTTCGAAATATGTTTAAAAATCATTTAGGATTAAGCAAATTATATCTAAAAATTAAATTAAAATTAAATCAGAACAATAGCTAACGCTTTTAGTTATCATATTTTGTTAAGTTCAAACCATAAAAAAGATCATTTGGCTATCTTGTATATGCGAAATACTAAATTTAAATTATAATCGAATAATACATAACAGTAATAGAGTGAGATTTGACTATTTCTTTTAAAAACAATACATAAGAAAAATTTTAAAAATAATTTATAGTAAATCAAATGAATATCAAAAATTAAATTGGCAGTCAAATCGGACAATGATATAGGGATTATTTGTTCTAATTTCTTAACCCTGGTTACATCCAAAATGTAAAAAGAATCATTTGAGTCGACTTGTTTAAACTGAATACCAAATTTAAATTATATTCGAATAATAGATAACAGTAATACAGTGATATTTGACTATTTTTTAAAGCACAATACATCAAAATATTTTTAAAAATCATTTAGGGTTAAACAAATTATATCTAAAAATTAAATTAAAATTAAATCAGAACAATAGCTAACGCTGTTAGTTTATCGTATAATGTTAATTCTGTTTAGGTTCAAACCATAAAAAAGATCATTTGGCTATCTTGTATATGCGAAATACGAAATTTAAATTATATTCGAATAATAGATAACAGTAATAGAGTGAGATTTGACTATTTTTTTTAAAGACAATACATTAGAAAAATTTTAAAAATAATTTATAGTAAATCAAATCAACTTCAAAAATTAAATTTGGAGTCAAATCGGACAATGATATAGGGATTAATTGTTCTAATTTCTTAACCTTGACTACATCCAAAATGTAAAAAGAATCATTTGAGTCATCTTGTATAACCTGAATACCAAATTTAAATTACATTCGAATAATAGATCATTGTAATAGAGTGAGATATGACTATTTTCTTAAAAAACAATACATTAAAAAAATTTTTAAAATAATTTATAGTAAATCAAATGAAATTCAAAAATTAAATTGGGAGTCAAATCGGACAATGATATAGGGATTAATTGTTCTAATTTCTTAACCCTGGTTACATCCAAAATGTCAAAAGATTCATTTTAGTCATCTTGTATAAACTAAATACCAAATTTAAATTATATTCGAATTATAGATAACAGTAAGAGAGTGAGATTTGACTATTTTTTTTAAGACAATACATCAGAAAAATTTTAAAAATAATTTATAGTAAATCAAATGAACTTCAAAAATTAAATTGGGAGTCAAATCGGACAATGATATACGGATTAATAGTTCTAATTTCTTAACCCTGGTTATATCCAAAATGTAAAAAGAACCATTTGAGTCATCTTGTAAAACCTAAATACCAAATTTAAATTACATTCGAATAATAGATCATTGTAATAGAGTGAGATATGACTATTTTTTTAAAGCACAATACTTCAAAATATTTTTAAAAATCATTTAGGGTTAAACAAATTATATCTAAAAATTAAATCAGAACAATAGCTAAGGCTGTTAGTTATCGTATAATGTTAATTCTTGTTAGGTTCAAACCATGAAAAAGATCATTTGGCTATCTTGTATATGCGAAATACTAAATTTAAATTATATTCGAATAATAGATAACTGTAATAGAGTGAGATTTGACTATTTTTTTTAAAAACAATACATTAGAAAAATATGAAAAATAATTTATAGTAAATCAAATGAAATTCAAAAATTAAATTGGGAGTCAAATCGGACAATGATATAGGGATTAATTGTTCTAATTTCTTAACCCTGGTTACATCCAAAATGTCAAAAGATTCATTTTAGTCATCTTGTATAAACTAAATACCAAATTTAAATTATATTCGAATTATAGATAACAGTAATTGAGTAAGATTTGACTATTTTTTTTAAAGACAATACATCAGAAAAATTTAAAAAATAATTTATAGTAAATCAAATGAACTTCAAAAATTAAATTGGGACTCAAATCGGACAATGATATAGGGTTTAACTGTTCTAATTTCTTAACCCTGGTTATATCCAAAATGTAAAAAGAATCATTTGTGTCATCTTGTAAAACCTAAATACCAAATTTAAATTACATTCGAATAATAGATCATTGTAATAGAGTGAGATATGACTATTTTTTTAAAGCACAATACTTCAAAATATTTTTAAAAATCATTTAGGGTTAAACAAATTATATCTAAAAATTAAATTAAAATTAAATCCGAACAATAGCTAACGCTGTTAGTTATCGTATATTGTTAATTCTTGTTAGGTTTAAACCATAAAAAAGATCATTTGGCTATCTTGTATATGCGAAATACTAAATTTAAATTATATTCGAATAATAGATAACTGTAAGAGTGAGATATGACTATTTTTTTAAAGCACAATACTTCAAAATATTTTTAAAAATCATTTAGGGTTAAACAAATCATATCTAAAAATTAAATTAAAATTAAATCAGAACAAAAGCTAAGGCTGTTAGTTATCGTATAATGTTAATTCTTGTTAGGTTCAAACCATAAAAAAGATCATTTGGCTATCTTGTATATGTGAAATACTAAATTTAAATTATATTCGAATAATAGATAACTGTAATAGAGTGAGATTTGACTATTTTTTTTAAAAACAATACATTAGAAAAATATGAAAAATAATTTATAGTAAAGCAAATGAAATTCAAAAATTAAATTGGGAGTCAAATCGGACAATGATATACGGATTAATAGTTCTAATTTCTTAACCCTGGTTATATCCAAAATGTAAAAAGAATCATTTGAGTCATCTTGTAAAACCTAAATACCAAATTTAAATTACATTCGAATAATATATCATTGTAATAGAGTGAGATATGACTATTTTTTTAAAGCACAATACATCAAAATATTTTTAAAAATCATATAGGGTTAAACAAATTATATCTAAAAATTACATTAAAATTAAATCGGAACAATAGCTAACGCTATTAATTATCGTATTTTCTTATTTCTGGTTATGTCCAAAATGTAAAAAGAATCATTTGAGTCGACTTGTTTAAACTGAATACCAAATTTAAATTATATTCGAATAATAGATAACAGTAATACAGTGATATTTGACTATTTTTTTAAAGCACAATACATCAAAATATTTTTAAAAATCATTTAGGGTTAAACAAATTATATCTAAAAATTAAATTAAAATTAAATCAGAACAATAGCTAACGCTGTTAGTTTATCGTATAATGTTAATTCTGTTTAGGTTCAAACCATAAAAAAGATCATTTGGCTATCTTGTATATGCGAAATACGAAATTTAAATTATATTCGAATAATAGATAACAGTAATAGAGTGAGATTTGACTATTTTTTTTAAAGACAATACATTAGAAAAATATGAAAAATAATTTATAGTAAAGCAAATGAAATTCAAAAATTAAATTGGGAGTCAAATCGGACAATGATATAGGGATTAATTGTTCTAATTTCTTAACCCTGGTTACATCCAAAATGTCAAAAGATTCATTTTAGTCATCTTGTATAAACTAAATACCAAATTTAAATTATATTCGAATTATAGATAACAGTAATTGAGTAAGATTTGACTATTTTTTTTAAGGACAATACATCAGAAAAAATTTAAAAATAATTTATAGTAAATCAAATGAAAATCAAAAATTAAATTGGGAGTCAAATCGGACAATGATATAGGGATTAATTGTTCTAATTTCTTAACCCTGGTTACATCCAAAATGTTAAAAGAATCATTTGAGTCATCTTGTAAAACCTAAATACCAAGTTTAAATTACATTCGAATAATATATCATTGTAATAGAGTGAGATATCTCCTATATACGAAATAGTAAATTTAAAATATATTCAAGTAATAGATAACAGTAATAGAGTGAAATATGATTATTTTTTTAAACACAATACATCAAAATATTTGAAAAAATTATTTAGGGTTAATCAAATTATATCTTAAAATTGAATTAAAATTAAATCGGAACAATCGCTAACGCTATTAGGTATTACATTTTCATAACTCTGGTTCTGTTCAATCCATAAAAAACATCATTTGGCTATCTCGTATATGCAAAATAGTAAATTTACATTATATATTGGAATAATAGATAACAGTAATAGAGTGTGATAAAATTATTTTTTTAAAAAACAATACATCAGAAAAATTTATAAAATAATTTATAGTAAATCAAATGAACTTCAAAAATTAAATTAGGAGTCAAATTGGACAATGATATAGGAATTAATTGTTCTAATTTCTTAACTTTGGTTAGATCAAAAATGTAGAAATAATCATTTGAGTCATCTTGTATAACCTAAATACCAAATTTAAACTACATTCGAATAATAATAGATCATTGCAATAGAGCGAGATATGACTATTTTTTTAAAACACAATACATCAAAATATCTTTAAAAATCATATAGGCTTAAACAAATTATTTCTAAAAATTAAATTAAAATTAAATCTGAACGATAGCTAACGCTATTAGTAATCGTATTTTCTTAATTCTGGTTATGTTCAAACCGTAAAAAAGATCATTTGGCTATCTTGTATTTGCGAAATACTAAATTTAAATTATATTCGAATAATAGATAACAGTAATAGAGTGAGATTTGTCTATTTTTTTTTAAAATCACACATCAGAAAAATTTTAAAAATAATTTATAGTAAATCAAATGTACTTCAAAAATTAAATTGGGACTCAAATCGGACAATGATTTAGGGTTTAATTGTTCTAATTTCTTAACCCTGGTTATATCCAAAATGTAAAAAGAATCATATGTGTCATCTTGTAAAACCTAAATACCAAGTTTAAATTACATTCGAATAATAGATCATTGTAATAGAGTGAGATATGACTATTTTTTTAAAGCACAATACATCAAAATATTTTTAAAAATCATTTAGGATTAAAAAATATATATCTAAAAATTAAATTAAAATTAAATCAGAACAATAGCTAACGCTGTTAGTTATCGTATATTGTTAATTCTGTTTAGGTTCAAACCATAAAAAAGATCATTTAACTATCTTGTATATGCGAAATACGAAATTTAAATTATATTCGAATAATAGATAAGAGTAATAGAGTGAGATTTGTCTATTTTTTTAAAAAATCACACATCAGAAAAATTTTAAAAATAATTTATAGTAAATCAAATGAATATCAAAAATTAAATTGGCAGTCAAATCGGACAATGATATAGGGATTATTTGTTCTAATTTCTTAACCCTGGTTACATCCAAAATGTAAAAAGAATCATTTGAGTCAACTTGTATAAACTGAATACCAAATTTAAATTATATTCGAATAATAGATAACAGTAATAGAGTGATATTTGACTATTTTTTTTTAAGAACAATACATCAGAAAAATTTTAAAAATAATTTATAGTAAATCAAATGAACTTCAAAAATTAAATTGGGACTCAAATCGAACAATGATATAGGGATTAATTGTTCTAATTTTTTAACCCTGGTTATATCCAAAATGTAAAAAGAACCATTTGAGTCATCTTGTAAAACCTAAATACCAAATTTAAATTACATTCGAATAATAGATCATTGTAATAGAGTGAGATATGACTATTTTTTTAAAGCACAATACTTCAAAATATTTTTAAAAATCATTTAGGGTTAAACAAATTATATCTAAAAATTAAATCAGAACAATAGCTAAGGCTGTTAGTTATCGTATAATGTTAATTCTTGTTAGGTTCAAACCATGAAAAAGATCATTTGGCTATCTTGTATATGCGAAATACTAAATTTAAATTATATTCGAATAATAGATAACTGTAATAGAGTGAGATTTGACTATTTTTTTTAAAAACAATACATTAGAAAAATATGAAAAATAATTTATAGTAAATCAAATGAAATTCAAAAATTAAATTGGGAGTCAAATCGGACAATGATATAGGGATTAATTGTTCTAATTTCTTAACCCTGGTTACATCCAAAATGTCAAAAGATTCATTTTAGTCATCTTGTATAAACTAAATACCAAATTTAAATTATATTCGAATTATAGATAACAGTAATTGAGTAAGATTTGACTATTTTTTTTAAAGACAATACATCAGAAAAATTTAAAAAATAATTTATAGTAAATCAAATGAACTTCAAAAATTAAATTGGGACTCAAATCGGACAATGATATAGGGTTTAACTGTTCTAATTTCTTAACCCTGGTTATATCCAAAATGTAAAAAGAATCATTTGTGTCATCTTGTAAAACCTAAATACCAAATTTAAATTACATTCGAATAATAGATCATTGTAATAGAGTGAGATATGACTATTTTTTTAAAGCACAATACTTCAAAATATTTTTAAAAATCATTTAGGGTTAAACAAATTATATCTAAAAATTAAATTAAAATTAAATCCGAACAATAGCTAACGCTGTTAGTTATCGTATATTGTTAATTCTTGTTAGGTTTAAACCATAAAAAAGATCATTTGGCTATCTTGTATATGCGAAATACTAAATTTAAATTATATTCGAATAATAGATAACTGTAATAGAGTGAGATATGACTATTTTTTTAAAGCACAATACTTCAAAATATTTTTAAAAATCATTTAGGGTTAAACAAATTATATCTAAAAATTAAATTAAAATTAAATCAGAACAAAAGCTAAGGCTGTTAGTTATCGTATAATGTTAATTCTTGTTAGGTTCAAACCATAAAAAAGATCATTTGGCTATCTTGTATATGCGAAATACTAAATTTAAATTATATTCGAATAATAGATAACTGTAATAGAGTGAGATTTGACTATTTTTTTTAAAAACAATACATTAGAAAAATATGAAAAATAATTTATAGTAAAGCAAATGAAATTCAAAAATTAAATTGGGAGTCAAATCGGACAATGATATACGGATTAATAGTTCTAATTTCTTAACCCTGGTTATATCCAAAATGTAAAAAGAATCATTTGAGTCATCTTGTAAAACCTAAATACAAAATTTAAATTACATTCGAATAATATATCATTGTAATAGAGTGAGATATGACTATTTTTTTAAAGCACAATACATCAAAATATTTTTAAAAATCATATAGGGTTAAACAAATTATATCTAAAAATTACATTAAAATTAAATCGGAACAATAGCTAACGCTATTAATTATCGTATTTTCTTATTTCTGGTTATGTCCAAAATGTAAAAAGGATTATTTGAGCCATCTTGTATAACCTAAATTCTAATTTTAAATTATATTCGAATAATAGATAACAGTAATAGAGTGAGATATGACTATATTTTTAAAAAACAATACATTAGAAACATTTTTAAAATAATTTATAGTAAATCAAATGACCTTCAAAAATTAAATTAGGAGTCAAATCGGACAATGATATAGGGATTAATTGTTCTAATTTCTTAACCTTGACTACATCCAAAATGTAAAAAGAATCATTTGAGTCATCTTGTATAACCTAAATACCAAATTTAAATTACATTTGAATAATAGATCATTGTAATAGAGTGAGATATGACTATTTTCTTAAAAAACAATACATTAAAAAAAAATTTAAAATAATTTATAGTAAATCAAATGAAATTCAAAAATTAAATTGGGAGTCAAATCGGACAATGCTATAGGGATTAATTGATCTAATTTCTTAACCCTGGTTATACCCAGAATGTAAAAAAACCATTTGAGTTATCTTGTATAACCTAAATACTTTTTTTAAATTATATTCGAATAATAGATAACCGTAATAGAGTGAGATATGACTATTTTTTTTTAAAACAATACATTAGAAAAATAGGAAAAATAATTTATAGTAAATCAAATGAAATTCAAAAATTAAATTGGGAGTCAAATCGGACAATGATATAGGGATTAATTGTTCTAATTTCTTAACCCTGGTTACATCCAAAATGTCAAAAGATTCATTTTAGTCATCTTGTATAAACTAAATACCAAATTTAAATTATATTCGAATTATAGATAACAGTAAGAGAGTGAGATTTGACTATTTTTTTTAAGACAATACATCAGAAAAATTTTGAAAATAATTTATAGTAAATCAAATGAACTTCAAAAATTAAATTGGGAGTCAAATCGGACAATGTTATACGGATTAATAGTTCTAATTTCTTAACCCTGGTTATATCCAAAATGTAAAAAGAATCATTTGAGTCATCTTGTAAAACCTAAATACCAAATTTAAATTACATTCGAATAATATATCATTGTAATAGAGTGAGATATGACTATTTTTTTAAAGCACAATACATCAAAATATTTTTAAAAATCATATAGGGTTAAACAAATTATATCTAAAAATTACATTAAAATTAAATCGGAACAATAGCTAACGCTATTAATTATCGTATTTTCTTATTTCTGGTTATGAACAAAATGTAAAAAGGATTATTTGAGCCATCTTGTATAACCTAAATTCTAATTTTAAATTATATTCGAATAATAGATAACAGTAATAGAGTAAGATATGACTATATTTTTAAAAAACAATACATTAGAAACATTTTTAAAATAATGTATAGTAAATCAAATGAACTTCAAAAATTAAATTAGGAGTCAAATCGGACAATGATATAGGGATTAATTGTTCTAATTTCTTAACCTTGACTACATCCAAAATGTAAAAAGAATCATTTGAGTCATCTTGTATAACCTAAATACCAAATTTAAATTACATTCGAATAATAGATCATTGTAATAGAGTGAGATATGACTATTTTCTTAAAAAACAATACATTAAAAAAAATTTTTAAATAATTTATAGTAAATCAAATGAAATTCAAAAATTAAATTAGGAGTCAAATCGGACAATGATATAGGGATTAATTGTTCTAATTTCTTAACCTTGACTACATCCAAAATGTAAAAAGAATCATTTGAGTCATCTTGTATAACCTAAATACCAAATTTAAATTACATTCGAATAATAGATCATTGTAATAGAGTGAGATATGACTATTTTCTTAAAAAACAATACATTAAAAAAATTTTTTAAATAATTTATAGTAAATCAAATGAAATTCAAAAATTAAATTGGGAGTCAAATCGGACAATGATATACGGATTAATAGTTCTAATTTCTTAACCCTGGTTATATCCAAAATGTAAAAAAGAATCATTTGAATTATCTTGTATAACCTAAATACTATTTTTAAATTATATTCGAATAATAGATCATTGTAATAGAGTGAGATATGACTATTTTCTTAAAAAACAATACATTGGAAAAATTTTAAAAATAATTTATAGTAAATCAAATGAACATCAAAAATTAAATTGGCAGTCAAGTCGGACAATGATATAGGGATTAATTGTAACTAAATACCAAATTTAAATTATATTCGAATAAAAGATAAGAGTAATTGAGTGAGATTTGACTATTTTTTTTAAGGACAATACATCAGAAAAAATTTAAAAATAATTTATAGTAAACCAAATGAAAATCAAAAATTAAATTGGGAGTCAAATCGGACAATGATATAGGGATTAATTGTTCTAATTTCTTAACCCTGGTTACATCCAAAATGTTAAAAGAATCATTTGAGTCATCTTGTAAAACCTAAATACCAAATTTAAATTACATTCGAATAATAGATCATTGTAATAGAGTGAGATATGACAATTTTTTTAAAGCACAATACTTCAAAATATCTTTAAAAATCATTTAAGGTTAAACAAATTATATCTAAAAATTAAATTAAAATTAAATCTGAACGATAGCTAACGCTATTAGTTATCGTATTTTCTTAATTCTGGTTATGTTCAAACCGTAAAAAAGATCATTTGGCTATTTTGTATTTGCGAAATACTAAATTTAAATTATATTCGAATTATAGATAACCGTAATAGAGTGAGATATGAATATTTTTTTAAAGCACAATACTTCAAAATATGTTTAAAAATCATTTAGGATTAAGCAAATTATATCTAAAAATTAAATTAAAATTAAATCAGAACAATAGCTAACGCTTTTAGTTATCATATTTTGTTAATTCTGGTTAAGTTCAAACCATAAAAAAGATCATTTGGCTATCTTGTATATGCGAAATACTAAATTTAAATTATAATCGAATAATACATAACAGTAATAGAGTGAGATTTGACTATTTCTTTTAAAAACAATACGTAAGAAAAATTTTTAAAATAATTTATAGTAAATCAAATGAATATCAAAAATTAAATTGGCAGTCAAATCGGACAATGATATAGGGATTATTTGTTCTAATTTCTTAACCCTGGTTACATCCAAAATGTAAAAAGAATCATTTGAGTCGACTTGTTTAAACTGAATACCAAATTTAAATTATATTCGAATAATAGATAACAGTAATACAGTGATATTTGACTATTTTTTTAAAGCACAATACATCAAAATATTTTTAAAAATCATTTAGGGTTAAACAAATTATATCTAAAAATTAAATTAAAATTAAATCAGAACAATAGCTAACGCTGTTAGTTTATCGTATAATGTTAATTCTGTTTAGGTTCAAACCATAAAAAAGATCATTTGGCTATCTTGTATATGCGAAATACGAAATTTAAATTATATTCGAATAATAGATAACAGTAATAGAGTGAGATTTGACTATTTTTTTTAAAGACAATACATCAGAAAAATTTTAAAAATAATTTATAGTAAATCAAATCAACTTCAAAAATTAAATTAGGAGTCAAATCGGACAATGATATAGGGATTAATTGTTCTAATTTTTTAACCTTGACTACATCCAAAATGTAAAAAGAATCATTTGAGTCATCTTGTATAACCTAAATACCAAATTTAAATTACATTCGAATAATAGATCATTGTAATAGAGTGAGATATTATATATATGCAAAATAGTAAATTTACATTATATTCGAATAATAGATAACAGTAATAGAGTGTGATATAATTATTTTTTTAAAAAACAATACATCAGAAAAATTTTTAAAATAATTTATAGTAAATCAAATGAACTTCAAAAATTAAATTAGGAGTCAAATCGGACAATGATATAGGAATTAATTGTTCTAATTTCTTAACTTTGGTTAGATCAAAAATGTAAAAATAATCATTTGAGTCATCTTGTATAACCTAAATACCAAATTTAAATTACTTTGAATAATAATAGATCATTGCAATAGAGCGAGATATGACTATTTTTTTAAAACACAATACATCAAAATATCTTTAAAAATCATATAGGGTTAAACAAATTATTTCTAAAAATTAAATTAAAATTAAATCTGAACGATAGCTAACGCTATTAGAAATCGTATTTTCTTAATTCTGGTTATATTCAAACCGTAAAAAAGATCATTTGGCTATCTTGTATTTGCGAAATACTAAATTTAAATTATATTGGAATAATAGATAACAGTAATAGAGTGAGATATGACTATTTTTTTTAAAAACAATACATTAGAAAAATTTTAAAAATAATTTATAGTAAATCAAATGAACTTCAAAAATTAAATTGGGAGTCAAATCGGACAAAGCTATAGGGATTAATTGTTTTAATTTCTTAATCCTTGTTATATTCAAAATGTAAAAAGAATCATTTGAGTCATCTTGTATAACCTAAATACCAAATTTAAATTACATTCGAATAATAGATCATTGTAATAGAGTGAAATATGACTATTTTCTTAAAAAACAATACATTAAAAAAATTAAAATAATTTATAGTAAATCAAATGAAATTCAAAAATTAAATTGGGACTCAAATCGGACAATGCTATAGGGATTAATTGATCTAATTTCTTAACCCTGGTTATATCCAAAATGTAAAAAGAATCATTTGAATTATCTTGTATAACCTAAATACTATTTTTAAATTATATTCGAATAATAGATCATTGTAATAGAGTGAGATATGACTATTTTCTTAAAAAACAATACATTGGAAAAATTTTAAAAATAATTTATAGTAAATCAAATGAACATCAAAAATTAAATTGGCAGTCAAATCGGACAATGATATAGGGATTAATTGTAACTAAATACCAAATTTAAATTATATTCGAATAAAAGATAAGAGTAATTGAGTGAGATTTGACTATTTTTTTTAAGGACAATACATCAGAAAAAATTTAAAAATAATTTATAGTAAACCAAATGAAAATCAAAAATTAAATTGGGAGTCAAATCGGACAATGATATAGGGATTAATTGTTCTAATTTCTTAACCCTGGTTACATCCAAAATGTTAAAAGAATCATTTGAGTCATCTTGTAAAACCTAAATACCAAATTTAAATTACATTCGAATAATAGATCATTGTAATAGAGTGAGATATGACAATTTTTTTAAAGCACAATACTTCAAAATATCTTTAAAAATCATTTAAGGTTAAACAAATTATATCTAAAAATTAAATTAAAATTAAATCTGAACGATAGCTAACGCTATTAGTTATCGTATTTTCTTAATTCTGGTTATGTTCAAACCGTAAAAAAGATCATTTGGCTATTTTGTATTTGCGAAATACTAAATTTAAATTATATTCGAATTATAGATAACCGTAATAGAGTGAGATATGAATATTTTTTTAAAGCACAATACTTCAAAATATGTTTAAAAATCATTTAGGATTAAGCAAATTATATCTAAAAATTAAATTAAAATTAAATCAGAACAATAGCTAACGCTTTTAGTTATCATATTTTGTTAATTCTGGTTAAGTTCAAACCATAAAAAAGATCATTTGGCTATCTTGTATATGCGAAATACTAAATTTAAATTATAATCGAATAATACATAACAGTAATAGAGTGAGATTTGACTATTTCTTTTAAAAACAATACGTAAGAAAAATTTTTAAAATAATTTATAGTAAATCAAATGAATATCAAAAATTAAATTGGCAGTCAAATCGGACAATGATATAGGGATTATTTGTTCTAATTTCTTAACCCTGGTTACATCCAAAATGTAAAAAGAATCATTTGAGTCGACTTGTTTAAACTGAATACCAAATTTAAATTATATTCGAATAATAGATAACAGTAATACAGTGATATTTGACTATTTTTTTAAAGCACAATACATCAAAATATTTTTAAAAATCATTTAGGGTTAAACAAATTATATCTAAAAATTAAATTAAAATTAAATCAGAACAATAGCTAACGCTGTTAGTTTATCGTATAATGTTAATTCTGTTTAGGTTCAAACCATAAAAAAGATCATTTGGCTATCTTGTATATGCGAAATACGAAATTTAAATTATATTCGAATAATAGATAACAGTAATAGAGTGAGATTTGACTATTTTTTTTAAAGACAATACATCAGAAAAATTTTAAAAATAATTTATAGTAAATCAAATCAACTTCAAAAATTAAATTAGGAGTCAAATCGGACAATGATATAGGGATTAATTGTTCTAATTTTTTAACCTTGACTACATCCAAAATGTAAAAAGAATCATTTGAGTCATCTTGTATAACCTAAATACCAAATTTAAATTACATTCGAATAATAGATCATTGTAATAGAGTGAGATATTATATATATGCAAAATAGTAAATTTACATTATATTCGAATAATAGATAACAGTAATAGAGTGTGATATAATTATTTTTTTAAAAAACAATACATCAGAAAAATTTTTAAAATAATTTATAGTAAATCAAATGAACTTCAAAAATTAAATTAGGAGTCAAATCGGACAATGATATAGGAATTAATTGTTCTAATTTCTTAACTTTGGTTAGATCAAAAATGTAAAAATAATCATTTGAGTCATCTTGTATAACCTAAATACCAAATTTAAATCACTTTGAATAATAATAGATCATTGCAATAGAGCGAGATATGACTATTTTTTTAAAACACAATACATCAAAATATCTTTAAAAATCATATAGGGTTAAACAAATTATTTCTAAAAATTAAATTAAAATTAAATCTGAACGATAGCTAACGCTATTAGAAATCGTATTTTCTTAATTCTGGTTATATTCAAACCGTAAAAAAGATCATTTGGCTATCTTGTATTTGCGAAATACTAAATTTAAATTATATTGGAATAATAGATAACAGTAATAGAGTGAGATATGACTATTTTTTTTAAAAACAATACATTAGAAAAATTTTAAAAATAATTTATAGTAAATCAAATGAACTTCAAAAATTAAATTGGGAGTCAAATCGGACAAAGCTATAGGGATTAATTGTTTTAATTTCTTAATCCTTGTTATATTCAAAATGTAAAAAGAATCATTTGAGTCATCTTGTATAACCTAAATACCAAATTTAAATTACATTCGAATAATAGATCATTGTAATAGAGTGAAATATGACTATTTTCTTAAAAAACAATACATTAAAAAAATTAAAATAATTTATAGTAAATCAAATGAAATTCAAAAATTAAATTGGGACTCAAATCGGACAATGCTATAGGGATTAATTGATCTAATTTCTTAACCCTGGTTATATCCAAAATGTAAAAAGAATCATTTGAATTATCTTGTATAACCTAAATACTATTTTTAAATTATATTCGAATAATAGATCATTGTAATAGAGTGAGATATGACTATTTTCTTAAAAAACAATACATTGGAAAAATTTTAAAAATAATTTATAGTAAATCAAATGAACATCAAAAATTAAATTGGCAGTCAAATCGGACAATGATATAGGGATTAATTGTAACTAAATACCAAATTTAAATTATATTCGAATAAAAGATAAGAGTAATTGAGTGAGATTTGACTATTTTTTTTAAGGACAATACATCAGAAAAAATTTAAAAATAATTTATAGTAAATCAAATGAAAATCAAAAATTAAATTGGGAGTCAAATCGGACAATGATATAGGGATTAATTGTTCTAATTTCTTAACCCTGGTTACATCCAAAATGTTAAAAGAATCATTTGAGTCATCTTGTAAAACCTAAATACCAAATTTAAATTACATTCGAATAATAGATCATTGTAATAGAGTGAGATATGACAATTTTTTTAAAGCACAATACTTCAAAATATCTTTAAAAATCATTTAAGGTTAAACAAATTATATCTAAAAATTAAATTAAAATTAAATCTGAACGATAGCTAACGCTATTAGTTATCGTATTTTCTTAATTCTGGTTATGTTCAAACCGTAAAAAAGATCATTTGGCTATTTTGTATTTGCGAAATACTAAATTTAAATTATATTCAAATTATAGATAACCGTAATAGAGTGAGATATGAATATTTTTTTAAAGCACAATACTTCAAAATATGTTTAAAAATCATTTAGGATTAAGCAAATTATATCTAAAAATTAAATTAAAATTAAATCAGAACAATAGCTAACGCTTTTAGTTATCATATTTTGTTAATTCTGGTTAAGTTCAAACCATAAAAAAGATCATTTGGCTATCTTGTATATGCGAAATACTAAATTTAAATTATAATCCAATAATACATAACAGTAATAGAGTGAGATTTGACTATTTCTTTTAAAAACAATACATAAGAAAAATTTTAAAAATAATTTATAGTAAATCAAATGAATATCAAAAATTAAATTGGCAGTCAAATCGGACAATGATATAGGGATTATTTGTTCTAATTTCTTAACCCTGGTTACATCCAAAATGTAAAAAGAATCATTTGAGTCAACTTGTATAAACTGAATACCAAATTTAAATTATATTCGAATAATAGATAACAGTAATACAGTGATATTTGACTATTTTTTTTTAAGAACAATACATCAGAAAAATTTTAAAAATAATTTATAGTAAATCAAATAAACTTCAAAAATTAAATTGGGACTCAAATCGGACAATGATATAGGGATTAATTGTTCTAATTTCTTAACCCTGGTTATATCCAAAATGTAAAAAGAACCATTTGTGTCATCTTGTAAAACCTAAATACCAAATTTAAATTACATTCGAATAATAGATCATTGTAATAGCGTGAGATATGACTATTTTTTTAAAGCACAATAGATCAAAATATTTTTAAAAATCATTTAGGGTTAAACAAATTATATCTAAAAATTAAATTAAAATTAAATCAGAACAATAGCTAACGCTGTTAGTTATCGTATAATGTTAATTCTGTTTAGGTTCAAACCATAAAAAACATCATTTGGCTATCTTGTATATGCGAAATACGAAATTTAAATTATATTCGAATAATAGATAACAGTAATAGAGTGAGATTTGACTATTTTTTTTTAAACAATACATCACAAAAATTTTAAAAATAATTTATAGTAAATCAAATGAACTTCAAAAATTAAATTAGGAGTCAAATCGGACAATGATATAGGGATTAATTGTTGTAATTTCTTAACCCTGGTTACATCCAAAATGTTAAAAGATTCATTTGAGTCATCTTGTATAAACTAAATACCAAATTTAAATCATATTCGAATTATAGATAACAGTAATAGAGTGAGATTTGACTAGTTTTTTTAAACACAATACATCAGAAAAATTTTAAAAATATTTTATAGTAAATCAAATCAACTTCAAAAATTAAATTGGGACTCAAATCGGACAATGATATAGGGATTAATTGTTCTAATTTCTTAACCCTGGTTATATCCAAAATGTAAAAAGAATCATTTGTGTCATCTTGTAAAACCTAAATACCAAATTTAAATTACATTCGAATAATAGATCATTGTACTAGAGTGAGATATGACTATTTTTTTATAGCACAATACTTCAAAATATTTTTAAAAATCATACAGGGTTAAACAAATTATATCTAAAAATTACATTAAAATTAAATCGGAACAATAGCTAACGCTATTAATTATCGTATTTTCTTATTTCTGGTTATGTCCAAAATGTAAAAAGGATTATTTGAGCCATCTTGTATAACCTAAATTCTAATTTTAAATTATATTCGAATAATAGATAACAGTAATAGAGTGAGATATGACTATATTTTTAAAAAACAATACATCAGAAAAATTTTTAAAATAATTTATAGTAAATCAAATGAACTTCAAAAATTAAATTAGGAGTCAAATCGGACAATGATATAGGGATTAATTGTTCTAATTTCTTAACCTTGACTACATCCAAAATGTAAAAAGAATCATTTGAGTCATCTTGTATAACCTAAATACCAAATGTAAATTACATTCGAATAATAGATCATTGTAATAGAGTAAGATATGACTATTTTCTTAAAAAACAATACATTAAAAAAAATTTTAAAATAATTTATAGTAAATCAAATGAAATTCAAAAATTAAGTTGGGAGTCAAATCGGACAATGCTATAGGGATTAATTGATCTAATTTCTTAACCCTGGATATACCCAGAATGTAAAAAAATCATTTGAGTTATCTTGTATAACCTAAATACTATTTTTAAATTATATTCGAATAATAGATAACCGTAATAGAGTGAGATATGACTATTTTTTTAAATCAGAATACTTCAAAATATGTTTAAAAATCATTTACGATTAAACAAATTATATCTAAAAATTCAATTAAAATTAAATCAGAACAATAGCTAAGGCTGTTAGTTATCGTATATTGTTAATTCTTGTTAGGTTCAAACCATAAAAAAAATCATTTGGCTATCTTGTATATGCGAAATACTAAATTTAAATTATATTCGAATAATAGATAACTGTAATAGAGTGAGATTTGACTATTTTATTTAAAAACAATACATTAGAAAAATATGAAAAATAATTTATAGTAAATCAAATGAAATTCAAAAATTAAATTGGGAGTCAAATCGGACAATGATATAGGGATTAATTGTTCTAATTTCTTAACCCTGGTTACATCCAAAATGTCAAAAGATTCATTTTAGTCATCTTGTATAAACTAAATACCAAATTTAAATTATATTCGAATTATAGATAACAGTAATAGAGTGAGATTTGACTATTTTTTTAAAGACAATACATCAGAAAAATTTTAAAAATAATTTATAGTAAATCAAATGAACTTCAAAAATTAAATTGGGACTTAAATCGGACAATGATATAGGGTTTAATTGTTCTAATTTCTTAACCCTGGTTATATCCAAAATGTAAAAAGAATCATTTGAGTTATCTTGTATAACCTAAATACCAAATTTAAATTACATTCGAATAATAGATCATTGTAATAGAGTGAGATATGACTATTTTTTTAAAACACAAAACATCAAACTATTTTTAAAAATCATTAAGGGATAATCAAATTATATCTAAAAATCGAATTAAAATTAAATCGGTACAATCGCTAATGCTATTAGTTATTATATTTTCTTAAGTCTGGTTGTGTTCAAACCGTAAAAAACACCATTTGGCTATATTGTGTATGCAAAATAGTAAATTTAAATTATATACGAATAATAGATAACAGTAATAGAGTGAAATATGATTATTTTTTTAAACACAATACATCAAAAAATTTGATAAAATTATTTAGGGTTAATCAAATTATATCTAAAAATTGAATTATAATTTGAAACGTGAAATTGCCAGCCTGAAGGAATGTAAGCCGTCAACAGCCCCATCAAGTGTGAACTCCAAGTTGTCATATGCTGCAGCAATAGGCACCAAAAATGACAGCAAAGTTTTGGTTGTAAAGCAAAAGTGTCCGGAGAAAGATGTAAAGCAAGTAAAGGAGGATTTGAGAAAGAAAGTCAATCCTACTGTTATTGGAGCCGGTTTATCTCTAGGAAAAGCAACCAAAAGTGGCGGAGTTATCATTAAGTGTGGCAATGAGAAGGAGCTAACTTCGATACAGTCGCAGATCCAGAACAACATGGGTGACAACTACAGTGTTGAGGTACCAAAACTTTTAGAGCACAGGATTAAGGTGGTGGGCATTAACGAGTCTGAGTACAACCTATCAGATAATGAAATTTTGGCCAAAATAAAGAGTCAAAATAATGTTCCAGAATCTCCAAACCGAAAAATTCAAATTGTGAGAAAAACTAAAATCGTAAACAAAAAGTTCAATATGATCTTGGAAGTTGATGCTACCACGTATGCAGTGTTTATTGAAAAGGAGAAGATGAACATTGGTTGGAACCGTTGTCCTGTCTTCAACGAATATGGTATCCGAAGGTGTTTCAAGTGCTGTCGGTATGGTCATTTAGTGAAAGAGTGTAAAGAAAATAAAGTGTGTGCAAAGTGTAGTGGATCCCATGATGTTAAAGAATGTAATGTAAGTAGCGTTAAGTGTATCAATTGTGTAGTATCTAATGAAAAGTATGGTCTTAGGCTCAATCACGTTTCTTGGGATGTAACTAGTTGTGATTCCTATAAGCGAATTGAAGAGTTACAAAGGAATAAATATATTAAGTAGCAATTAGACCTAAATATTGCACTTAACACCAACATTGTTTATTTTAATTGCCAAGGTTATCTTAACAACAAAGATAACATTATTTTACTAGTAAATGACTGGAGGCCTAAGATCTTGCTTTTGAGTGAGACTCACGTAACCCCGGTTATTGAGCCATGTGAGTTGATTATTGATGGGTACAATTTGGAGCAATGCACTAGTAACAACAGTAGAACAGGTGGGGTCTTGGCCCTTATTAGAAACGATATTAGATATAAGGTGGGGTCTGTATTGTCTATTGATGATTATGTCTGGTTGTTGTCTTTTGAGCTATCTATGGGTGGAGGTAAATATTTGTGCTCTGTTTTGTACATTCGCCTCAGAAACAAGATGCCAAATTTATAGAGTTTTTTGGGGGATATTTAGAGCAAGTTAGTGGATTTAATGGCACCAACATTATCCTTGGGGATTTTAATTTTGATTTATTAAAAAACAATTTTTATAGTAACAAATTATTAAGTATCATTTATACCAATGGGTTTAGTCAAATAATTAAGACTCCAACTAGAATAGTCCAAAGAAGTCAGACTCTGATCGATTATTTAATTTCAAATGACAAATCTCTCTCGCATAAAGTCCATCAAACTCCTAAAATTAGTGACCATTCTATTATATCAATTTCTATAGATCAATCGAAGGAACAGCCAATGGATGTAGTAAGTTATACTAGGTCTTTTAAGACCTACAAATGCCATAAAGTTTAGGAAGAACTGCTTACATGCAATTAGAATAGAAATAGTTCAGATGCTGACTTACTAGCTAATACTTTTGTCAGAGATATTAGAACAATTCTTGACAGTATGTACCCAAGGATTAAAATTGTGCAAAAACAGAAATATGCCGATAAAAAATGGATAACTCAAGATATAAGGAAGCAAATGCAGGAAAGGGATCGATTATATAAAAGGGCTGCCATAGAAAACAACGACAACGTTTGGAATGAATATAAAGCTATAAGAAATAACATAGTAAGCAAGATAAGAGTAGAAAAGGATAGATTTTTTGCGAATACCATAGATCTAAATAAAAATAATCAAAAAGAACTCTGGAAAAATCTGAAAACGCTTTTGCCAGGAAAAAACCAAAACATGCCTAATGAAATAAAGTTTGAAAATGAAATCATTACACAGGAGGATGATATTGCACATAGATTTAATAATTATTTCGTGAATAGTATTGATCTTATTCTTGCAGATATTCCACCAACAGCAAATGGCCAAACATATGTCATTGAACCACCTTCAGTCCAGAAAACCTTCACACAATTTAATAAAGTCTCGATGACTAAAATGAAGGAAATACTTAAAAATCTAAAAAACGTTGGTGGTGGGGAGAGTGGCATCTCTAAGCAGGTTCTTTGCGATGTTGCTTATGTTGTGGGTGATCGTCTTTTGGATATTATCAATACATCCTTAAGTACTGGGATTTTTCCGCAAGCCTGGAAACTTTCTACTGTTGTTCCTGTTCCAAAAGTGCAAAACACTAAATTGTGTAATGAATTTCGGCCAATTAACACCGTACCTATTTATGAAAAGCTCCTTGAAGTATGTGTTAAGGAACAGCTACTCGAACATTGTAATATAAATAAAATAGTTGTGCCTAACCAATCGGGGTTTCGTGAGAATCATTCATGTGAGTCTGTCATTATTAATATAGTTGATAATTTTCTCAGGGCCCTTGACTCTGATAATCTAGTACTTGCTGTATTTTTGGATTTTAAGAGAGCGTTTGAAACCGTGAGTAGAGAAATGTTAATTAGGAAATTAGAACGGTTAGGTCTAAAACATAATGTATTGAAGTGGTTTCAATCTTATCTAAGTGGTAGAGTTCAGCGAGTCATGTACAAAAATATTTCATCTGAAAGTGTTAATGTAAAGCATGGTGTACCGCAGGGAACGGTCTTGGGTCCCTTGCTATTTTTATTGTATGTCAACGATATGGTGGAGGTAGTGCGGGGGTGTAATGTGGTGTTGTTTGCGGACGATACAATGTTATATGTGGTGGGTAAAGACATTCATCAACTGCAACAAGTCATTAACGTTGAACTCAATAACTTATTCATCTGGCTCTGTAGAAATAAACTTAGTTTAAATGCAAGTAAATCCAAATTTTGTATATTTGGCAAGAAATCTAGATTAAGTTCTGTAGACATGGGCAATATACAGATTTCTGTTAATGGGGAAAGTATTTTGTATGCCAAAGAAATTAAATATTTGGGAACAATTTTCGATGCCAATCTGAATTTCCACGCTCATGCAGATTATGTAATGAGAAAATTTTCAAAAAAAGTTGGATTTATCACAAGAATTGGAAAAAATTTGTCAATGTACATCAAATTAAAACTTTACGCCATTGCTCTTCCTCATTTACAGTTCTGTTCAACATTATTGTTTAACTTGCCACAGTATAGAATTGACCAACTAGAAAGAATTCAAAATAGGGCTATGAGATTGATTTTAAATTGTAATCGTTACACGCCTGTTGTCTCTATGTTGGCTGTCCTAGATATGTTGTCTGTACATCAAAGAATTTTGTATAACGTTTATTTGTTTATTTTTAAATTAAAACATCAGAGGCTCCCCGATTATATTTGTAATAAATTAAGAGTTTTTGGAGATATACATAACTATAATACGAGAAATCGTATAGACTTTATACTAGTCAACAGATGTAACACAACCCAAATGCATAATTCAGTTCTATACAAAGGTTTAATACTATTTAACAACTTGCCTGCTAACATCAAAAATTGTATTACTTTAGATCAATTCAGAGGGCTCTTGAGAAAATTTATTATGAATAGGTAAAATTGTGTTTGTTATTTTATTATTTTATTTTAATTATGTAGTTTATTAAGTTTTACTATAGTATGCATTGTTTCCGCTCCAATCATCATCTTGATTGTTGGTTTATCTGTTGACTGGGTATTTTTGGGCCAACCGGGATACTGGTTACAGCTTCTTGGAACTACCGAAGCCTTTCTAAGTATTACACGGGGGGACCAATGTGTCTAGTCGGCAAGGTCAACCAAGTTCCAAATGTGTGTCATCGGCTGATTGCAACCGAACCGACTCGATCAACCTGAGTCGACATTATTTTTATTACTATAAGGCAAACAATAATTAACTGTGCTTTTAATAAGTAGGGCAAGGAAATAATGTTTAAAATAATGTTTAGGTTAAGTCTAGTTTTATAGTTTTTCTAGTTTTTAGTTATTTATGGTCTACCTCTGACAGGATATTTCTGGAACCGGGATGCTGTTTCTGGATTACCGAGACCATCCATGGACAAACCGGAGTGTCCTGATACAGTTATGGCCAACTTATACTTTTATTCTATTTTTTATTTATATTTTTATTGAATGTAGCTTTTGCTAAATAAAGATATTATTTATTTATTATTAAATAAATCGGAACAATCGCTAACGCTTTTAGTTATCATATTTTCTTAATTCTGGTTGTGTTCAAACCGTAAAAAACATCATTTGGCTATATGAAATAGTAAATTTAAAATATATTCAAGTAATAGATAACAGTAATAGAGTGAAATATGATTATATTTTTAAACACAATACATCAAAATATTTGAAAAAATTATTTAGGGTTAATCAAATTATATCTTAAAATTGAATTAAAATTAAATCGGAACAATCGCTAACGCTATTAGTTATTACATTTTCATAACTCTGGTTATGTTCAATCCATAAAAAACATTATTTGGCTATCTCGTATATGCAAAATAGTAAATTTACATTATATATTGGAATAATAGATAACAGTAATAGAGTGTGATATAATTATTTTTTTTAAAAAACAATACATCAAAAAATTTATAAAATAATTTATAGTAAATCAAATGAACTTCTAATTACATTCGAATAATAGATCATTGTAATAGAGTGAGATATGACTATTTTTTTAAAGCACAATACTTCAAAATATTTTAAAAAATCATTTAGGATTAAAAAAATTATATCTAAAAATGAAATTAAAATTAAATCGGAACAATAGCTAACGCTATTAATTATCGTATTTTCTTATTTCTAATTATGTCCAAAATGTAAAAAGGATTATTTGAGCCATCTTGTATAACCTAAATTCTAATTTTAAACTATATTCGAATAATAGATAACAGTAATAGAGTGAGATATGACTATATTTTTAAAAAACAATACATTAGAAACATTTTTAAAATAATTTATAGTAAATCAAATGAACTTCAAAAATTAAATTAGGAGTCAAATCGGACAATGATATACGGATTAATAGTTCTAATTTCTTAACCCTGGTTATATCCAAAATGTAAAAAGAATCATTTGAGTCATCTTGTAAAACCTAAATACCAAATTTAAATTACATTCGAATAATATATCATTGTAATAGAGTAAGATATGACTATTTTTTTAAAGCAGAATACATCAAAATATTTTTAAAAATCATATAGGATTAAACAAATTATATCTAAAAATTACATTAAAATTAAATCGGAACAATAGCTAACGCTATTAATTATCGTATTTTCTTATTTCTGGTTATGTCCAAAATGTAAAAAGGATTATTTGAGCCATCTTGTATAACCTAAATTCTAATTTTAAATTATATTCGAATAATAGATAACAGTAATAGAGTGAGATATGACTATATTTTTAAAAAACAATACATTAGAAACATTTTTAAAATAATTTATAGTAAATCAAATAAACTTCAAAAATTAAATTAGGAGTCAAATCGGACAATGATATAGGGATTAATTGTTCTAATTTCTTAACCTTGACTACATCCAAAATGTAAAAAGAATCATTTGAGTCATCTTGTATAACCTAAATACCAAATTTAAATTACATTCGAATAATAGATCATTGTAATAGAGTGAGATATGACTATTTTCTTAAAAAACAATACATTAAAAAAATTTTAAAAATAATTTATAGTAAATCAAATGAAATTCAAAAATTAAATTGGGAGTCAAATCGGACAATGCTATAGGGATTAATTGATCTAATTTCTTAACCCTGGTTATACCCAGAATGTAAAAAAATCATTTGAGTTATCTTGTATAACCTAAATACTATTTTTAAATTATATTCGAATAATAGATAACCGTAATAGAGTGAGATATGACTATTTTTTTAAAATCAGAATACTTCAAAATATGTTTAAAAATCATTTAGGATTAAACAAATTATATCTAAAAATTAAATTAAAATTAAATCAGAACAATAGCTAACGCTGTTAGTTATCGTATATTGTTAATTCTTGTTAGGTTCAAACCATAAAAAAATCATTTGGCTATCTTGTATATGCGAAATACAAAATTTAAATTATATTCGAATAATAGATAACAGTAATAGAGTGAGATTTGACTATTTTTTTTTAAACAATACATTAGAAAAATATGAAAAATAATTTAAAGTAAATCAAATGAAATTCAAAAATTAAATTGGGAGTCAAATCGGACAATGATATACGGATTAATAGTTCTAATTTCTTAACCCTGGTTATATCCAAAATGTAAAAAGAATCATTTGAGTTATCTTGTATAACCTAAATACCAAATTTAAATTACATTCGAATAATAGATCATTGTAATAGAGTGAGATATGACTATTTTTTTAAAACACAAAACATCAAACTATTTTTAAAAATCATTAGGGGATAATCAAAATATATCTAAAAATCGAATTAAAATTAAATCGGTACAATCGCTAATGCTATTAGTTATTGTATTTTCTTAAGTCTGGTTGTGTTCAAACCGTAAAAAACACCATTTGGCTATATTGTGTATGCAAAATAGTAAATTTAAATTATATTCGAATAATAGATAACAGTAATAGAGTGAAATATGATTATTTTTTTAAACACAATACATCAAAAAATTTGATAAAATTATTTAGGGTTAATCAAATTATATCTAAAAATTGAATTAAAATTAAATCGGAACAATCGCTAACGCTTTTAGTTATCATATTTTCTTAATTCTGGTTGTGTTCAAACCGTAAAAAACATCATTTGGCTATCTCCTATATACGAAATAGTAAATTTAAAATATATTCAAGTTACAGATAACAGTAATAGAGTGAAATATGATTAATTTTTTAGACACAATACATCAAAATATTTGAAAAAATTATTTAGGGTTAATCAAATTATATCTTAAAATTGAATTAAAATTAAATCGGAACAATCGCTAACGCTATTAGTTATTACATTTTCATAACTCTGGTTCTGTTCAATCCATAAAAAACATCATTTGGCTATCTCGTATATGCAAAATAGTAAATTTACATTATATTCGAATAATAGATAACAGTAATAGAGTGTGATATAATTATTTTTTTAAAAAACAATACATCAGAAAAATTTTTAAAATAATTTATAGTAAATCAAATGAACTTCAAAAATTAAATTAGGAGTCAAATCGGACAATGATATAGGAATTAATTGTTCTAATTTCTTAACTTTGGATAGATCAAAAATGTAAAAATAATCATTTAAGTCATCTTGTATAACCTAAATACCAAATTTAAATTACATTCGAATAATAATAGATCATTGCAATAGAGCGAGATATGACTATTTTTTTAAAACACAATAGATCAAAATATCTTTAAAAATCATATGTGGTTAAACAAATTATTTCTAAAAATTAAATTAAAATTAAATCTGAACGATAGCTAACGCTATTAGAAATCGTATTTTCTTAATTCTGGTTATATTCAAACCGTAAAAAAGATCATTTGGCTATCTTGTATTTGCGAAATACTAAATTTAAATTATATTGGAATAATAGATAACAGTAATAGAGTGAGATATGACTATTTTTTTTAAAAACAATACATTAGAAAAATTTTAAAAATAATTTATAGTAAATCAAATGAACTTCAAAAATTAAATTGGGAGTCAAATCGGACAAAGCTATAGGGATTAATTGTTTTAATTTCTTAACCCTTGTTATATCCAAAATGTAAAAAGAATCATTTGAGTCATCTTGTATAACCTAAATACCAAATTTAAATTACATTCGAATAATAGATCATTGTAATAGAGTGAGATATGACTATTTTCTTAAAAAACAATACATTAAAAAAAAATTTTAAATAATTTATAGTAAATCAAATGAAATTCAAAAATTAAATTGGGAGTCAAATCGGACAATGCTATAGGGATTAATTGATCTAATTTCTTAACCCTGGTTATATCCAAAATGTAAAAAGAATCATTTGAGTTATCTTGTATAACCTAAATACTATTTTTAAATTATATTCGAATAATAGATAACCCTAATAAAGTGAGATATGACTATTTTCTTAAAAAACAATACATTGGAAAAATTTTAAAAATAATTTATAGTAAATCAAATGAACATCAAAAATTAAATTGGCAGTCAAATCGGACAATGATATAGGGATTAATTGTAACTAAATACCAAATTTAAATTATATTCGAATAAAAGATAAGAGTAATTGAGTGAGATTTGACTATTTTTTTTAAGGACAATACATCAGAAAAAATTTAAAAATAATTTATAGTAAATCAAATGAAAATCAAAAATTAAATTGGGAGTCAAATCGGACAATGATATAGGAATTAATTGTTCTAATTTCTTAACCCTGGTTACATCCAAAATGTTAAAAGAATCATTTGAGTCAACTTGTATAAACTGAATACCAAATTTAAATTATATTCGAATAATACATAACAGTAAAAGAGTGAGATTTGACTATTTCTTTTAAAAACAATACATAAGAAAAATTTTAAAAATAATTTATAGTAAATCAAATGAATATCAAAAATTAAATTGGCAGTCAAATCGGACAATGATATAGGGATTATTTGTTCTAATTTCTTAACCCTGGTTACATCCAAAATGTAAAAAGAATCATTTGAGTCAACTTGTATAAACTGAATACCAAATTTAAATTATATTCGAATAATACATAACAGTAATAGAGTGAGATTTGACTATTTCTTTTAAAAACAATACATAAGAAAAATTTTAAAAATAATTTATAGTAAATCAAATGAATATCAAAAATTAAATTGGCAGTCAAATCGGACAATGATATAGGGATTATTTGTTCTAATTTTTTAACCCTGGTTACATCCAAAATGTAAAAAGAATCATTTGAGTCAACTTGTATAAACTGAATACCAAATTTAAATTATATTCGAATAATAGATAACAGTAATACAGTGATATTTGACTATTTTTTTTAAGAACAATACATCAGAAAAATTTTAAAAATAATTTATAGTAAATCAAATGAACTTCAAAAATTAAATTGAGACTCAAATCGGACAATGATATAGGAATTAATTGTTCTAATTTCTTAACCCTGGTTATATCCAAAATGTAAAAAGAACCATTTGTGTTATCTTGTAAAACCTAAATACCAAATTTAAATTACATTCGAATAATAGATCATTGTAATAGCGTGAGATATGACTATTTTTTTAAAGCACAATACATCAAAATATTTTTAAAAATCATTTAGGGTTAAACAAATTATATCTAAAAATTAAATTAAAATTAAATCAGAACAATAGCTAACGCTGTTAGTTATCGTATAATGTTAATTCTGTTTAGGTTCAAACCATAAAAAAGATCATTTGGCTATCTTGTATATGCGAAATACGAAATTTAAATTATATTCGAATAATAGATAACAGTAATAGAGTGAGATTTGACTATTTTTTTTTTAAATCAATACATCAGAAAAATTTTAAAAATAATTTATAGTAAATCAAATGAACTTCAAAAATTAAATTAGGAGTCAAATCGGACAATGATATAGGGATTAATTGTTGTAATTTCTTAACCCTGGTTACATCCAAAATGTTAAAAGATTCATTTGAGTCATCTTGTATAAACTAAATACCAAATTTAAACTATATTCGAATTATAGATAACAGTAATAGAGTGAGATTTGACTATTTTTTTTAAAGACAATACATCAGAAAAATTTTAAAAATAATTTATAGTAAATCAAATCAACTTCAAAAATTAAATTGGGACTCAAATCGGACAATGATATAGGGATTAATTGTTCTAATTTCTTAACCCTGGTTATATCCAAAATGTAAAAAGAATCATTTGTGTCATCTTGTAAAACCTAAATACCAAATTTAAATTACATTCGAATAATAGATCATTGTACTAGAGTGAGATATGACTATTTTTTTATAGCACAATACTTCAAAATATTTTTAAAAATCATACAGGGTTAAACAAATTATATCTAAAAATTACATTAAAATTAAATCGGAACAATAGCTAACGCTATTAATTATCGTATTTTCTTATTTCTGGTTATGTCCAAAATGTAAAAAGGATTATTTGAGCCATCTTGTATAACCTAAATTCTAATTTTAAATTATATTCGAATAATAGATAACAGTAATAGAGTGAGATATGACTATATTTTTAAAAAACAATACATCAGAAAACTTTTTAAAATAATTTATAGTAAATCAAATGAACTTCAAAAATTAAATTAGGAATCAAATCGGACAATGATATAGGGATTAATTGTTCTAATTTCTTAACCTTGACTACATCCAAAATGTAAAAAGAATCATTTGAGTCATCTTGTATAACCTAAATACCAAATGTAAATTACATTCGAATAATAGATCATTGTAATAGAGTGAGATATGACTATTTTCTTAAAAAACAATACATTAAAAAAATTTTTAAAATAATTTATAGTAAATCAAATGAAATTCAAAAATTAAGTTGGGAGTCAAATCGGACAATGCTATAGGGATTAATTGATCTAATTTCTTAACCCTGGTTATACCCAGAATGTAAAAAAATCATTTGAGTTATCTTGTATAACCTAAATACTATTTTTAAATTATATTCGAATAATAGATAACCGTAATAGAGTGAGATATGACTATTTTTTTAAATCAGAATACTTCAAAATATGTTTAAAAATCATTTACGATTAAACAAATTATATCTAAAAATTAAATTAAAATTAAATCAGAACAATAGCTAACGCTGTTAGTTATCGTATATTGTTAATTCTTGTTAGGTTCAAACCATAAAAAAGATCATTTGGCTATCTTGTATATGCGAAATACTAAATTTAAGTTATATTCGAATAATAGATAACAGTAATAGAGTGAGATATGACTATATTTTTAAAAAACAATACATTAGAAAAATATGAAAAATAATTTATAGTAAATCAAATGAACTTCAAAAATTAAATTAGGAGTCAAATCGGACAATGATATACGGATTAATAGTTCTAATTTCTTAACCCTGGTTATATCCAAAATGTAAAAAGAATCATTTGAGTCATCTTGTAAAACCTAAATACCAAATTTAAATTACATTCGAATAATATATCATTGTAATAGAGTAAGATATGACTATTTTTTTAAAGCACAATACATCAAAATATTTTTAAAAATCATATAGGGTTAAACAAATTATATCTAAAAATTACATTAAAATTAAATCGGAACAATAGCTAACGCTATTAATTATCGTATTTTCTTATTTCTGGTTATGTCCAAAATGTAAAAAGGATTATTTGAGCCATCTTGTATAACCTAAATTCTAATTTTAAATTATATTCGAATAATAGATAACAGTAATAGAGTGAGACATGACTATATTTTTAAAAAACAATACATTAGAAACATTTTTAAAATAATTTATAGTAAATCAAATGAACTTCAAAAATTAAATTAGGAGTCAAATCGGACAATGATATAGGGATTAATTGTTCTAATTTCTTAACCTTGACTACATCCAAAATGTAAAAAGAATCATTTGAGTCATCTTGTATAACCTAAATACCAAATTTAAATTACATTCGAATAATAGATCATTGTAATAGAGTGAGATATGACTATTTTCTTAAAAAACAATACATTAAAAAAATTTTAAAAATAATTTATAGTAAATCAAATGAAATTCAAAAATTAAATTGGGAGTCAAATCGGACAATGCTATAGGGATTAATTGATCTAATTTCTTAACCCTGGTTATACCCAGAATGTAAAAAATCATTTGAGTTATCTTGTATAACCTAAATACTATTTTTAAATTATATTCGAATAATAGATAACCGTAATAGAGTGAGATATGACTATTTTTTTAAATCAGAATACTTCAAAATATGTTTAAAAATCATTTAGGATTAAACAAATTATATCTAAAAATTAAATTAAAATTAAATCAGAACAATAGCTAACGCTGTTAGTTATCGTATATTGTTAATTCTTGTTAGGTTCAAACCATAAAAATGATCATTTGGCTATCTTGTATATGCGAAATACTAAATTTAAATTATATTCGAATAATAGATAACAGTAATAGAGTGAGATTTGACTATTTTTTTTTAAAACACAAAACATCAAACTATTTTTAAAAATCATTAAGGGATAATCAAATTATATCTAAAAATCGAATTAAAATTAAATCGGTACAATCGCTAATGCTATTAGTTATTATATTTTCTTAAGTCTGGTTGTGTTCAAACCGTAAAAAACACCATTTGGCTATATTGTGTATGCAAAATAGTAAATTTAAATTATATTCGAATAATAGATAACAGTAATAGAGTGAAATATGATTATTTTTTTAAACACAATACATCAAAAAATTTGATAAAATTATTTAGGGTTAATCAAATTATATCTAAAAATTGAATTAAAATTAAATCGGAACAATCGCTAACGCTTTTAGTTATCATATTTTCTTAATTCTGGTTGTGTTCAAACCGTAAAAAACATCATTTGGCTATCTCCTATATACGAAATAGTAAATTTAAAATATATTCAAGTAATAGATAACAGTAATAGAGTGAAATATGATTATTTTTTTAAACACAATACATCAAAATATTTGAAAAAATTATTTAGGGTTAATCAAATTATATCTTAAAATTGAATTAAAATTAAATCGGAACAATCGCTAACGCTATTAGTTATTACATTTTCATAACTCTGGTTATGTTCAATCCATAAAAAACATTATTTGGCTATCTCGTATATGCAAAAGAGTAAATTTACATTATATATTGGAATAATAGATAACAGTAATAGAGTGTGATATAATTATTTTTTTAAAAAACAATACATCAGAAAATTTTTTAAAATAATTTATAGTAAATCAAATGAACTTCAAAAATTAAATTAGGAGTCAAATTGGACAATGATATAGGAATTAATTGTTCTAATTTCTTAACTTTGGTTAGATCAAAAATGTAAAAATAATCATTTGAGTCATCTTGTATAACCTAAATACCAAATTTAAATTACATTCGAATAATAATAGATCATTGCAATAGAGCGAGATATGACTATTTTTTTAAAACACAATACATCAAAATATCTTTAAAAATCATATAGGGTTAAACAAATTATTTCTAAAAATTAAAATAAAATTAAATCTGAACGATAGCTAACGCTATTAGTAATCGTATTTTCTTAATTCTGGTTATGTTCAAACCGTAAAAAAGATCATTTGGCTATCTTGTATTTGCGAAATACTAAATTTAAATTATATTCGAATAATAGATAACAGTAATAGAGTGAGATTTGTCTATTTTTTTAAAAAATCACACATCAGAAAAATTTTTAAAATAATTTATAGTAAATCAAATGAACTTCAAAAATTAAATTGGGACTCAAATCGGACAATGATTGAAGGTTTAATTGTTCTAATTTCTTAACCCTGGTTATATCCAAAATGTAAAAAGAATCATTTGTGTCATCTTGTAAAACCTAAATACCAAATTTAAATTACATTCGAATAATAGATCATTGTAATAGAGTGAGATATTACTATTTTTTTAAAGCACAATACTTCAAAATATTTTTAAAAATCATTTAGGATTAAAAAAATTATATCTAAAAATGAAATTAAAATTAAATCAGAACAATAGCTAACGCTGTTAGTTATCGTATATTGTTAATTCTGTTTAGGTTCAAACCATAAAAAAGATCATTTAACTATCTTGTATATGCGAAATACGAAATTTAAATTATATTCGAATAATAGATAACAGTAATAGAGTGATATTTGACTATTTTTTTTTAAGAACAATACATCAGAAAAATTTTAAAAATAATTTATAGTAAATCAAATGAACTTCAAAAATTAAATTGGGACTCAAATCGGACAATGATATAGGGATTAATTGTTCTAATTTCTTAACCCTGGTTATATCCAAAATGTAAAAAGAACCATTTGAGTCATCTTGTTAAGCCTAAATACCAAATTTAAATTACATTCGAATAATAGATCATTGTAATAGAGTGAGATATGACATTTTTTTTAAAGCACAATACTTCAAAATATCTTTAAAAATCATTTAAGGTTAAACAAATTATATCTAAAAATTAAATTAAAATTAAATCTGAACGATAGCTAACGCTATTAGTTATCGTATTTTCTTAATTCTGGTTATGTTCAAACCGTAAAAAAGATCATTTGGCTATTTTGTATTTGCGAAATACTAAATTTAAATTATATTCGAATTATAGATAACCGTAATAGAGTGAGATATGACTATTTTTTTAAAGCACAATACTTCAAAATATGTTTAAAAATCATTTAGGATTAAGCAAATTATATCTAAAAATTAAATTAAAATTAAATCAGAACAATAGCTAACGCTTTTAGTTATCATATTTTGTTAATTCTAGTTAAGTTCAATCCATAAAAAAGATCATTTGGCTATCTTGTATATGCGAAATACTAAATTTAAATTATAATCGAATAATACATAGCAGTAATAGAGTGAGATTTGACTATTTCTTTTAAAAACAATACATAAGAAAAATTTTTAAAATAATTTATAGTAACTCAAATGAATATCAAAAATTAAATTGGCAGTCAAATCGGACAATGATATAGGGATTATTTGTTCTAATTTCTTAACCCTGGTTACATCCAAAATGTAAAAAGAATCATTTGAGTCAACTTGTATAAACTGAATACCAAATTTAAATTATATTCGAATAATAGATAACAGTAATACAGTGATATTTGACTATTTTCTTTTAAGAACAATACATCAGAAAAATTTTAAAAATAATTTATAGTAAATCAAATGAACTTCAAAAATTAAATTGGGACTCAAATCGGACAATGATATAGGGATTAATTGTTCTAATTTCTTAACCCTGGTTATATCCAAAATGTAAAAAGAACCATTTGAGTCATCTTGTAAAACCTAAATACCAAATTTAAATTACATTCGAATAATAGATCATTGTAATAGAGTGAGATATGACTATTTTTTTAAAGCACAATACTTCAAAATATTTTTAAAAATCATTTAGGGTTAAACAAATTATATCTAAAAATTAAATTAAAATTAAATCAGAACAATAGCTAAGGCTGTTAGTTATTGTATAATGTTAATTCTTGTTAGGTTCAAACCATAAAAAAGATCATTTGGCTATCTTGTATATGCGAAATACTAAATTTAAATTATATTCGAATAATAGATAACTGTAATAGAGTGAGATTTGACTATTTTTTTTTAAAAACAATACATTAGAAAAATATGAAAAATAATTTATAGTAAATCAAATGAAATTCAAAAATTAAATTGGGAGTCAAATCGGACAATGATATACGGATTAATAGTTCTAATTTCTTAACCCTGGTTATATCCAAAATGTAAAAAGAATCATTTGAGTCATCTTGTAAAACCTAAATACCAAATTTAAATTACATTCGAATAATATATCATTGTAATAGAGTAAGATATGACTCTTTTTTTAAAGCACATTACATCAAAATATTTTTAAAAATCATATAGGGTTAAACAAATTATATCTAAAAATTACATTAAAATTAAATCGGAACAATAGCTAACGCTATTAATTATCGTATTTTCTTATTTCTGGTTATGTCCAAAATGTAAAAAGGATTATTTGAGCCATCTTGTATAACCTAAATTCTAATTTTAAATTATATTCGAATAATAGATAACAGTAATAGAGTGAGATATGACTATATTTTTAAAAAACAATACATTAGAAACATTTTTAAAATAATTTATAGTAAATCAAATGAACTTCAAAAATTAAATTAGGAGTCAAATCGGACAATGATATAGGGATTAATTGTTCTAATTTCTTAACCTTGACTACATCCAAAATGTAAAAAGAATCATTTGAGTCATCTTGTATAACCTAAATACCAAATTTAAATTACATTCGAATAATAGATCATTGTAATAGAGTGAGATATGACTATTTTCTTAAAAAACAATACATTAAAAAAATTTTAAAAATAATTTATAGTAAATCAAATGAAATTCAAAAATTAAATTGGGAGTCAAATCGGACAATGCTATAGGGATTAATTGATCTAATTTCTTAACCCTGGTTATACCCAGAATGTAAAAAAATCATTTGAGTTATCTTGTATAACCTAAATACTATTTTTAAATTATATTCGAATAATAGATAACCGTAATAGAGTGAGATATGACTATTTTTTTAAATCAGAATACTTCAAAATATGTTTAAAAATCATTTAGGATTAAACAAATTATATCTAAAAATTAAATTAAAATTAAATCAGAACAATAGCTAACGCTGTTAGTTATCGTATATTGTTAATTCTTGTTAGGTTCAAACCATAAAAAAAATCATTTGGCTATCTTGTATATGCGAAATACTAAATTTAAATTATATTCGAATATTAGATAACTGTAATAGAGTGAGATTTGACTATTTTATTTAAAAACAATACATTAGAAAAATATGATATGATTATTTTAAATACCAAATTTAAATTACATTCGAATAATATATCATTGTAATAGAGTAAGATATGACTCTTTTTTTAAAGCACATTACATCAAAATATTTTTAAAAATCATATAGGGTTAAACAAATTATATCTAAAAATTACATTAAAATTAAATCGGAACAATAGCTAACGCTATTAATTATCGTATTTTCTTATTTCTGGTTATGTCCAAAATGTAAAAAGGATTATTTGAGCCATCTTGTATAACCTAAATTCTAATTTTAAATTATATTCGAATAATAGATAACAGTAATAGAGTGAGATATGACTATATTTTTAAAAAACAATACATTAGAAACATTTTTAAAATAATTTATAGTAAATCAAATGAACTTCAAAAATTAAATTAGGAGTCAAATCGGACAATGATATAGGGATTAATTGTTCTAATTTCTTAACCTTGACTACATCCAAAATGTAAAAAGAATCATTTGAGTCATCTTGTATAACCTAAATACCAAATTTAAATTACATTCGAATAATAGATCATTGTAATAGAGTGAGATATGACTATTTTCTTAAAAAACAATACATTAAAAAAATTTTAAAAATAATTTATAGTAAATCAAATGAAATTCAAAAATTAAATTGGGAGTCAAATCGGACAATGCTATAGGGATTAATTGATCTAATTTCTTAACCCTGGTTATACCCAGAATGTAAAAAAATCATTTGAGTTATCTTGTATAACCTAAATACTATTTTTAAATTATATTCGAATAATAGATAACCGTAATAGAGTGAGATATGACTATTTTTTTAAATCAGAATACTTCAAAATATGTTTAAAAATCATTTAGGATTAAACAAATTATATCTAAAAATTAAATTAAAATTAAATCAGAACAATAGCTAACGCTGTTAGTTATCGTATATTGTTAATTCTTGTTAGGTTCAAACCATAAAAAAGATCATTTGGCTATCTTGTATATGCGAAATACTAAATTTAAATTATATTCGAATAATAGATAACAGTAATAGAGTGAGATTTGACTATTTTTTTTTAAAACAATACATTAGAAAAATATGAAAAATAATTTAAAGTAAATCAAATGAAATTCAAAAATTAAATTGGGAGTCAAATCGGACAATGATATACGGATTAATAGTTTTAATTTCTTAACCCTGGTTATATCCAAAATGTAAAAAGAATCATTTGAGTTAGCTTGTATAACCTAAATACCAAATTTAAATTACATTCGAATAATAGATCATTGTAATAGAGTGAGACATGACTATTTTTTTAAAACACAAAACATCAAACTGTTTTTAAAAATCATTAAGGGATAATCAAATTATATCTAAAAATCGAATTAAAATTAAATCGGTACAATCGCTAATGCTATTAGTTATTATATTTTCTTAAGTCTGGTTGTGTTCAAACCGTAAAAAACACCATTTGGCTATATTGTGTATGCAAAATAGTAAATTTAAATTATATTCGAATAATAGATAACAGTAATAGAGTGAAATATGATTATTTTTTTAAACACAATACATCAAAAAATTTGATAAAATTATTTAGGGTTAATCAAATTATATCTTAAAATTGAATTAAAATTAAATCGGAACAATCGCTAACGCTTTTAGTTATCATATTTTCTTAATTCTGGTTGTGTTCAAACCGTAAAAAACATCATTTGGCTATCTCCTATATACGAAATAGTAAATTTAAAATATATTCAAGTAATAGATAACAGTAATAGAGTGAAATATGATTATTTTTTTAAACACAATACATCAAAATATTTGAAAAAATTATTTAGGGTTAATCAAATTATATCTTAAAATTGAATTAAAATTAAATCGGAACAATCGCTAACGCTATTAGTTATTACATTTTCATAACTCTGGTTATGTTCAATCCATAAAAAACATTATTTGGCTATCTCGTATATGCAAAATAGTAAATTTACATTATATATTGGAATATTAGATAACAGTAATAGAGTGTGATATAATTATTTTTTTAAAAAACAATACATCAGAAAAATTTTTAAAATAATTTATAGTAAATCAAATGAACTTCAAAAATTAAATTAGGAGTCAAATTGGACAATGATATAGGAATTAATTGTTCTAATTTCTTAACTTTGGTTAGATCAAAAATGTAAAAATAATCATTTGAGTCATCTTGTATAACCTAAATACCAAATTTAAATTACATTCGAATAATAATAGATCATTGCAATAGAGCGAGATATGACTATTTTTTTAAAAAACAATGCATCATAAAAGTTTTAAAACTAATTTACAGTACATCAAATGAACTTCAAAAATTAAATTGGAGTCAAATCAAACTAAAGGCATTAATTGTTCTATTTTCCTATCACTGGTTATGTCCGAAACGTAAAAAGAATTATTTGAGTCATTTTGTATAACCTAAATACCAATTTTAAATTATATTGGAATAATAGATAACAGTAATAGAGTGAGATATGACTATTTTTTTAAAACACAATACATTAAAATATTTTTAAAAATCATTTAGGGTTAAAAAAATTATATCTAAATATTAAATTAGAATTAAATCCGAACAGCTAACGCTGTTAGTTATTGTATTTTCTTAATTCTGGTTATGATCGAACCGTAAAAAAGGTCATTTGGCTCTCCTGTATATGCGAAATACTAAATTTAAATTATATTCGAATAAGAGATAACAGTAATAGAGTGAGATATGAATATTTAAAAAAAAAATAATACATTAGAAAAACTTTGAAATTAATTTATAGTTCGTCAAATGAACTTCAAAAATTAAATTATAGTCAAATTGAACTATAGGGATTAATTAGTTAGGTCCAAAACGTAAAAAGAATCATTTGAGTCATCTTGTATAACCTAAATACCAATTTTAAATTTTATTCGATAGTAGATAATGTGACAAAGTTACAAGATTTTATCTTTATTTTATAGTAATAAGGGTAAGCCCAGGCAGTCTTTAATTTTGCTCCGTTAACATTTTAACCTCCAATTTTATAATTTACATAGCAAAAAAATACATTTTTAGCTTTACCTGTGAGTCATGAGGGGTTTATAATTGTAAACATACATAAAGAAACCAACTTAAAGCAGTTTTTAGTCTGATAGTATCCTGAAAAGGTTCGATTTCTTATAAGTTATACTTATTTCTCCGTTGACTATGTTGTAGTCTCTGGCCTTCATTGTTTTTAGCCCTGGTTATTCTTAGGATAATAAAGAACCACAAATGCCTAAAACTGAAAGGGTTTTCATCACTATGCTTCCAGTTTTCCGCTTATTTTCATAAAATTTTCCTTTCATGCTGTTGCATTGTTTACATGTTCTATTTTGTAAGTTTCAAGGTTTACCTACCTTGAGAAGCCCTGTTAAATGAAAGAGCATGCCTGGTGTGGCAAAATATAATGTAATATAATGTAAACCAGGATTCAGTTTCCTGCGGTTTTTCTGAAAAGGCGGTTTTCTTGTACACATGTGACCAGATTTTGTCCCGCTGTTTTCACCTAGAAATACCCGGTTTTGAGAGCTGAAACTAAGTTTGTTTACCATATAAGGTCATAGCCTATAAACTCGTACCGTTTTCATGAAGACAAACTTTATTTTCATTATGTTTTCCCAATTGCATTTTTTATCCCGCGATTGATTCCGAGGATGATCGTGAGTCGTCGGCATCCAAATTCCTGCGATGGGTATAAAAAGGTTCCAGGTCCACCAAGGTGACACATTCGTCGCAGTGAGATCGTACCATACCTTTCGAGCGAAGTACCAGTATTTTCTCCGTATTTGAATACCGGTAAATTTTCAATATTTACACTAAAATTTTGTTTTGACGTTGACAGTGTGAATTGGGTTAGGTAAGAGCCACCTGTTGACAGTTGACCGGCCGCATATTTTGAAACACAGGACGCTAGGGGCATACGGGATAAAAGTGCCGTGTGATTGGTTAGATTAACGTGGCGGGCGATTTAAATTACAGTTCATTAATTTACGTGGATTTTTTGCGATTATTAAATTTTATAGATAAATATTTATATATTTTTTTCTGAAATATTTCGGGGAGAGCAATTACATGTATTTTAAACATGCTTAAATTTGTTAATTCGCAAATAAAATAAAACAGATGGTTTTTTTCATAGTGTTTGTTTATGGATATGCAAAAATAATTTACTTATTAAAATAATAAACTGCATAAACTTTATTGGAACCATTTGTAACGAATATAGGTGTTACATAACTACAGATTAAAAATAAAAATTGAATAAAAAATCTAAACAATATTTTTTATTACTTTTGTACATATTATGTATTTAATGCGCGGGACCATGAATAATTGCGTTTCGTTGATTTAAAGATATATTTAAACTTATGTTATGTTTTCGTTTTCCACTACTTTTACCACTACCTTTGACAGCACTGGCTACTACGTTTGCCACAAGGTAGTCTTCCTGAAGGGATTATTGAACTTCCACGAGTGGCTCCAGGCCGTCTTCGAGAAGCAGTTGTTGGCTGGACTTTTATTTTTGAGTTGCATTTGACCCTAGAAACTTTACTGTCTATGAAAGAATATAGCTGCGGCGCAGTTTGTATTCTTTTTAGTTTGTTTGCAAGTCTTTCTAATTCTTTTAAAGGTATTTCCTTAAGCATTTTATCAAATTTTTTACATTCTTCTTTAATTTCTTCAATTACATCTTCCTTTTTGTTGTCATCTTCCAACGTGTCATCAATCTCCATTATTGTCTCATCAAATAATGAAGATGGTGCATCGATTCTAGTTTCCAGATGGTTTTCTTGATAACCACAATCTTGTATATTATCTGCATTTTCTGAAAACCCACTTAGGGCCAAAAACCATTTGGATTCGGGGCATTTTTCGCCAAGAGCTAGCCACCGAAGTGATGCTCTTTCTTGAAAATTAATAGCAGGGGCATTCAAAAATGGAATATTTAAATGTTTATGTAGGTAAGCTTGGTGCTTACAAAATGACCCATTTATGCCTGCAAGACAACTGCATACACCAATTGGCACGTCAATAATGTATTTTAAAAAGATATTAGAACTACTACTAATTTGATACAATCCATCTCCCAAAGTTACAATATCTCCCGGTTTAAAATCATTTACTTTTGAACATAGCTTTAAGTAATTATTTTTTATTTCGTTTCTTCTTCCACGGGCAAAATCTAATAGCTTGCATTTAAAATACTCCTCCCAAACAAAAGCAATGAAATCAACTAATGCCACACAATTGTAACCTTTTGTACGATGAAGAATAATGTCCTTAAGTATTCTGATGGTTACTTCTGCGTAATTGTTTGTGTTATTCCCTCTTATGACCAAATGTTTCCTGTGAAGATACAACCACTCTTGTCCTCTAGAAAAATAAATTTCAAATCTTGCCCAAAAATTTGGACAATCCTCCGCTTTTTGCTGCAGCTTTAACATGTGTTCATTTAGATCTTCATTACTTTCAGAATACATAATCTAAAAAAAAAAGCAACGCTATATCAATGTGCATTCCATTTGTTTTTCGGACTTTTTATAATGTTTCTTAATATACTTAATGTTTTTTATTGCCATTTTTTCCTAATATATTTAAATATACGTAAACAATTGATAGAATTATAGAAATATGTGAATTTCTTATTGACAATAATTAAAATTAAGTAATTAAGTAAAATTTAAAAAAAATAAAAATAGTTAAAAAATGAGCACTATATCGTAAGCATTACAAAATTAATGTATTTACATTATGTAATAATCTTATATTATACCTTACGAAACTAATGCATTAAGATTTGACGCTTTTCCATGGAAATCTTATTGTTGTTTTCACAAAGCCATCGCCATTATTTTTGAAGCACGTGAAAAAACACAGTAGCTGAGTAGAATTTGGAAATGTATTTTTAAGAGCTATCTTTTCAGCTTTGGAGTCGTCTGCCATAAAACATATAGGCTCCTGAAAAATGTTTGGATTACATTAGTAATATTATAAAATTATTAACCAATACCTAGAAGAAACAACATAAAACCATAACCACCAATATAATAATTAATTAAAAAAACTAATACACCAAAATATTAAACCATAACCCCATATGAATAAATCAACATACAATGTACTTACAAAAGATTCATTTCTGTTGTTTTTTTTTAGTGGAAATAATTAGCTAAAAATAAATATATGTTTATAATATTATAATTATCACATAGTGTATTTAAAAATATTCTATTTAAATACAAGTAATTTTTGCCTAGTTTCTAATTATTCTTTTAGAGTATTATGGGTGGTACAGCTATTCATAAAAAAGGCGTACATACATGTGTTAAGAGAGATTCCCTCCCTATATTATTTTATCATTATTATGGACAATTTACATTTAAACTTGATTTAATTCAGTAAGCGTAAATTGTCATGTATGTAGGTATCTTTGTAGTTTTTAATTTTAAAAGGTTAAAATGTCATAGAAACCAAATTAAAAAATTTTAAGTTAAATTACTATTTAATAATTTACTTACAAAGTTCCCTCCAAAAGAGTTTGGAAATGTCTGTTTTAGCAATCCATAGGCTTGTTCATAACTTTCAAAAGTTTGCCCATCATGCAAAAGTATCGCAATGGGAATGGCACCAGCTTTTGTAGCTGTTAGTAACACAGTAACTGTGGTCTCGCTGGTGGCACAACTTGATGTACTGTCGCAAAATATCAGTTCCTTGGAGGACTGCCGTTCCTGTGCTCTTTTCATGATTGGCGTAACTACCAATACTGCCCATGGGTTGTTGCAATTTCAATATTTATTCCTGTAAAAAATAAAAATATTTTAAATAATAATTTTGTTAAAAATAAATCAGCTTAAATTTACAAAGAAATGCAGTAAATAATGTAGGTAATTGAAAAGATTTAAAAAAATAATGGGTGTTTTTACATACATAGTTATGTACTTGATTGTAAAAAGAAAACCACAAAAATTGATACGTACACATAAAAGTGGGCATTTAAAAATCTTTAATCACCGTCTATAGATTACAACAAGTCAGACCACTCGAGCGGCCCTGAAATCGATTGCCCCACCCCCCGTTCCTCACCTCGCCATGCATCGGCTGGGTAGAACCCAGGTTTAGTTTTCGCAAGTACGTTAACTTGTGTGCATCCGTTTCGCGAGAGAGTTTTTGCTTGTAGCGTTTTAGACAATAATTTGGTTACAATTAAATAGTTCATCCCTATATGTTAAATATTTTGTTCTGTATTTTGTGTTTTACATAAAAGCATTACAATCTTAAAAAATGGTTTATTATTTATTTTCTCCCCCTAATGTTACTGGAATAGTTTTAGCCGATTTTACAACCTATTATCCCAAACCAACACACCCCACTTCTTTTTGTCGGCCACCAATGTCGGCGTTTAAGACCCGGTAAATTTTGATATTTTAACATATTTTATATATATTTACTATATCCACAAATGAATACAAAGTATATAATTTACAAAACTACTTATTTAGCGCTTATTATGATAATTGTTTGTTATTCTTTTGCGCTTTTGTATTTTTAAAACGACCTAATTCAAAAATTAAAATAACCCATACCATATTTAAATTATTTTATATTTTTTAGTGCGTTTAAATGTGTTTTTTGATTGTTTATTTATTTTAACTTTAGATTTATTTTTTGAATATTCATCTCTAAAATTTCAACAAATATTAAGTAAAAACTAGTATTTTTTGATAAGACTCCTAAAAATGTAGCAAATTTAAACAATTCAACAAGTAAAGTTTTTTCAAATTCACTTTTTATATATTATATTTGACTTAAAAGGCAGCCATTTTGAATCCGCCATATTAAACGCTTCCAATTTATTTAAAAGTTCAAATTCATTGAACTGATCAAAACTTAATACACTAGATACACCAATTTTAAAAAAGGGAAACTCAAAAACATTTTAAAAACTGTTCTTGTTATCGAAAGCCAAGCACCTACAAAATTTGAAAACAATCTGACAAGTAGAAGTTATAGTTTAAATAGAATTCTTAGATTTGTTATATACATACATACAAACATTGCTACATAAAGGCAAAGAAGTGAAGCTAATATAAAAAATGTGTAAAAACGTTAATAATTAAGAAACTCTGTCATATAAACACATTTTATTCCAGTCCTATCAAAAAAGTTCTTATTTTATGACTTAAAATACTTCTTATGAATACTCCTCGTATAAAAATAATCAGCGCGCCTCAGAATTTGCTTCCATCGATATTTACGATAAACCCTGGTAAACAATAAAAGTAAAAAAAGTAAAAAAAGATTCAAGGTAAATTTTGCTTTAACACCTGCGGTATAGGAAGTGGTCTGACTTGTAATCTATAGACGGTGGTTTAATTACCTGATTGATGATAAAACTTTTTTTTTCTTGAAGTTTTGGTATTGGCTCAAATACCTGTCCAAAATGCCTTAAAGTCAATTTTTTATGAAGGTAATGAAGTGCATTTTTAGTAGGATTTAGAGAGGCATCTGCCATTTTTTTCCAACCTTTTTCATCCAATAACAAACTTTTATGGTATCTTCCTTCGGCAGGGCTCATTCCATTCTCAAAATATCCTTCAAACATCTTTTTAGTCTAAAATTTAAAAGAACCAGCTTGAATAACGAAAAGAAAAACAACTATTTATGGGTTATACATAATTATATTCAACTTTGCTGCCTACCTCTTTAGAAAGCTTCATAAATTTCAAACTACCACTTGTGCCAAGATTATGGTTATAATTTAAGTTAAAATTTATAATACCACATAAAGGAATATCTAACTTTAGGTATTCATCCTTTCTTTTTGTTTTAGTTGTAATTTTTTAAATTTTAACATCTATTGTTGCAACACATCCTGTATTCATTTCAGTCTTGGTACAACTTCTTTTCTTATTTATTGAACTATGTTGGCACACATAATATTTATGATACACAACTCTAAGGAAAACCCCAAATAAAAACTTATTTTATAATAAAAATAGGTAAATGTTCGTTAAATCGCTATAACGAACATTTACCTAAAAATAGTTAAAATCCCTACCTTTGCGGATCTTTTAACTCCCCATTTCGAATCCAGTTTATCCCTGAATACAATTTGTATGCTGATAGATATTTATCAGCATCTTGTGGAGTGGTTAAGTTAATACGCATAATTATTTCGGTTCTAGTCGACTTTAGATATCTCCGAATTTTAACATTTTTGAATATGAAATAGTAAGCTAATCTTCTTTGGACTATTTTAAGCAAAAAAAATTGGAGGATGAATAACATTTTCTTTAATAAAATAATAAAAACAAAAGAAATCATGACAATGTACCTATGTACGATATAAACTCGTTTTCGAACATTCGCCGCAAACGCTTTATGGCTTAATGCGTAGCCGATCGAGAGTTCTAGCCGTGATACTGGTTTCGTGGCGTCAATATTGAAGCCGAGATTTGGTGGCGCACGCCGTACAGTGGAACGACTAAGTGGAGATACCGCGGGACCTAATATTTTACATTTAACAAGATAATATATTTTTTTTATTATTACGTATTTTTAGGTATATGATAAATGTTTTAAATATTTTTTTATTATTTATTTTATTGGAAAAATATACATAAACGGTGTTTCAAATTCATCTACCCTCAAAATACGAAAATGGATTATTTACCCCAAAGTTGCACATTATTTACTTGTAAAAGAATATGCCATATAAAAAAATATATTTATTATATTTTATGTGGTTTTGAAGATTATTGAAAAAAAAAACAAATTTTCAAAAACTTATTCTAGACACTTTTGTGGGTTATCTTGGTTGCTATGGGAAAGTTTTTGGATTGCTGTATTACTTTTTCGTAAAAATGTTAATGCCGAAACAAAATTAGGTAGGTACCTACGCCAAATTTTTGTTGCTTATTTAAAAAATTGAAAATTTGAATGATTCCGAAGATAATCAAAAAAAAACAAAAAAAAATTTAAAATCCATTTTAATTTTCTCTGAGCTTAAACAGGAATGCAGTAAGAGGTAGGCATTATTCTAAATAAAATTAAGATTGTAAAATGTAAGTTAAAAATAAAATTGTTAATTTACCCACCTAATTTAAATACCGAATTTTTATTCTTTTTAAAACTCAAAGCGAGTATCAAAATCGTTTGGTAGTTTAAAATTTTAAATGCGTAATCTTACTATAAACTACAATAATAACTGCAGTAAAATATTATTTCGAATCAACGCAAAATATGGGGCACATATTTTGCGCGGAATTTTTGCCATCGCGATGCAGTCGTCGCCTCGCATGATTTCGGCTTCTGTTGTGAGGTATCGATGGAAGCGGGGATAAGTGTCCAGGCTAGAACTATCGATCGGCTACGCTTAATGGTAATGAGAGTGAACTATGAGCCGGTCGGCCTGGGTTCAGATTTCAACTGTGCCAGTTTTATTTTTTTTATTTTTTTTGCGACTAAGAATTTTGTAGTTTTGGAAAAATTATTTAATTTAAATGAAATTATACATAAAATATGACCAAAAAGACGAAATTGTTTATATAACATAAAAAAAAAAAAAAGATTTTACCTTTTCTTGTAATTAAGTCCCTTTATTTTCGTGTAAAAAAACATACCGAAGACACCTATAATGTATTATTTATTGTTTTGGTACTTTTTAGATTTCGATCCTAATTAAAAATAATATGAAATATAGGCATATTCTATTTAAAATTAAGTCTAAAGAATATTTTTCATATAAATAACAAAAACAAAATTCCCATCCACCTTCCTTAATTATTCTTTTTTATTGACGTTTGACATAACGCCACGAGGTGACAGCGTTGCCATACATGTTCCTTGATTAAAGAATTTTTTATTTCTTCTATATAAAAGTTTATAGTGTTTTGGGCTCGGTTGAATTGCATTGGGTTGATTTTGGGTTGCGTTAGCACACAGGCTTACGCCTCCCGTGTGCCTCGGTGTTGGGTTGGGCTGGGATGAGATGAGATGAGATGAGACGGGTTGGATTGGATTGGATTGGATTGGATTGGATTGGATTGGATTGGATTGGATTGGATTGGATTGGATTGGATTGGATTGGATTGGATTGGATTGGATTGGATTGGATTGGATTGGATTGGATTGGATTGGATTGGATTGGATTGGATTGGATTGGATTGGATTGGATTGGATTGGATTGGATTGGATTGGATTGGATTGGATTGGATTGGATTGGATTACGCCCCCCATGTGCTCGACATTTACGAGCCCTCTGTATATTTTTTCATATGAATAGAATCTCAAAATGTTCGAAAATATGGAGGCTACGAACCTTTGCATAAGGGAATGAATTTTTTGCTTGTGTACAAATGTGTGTAAAAGTAAAACCAATTCACTATTATAGTGTAAAAACACTGCTATCATTTTGGCAGATAGATTTAGATGTCTTTCATGTTTTCTCTTATATAAGATATGCTTTTTAGATGTGCTTGTTGCTTATTACATATATAATTTGGCAACTGCGAGATCCTATGTCAAAAGTTCGACAATGTAATTATCAATAGCAACGAGTTTTGATCATCAAATAGAGTAGAGTAGACCTCATTTTTTACATAATTTAATATTATTTTTTAGCGTCCTATGTGAATGATGCGCAAATTTTTTTCTCTTAATCTATTTTTTTAAAAGTACTCTTTATGCTAAGATTTTAAAATATTGCAAAATCGGAGATACTTAAAGTCGACAAGACCCGACTTCTTGTCCTTAGGTTAAACCTGATAACCGACTAATTGAAGCAATAACCGGAAACCCAAGATTCAAAAAATTTAATTTCAGTTCTCCACTTAATGCTGCAAATGCATTAAGTGGATTTAAATATAAAATATTAAATATATTAAATTACAGGTTGACAAAAATATTAAACTACAAGGTGTAAAATCATCAAATAAAAAAAATTAAAATTTAGGTGCAAAAGAGCAAGGAATAACAAAGTATTTGGCAAGTGCATGATGCTAAAATAGTAAGGTTTTCTATGGATAAGGATTATACAAGTGGAGGTTTGCTAACAGGGTTTAAACTATACTTGACTCAGCCATTAATATTAAGAAATAGTAATCCAATCCGCTGTTGGATAGAAAACAAAGGGGCGTTTCCTGAAACCAGCAGGATTGCATTGAGATTTCTGACTGTTTTAGGGGCATCAGTCTCATCTGAAAGGGTGGTTTAATTATTAAATAATATTTGCACAGATCATAGGATCAGATTGACACCCGAATACTCCAATCAATTAGTATTTTTAGTTTCTCTAGAAGATAGTTTTTGGAAAATTTAATTATTATTAAAAATGATCCCAACATTTTAAAATTTTTCTTTTATTGACAACGATATTTTATGTGAGGTGTTATTTATGTGTTTTATTATGTGTAATTAAATATCAGATTGTTTTGTGCTTACCAATCTCAATACCCTCGAATTTGGTTACATAAATACAAAATTAATGTCCTGAATGTTGAAATTTAATAGGTTATTACAATAACCGTCCATCCCTAAATCAAACGAACAACGATCAAACTTCCATCAAACCGCAAAATCAACAATCATTGAATTTGAGGTTAGATTATGTCTTCTTCTTCTTCTTCTAGAATATTTAAAACGAATGCAACGCCCATAAATCACCTGACCAATGATATAGCACTTATTTTAACCGTATGCCCCTGACGTCCTGTGTTTCCAAATATGCTGACCGGCCGCTGCCAAGCTCGCGTATTAAGATCTTTATCGAATCCGTTGCTATTGATATCGTTCCGTTCCGTTCCGTTTTATTTTATTTTGAAACTGTTGTTTAGGCCCATCTTTCTTCGTGTTCTGTAGGGCAGGTAGTAAGCGGGGTATATTGATAAAATGATCGTAAAATTATCCGCGAGTTAGATAAAGGGATCGGCACAACTTCTTTTTAAAAACAAATTTTATTCAAGAAAAATTACAGATACGGATTTACGTTACTATTGACAGAACAAGTAAGAATGAGGTAAAACACAAAAGTACATATATTTATAATCTGCGATATTCATGGTCGTGGGACAATGCTGACATCGGCAATTCCATGGGTTCGCTGGAAGTGACCATGGAAAATGTTCACATAACTCGCGTTACGGTATTTTCGTTACCATTTTTACAAGCTTGGAAGACGGTGGTAGTTTTTCCACTGTGAGTTTCTGTCACTTCTGTCTGAATCTGTGATTAATTATTAGAATATTCATATTGATTTCGTTCCGCTTTATGAACTTTTAAAACTGTGGTTTGGACACTATCTTTCTTCGTGTTTTGTAGGGCAGGTAGTAAACGGGTGATTAAACCAGCCTTTCATTAGTTCCGTTCGCAAAAAGTTACATTCTTGTTTGCAACCAGAGAAACACTCACTGCGGATTTATTTTGTATTTAATTAATAATTTTTATTAATGACTTTTTTTTTCTGCTCTGTCCGCGGCCGTACCGTTCCGTTCCGTTTAATTGTTTGATTGATAAAAACTACTGCTTGAACACTATCTTTCTTCGTGTTTTGTAGGGCAGGCAGTAGCCGCTTTTATTAATTATTACTTGGCTTCTCAAAGTGGTGAGAGACAAGTAATAACCGAGTCCGTGATGTCATAATTACTATCCGTATAGCAACAGAGCAGAGGTAAATGTTGACCGATTGATTGAAATTGCTTCGCTTGATTGGTGTTGAGTTTCCGGCTTTGGTTAACGAATGTTATCCGCAACCGCTTGTTCAAAACATCGTGATCCCGTCCCTTAAATCATACTATTTTGCGTCATTATTAGAGTGCCGAATTTTCCGGTACATTTTCCCAAATAACTGCCTGTGCTTAATCATAAAAAAATTGGTAATGGGGATTGTTAGATTTTAAGGACTTTTTTGTTCATTTACTTTTAAGCAACCAAACCTGTTTCTTACTTATTAGTATCTATTTGTAATAATAAAGATTAAGAGCAATAAGATCTCATTATAACCGGACAGTCTACTTTCAATCTCTACCTGGTTTCTCCACTGTCTAAAGGCTTACCCGAGAGGCTAGAGGGCACTCTAAGCTCCTTAAATTACTTAGAGTGGCGCCCGAGGCATTTTGTGGACTTTTCTCCTATAACTGTACAAAGAAATAGTGAGGGGGGTTGACGGATACCCTGCGACGTCAAAGGTTACAGGGTGGACATGCGGCGAGTACGTAAGACCACTTGCTATAAATTTGGCGCCCGAGCGGGGACTATTATTTTTTTTAAGTAACCACTGTCTGAATAACTGTTAATGGCTGTGAAAATGTACTGAAATGTAAGATTTTTGTACATGGTTAAGGGATAGAGTAAATTTTAGTGTTTAATTAGGGATTTTGATTAAGAGGTAGTTGCAGCATTATTGCGGAAATGTTTTAGAGTAGTTTATGTGTAGGTCTGAGATAGTCTTGGATTTGTTCTCCTGGAGCTGACGAAGGAGGCTGTCCATGTGCCTCAACCAATTGGAAACGTGTCCCTGTTGTGTTGTTACTGCAACGTTTCTGCTTCCCAGAGTAACTGGTGCCGCAGTTACTGATTTTCCTAGCTGAGACTGCCGTTATTTGTCAGAAATCGCCCTAATTAACTAATCTACAAGTACAAGAAAGTTTAGTTGTTCATATACGTATTAGCCTGTAAGATTGCATATATTGTTGTATATAGCCTGTTTGGGTATCTGATATACCCTGTTGTACAGCCGTTGTGGCCTGTTGCCGTCGCCGTTACTAATTCTCATAACTGAAACCGCAGTTATCACCTGTGACACTGCCATTGTGTTTGTGGTGTTGTGTAACCAGTTAAAACCGTAGATCCAATATGGAAACCGATAGAACATTGTTTGACATCGAAATTGATGATACACTACCGATGGGAGAACAACAAACCATTACCGTTGCTATGAATCCCATTCCTGTTGCCGTTAGTTGTCAGCCACCACTGTCAATTTCGGAAAATTCCGAGGAAACAAGCTCCGTTTATAGTCGCACTGGCTTAAGCGTCGACTTTCCAATCATCTGAGTTTATTCACTGAAGAAATCCGATATGGATCGGCAACTAGAAATGTTTGGACTGTCCCCCAAAGGAAACATGACGAGGAAACGACAAAGACTAGCAACGTTTCTTAAAGAAGGCCGCCGGTCAGCGAATCCGCTGTCCATAAGCACTAATATTACATCCGCTACCGCCTGTCCCGCCGTCACGGCCTGTACCGCTATCACAACCCCTTGGACTGAAAACTCAGTCACCGTTAACTCCGCCGCTGCCACCGTTAAATTTACTGATACCGCCAGCATTATCCTTTCACCCTGCACGTCCGTGAATACATTTCCAATCACCAGTTCCATAGTTAGTACCAAAGTGTATAATCCTGTATGTAATGATGATATAACATGTCCGCCGCCTCTGTCAATACCATCACAATGCGTTGGGTTACCATCCAATGCACATACGAGCCCTGGCTCGTATCCTGTTTCGGTAAATACCGTATCACAATCAACAAGACTATAGTATTCCTGTTACCACCAATTATACCGGGTTACCCGTTGCACCTGTACCACCGCCCTGGTCTAGTAAACCCGTTTTTCCAGTAACCATGTTCAGTACTTCCGCAACCGCAAATCCTGTTATGTCATATCCAATGGGGACCGTACCGTCTACCGCATTTGTTACCCCACCGCAAATGGTCCCAGTTCATATGCCGTCAGTTAATCCGACACCATTCAGCGTTTCGCCGAATCTGTCAAGTTGGAAAATTACTTTTGATGGCTCTAGTGATCCTGTTTCAGTTATTGAAAGCCTAGAAGAATTATCTTCGGCCTGTGGTCTTGATCTGGACGTATTAGTAAGCCAGATTGCTCAATTCCTGAACGGAGAAGCCGAATCCTGGTGTAGAAATAATAGAAAACATTGGCAGACTTGGAGCCACTTTCTCCAAGATTTCCGCACGCACACGCAATCGCCCTCCGTACACAAAAACAGGGTGAAGCCGTCTGTAAATATATTACCGAAATGCAAACTCTACTCCGCCGCCATGGAGGTTATGATGCAACCCACGAACTGAAGCGGTTATATCGCAACCTATTACTCGAGTATCGTCAGCACGTCCGCCAATCCGATTTGCATGACATTGTGTCATTTTCCAGGGTCATTAGGGAATTTGAAGTTCTCCGTACCGAATTGAACCAGAACCGTCAACTGCTTCGCCAAATTCATTAACTTATTCCGCTCGGGAAAATCCTCCGCCATTCCGGAATAATCCGCCTCCACAAAGGACCCGTGAAAATCAGTTCCGAGCACAAGCCATGAACCTATCTAGTCAAGGACGAGGAAATGCAATGAATGCAACAATTTGCACCCCGAATCTTCTGCTCAAGATGCGGGCTAAGGGAAGTACTTTCCCGAGATTGCAATTGCAGGAACCATCGCACGCAACCAGCAGCATCTGCAAGAGTACCAGCTGCACCGGAAAACTGGAACGATGCCGAAAACTAAGGTCACCTTAGCATCACAGAAGAGTGGCGTTGGCAATAGATGAAATTTTTGATACCACCGGATACCGACCGTATATTCAAATAATCTGGAAGGGAGTTATGTTCTCTGCACTCCTGGATACCGGAGCGAGTAGATCCTATTGTGGGGATCACCTGGCTGACAAATTACGCCAAACCGGTACACCGTCTCATAGTTTAAAATCCGTTTATGCTCGACTAGCCGATGGGTCCATTACCACTGTTAATCAGGAGTTTGATTTAGAAATTTTAATTGGGACACAGGCGTTTGTAGTTAGAGTCGCACACTTACCTAATTTGTCTGAAGATCTGGTCTTTGGAATGGATTTTCTTCGTGAAGAAGACGTGCATTTGGATCTGGGGAACAACTCCATATTCATTAGGGGAAAATATTTTTCTGGAGAGCAAATGAACCGTGTTCATGTCATGGAGACCACAAACCAAAAACCTCCATTAACTTTAACTGCGAAGGAAGAACAAAGTTTGCAGGAGTTCTTGGCTCAAGAATTACCGTTATTTGCATTGCATGCAAACATAAGAGGGACCACTACGTTAGTCCAACACGAGATCAAACTATTAAACCCTGAATCGATAAAACAGCGGTACCGACCCCAGAACCCGAAGATGCAAGGGATAATAGATGAAGAAGTTAATCAGATGATCAAGGATCAGATAATAGAAGGATCCAATAGTCCGTGGAATTCACCGATAGTAATGGTTAGGAAGAAAGATGGCAAATTCCGCTTTTGCATTGATTTCCGGAAAATAAATGAGATTTCCAAACGAGATGCTTATCCAATTCCATTTATTAATGCTATCCTAGACAAACTCCGCCGAGCAAATATATTTCATCTATAGATCTGCGTCAAGGCTATTGGCAGATACCGCTCACCGAATCCAGTAAAGAAATCACCGCTTTTACCGTACCGGGCCGGGGATTGTATCAATTTCGAGTCATGCCGTTTGGACTTCAATCCGCTCCAGCTACGTTCCAACGCTTGATGGATCGTATAATTGGACCCGAACTGGAGGACTTTGCATTCGCATACCTGGACGATATAATAGTACTAGAAGAAAGTTTCCAGGAACATTTGGACAATTTATGTAAAGTATTTTACCGTCTCCGTATAGCCAACTTAAAATTGAATCCCGACAAATGTCAATTTGGACGTAGATCGTTAAGATATTTGGGACACTTAGTCACACCAGAAGGGATTACCGAGTATAGAACACCGATCCAGAGAAAGTCGAGTCAATACTCATGATTCCGCCGCCCATCAATGTAAAATCGCTTAGACGTTTTTTGGGGATAGGAAGTTAATACCGTCGATTCGTTCCTGGATTCTCCCAGATTGCCGAATCACTCAACCGCCTATTACGTAAAGGTCAACAATTTGAGTGGACCGCGGAACAACAAGATGTCTTTGGACATCTCAAGAAGTGCCTGACTGCATCACCAGTTTTAAGTTGTCCGGATTTTTTACGCAATTTCGTCTTAAAAACAGACGCCAGTGATCTTGGATTAGGAGCCGCTTTGATTCAACACTATGCCGATGGTGACCATGTAATTGCTTATGCAAGCCGTTCTCTGACCTCCTCCGAAAAGAAAATTACCGTTACCGAGAAGGAATGCGCTGCAATTGTTTAGCAAAAACCTTATTTAGAATTATATAAATTCACCGTTGAGACCGATCATCAAAGTTTGAAATGGCTATTCTCCATTGACAGTCCATCTGGAAGATTAGCACGATGGCGGATGTATTTGCAACAATTTCCGTTTGAAGTCCGATACCGAAAAGGTGTTTTGAATCGGATTGCCGATGCATTGTCCCGAGATCCTTACCGAGTGGCAAAGAACCTGAAGCCGATCCCGTATAGATATACGGGATTACCGGGATACCGTATAGATTTACAGGATAGAGTCTGAACCTGGTTGCGCATGGTACAGGAAGAGGTTTAAAGAGGTAGAAAATAATCCGAGATTATTTCCCGATTTCTGTATAAAAGAAGGGAAACTGTATCGTCACTTTTGGGATATGTCCGATATGACTGACCTATAACTTGACTATAACTTGAGCTGTCCGACCCGTGGAAGTTGTGCGTTCCGAAGCCGGCTAGAGATAGAGTTCTTCGGGAAAACCATGATGTGCCAACCGCTGGACATTTGGGAATTTCCAAGACTACCGCCCGGATTGCCCTTCGTTATTACTGGCTCGGAATGTTCCGAGATGTTGCTTACTATGTTGGATGTTGCCGTTCCTGTCAATGATATAAAGTCTTACAACAACAACCCGCCGGTAAAATGAAACCGTCACAAAACCGAGATCCTTGGAGAACGGTTTCCACAGATTTAGTAGGACCCCTTCCAAGAAGTAAAAAGGGAAATAATTATATCATTATGTTCCTTGACCGATTCACTAAGTAGATAGAAGCCCGGCCGATCCGTAAGGCTACTTCAAAAGCTGTTAGTAGTGCATTACAGGAGCTTATAATCGCCCGATTTGGTTGTCCTTCGTTTAAGCTCCCAGATAATGGAACGCAATATACTGGAAAACCATTCAGAGAACTCCTGAGATAATACGGAATCCAATACGTACTGCCGTACGCACCTCAAGATAACCCTGTTGAAAGAGCTAACCGAACATTTAAAACGATGGTAGCACAAATGTGTGAAGGAGATCACTGTACATGGGATCAAACCCTGCCGGATTTGATGTTTGCTATGAATACGTCCCGTCATGAATCAACCGGATTTTCCTCTGCTTTTCTGAATTTCGGTCGTGAATTAGATGCTCCGAACACGTTATACCGAGATGTTAAGCAGCCATCCGAAGTACTACCTGATTCTGAACCGTCACCCATTTATAGCACGAATTATTCGTTTAAAAGAAATTTATGAGTTAGTCCGCATTAATTTGACCCGCGCCTTTAACGCACAAAGTCACCATTATAATTTACGTCGCCGAGAATGGAGATGCCATGTTGGAGATAAGGTGTATAAAAAAGATCACGCCCAGTCATCCGCCGTAAAGGGTTTTGCATCAAAACTTGCCCCGAAGTACTCTGGTCCATATACGATATGTAAAGTACACTTCTTGGTGGTATATGATTTAAAGGACGAAAGGGGAAAGAAATTAACGCGAATACACATCAAAGATCTGAAACCAGTACATATTCATAAAACCCCGATATAAAAGCTCTGTAATTTGTGGCAATGCCACTAAGAAAGAAGCCCGTTCGTCCGCTTCTCGATACTTCAGTGGTGCTGACCAATCCTGTCCGACAGGCCGTAAAAGCCGAATTGATGGTGGAGACAAAGAGGGCCGCTAGATCGTTGGCGGCACAACTAAAAAGACCGCTGGAAGCAAAACCTGTGGTCAAGGGTAAAAAGCCTCTTTCTCCAGGGCCAGGAGAATTATTCTTTCCCGACCCAGTTTCGGTGATTGCCAAGATGCAACCTTCAGCCACAATCGTGGATTTCAAGATGGATATACCGATGCCACCGCTGTGTCCTAGACTAAGAGAGGAGGCGAAACCAGAGCTCCGAGCGTCCAGACCTTTGGCAATGGTATGCTTACCAATCAACCGCCCCGATACTCCCGATGTTCGGTTCGAGGACGACGACCGACCAGTATCCCCGTTTGATCTACCGTCGTTGAAGGAAATGCTCAAAGAATTCCAACCCTCGTTTACGGCGCCGTCCTGCTCCGCACGAACGCCACCCCCGCCATACCCCGAATCATCTATAGCTTTGGAGAGGGATAGTGACCCTCTGCTGCCGTCCTGCTTGATTCCGCCACTATCCCAGTGAGGAATTAACGAAATAACGGCGTATCTTCACGTGACACCGCCGGAAAATTGGACTTCGGAATTTCGGGTCCTCCGAACATACCGCCCTGCTAACTACCCTCTACATAAGAAGTACCGCAAAAGGTTCAGTTTACCCGGGGAGAAATTCTTGTGGGTCAAGATCTAGGAATTTTTTGGCCCGAGGGAGAATGGAAGCCTCCACCTATGATTGGGTTGTCATGCCGGGAAGTCGACCATGAGTCATCCGATTCTGATTCCTCGATCATAACCGTAAGAAAGATACCGTCCGCCGTTACCACAGCGACAACAAAAATCGCTTCCAAGGGGCTGCCACCACCGAAGGTTACTAGTGTGGCCTACATCAAAATCCGACCGGATCTGTGTCGGCGTTGTGGAAGAGTTAGCCACCCACGAGCAGAGTGTACCGCGGAGCAGAGAATATTGTTTTGCTTCAGATGTGGCAAGCTTAACGTTCAGTCTAAAGACTGTCTGTCACCGAATGCCGTCAGTCACGAGAAACCGTTCCGCTAGCTTCCCAGATGAACAGACAACGTCCAGAAACTACTCGCATCTGCGAACCGCAGCCGCCGCTTCCCCAAGAAACCGTTCTATTGGCATTCAATGCGACCGAAACAATGTCGACACCGCCGACGTGGGTACCCAGGTGTGTATCCACGTTTACCAACACGTTCTATGCGAGCAGTGCGGGTGTTTAGCAATCTCCCAACAACCCTAAATCCAAAGGACCGCCGCCGAAATATTCCGTCTTCATTAAACCGTCCGCCGTACTGACTACTCCAGTTCCGCCGCCGTTCCTGAAGGAAATATTGTTTTTTTTTAAGTATATTTAGGGTAATTTTTTTTCTTTCCTTTCTAAAACTGACAATGATTGCATCATTGCATTTTTCCGAAGTAAGGGGTGATTTGTAACGAAGTTATAAGATTTTGTCTTTATTTTATGGTAATAAGAGTAAGCCCAGGCAGTCTTTTATAAGATAATTTTGCTCCGTTAACATTTTAACCTCCAATTTTATTTATTAACAAAATTAAATTAATTTACATAACAAAAAGATACATTTTAAGCTTTACCCGTGAGTCATGAGGGGTTTATAATTGTAAACATACATAAAGAAACCAACTTAAAGAGGTTTCTAACCTGATAGTATCCTGGACAGGTTCGATTTCTTATAAGTTATACTTAGTTCTCCGTTGACTTTGTTGTAGTCTCTGGCATTCATTGTTTTTAGCCCTGGTTATTCTTAGGATAATAAAGAACCACAAATGCCTAAAACTGAGAGGGTTTTCATCACTATGCTTCCAGTTTTCCGGTTATTTTCATCAAATTTTCCTTTCATGCTGTTGCATTGTTTACATGTTCTATTTTGTAAGTTTCAAGGTTTACCTACCTTGAGAAGCCCTATTAAATGAAGGGGCATGCCTGGTGTGGCAAAATATAATATAAATCAGGACTCAGTTTCCCGCGGTTTTTCTGAAAAGCCGGTTTTCTTGTACACATGTGACCAGATTTTGTCCCGTTGTTCTCGCCAAGAAATACCCGTTTTTAAGAGCTGAAACTAAGCTTGTTTACCATATAAGGTCATAGCCTATAAATCCGTACCGTTTTCATGAGGAAAAACTCTATTTTATTAAGTTTTCCCAATTGCATTTTTATCCCACGATTGATTCCGAGGATGATCGTGAGTCGTCGGCATCCAAATTCCTGCGATGGGTATAAAAAGGTTCCAGGTCCACCAAGGTGACACATTCGTCGCAGTAAGGTCGTACCAAACCTTTCGAGCGAAGTACCAGTATTTTCTCCTTATTTTAATACCGGTAAATTTTCAATATTTACATTAAAATTTTGTTTTGACGTTGGCAATGTGAATTGGGTTAGGTAAGAGCCACCTGTTGACAGTTGACCGGCCGCTTCCAAGCTCGCGTATTCAGATCTTTATCGAATCCGTTGCTATTGATATCGTTCCGTTCCGTTCCGTTTTATTTTATTTTGAAACTGTTGTTTGGGCCCATCTTTCTTCGTGTTTTGTAGGGCAGGCAGCAGCGCGTTTTGTTAAATTACTACCTGGACACTATTTTTCTTCGTGTTTTGTAGGGCAGGTAGTAAACGGGTGATTAAACCAACGTTTCATTAGTTCCGTTCGCGAAAAGTTACATTCTTGTTTGCAACCAGAGAAACCCTCACTGCGGATTTATTTTATACTTAATTGATAATTTTTATTGTTGACTTTTTATTTTCTGCTCTGTCCGCGGCCGTACCGTTCCGTTTAATTGTTTGATTGATGAAAACTACTGCTTGGACACTATCTTTCTTCGTGTTTTGTAGGGCAGGCAGTAGCCGCTTTTATTAATTATTCCTTGGCTTCTCAAAGTGGTGAGAGACAAGTAATAACCTAGTCCGTGATGTCATAATTACTATCCGTATAGCAACAGAGCAGAGGTAAATGTTGACCGATTGATTGAAATTGCTTCGCTTGATTGGTGTTGAGTTTCCGGCTTTGCTAAACGAATGTCATCCGTAACCGCTTGTACAAAACATCATGACCCCGTCCCTTAAATCATACTATTTTGCGTCATTAATAGAGTGCCGAATTTTCCGGTACATTTTTCCAAATAACTGCCTGTACTTAATCATAGAAATTGGTAATGGGGATTGTTAGATTTTAAGGACTTTGTTGTTCATTTAGTTTTAAGCAACTAAACCTGTTACTTACTTATTAGTATCTATTTGTAATAATAAAGATAAAGAGCTCTCATTATAACCGGACAGTCTACTTTCAATCTCTACTTGGTTTTTCCACTGTCTAAAGGCTTACCCGAGAGGCTAGAGGGAACTCTAAGCTCCTTTATTTACTTAGAGTGGCGCCCGAGGTATTTTGTCGACATTTCTTCTATAACTGTACAAAAAAATAGTGAGAGGGGGTTGACGGATACCCTGCGACATCAAAGGTTAGAGAGTGGACATACGGCGAGTACATAAGACCACTCGCTACAATAACAGTAATAGAGTGAGATATGATTAGTTTAAAAACAAATACATCAGAAAAATTTTAAAGATAATTTACAGTACATCAAATAAACTTCAAAAATTAAATTATAGTCAAATCGAACTATAGAGAGTAATTGTTCTATTTTCTTAAAACTGGTTATGTCCAAAACGTAAAAAGAATTATTTAAATCATCGTCATTTTAAAACATAATACATAAAAATATTTATAAAAATCATTTAGAGTTAAACAAATTATATCTAAAAATTAAATTAGAATTAAATTGGAAGAATAGCTAACGCTATTAGTTATCATATTTTTTTAATTCTGGTTATATTCAAACCGTAAAAAAGATCATTTGACTCTCTTGTAAATGCGAAATACTAAATTTAAATTATATTCGAATAATAGATAACAGTAATAGAGTGAGATATGGCTATTTTTTTTCAAAACAATACATCAGAAAAATTTTTAAATTAATTTACAATACATCAAATGAACTTCAACAAATAAATTGGAGTTAAAGCAAACTAAAGGAATTAATTGTTCTATTTTCTTATGGTTGTGTTCGAAACGTCAAAAGAATCATTTGAGTCATCCTGTATAACCTTAATACCATTTTTAAATTATATTTGAATAATAGATAACAGTAGTAGAGTGACATATGACTATTTTTTTAAAACACAATACATGAAAATATTTTTAATAATCTTTTAGGGTTAAACAAATTATATTTAAAAATTAAATTAGAATTAAATCGAAACAATAGCAAACGCTATTAGTTATCGTATTTTCTTAATTCTGGTTATGATCAAACCGTAAAAAAGATCATTTGGCTCTATTGTATATGCGAAATACTAAATTTAAATTATATTCAATAACACTAATAGACTGAGATATGACTATTTTCTTAAAAAACAATACATCAGAAAAATTTTAAAAATAATTTACAGTACATCAAATGAACTTTAAAAATTAAATTGGAGTCAAATTGGACAATGATATAGGGATTAATTGTTCTATTTTCTGAACCCTGGTTATGTCCAAAACGTAAAAAGTATCATTTGGGTCATCTTGTATAACCTAAATACCAATTTGAAATTATATTCGAATAATAGTTAACCGTAATAGAGTGAGATATGAAAATTTTTTTAAAACACAATACATCAAAATATTTTTAAAAATCATTTAGGGTTGTAAATTACATCTAAAAATGAAATTAAAATTAAATCGGAACAATAGCTAACGCTATTTATTATCGTATTTTCTTAATTCTGGTTATGTTCAAACCGTAAAAAAGATCATTTGGCTCTCTTGTATATGCGAAATACTAAATTTAAATTATATTCGAATAATAGATAACAGTAATAAAGTGAGATATGACTATTTTTTTTAAACACAATACATCAAAATATATTTAAAAATCATTTAGGTTAAACAAATTATATCTAAAAATTAAATTAAAATTAAATCGGAACAATAGCTAACGCTATTGGTTATCGTATTTTCTTAATTCTGGTTATGTTCAAACCGTAAAAAAGAACTTTTGGCTTTCTTGTATATGCAAAATACTAAATTTAAATTATATTCAATAACAGTAATAGACTGAGATATGACTATTTTCTAAAAAAACAATACATCAGAAAAATTTTAAAAATAATTTACAGTACATCAAATGAACTTCAAAAATTAAATTAGAGTCAAATTGGACAATGATATAGAGATTAATTGTTCTATTTTCTGAACCCTGGTTATGTCCAAAATGTAAAAATAATTATTTGGGTCATCTTGTATAACCTAAATACCAATTTTAAATTATATTCGAATAATAGATAAACGTAATAGAGTGAGATATGAGTAATTTTTTAAAACACAATACATCAAAATATTTTTAAAAATCATTTAGGGTTGTAAATTACATCTAAAAATGAAATTAAAATTAAATCGGAACAATAGCTAACGCTATTAATTATCGTATTTTCTTAATTCTGGTTATGTTCAAACCGTAAAAAAGATCATTTGGCTCTCTTGTATATGCGAAATACTAAATTTAAATTATATTCGAATAATAGATAACAGTAATAAAGTAAGATATGACTATTTTTTTTAAACAAAATACATCAAAATATATTTAAAAATCATTTAGGTTAAACAAATTATATCTAAAAATTAAATTAAAATTAAATCGGAACAATAGCTAACGCTATTGGTTATCGTATTTTCTTAATTCTGGTTATGTTCAAACCGTAAAAAAGAACTTTTGGCTTTCTTGTATATGCAAAATACTAAATTTAAATTATATTCAATAACAGTAATAGACTGAGATATGACTATTTTCTAAAAAAACAATACATCAGAAAAATTTTAAAAATAATTTACAGTACATCAAATGAACTTCAAAAATTAAATTAGAGTCAAATTGGACAATGATATAGAGATTAATTCTTCTATTTTCTTAACCCTGGTTGTGTCTAAAACGTATAAAGAATTATTTGAGTCATCTTGTATAACCTAAATACTAAATTTAAATTATATTCGAATAATAGATTTAGTATTAGAGTGAGATATGACTTTTTTTTTACACAATACATCGAAATATTTTCAAAAATCATTTGAGGTTAAACAAATTAAATTAAAATTAAATCGGAACAATAGCTAACGCTATTATTTATCGTATTTTCTTAATTCTGGTTATGTTCAAACCGTAAAAACATCATTTGGCTATCTTGTATATGCGAAATACTAAATTTAAATTATATTCGAATAATAGATAACAGTAATAAAGTAAGATATGATTTTTTTTTAAAACAATACATCAGAAAAATTTTAAAAATAATTTACATTACATCAAATTAACATCAAAAATTAAATTGGAGTCAAATCGGACGATGCTATAGGTATTAATTGTTCTATTTTCTTAATCCTGGTTATGTCCAAAACGAATAAAGAATCATTTGAGTCATCTTGTATAACCTAAATACCAAATTTAAATTATATTCGAATCATAGATAACCGTATTAGAGTGAGATATGACTATTTTTTTTAAACGCAATAAATCAAAATATTTTTATAAATCATTTAGGGTTAAACAAATTATAACTAAAAATTAAATTAAAATTAAATTAAAAGATCATTTGGCTATCTTGTATATGCAAAATACTAAATTTAAATTATATTCGATAACAGTAATAGAGTGAGATATGACTATTTTTTTTAAACAATACATCAGAAAAATTTTAAAAATAATTTACGATACATCAAATTAACTTCAAAAATTAAATTGGAGTCAAATCGGACAATGCTATAGGGATTAATTGTTCTATTTTCTTAACCCCGGTTATGTCCAAACCGTAAAAAGGATCATATGTCTTGTTGTATGACCTAAATACCAATTTTAAATTATATTCGAATAATAAATACCCGTAATAGAGAAAGATATGAGTATTTTTTTAAAACAGAAACCATCAGAAAATTGCTTTTAAAAAAATTGTCATATCTCACTCTATTATTGTTATCTATTATTCAAATATAATTTAAATTTAATATTTCGCATATACAAGATGGCCAAATGATACTTGTTACGGTTTGAACATAACCAGAATTAAGAAAATACAACAATTAAGATTGATATACTCTAAAACGATTTTTAAAATTATTCTGATGTATTGTTTTAAAAAAATCATATCTCACTCTATTACGGTTATCTCTTATTCGAATGCAATTAAAAATTGGTGCTTAGGTTATACAAGAAGAATCAAATGATCCTTTTTACGTTTTGGACATAACTAGGGATAAGAAAATTCAACAATTAAGCTCTATAGCTATTGTCCAATTTGATTTGAATTTAATTTTAGGAGTTCATTTGATATAATCTAAATGATTTTTAAAATTTTTCTGTTGTATTTTGTCTTAAAAAAAATACTCATATCTCACTCTATTAGGGTTATTTATTATTCGAATGAAATTTAAAATTGGTATTTAGGTTATACCAGACGAGTCAAACAATTCTTTTTACGGTTTGGACATAACTAGGGTTTAGAAAATTCAACAATTAAGACCTATGGCTATTATCTCATTTGATTTGAATTTAATTTTTGGAATTCATTTGATATATTTTAAACGATTTTTAAAATTGTTCTGATGTATGGTTTTAAAAAAATAGTCATATCTCACTTTACTACGATTACCTATTATTCAAATGTAATTAAAAATTGGTATTTAGGTTATACAAGACGACTCAAATGATCCCTTTTACGTTTTGGACATAACCAGGGTTAAGAAAATAAAACAATTAAGCCCTAGAGCTATTTTCCGACTTGATTCCAATTTAATTTTTGGAGTTCGTTTGATATACTCTAAATGATTTTAAAAAGTTATACAAAATAATAAAAATAAAATAACAAAAATTACATAAGATTTTTGCTGCTTAAATTCTAGGTCTTCAAAGTTTACAGTTTCGATTAAACCTTCCTGAATTTTCTTAAGATTACTAAGATGGCGAAGTTGTAAACTAATTAACAAATTAGTATCGGGTAGCGTCTTAATTTGTGGCAAAAATATTGAAATGTTGTTAATAGATAGAGAAAATTTGTCATGATTTATTATGACGTTACATTGACTTTCTATCAGATGACACTGTGTTAAAGATACTTTTTTGAATTGAAAACAATTTTCATAAATTTATTCTGGACTTTTTGTACAAAATAATAGAGATTTTTTGTACGTAATAGTATTTTGTATGCACCTGAAAATTATTATGTACTAGGACATAGTGATTTTCTTCATTTAAAGGGTTACTGTTTACAATATGGTTATAACAGATCCATTTAGAATTAATTTTATTGCAGTTGTCAAACCATAAAATGCGACAATAAAATTTACTTGGTATAATTAATATTTTCGACTCATTATTGGGTATAGGATATATAAACTTAAGATTACACTGATGTTCGTTAAAAATGGGGACCTTAATTACTAGAATTGCCATATTTTCTAAAATTAAAAATCCTGATTTACATATTAAACTTAATTCAGATATATGGTTAAGGAACCATAGGGCTTTTCTTGGATAGTGTATCTTAAGATAATCCCAGATTTGGATAATATCTTTTAAAGTAAGTATTTCCAAATCTAGAGTTTCTAAATGTGCAAATGAGATCATACGAAGTAGTTTTTCTAGGTATTCGTTTAATTCAGTAAGTTGTTTAAATTGATTTTGCAACATTAGCATAAAATTTATGTCATTTTCTAATTTATAAAATTCAGTGCGAATGCGATGGGAATTTTCATTTACAACTTTTATGTTTTCCTCGAACTGTTTTCTGATATTTCCTGCAAATGAGCTCAGTTCGTTGATCTTGTGCATGGATTTTTTCATTACTTTTTAAAATCTGTAAATTCTGTTTAATGTTGTTAAGGTCGTTGGCGTCTAGATTTCCTGTAATAAATTTGATAGCAGTTCCAACGTAATTTGCTAGGCCACGCTTTTTACAAGCAAAATAGCTAGTGTTATTACTTTTACTTTCATAGTGATCTAATTTTGCATATGTGTCATATGTTTTGTCAAGTAGTTTTGTAAAGTCATTAACTTGAGTCGCCAATAAAGAATTATTTAAGGGATTATTAGGAGGATTAAAAAGCTTACTTGATACTACAACATTAGAAAAAATGTGGGCTAAAGATACATGTATTTTCGTAAAATTAAAGGGGATGTAGGTGGAGTGATAATGACTTAATACTAAAGACGAAGAAATTTCTTCAGATTTCTATTGGGTATGTTTTGAACTTGAAGTGCTAGGCACGGGTTTGATATTCTTTCTAAGCCTTTTAATTTTTCTAACGTGGGTAGTAGTAGGTTTTTTCTTTGACATTCCTATGATTTTGTTTCTGTCAGTTTCTAATACTTTTATGGGAGTGTAAGTTGGAGTCATTTTATTTCTAAGGTTGGTTTTCTTGTAAACTACTGTATTTTCTGAAATATTAGGAGGGGGTTCTGGGTTTTTATTCTGTTTTTGTGTGTTGTGTTTTTGTTTCTCATATGCATGTTTATAGATTTGTTCATGAAATGGGGTCGATTCACTTCTGCGTTTCTCATTATATTGTGCGGATATAGTGAGGTCATTGTTAATATTTGGTTCGTTGAAGTAAGATCCGTATAAAATGGAAAAGGGTGAAAAGCCTGTCGTTGAGTGAATGCTTTGGTTATAAATTAAAATTGCAGATGTCATCAAATTTTGAGGGCTTTCTTTGGGGTTTTCTATTTTTAACGTTCTCAGTTTTTCTAGTAATGTGGAGTGCAGTCGCTCCACAGGACTATATAAGGAGGAATTTCCAGGAGTAGTATAGTGAGTATCTATACAAAATAATTGGCAAAATTCTACGAAAAGACTTTCTTTTTGAAATTCTCTACCTTGGTCCATAACGATTCTTTTTGGTGTATTGTGGTGTGCAAAATAGTGTCTAAGTTATGATGGTAATAGCATTTTTGTCTGGTATAAAATAAGCTTGGGCATATTTTAAAAAGGAATCTATAACCGTTAGAAATTGACAATTTAAAAATTGGAAAATGTCAATGTGTTATGTTTTAAAGGGTTTTTCTGATAACAAGGGTCCTTCGTAGGCGATTTTGTAAGGATGCCATTCGTATTTATTTTGTAAACAAATTTCGCACTTATTTATGATGTTTGTAATAAAATCGCTAAGTTTGGGCCAATAGTAATTTTGTTTAAGTGTGTTATACGTTTCTGTAATACCATTATGGTTCTTCTTGTGATATTCAGAAATAATGTCAGATTGTTGTAAGGGATCTATTATATCGCAGAGATATTTATTTGAAAAAATTAGTTTAGCAGACGTATTTAAATTTGCATTAACAATACGTTGAAATTCTAATTTTAATTCTTCATCCCGAATGAAGATGGTAAAAAGAGTGTCGGGTTTAATTATCTCTTTTAAGAATGTGTTCTTGGCGATTTGTCTTATTTATTTTAATAAAATGGTGGTGTTTTTTAAAGGGTCTTGAATGAGTGTGTTGAAAATTATCGCCGTATGCAATTATTACCCTATTTGATGCATAGTTAACTGGCAATTCTGAAATCGGTAAATTTTTCCCATTGTTATCGTTATTTGAATGAACTGTCGCGTCAGTATCATTGTCGTTTATGTTTGTTTGCGGCAATTGATTCGGTGAAAGACTATATCTTTCGTTAAGGACGAACTTTGCTAAATGAAATTCGCACAAATTGGCTACTGTGTTATCGACATTAGGGGTGGTAGATTGTGGGTCATCTTCTTTTTCGTGGACGTTTATTTCTATACGGGAAAGCGCGTCAGCGACAAAATTTTCTTTTCCCTTTTTGTATTTAATTTCGAAGTTAAATTATTCGAGTTTTATTTTCCATCGAATTAAGCGAGAATTGGGTTCTTTAATTTTTGAGAGCCATACTAAAGGGTTGTGGTCCGTTTCCACAATAAATTTCTGTCCATAAAGGTAAGGTCGAAAATATTTGGTAGAGTCAACAATGGCGAGAAGTTCCTTTTCGATTGTAGAATAGTTTCTTTCAGCTGAATTAAGAGTTCTAGAATAAAAGGCTATAGGGTGATCATTCTGAGATAACACACTTCCTAACGCAATGTTCGAGGCATCTGTTGTTAATTTAAATGGTTTTTTGAAATCTGGGTATTGTAACACAGGAGAGTTTGTAATAATTTCTTTACATTTTTGGAAGGCATGTTTATATTCCTCGTTACCTATGCATTTTTCGCTGCCTTTTCTTAAACATTTAGTTATAGGAAAAGTAATGTTGGAAAAATGTTTAATGAATCGACGATAGTAGCCAATAAGACCTAAAAATGCCTTAATTTCTTTTTGCGATTTTGTCATGGGATAGCGTTGAATCGCTTCGATTTTGGATGGATTATGTTTAATTCCATCGGGAGTTTAATAACTCATTTTTAGGTCATGTAATACCTAAAAATGAAACTTCTTTACATAGAAATGGTCTAGATGTTCTGAGAGAGATTTAGAAAAAATGACTACGTCATCTATATATACGAAGCAGATTGTAGAGAAAATCTTTTAAAACTTCATCCATCATCCTCTGGAAAGTCGCTGGGGCATTTTCAGCCCAAATGGCATTCGAAGATATTCATAGTGTCCATGGTTGACTGAAAAAGCTGTTTTTTCTATAGAATCTGGATCCATTTTAATTTGGTGAAATCCTTGGGCCAGGTCTATGGTGGTGAAATATGTGCATTTTCCTAGATTGTCCAGAATTTCGACTATTTGAGAAAGGGGATATTTCTCTTCGACTGTGACGTCATTTAGGCGACGATAGTCAATGACTAGCCTATATTTTTGTTTACCTGAAGTCTCTTTTCTTTGGTACGATCCAAACAGGAGCGGAATAGGGTGAGATCGAGGGTCTTATGATTTTATTGTCGATTAGTTTTTGAATTTGAGATTGAATTTCAAGGTTCATCGCGGGGGGGGGGGGGGTGCCTATAAGGTTTTACGTAAATGGGTCTGTCATTGTCGGTACGTATAGTATGTTTTGTTTGAGCTGTAAAAGTTAAGTCACAGTTTTCGTGATACATAATATCTTTATAGTCATGGCAAAGAGGGATAATTTTTGATTTTTCTAGTGGCGTAAGATGGTCTAGCCTAAGCTGTAAAGTAGGGTTACATTTTTCTGGAGACGTGAGTGGTGGGTCCAGTATATCAAATTGCTCTTGGGGAATAACTTTTACTCTTTCGTGAAAATTAATGCTTACATTAGGGGTTGGATTCGGTATTTTACAAAGGCCATTTCTTACAGTAATAAGGCTATCTGGAATAACATGTTCTTTTATATTAAAAGAAGGTAAAATTGCTATTCCATTTTCAAAGTTTACTGGAATAGTTAAATAATTATTGCAATTATTTTCTACTGGTTGTTCTAAGGGTCTATTATAAGCTAAAGAGAAAGGTATTTTCATGTTTTGAGCCTTAAGAGTTTTGGTCTTATAATCGATAAGAGCATTTAGACATGTTAAATCTTTTGATCCTATAAGGGCATCAAAATGTTTATGCCAATTTAAAACTCCAAATTTAAAATTATGTAATATTCTTAGTTCTTTTAATAGGCATAAATTTAAATTTTTGTTCTCTTTATATACATTTTTACAAGCTGTTATTTCAAACGGTTCGTAAAATATGTTATTTTTAAAAAGATTTGCAATTTGGGGGTTGATAATAGAGTCAGAAGCTCCAGAGTCTATGAGTATAGTTAAATTTATATCGGGGAGGTAAAAATATGGTAATTCTATTTGTTGTGCTATATTATTTAGGTCAATGGTTGGTTGTCGGCTGATATTTGAAAATTTTCTTCCTTGTAACAATTAATTTGCTCAGGAATGTTTTCATTTATCAATTCCGATTGTGAACATGTTTCTGTAAAAAAATCTTGAGGTAATGCGGTTTCATTATTATTATACGGTGAATAATCATATTGACTTTCGGGTGGTTCCTGTACTACATAGGGGTAGGTTTCTACATTTGTTAATTCTTCAAATGCAAAATTAGGGGGCCAAATTGTCTGAAAAAATTTTGGCTATTTTTTCAGACAATTTGGGGGGGATTTTGACGAACTCTCGAATGGCTAGCAGTCGAGATAGACATCGGGGTAGGTGAATCAAGAGGTTTATTTTGTCTAGAGGCAAATACATTTCTGGTATTTGTAAAGTTTCTGGAATTATTGTTAAATTGTGAGGTATTGGGTTTGGGTTGTCAAGATTGATTCATATGTTTTGGAGTTTGATCTGGGAATCTCATGGGAGGAATTCTAGGGTTGAGGGTCCTGACTATTGTTTGTGAGGGTTGGAATGCATTATTTTGGGATTGTCTAAAATTATGAGAAGAATTGTTGTTAAAATTTGTAAAATTTATTTGTGATTGAACCATATTATAGACCATATATATAATCATAACCATATATAAGACATATTTTAGGGCATCGTCTAACGTCGTAGGTCTTTGCATCATAAGCATAGTTTGTAGAGTTTGAGGCGAATTTGCAGTCCATATAAGAACAGATGTATTTTAAACTTATCATTTAAAATGAGTGTTGAATTTTGATCCGGCACTTCGCATTGAATTTTAGCAAAGATTCTTTGGACGAAAGTTTTTAATCTTTCTACAAAATCCATAATATTTTCATTTTTATTGATTTTCACATATTGCAATTGTTGCAATAGCACATGATAAGTTATTGGGTCGCCAAACTTTCGCCTTAAAGCATCTTTTATTTCTTGCCAGGATGTTAAATCTGGTCTTGTCAATAAAAAATCATGTGCCTCGTCTATTAATTTACTTTTAATAGCAGCTAAAACTACTTTGTTCAGATCATTATTATCACTTTGGTAAAAACTATAAAATTCGTCAATAGAAATTAAAAAACGTTCTAAATGGTTTTGAGAGCCTGAGAAAGTGGGCAAAAGAGATGTATGGAAGCGAATGTTTTCCATATTTAAAGATTGAAAATTTGTCTCTTCTTGAGATTCTTCTACGTTTAAATTTAAATTACAAAAAAAGATTTTCTAAGCTATCAGAATTGTTTGTATCACTAAAACTTGAGGTTTGATTTTCACTATTTTCCTTAATAGTATTTAATCCTAAAGAAAACCTATGTTTCCTTAAAGTTGCGGTAAATGATTTTGTAGATTTAGGCATAAAATAGCAGTAAATAAAAGCATAAAATATGGCAATTCAGTAATTACTTACAGTACAATCAAGGAATCCATAAAGTTGTACTTCAGAAATTACCGGATTGGCCTCAGGAAATGTCGACTTGAAGATCCAGGTCTCGGGAAATGGCAGAAAGGTAAGGCCTCAGCAACACGGTCGATGGTCTCGGTCTTCAGTCACTAGCAGCACGGCAGGACTTTTGGCTCCACCAAATTTCTCTGGACACCGGAGATTTTTCAGATCGGATATAGGGCACCAAGATTTAAAAATCACTTCTATTCAACGGTAAATGATAAAGAATAGAACTGCCCTATCCTGTTCGCAGCGCCAATTAAATACACAGGCCGGCAAACTTCCTTTTAAAAAACTTTTATTTACTACAAAAGGGTTACACACACTGTATAAATGATTAATTAAAACTTAATTTTAGGTTGAACGATTAGCCGAACAACAACTAGCTTTGACACGGATCTAATGTTAATTATTAATAATACTATTTCTATTTATATAGGGAATTATGGTGTCTCAGCACTAATCAGCAGTATTAGTATGCTTTGTGGATATTACGGGTATTTATTATTCGAATGTAATTTGAAATTGGTATTTAGGTTATACAAGGAGACTCAAATGATCCTTTTTACGTTTTGGTCATAACTAGGGTTAAGAAAATACAACAATAAAATTAAGCCCTGTAGTTATTGTCTCATTTGATTTCAATGTCATTTTTGGAATTCATTTTAAATACACTAAACGATTTTTAAAATTGTTTACGTTATTTACTTTATTACGGTTATCTATTATTTCAATACGATTTCTAACTAAACTATTTTTAAAATTGTTCTGATGTATTGTTTTAAAAGAATAGTCATATCTCACTCTATTACAATTATCTTTTATTCGAAAGTAATTAAAAATTGGTATTTAGGTTATACCACAAGACTCAAATGATCTATTTTACGTTTTGGTGATAACTAGGGTAAAGAAAATACAATAACTAAGCCCTGTAGCTATTGTCCCATTTGATTTCAATTTTATTTTTGGAATTCATTTAATATACACTAAACGATTTTTAAAATTGTTCTATGTATTGTTTTTAAAAAATAGTCATATCTCACTCTATTATGGTTATCTATTATTCGAATGTAATTTAAAATTGGTATTTAGGTTATACAAGAAGACTCAAATGATCCTTTTAAGGGTTTGGACATAACCAGGATTAAGAAAATGCGAGAACTATTAGCTTTAGCTATTGTTTTGATTTGATTTCAATTTAATTTTTTAGAGTTAATTTGTTTAACTCTATTTTTACAGTTTTTTACAACCTAATTTTTGCAGTTTTTACTGTGAGGAAGTATGTTTTTTTATTTGTGTTTGTGGAGTTGTTTTAATAATATACTTAAAGACCCAAAAATGTTTCGAGTGTGTTTGAAAGTGTTTGTGCGGGCTTATGGAGACCGTGGGTGTACAAGAAAGACAATAAAATTTGTGATGAAAACAATAAGAGTGATCTGGACAGTGATTTAGTCTGAGATAGTTTCTTTTTTAGTGTTGAGGAACCAGAGGAAGACGCCAGGGAAGTAAAAGCTACAGGGGAAAGTCAAGGAGTTTTAAAACGTAATTGTTTAAGTACAGACGCAAAACACATTTGTTTAAATATCTATAACAATCTAAGGAATGATCCTCAGTTCACAAATGATTGTAGTGCTTTGCAAAAAACGGCATTTTTAACAGGGGTGCCGTATAGTACAATATGCTATTTTGTAAAAAAAGGGATTAAAGACAGAAAAAAAGGAAAGATGCAGGACAATCAAAGGGACTTGGATATTGCCAAATTGTTAAGAGAAGTTGTGTATTCTAAATACAAAAACAATGAGGTTCCAACTATAGAGATGGTTAAGGACACCTTATCGGCAAGGGACAAACATTTCTCAGTTAACCTTGCGGAGATACCTTGGAGACCTAGGATACTTCGGAGATAAAACTTGGATTTAAGTTTAAAATGGTTAAGAAAAGGGCTGCTGTAATGGAAAGTACTCGGATTGTCAGGTGGCGTATAGAATATTTGGTGAAAATTTAAAAATTTAAGGAGGAAGAAAGATCCATATATTATGTAGATGAAAACTGGTATGATGCACATGACACGGCAAAAAAGGGTTGGACTGATAGTTCTAAAAAATGTGTTCTAAAAGATGTTGGCTAAAAAGAAAGACTGAAATTGTGGGGAAAAAAATAGAAGAGTGCAATGTATACTATCATAAAAGATGCAGGCAGATATATTTGAAACCTGGTTTTAGAAAACATTAATTCCAAATTTAAACGCTAACAGTGTGATTGTTATGGATAATACATCATACCATTCAAGATATTCAAGGCTTTTTAAAAAAAAGTCCAAAACACATCTTCACATAAGTTGGATATTGAGACATTTTTATTAAAATATGATCTCTATTTTCATGAATCTTACACAAAGAAATAATTATTGGAAGTTGTAAATACCAAATAATGGGAAAAACAGTATGATAACATAGCTAAAAAGTATGATAATACTATCCTCAGACTTCTTTCGTATTATTGTTGATTTAATACTATCGAATTGATTTGAGGACAACAAAAAAGGAGAATTCGCAGGAAAAATAAGTATCCAAAATTTGATAAAAAAGTTATAAATTTAATTAAGGAAGGAAGAAGTTATGAATTTAGGAGAGGAAGAGTGGAGAAAGTCTGAGGAAAAAATTATAAGATTTGAAGAGGAATACCGTTCCATTATAAATAGGGATAATGGTAAATCTGATGCAGAAATTGAAGATCTGTGGCTAAACTAGTTATTGTTCCATATGGTAAGAAAACCCTTTTTTTTATTAATTAAACAAGTTTAATTTTTTTTACAGCTTACTGTCCCTGTTGTTCTTCAGCGATACAATAAAGACTGCTTCTTCCTGCATTCTCTGTAAAAAAGTCCCTTTTTTGCCATAGTAAGTGTTGTGAAAACCACAAAACTGTCAAAATCACAATTAAATATTTGCACCAAATACGCTATTCACTAATAAGTACGAATCGTGCTTAACGATTACGTAAGCAGCTCCAGGCGCGAAGGAAGTCTTTAGTAGCTCATCTCTCACACTGTCAATGCGCTCGATCTCTGTATAAAATATATTTCCTGAAATTTCCAAAAATAGTAAAAGTTAAATATTGGCCTTTTTACTAGCAGTTTTTTCTCTGTACTCCAAGTGTTGTCAAAAGTGGAAGTAATTTTAGTATTAGAAGTTTGCTGTACCCTTGAATGTAAGTGTTGGGTAAATAAATGTTAAGTATTATGCATTTGAAGTAGTGATAAAACGTGAGTTTAAAAAACGGATTCTTTTTTACAATATTAAAGGGATGTAAAGAAGTAACCCTTATGTGTGTTTTAATGTAACTTTTGCCTTTCCTGGGATAAAATTCAACGTATGGTTGTGGTCCTTCGAAGACAATAGTAGAATCAGTTATAGAATCAGTTCTACGTGGTGTAATATTAGGTGTTGCACTCCCCTTAGATGTTGAGAATTCAGGAAAACTCTACCCCTCCAGTAAGGAAACTCTTTTTTTATTAATTAAACAAGTTTAAAATTTTATTTTTTACAGCAAACAGAGGCCGTATTATTTGTCTTTTTTGCCATAGTAAGAAAACCCTTTTTTAATAATTAAACAAATTTAAAATTATATTTTTTATAGCTTACTGCCTCTGTTTGTCCTTCAGCGACACAATAAAGACTGCTTCTTCGTCTATTCTCTTGGAAAAAGTTCCTTTTTTGCCATAGTAAGAAAACCTTTTTTTTTATTAATTAAACAAGTTAACATTTTTTTACAGCTTACTGCCTTTGTTTGTCCTTCAGAAATACAATAAAGACTGCTTCTTTCTCCATTCTCTGGGAAAAGTCCCTTTTTTGCCATAGTAAAAAAACCTTTTTTTTGTTAATTGAACAAGTTTAAAATTTTGTTTTTTAAAGTTTTTTGTCCATGATTTGTCTTATAGAGACACTATAAAACCAGTTTAATTATTTTTTTTACAGTTACTGCCACACTTGTTCTGTCCCAGAGAGGCAAGTCTACTTCTTTCATAATTCACTGGAAGAAAAAAGGCTATTTTACATCTGAGTTGTAATTATTAAAAAAAAAAATGTAAATTTATTATTAATAATTAAATTTGAAAATTCTTTCTGCTACTCATTTAAATCTATCTTAGTATTCATATACTTTAGTGCGAGATGAAGTTGGCTATAGCGGCAACAGAGAAACTGTTTCCTTCCTTAATGGAAGAAACTGCTAAAAAGTAAAAAAACAGAGTTTAGAAAATTGTATTAGTTCTTAGGCCAGATTCAAATGAGTGGTTACATTTATAAAAGTATTTAGTATCCGCACTATAATTTTAAGATTTTGTATAAGGTTCTTAGTTTTTAGTATAGGCATTTTGTAAATTTTCATCTAGTCTCTTCTATTATGCACAATAACTAAATATGAGGCAAACATAATAATAAATATTATATTCAGGATACAAAGTGTGTTTTTTTTATAAATAAAACTTGTATCTTTTACACGCATAAGATATAGACAGCTAGATGATTTTTAATGTAAAAGTTTATTTAAAAAAATGTACTTCCACTTTTCTGACTACATAATTACTTTTTATCCAAAGATGCTGGTACTAAATATAGAGATGGCATTTTCATGAGTATGTTATTATAATAATATATCATAATATGTATTAATTAAAAAAAAAAACAGTAATAAAGGATATTGAATGTGGCTGCCAAAATCCCCATTAATAAAAATAAATTTCATTACCCAAAAAAGGGAATATATAAAATTTAAAAACAAAGCAAAACATTTTACCCTTTTGTGTCAAAAAGTAAATCTCTAATGCGTTAATCCACAAAATAAATGGGCCTAAGTAATTTGCATCACCTATTCTCTCATCACTTATTATAAACGCCCATAAATTTTTGGTCAAACTGATTTTACGTACTTAATTAAATATTATCTTGCTATCAACTATTCTGAATCCAAAAATCCCGAATAATAAAATTTTAAATACAAATAAATTTTAAGGCCTGACCTGTGCAACTTTTTACGCTTGAGTGGCTGTGACTGAGGTCAGACGTCTAACAAAATAGTACGTGGCCGTATGTAGTCGAATTTTAGAAATCAAAAGTATAAGTTCTTAAAAAAAATGTTTAAAACATTTGTTTATGTAAGGGAATTATTAAATATCACTTAGAATATTACTTTATGACTCTTTCTACATAAAATTTTTCGATTTAAACAGCATGCCATGTGATAATACAAGCAACACCAGCACACGGACTATTTGCGGCACATCAAAGATTCTAATAGATCTCTGAACTGGACTTTGCCCTACGGTCTCTCGCTAGCACTGTACACTCGAGACACTCTTTATCTCAGCCAATCTCAGAACGGTCGGAAGGAGAAAATCACGAAATGTGTAAACGCGGGTCGCTCTGAACGCAAAATATGAGAAATCTTTAGAGAGAAAAGTTAATCAAGCTGCTGAAGAAGAAACTGTTGGGAATACGTTCAGTTAACTACTGGTGAAGAAAAAAAATGGGTCTGGTATTGGGTTTTAAAGAAACGAACGATAGAGAGAATCTTGTGTTAACTGGTTAAAATATGCTGCAAAACTGATATTTGGAGTGTCCATTCTTTTGGAGATTTATTCGCTTTGTTATTCAAAGTAGGAAAAAACTTTAAATTTTTTTATAATTTAATCAGTATCTATTGCTTTTATTTTTATACTATTTAGAATTTAAATTTTTGAATCATTGTACACTCACAAACGCTTATGCTAAGTCTTGGACTCGAACCCAGGGCCACACGACTGCCAGGCAGATATATACCCACCGCGCTGCCCGGACCGGCAGTTATTTTTTCTTAAGACGTAGAATTCTATATATTCTATGTAGTCCTAAATCTGAAAGGAATCTAAAATATCTTAACCAGCTGGTTAAGTATTTCATTTAAAATTTTAATTTTTGGTACGGGGAGTAATTTTTTTTTATCTAATAAAATTTTTTTCGAAAGTTTAAGTGTACTAGTTTAACTTTCACTTTAAACTAGTTTATAACCTCTGATCCCACCCAAGTACCCCATTCAGCCAATCAGATCCCTGTTGTAACCCAAATCCGTTGTTTAAAAAAAAAAATACTATTATTACTTTATTCTCTGGGTATGGCCCCTAATTTTATTATAAATTAAATTATAGTTAAATTAAATATTATCTTGCTATCAACTATTTGAATTTCTAACTCAATAAAACTAAACCCAAAAATCCCGAATAATAAAATTTTAAATACAAATAAATTTTAAGGCAGGACCTGTGTAACTTTTTACTAATTTTAATATTACTCTACTGAGCAATATATTTATAAAAATGTCTTAAATAATTATTAAAATGATATATATAAAATATTTACAATATTTTTATAATTGCAATATACATAATTATTATTGGAATTTACATCTGAAATATATAGGAACCTCGGTAATTAAAAATTATATTCTTTTAGGGATTTTTTATTAAAAAATAAGCACATCGTCGCAGAGCCACCGATGGTAAAACAAGACTAGAATTGGTCTGGATTTTGCAGTATTTAGCCTCTTGTTTGTGTGTGTTAATTTTTACCGCGCTATTGTCTCCAATCGAATATAGGATGATACAAGCTACTATTGACCGTTTTTTCTTCCAAAATTTGTTTTCCTTGATGTGAACTGATTTATTTAATTATTAGGTCTTTACTTTTGAGAACTTCACAATATTTTAAAAGCGGCCGTTAAACTTAACTTTTCTTTTTTTTTTGAGTTTCACTACATTGTTTATTTCTACCATATTTACCTTTGTATTTCACCATAATTGAAAACAATACAATAACACTTGTACTATAATTTTAATAAAAAATATATTTCTTTTAAATTAATATTTTTTTAGAAAACGTAAATTTAAGAAGTCACTAATAACCAATTAATGACATAATTTTTAAAACCATGAAAATAGAGATTTTATTTATTTTTTATAATCATTTTTTTTTTAATTTCAATATAAGATCTTTATTAAAAGGCAACAGGCTTTTTTGTAACATTTATGTGCATGTCGTGTAGTAAGAAAATTATATTATTATTTTTATTTATTCCCTCAGTGGCGTCAACGACTAATCAAAAAAGCCGTCATATGGGAGATCCCACGGTTTAACCCCACAAATAATAATGCACTATAATAATAATTAGAGGGCAAATGGTCATCACACGCTATCACTGAATTATGCTGCGATTACGATGTTAGTTTCTATGGTTATAGCCCTGACACTTATATAACTACAAAAGGGGTTTCCCCATAAAAGCTTTAAATATATTGGGTGCTATCTACGTGAATTTCTAATAAAAGATAGTTTTAATTTTAAAAAAAATATAAGTAACTTACAATTAACTTTTAATATATCAAAATAATGTAATAGAATAAAATGTATTTCACGCAAGCTTCTTAAAAGAAATGAAGAGTTAATGAAAAGATGATATGAAAAATATGATATGATAATAAGATGAAATGAAAAAACAATGTTAACGCACGTTTGTGTTATGTTATGATATGTTATGATGTTAAAATTTTCATTCGCAACGTAATAAGATTATATTTTCAAGGACAGAGCTGGTGTAGAGGTAATACCACGTCCATGCGAAGGACATTAAAGCTAAAAATGTAGGTTCTGCATTATGCCGAAATTTGAACAAACAATTTTAAAAGTAACTTTAGAATTCATATTAACATTTAAGGACTCCTCGTTTTTACATTTAATTCCATTTGATCCATTTTATTTGTCCAACTTTTTCATAGGTTTCTCAATAATTTCAAAGTGCAATTATAGCAAAAGCATTGTAAGATTGTTAGATTTCAGAGTCACAGGTATTCGTATACTAATTTTACAAAATTATACTCCCTTAAATCGAGATATATGACGGGCATGATATTATATTAATTGATTGCCTAACTATTCTCATTATCCCATATTTTTAGTATTTGGATAACGGTTTAAAACAATATAAAAGGAGTAATTGAATGATTGGATTTTCAATCTTGTTTTTAAAAGATGAATTTAAGAAGATTGCCTCGTAGATTTTCTTAAAGTGTACCCTCTGACACTGATGTACCCTTTGATTGAGGCCTACGGAGAAACTATTAATTAACCTAGCTACCTTCTTGTATATGAAAATTTTAAAAGTTGTAATTGAAAAATTTTAAAACAAATCTATTATCTATCATGGCATAATCTTTTTAAGGAAGGAAATTTATTTAAAAAACCTTATTTGCTTGCTTTTGTAACATGCTCCGCTCCGGGAGGTACGAGAACCAAACCGAAGGCTACATGGCTAACAAATTATATACGAGAATTACAAAATATAAAAGACAAGCCGTGGCAAAAATATAAATAAACAAAAACAAGCAGATATTTAATAAACTTTTAAAAACCTCTGAAATAATTTGCACAGTGATGTATTAGAACAAAAATTTAATTCTTATTATTAAACAAATTTGTTCACTTAACTAATCAAAATATTACTTAGAATAAGTTACGAATTAAAGTAAAAACAAAACATAATATTATAATAATAATGTTTTTTTACTAGGAATGTAAAATTACTTTATTTTAACTATTTAGATAATACATTTTTTTATTCTACGTGATCTATTTATATATTTTATAGCTATTAAAATTATTCCAGTAAAAATTCTAAAAGGGTGTCAGCATAGCTTTAAGTGTAGCCTCTATTTTCTACCATCAAATCAAATATAATGCAGCAAACACTTGTTTATTTTGAACTTTTTTAATAATTAAGGAAGAAGTCCATTCTGAAGTGGAGACAATATAAAATTGAAAAGTTAGTAGGGGAAGTTTTTTCTCCACAAATAAAACGCTAATTTTCTAATTTCAGGAGTTATGCATTTCGGCAAGTGTTCTTGCCATCAACAAACAATATTGTTTGTTATTGTTTAGCATTTGTGTATGTGTTAAGTAACCCAAGTCTGATGATGGCAAGAACACTTGCCGAAATGCATAACTTCTGAAATTAGAATTTTTTTTTTCCTTCAAAATTTTCTTATTAAAAAAGTTAGCCTAAGTTGTTACTTAGGTAACCAACTTTTGTATGAAACATTTTTTCAATTAACAGGCAGCTTCTTTGTGTTGACAAAATATCGTGAAAAATACTCAAGGACAGTATAAATATAGTCTTATGTAAATACTGGTAAAGTTTAAATTAAAATTAAGATCACAAGCAATAAGAATATGGAAAATTGCAGAACCGACCATTTTTAAAATTTTATTCATATTATCCTTCGTGGGCCTCAGAGATGCTGAAAATCCAAATTCTTACCTGGCATATGCAGAGTAAAAATATTAGACTGCCGTATACCTTTACTAAAACATAAATTAAGAATGTTTAATAGATTGTTTATATGTAACGTTGCCAATATACCGATATGAAAATGAGAGCGCTGAGCTTAGAAAATACATGTACTCAATCCCTGTTACATCTGCAAGTTCTCTCCTATCGTAACGTTCCCCTTTAACTTGCTTGCGAACTTGGCTTCTACTAAACGAAATATATCGATTATATTATTTGACTTTCAACAACCGGATATTGGTAAGAACAATTCTTAACAGGTGGTGGAGGGCGAATACATGTCCTTAAATATGTCTATATAAATTAAGTAACGATACTACGGCAATCTGTTTTTAAAAAAAAACTTTATTCAAATTAGATATGTCCTATACAGTACAGAGTTAATTCTAGACTAAAGAATAAATTTACGTACAATAAAAGTTAAAGCTTATAAAATGCTGAAAATAGGAAAAGGCAAATGATGATTCAGCAAGCTGGTTGGTATTGTACAGTTTCTTATAAGTTAAATAGGGATAATATATAACTTATATGCAATCAACGAAAAATAGTATAATTATTCCTATTTTTCGCCTCCAAGGGTGAGGAGGGTTATATGTAGAAAGACAGACGGGGCAGAGGATTTTTATCATTTCACTCTTCTACTTAATATTTTAGCCAATCGAACTTTAAAAATAATAACTCGTTTAGAGCACCTTCTTTTACACAACGGATTTAAACACATCTCGTTGGAAACGTTGTGTCTCGAACACGTTGGAAAACGTTTTTTCGTGGCCAAAAAGCAATTTATATTAGGATCGAATGGCTCAAATTTTTGTTACACTATTATACATAAAAAAATATTCCTATTTTTACTAGCTAAGGTGCATCAAATAGCGTACTTTTTCATAATTTTTCCTAAAGTTTTTCACAAAGTTATGCACGCATTATTAGGATTAGATTTTTTTGAATAATTTGCTGAAACAATAAATTCTGATAAGTGTTTTATTTGTAGATAGATGACAATAAAGTTATTTTGATTATTGAATCTAGAAAGTATAATTATCTAAAATTACCCGTCAGATGTATTTCATTCATGGCGAATAAATAAAGGCATTAAATATTGCAATATAGTTAAAGCCAAAAAGACTGTGACCAAGTAAACTTGGAAAAGAAGTTTCTTTAAAAAAGAAACTGGAACCTTCGAGCAACCAATAAATAATAAACTTTGTAAACATATTAAATACCCGCTATGAAAAATATTATTCCTAAATATGAAAGATTAAGAGAACAATCACAAAATTTGCGGTTTTACAAAAAATTTCAAAAAAAATATTTGGATTAAAATTTTTACTGGATTTGTTATGGCAATAATATTATATTTTCACTTAGTAAAAATCTCTATTTTATAAACAAAAATATTAGCATACCAATGCTTTGTATAGGTACACATTTATGAAATGGTGAATGCGTGGCAGGAGAACAGTGCGGTTGGCAGTCGTTAAAAAAATATTACCAAATTGTTTATAGGAGCGTTAGCTAGCGTTTAGCTAGCGTTTAGCTGAGCGTTGTTTATAGACTATGTATATGTCTATGTATATGTCCGTCACCTAGAGCTCGAAAGTCAGTAATTTTTTTTCAGGTACCCACAAAGAGAGTGGTACCGACTTAAAGTCAAAAATTGGTAAAATCGTAAAAATTCCTTTCTCCGGCGAGAACTTAATTTTAAAGCTTTTAAATGACTTGAAATTTTTAGGCATGAGAGTTAATGGAGGCTTAAGAACTGTATACTTTTTGGGTCAGATCCGCATACAGGGTGATTTATTATAAGCGATCAAAATTAAGTAAAAAAAAAATCAAAATGGTGCAGAGGCTAAAAGACAATTTTTATAAAAAAAGTTTTTTGGCAAAAAGACTTAGTTTTATGAGAGAAATAACATATTTAAAGCTTAAAAAAAAATTAACGAGTTCTAGCATTTTTACTTTTTTGGAATTTGCCGCCAAACGGAACTTATTTCGGAGAAAAGGTTTTTATTAAAAAATAGGTTTATCTTTTGGCGTTAAAACGTCATATAACCGAAAATTTTGTGAGCCATACAGGGCGAGCAATAATAAATTTTCCCCATGAAGGTCCGAAAAATTGAAAATATTAAATCATATTTTATTTAATAACTTTTTAGGGGTGGCACTTGGAAATTTCATACTTTTACAACATTTTTAGTACTTTTTAAGACCTTTTTTCTGATATACTCTACAAGCAACTATGTAAAGTAGTTTTTGCTCTACACCTTTTTTTAACTTTGACGTTTAATACTGGCATACCTATGCAATATAAGAAAACCATTTTTGCCCTCAGACACGCGGAATTTATCTGGCTATAATCCACTAAATACCGTTTTGTTTCAAATATTACCATTTTTCAGGAAAATGCGGTGCTGGGCTATCAGGGTACAATAAGGTCTAGCACCCAACAAGCGCGTCTCCATTGCAACGAGAACGGCGATTATCGCCGAAAAAAAACTTTTTATAATCACTAAAATCAATTGGAGTCGGTCCAGAATTGATGTTAATCTGTTCCTAAGGCTTTATACTATTTTTCCATGTACAAGTCATAAGATAAGAACCTTTTTTTAAACCCTAAAACATCGTCTGAAAATGGTTGATTTTGACTCTACGGGCGATTTTAATGCCGACTTTTACGGCTGTTTTGACAACATGGCGTCAACGTGGATAAATCGGCTCGGACTTGCTTCTTATTTTCATTGATAAAATGCTTAAAATAGCTCAGAACTTTCTGAAATTGGTATGAAATTATTCAAGGGACTCTGGAGAATCCTATTATGTGGATATCTTTTACAAAGTCGTCTTGCTTTAGCCGTGTTAATTCGGAAAAGTTTTGAAGTTTTAGAATTTACCGTGTTTTGGGTGCGGGGTTTAATGTGGACTATTTATTTATTTTAACACAAAATCTAACTGTGGATCATTGTTATTATCATTTGAATTGTAAAGAAAACGCAAGCGCTAAAGGTAAGCCTATAGCTTTAATGTAATGACAAGCTAACTAAATTAACTAACTAAATTAAGAACACTGCCCTCGCTATACAGTTTACTAGTAATTTGCATTTCTTCGGCGGCGTCGCCTGGCGGTATACACGAAAATGTTCGTTCATACTACAAAGGTTTTAAACAAGAAATAAATGTCAAAAATATATATAAGTGTTATTAAACATGACCCCCAACTTCAAGACACTAGGCTTCAAACACACAAAGTTTGACAAACACAAAGTCTAAAGTCTATGCTTCCGGTAATGAACATATTTTTTGATAATTAAATTTAATTTCACCACTGGGTCTTTATTGTAGCTACTCTTGGGATACCGTCTCTTCCCGGGTAAATCTGGATGATTCGGCCAAGCTTCCAATGCGTTGGTGAGAGGATCTTCTTTTGTAACTACTAAGGTGTTCTCCTTTAGGCTGCTTTTTCATTTTGTCCGGATTTGAAACTCCGACAAAAATTCCTTACTTCACCTTTTCCAAAAATGGAGCCGCATATACTAGATATGCTGATAAAGGGACAATCTGTTTTCTGCAATAGTACTGACGTCATACTCTGGCACTGAGGTGAGAGATTTACCGGTAAGAAAATGTGCTGGAGTTAAGGGAACAAAATCGTCTGAATTAGAGGATAAGGGCGAGAGAGGTCGTGAGTTGAGTACGGATTCCACCTGCACCAATAGTGTATAAAAACGCTCGAAGGTGAGTAAGGTATCACCTATAGCTCTTTTAAGATGGTGGTTGGTACTTCGAGCTCCTGCTTCCCACAAACCCCCGAAGTGAGGAGAGTATAGTGGAATAAACTTCCAAGTAATATTGGCCATATTAGCATACTCTTCAATGTCATTCTTATGATCTCTGAAAAATTTGCCTAATTCTTTTAGCTCAGAATTAGCTGTCACAAAGTTTTAACCATTATCCGAGAATATCATGGAAGGGCAACCACGACGACTCGAGAATCTGCGGAAAGCCATGATAAATGCATCTTTTGATAAGTCAGATACCAAAGTATCCTAAGTGAATGGATTTAGTTACAAAACACACGAATAAACATATATACGACTTAGTTGTGCGCCCCGATCGACCCATCTTTTCTCTAGTCAGTATAGGACCTGCATAATCCAAGCGTACCATTTCAAATGGCTGTCTAGGATTTAGCCTTTTAATGGACAAGTCGCCCATCATTGGTCTAGAGATACTAGAATTAAATCTAAAACATTTTATGCATTTATGCGTTATTTGTTTACATTGTGATCTACCATGTATGGGCCAAAAACCATTACGAATGTTTGCCAGCAATTGCTGAGAGTCACAATGAAATAATCTAATATGCTCACTCTGAAGAATTAGTTTTGTAAGGTTAAAAAACCTGGTACCGCAGTAAACATCTGCGGGGGTTTAGCAACCTGTCAGGCGCGTCTCCAGGTGACGGATAGGAGAACGGCCGGAAAACTAGAAATGGTTCCGGTTAACGGTGACTATAAGGGAAGCCAACGGGCCTACACCCGTCCAGGCCAACTGAAGGTCATCGTCGCGGACCAGCTATATATCGTAAACCGCCCATTCTGCGCAACGACCCCCATGATCCTGAAAGGGAGCGTGGGGTACGTGCTGATGAGCGGCACGGGGGTCTGGGCTTAACCACCCGGACCGCGTGGTGAGAACACTAAAATCTCCCAATTCTTAGGATATGGCGCGCTCCAAGGGATGTAAGACTGGGGGGAAGCCCAATCACTAGCGGCCAACCCTGGGGAACAAGACGCACCCCATTGTATACAGCCTTACCCCTGCATGCGGGGCTCTGCAGGGGTGGACCACCCTTTCCCTAGCTACTCGTGAGAAAATCTATGATGGACCAAGATACCCAAAATACCAAAGAAGGGGGCCAAGAGCAACCTCTGCCAGCAATGGCGGGACCGAAAATAACCGCTGTTGAGAAGTCAACGGCGGGGCCGCAAGGAACCGCCGCTGAGAAAGCCAAAGAGGGACCTGCCGGGAGGAAACGACCGTCGGGGGTTCAAAGACGAAAAGCCAAACTGTTGGTGGCCAAGGGAAGGGGGGGACGGGGCCCAAAGAGGCACTGACACCCACCCAGACCAAGGCCAATACGAGCGAGACGCAAAAACGACATCGCTCGGAGGGAGAAACTCCGCCGGAGTCAAAAAGACCCAGGAAGAAGCCCAGGGGCCCAAGACGGGAACCAGGGCTGTCCTATCGGGATGCTGCGGCGGGGTTTCAAAGAATGGCCATAACAGCTAAAAAATACCCCGAGGCATTCGTCTCGGAGGAGCAGGCAAACACCCTAAAGGGCTGGCTGCTCAACAAAACGCTCGCTCTGCAGAGCGGATCACAAATTGCGCCCAAGTTTGCAGGCATAAGCCACGGTGGGGAAATCCTTCACATCACCTGTGTCGACGAGTCAACTAAAAATTGGCTCGTCGAACTGGTGCAGAAGAAAACTCCCTGGGAAGGAGCTGAACTCCAGATAACGGAGGACGGCAAACTTCCCAGACCGGTGAAGCAATAACCTGGGTGCCGGGACCTACTGAGGGACCGAAAGCACTCCTACACAAGCTGGATGTTCAAAACAACATCAACACCAGCTTGTGGAAAGTGCTCGATATGAGGAAGGATCAGGACGACAAGGGTTGTTTGGTAACGCTCCTCATGGACGAGAAATCCTGGGCCAAAGTAAAGGAAGCGAATCAATCGCTATACCTCAACTTTGGCAGCATAAAGATCAGACTCTCGGCCAGCAGCCAAGAGAAAGAGAAGAGGGACCAGGCAACCCCTATGGAAACAGAGGGATTGCCGGGAACCTCTTCTTCCTAAAATCGCTCTCCGCAATGGGTGTGAGGCTGATACAAATAAACCTCCACCACTGCAAAGCAGCCACTGCAGCCTTACAAAAATGCATAGCCGACAATAATATTCAGATAGCCCTGATTCAGGAACCTTATACTTATAGGGGCCAGATAAGGGGACTAGAAAACCTCAACGGGAGACTAGTGTCAGACCCAAAAGAGAGACCTAAGAAGCTGTATCTTTATAAGAAAAGATAGAGACCACACCGCTGTGGGAGTTTTGTGACAGGGACACAGCGGCGGTCAAAGTGCAAATCAAAACAGCGAAGAGGAGCTACGATACAATAATAGTATCAGCATACTTTCCGCGCGATCAACAAGGGGAACCACCTCCGACAACAGTTCGGAGGTTGATAGACCATCAAAGATTGGAAAACCTTATAATAGGCTGTGACGCCAATGCTCACCACACTATCTGGGGAAGCACTGGAACAAACAAACGAGGCGAATCATTATTAAATTACTGTGCTGCCTCCGGTCTAAATATACTTAATGTGGGGGAGGAACCGACCTTCGTCAACATACTCCGCAGAGAAGTAATTGATCTAACCATTGGCAAGGGACGCATCTGCGACCTCGTTAAAAAATGGCATGTATCTGACGAACCAAGTTTGTCGGATCACAGGTACATAAGATTCGATCTAGAATCTATGGATACAAATCCGGAGACCTACAGAAACGCCAGGAAAACGGACTGGGACCTCTTCAATAAGATACTAGGACGCGAACTGGAGAACTGTCCAACGGAGGCAAAAGACAATGTAGAGCTCGAAGTGCTGACAGAGTCAGTCACTGAGGCTATTAAAGTTGCTTTTGAAAATTCATGTCCACTAAGCAAACCACGTCAAGCAGAGAACACCTCATGGTGGAACCAAGAATTGGGCGAGCTAAGGAAGACAGTAAGAAAGCTTTTTAACAGAGCCAAAAGAAGTGGCGAGTGGAATCTATACAGACAACACTTAACCAGGTACAATGATGCTATAAAAAGAGCAAAGAAAAAAGGGTGGAGGAAGCTATGCCGGGACCTAACAGAGACACCAGCATATGCTAGACTCCACAAGGCAATATCCAAAGGGCCACAACAAACCCTAGGCTCTTGTCTAAAACCCGATGGAGAATATACGACAACCGAGGAAGAAACGCTTGTCTTAATGCTGAACACGCACTTTCCGGGATCGAAAATTCTCCATCAACCAGAACATACCCAGGACCCAACTCCTATCATTTCGAACAGGGGCAAAAGGGAACACTGGGAACTAGCAAAAAAGGTAGTAAACTACGAGAAGGTTAAATGGGCGATAAATTCCTTCAAACCATTCAAATCTCCTGGAATGGATGGCATAATGCCAGCCATGTTACAGCGGGGTAGCGAACTGCTGCTGCCTGCACTATGTAAAATAATGCGGGCAAGTCTAGCCACGGCGCATATACCAGAGAGTTGGAGGGACGCAAAGGTAGTATTTCTACCAAAGACAGGACGCGACTCCCATTCGAAACCTAAATCCTTCCGACCAATCTGCCTTACATCATTCCTCCTAAAAACAGAGGAAAAGCTCATAGAAAGGCATATCAGGGACAATGTATTACGGGTCAACCCTCTACATCGACACCAGTATGCCTACCAAACAGGTAAATCTTGCGAATCGGCGATTCACGAGATAACCCAGAGGGTCGAACAATCTCTGAACAACAAAGAGATCGCCCTAGGAGCTTTCTTGGACATTGAGGGAGCATTCGACAATACATCATTGACTCAATCAACCGTGGGATAGCAGCACGAGGAATACATCCCATGATTGGCGGCTGGATAACCCAAATGCTAAATCATAGGAGAGTAGCAGCAAATCTCAACAGCACAACGGTTAAGGCCAAAGTGTGCAGGGGAAGACCGCAAGGGGGCGTACTGTCACCGCTGCTATGGAACCTTGTATCGGACAGCTTGCTGACACGAATGGAGAGGCAGCTTATCCTCGCAATAGGATATGCTGACGATATAGTCATCCTTACACGAGGGGGTAGTCAGGCTCATGTATTCGAAAAAATGCAAATAGCCCTGACTACTGTCGAGCACTGGTGTGAGGAAGAACAACTAAGGGTAAATCCCACAAAAACTACTCTGGTTTCCTTTACCAAAAGAAAGAAACTAGAGCCCATTAGAAACATAAAATTTTATGGAGAAAATCTGCGACTTGAAGACGAGGTCAAATATCTAGGTATAACCCTGGATAAAAAACACAGCTTCAAGAAGCATGTAATCCAGGCTACAAATAAAACCACGAAAACTCTTATGTACTGTAAGAGAATGTTCGGTAGATCATGGGGACTCAAACATGGTCACCAAAAATGGTACATTGGATGTACACGACAATGGTTAGACCCATTATTACATATGCAGCACCTATATGGTGGCATGCGGCAGAAAAGAGGACTGTAATACAGATACTCAACAAAACACAACGAATAGCATGTCTGGGCATAACAGGAGCGATGTCAACAACGCCGACTGCTGCCCTAGAGAACCTGATAGGACTAAGCCCGCTACACTTAGTGGTACGGGCTGAAGCTATATCGGGGGCGAAAAGACTGCTGTCAAATGGCGTAACAATCCTATCGAAAGATGGGCACAATGCCTTATTTGACAAGATATAGGACCTTGTGCGCCTGGCCCTGAACAGAAAAGAACAAACAGAACCAAGGTCACATAGCTAGACAAACCTTTTGTCATCAAAGAGAAAAGGGGACCACTGGACGCAGAAGCGGACAAGCTCAGGCAAAGATAACCTCTTTTCAGTATGGCACACGGCAACCAAACGATCCAAGATCGGGGTAGCTGTGGGCATGGTGGAGGACGAACAACAGGGCAGACAACTCATGCTAAACCTGGGCCTGGAAACAACCAATTTACAGGCAAGCATAATAGGAATATAAACCTGTGTCCAACTGATGAGAGAAGGGCTGCCAAGAGGCAAAACCTTCGCAATTTTCACAGGAGACCAGGCTGCAACACTTGCACTACAACAGTTCGAGACTAAGTCAAGGACTGTGCAAAACTGCTGGGAGGATCTCAGGAACCTCGCCGAAGCGCAAAATAGGCCAGAAATAATCCTAGCAGAGAATATGGGCAACAATAAGACTGCAAGAAGGGCTATCCAACTTGCAACTCAGGGAGCCAGCAACAGCCTGGTAGGCCCTGAACCAACATGTTGTGTCAACGATAAGACCTGGAAGAGGGAAATCGGCAACTGGCTAACAAACCAGAACAAATCCTACTGGGAACAGCTGCCAAAGATGGAACAATCCAAACAACTTATAGGCAGCCCACCCTTCAAGAAGGGTGAGAACATACTGGGCCTCTCCAGACAACAACTGCGAAGGGTCGCGGGTCTATTTACAGGCCATGCGCCCAGCAGGAAACACCTGCATACGCTAGGGAAATCAGTTACCTCGCTATGTAGGGGATGCAATGAGGAGGACGAAACAACTCTTCACATACTGTGCTTCTGTGAAGCATTTAATCAAACCAGGGCAACATTCCTGGGGGAAGAGAAACCCTCACTAGAGGGTATAAGAAATCTACCACTGGGCACAATACTGGACTTCCTTGAAGCTACAGAATTGAACCTGTGGGACTAAACATATGGGACACAATAGGACTGCTTCTTAGCAGACCGCAGTGTAGGGAGCCACAAGGCACCACCCAGCGGTGGAGTTTTATATTGTATGTTTTTTTATATTGTATGTTTTAAAAATACCAAAACTTTTTTGTACCCCTGTATAATAAAGTTCTAGTAAAAAATTTTGATTATCCAATCTTTTCTTGTGAAAAAAGTATTCTTAGTAAATGTCGGCCTGAGAATCCGTTTATTAGATATCTTAATTTTAAAATCTAGATTCTTCTTTCTAAACAAATTGGCTGACCTCCGGGATCCAGTAACTTTTTACGTACTGTCAAAGTAACAAATTTAAACGCTTCTGACGCTTTTTACAAGCTTCTCAATTACTCCTAAAATAAATCAACGTTTTTTAATTACATATTTGTATTTGGTGTGTTTTCTTACAACTTATAAAATGATGTGTTTTCTTACAAATATAAACCATAATGGCTCAAAGACCAAGAAATGGCGGATATGTTTTTGATGTTTTGCAAGTTTTAAATATTATTGTAAATGGTAAATACCTGTCAATTCTTAACTAGGAAAATGTGACACCAATGCTAGTTTAGCCGCTAGACGCTATACCCAGACATTCCCAAACCGATTTTATCCCAAAAGAAAATATTTTTTAAATTTGATTAACTGCCTAAGGGAGACTGGAAGTTTCAGCGAAAGACGGAAGGGTAATTGCGGCGGATCTCATGCGATGCATTCAGGGCAAGAGAAAGAAATTTTAAGAATTGTCGAAGAATCACCAAACATTAGTACTAGGGTTTTGGCTGAACGGGTGGAAAATATTGGGAACACCGAGACACATCATATTTTATGGAGTCAACAACTTTACCCAATTCATCTTCAAAAAGTACAGGGTCTTTTACCCGACGATCCCGAGGCAAGACTTGCTTTTTGTAGATGGTTATGTGAAATGAATAAGAGAAATGTGGATTTTATAAGGGCGATTCTGTTTACTGACGAAGCCACGTTCACGAGAAACGGCATGACAAATATCCATAACGCACACATATTGGCTGGCTGAAGAGAATCCCAGGGCCATAGTTGAGACACATCATCAAGTGGGCAGGTCTTGTGGATAACTTTCTTTTAGGACCTGTCATTTTACCAGGTAATTTGACTGGTGATCAATTTCTGTTGTTTCTACAAGAAATACTGCCCGATTTGCTTGATGCTTTGCCTCTAAATTTAAGACAAAATCTTGATTTCAACTCAATGGTGCTCCGGCTCAATTTGCTATAAATGTTAGGAACTATTTACATCAAGTATTTTCTAATCGCTGGATTGGTAGGGATCGAGATGCTCCTGTTCGTGGCTACGTCGTTCGCCCGACCTTACACCTTTGGATTTTTCAGTCTCAGAATCTATAAAAGACTTTGTGTATATAGTTCCGATTTTAAACGAAGATCATTTAAGGGAAAGAATCAAACATCAAAGAACCAAATATTTTTCAAAGCCTTAGATTTTCATTAATAAAAAGAGCTCCTATGTGTATACAAACAAATGGAGGTCACGTTGAACAAATAATTTAGGGTGAATATTTTATGATTTTTATTAAAATAAGTAATTTAGCATTAATTTAGAAAAAATAATTTACGTTTATTTTGTTAACTTGTTAAAATGTATTTAGATTTTAAAATTAAGATATCTAATAAACGGATTCTCAGGCCGACATTTACTAAGAATACTTTTTTTACAAGAAAAGATTAGATAATTATAATTTTTTACTAGAACTTTATTATACAGGGGTACAAAAAAGTTTTGGCATTTTTAACACATGCAATATACCGCAGGTGGCGCCCTCTGCGAGGTATAGAAAATCCGTGAACGGATTTCAATTTCTCGTTTCAAAAAACCCCTTCAGACTAAATTTTAATTTAACATCTTATGAAACACTCGACTTATTCAAAAAAAAAAACGATTTTATATTTCTCATTTTAACGCCCTGTATATTGAATACCGAGAGCCCAATTAAAAAATGGCATAACGAAAGTCGCATTATTTTGGTCTACCCTATATGTGGCCGGCGGATTGGCCTCCTTTTTCCGGACACCCTGTATAACGGAAGACTTTCGTCCCATGATAACTTTTTCAGCCAAAGTTTTTGTAAAAGGATTTTTCCCACAATTATGCAAGGACTTAGGAGACCTAAAGGGTCAAAAATCTGGGAGATTCTGGATAAAATTTCACGCTTTGATACAGGCTCTTTAGAATATTGGGAGCTCAGTCTTTTGTCTAAACTAACGAAAAATGATGGAACTTTTAGCAGAATGGGTAGATTTGGATATATATTTTTCACTTATAGTAGCGAAAGCGAAATTTGGGTCCGGTAAAGTGAAAAGGACGTCTAAAAACCATTTTTTTTTTAATTGTTACATAGAATGTTGAGTTTGAACATTTTATTAATAAAAAAGTGAAAATGAAGTAAGAAAATGCAAAATTTTAAAAATTATAAAGGATTTTCTATTTAGAACGTACTAGTTACGTAGAATTCACAATTACACCCGGATTAACTACACTCTATTTGCGACTAGCCATCATGTTAATCATTGTAGATGCTATCAATTTAAATTTAAAGCCTTAAGTAACCAAATTCTGTAACTTTACATCACTTATTTAGGTCATAAACACAAATTTCCACACGCAAATCAAGATATCAAATATGTAAATACGGATTAATTCATAAATAAAAAAGACTATCAAACTGGCGCACATGTGGAGTTGGAGTTAGAACCATGGGTTGGTGCTAAATAGTGGCTTAGGTAGTCGTTTGAGCCCTATTTAGAGAATAGGATAATAGTTTGGAAATGGAAATTATAGTCACCAACACGGACGGTCCCTTTAACTTTACCGGACCCAATCTATTTGAATTTGAAATAAAAGACTTTATTATTAATATTATTATTATTATTATTGTAACGAAATTCACGAATACACTTTTATTGTCAACGTCAAAACTCTAACCTAATTCGCCTATGTTGTTTAATTGTTTCCAAAATAAAAGCTAATTGAACAATTAAAACTGTAATGAAAGACATTTCATTGTCACGAAGCGCGTCCCTTTTAAAGCCCGATGGAACAGTTTCAAAATATTTAGAATTTCTTCATTGTTTGTGCCCAAAGAAACCAATAATTTTAGGAGAATACTAACAGCAAGCAAGCAAGTATAAAAATTCTACAAAATTTAAAATACAAGGATTTTCGTAATACTCCTCCTCTTTCAAGTTTGATCGTCCCAATTTGATCAATCAACACCTTTCGAGATATCGGAGTCATGATAAGGCGCTAACCGGACGATGTTTATAATTTTCATCTTCGTCGTCGGACGTCGCTGGATTCGGTACACTACGTCGTTAATTTTTGTGATCACATGAAACGGACCTTTCCAATCCTTCTGAAGCTTTGGTTACTTGCCCTTCATCCTCCGTGGATTATATAACCATACTCTGTCGGTAAAATTCGCCTTTACGTCATAACGTGATTTCATTTTGTTACTTTCTAGATGAAGTTTATCCCATGCCTTTTCATGCACCATTTGTAAACGCTGTTGTAGACGTACTCTTCAAGGCATTCCGTCTTGTCGGGTCTCCCAGTAATAATGTCCAAAGGTAAACGAAATTTAACACCAAATACAACCTTTGCCGGGCTTTTTGCTGTAGGGTTGGGGATAGAAGAACTATATGCCAATAGGAATGGTTGTATACAGATATCCCACTTATTTTGCTTGGAGTGTACCACCATTCTTAAATAGGTTTCCTTGTGCGATTAAATGTTTCAACCATTTCATCAGACTCAGGGTGTAGGGAAGTTATGCGGGTCTTATTAATTCCCAAAAACTGGCATACTTGTTGGAATATTATGACTCAAAGTTCCTTCCTTGGTCTGAATATCTCTGGGGACACCAAATTGACAAATCCAGTTCTGGAACAGCACTTCAGCTACTATCGTTGCTTCTTAGTTTGGAATCGGATAAGCCTTGGGCCACTTACTAAGGTAATTCATAGCTACAAGACCATATCGATTTCCGGAGCTACTAGTAGGAAATGATCCTGCTACGTCTATGGCAATTCGTTCAAAGGGTGCACCAACAATTAACTGCACCATTTTTCCTCTGGTCCGGGTTCTTGGGCCCTTACTTGACGAACACTCTCACACTGTCGGCACCAGCGTTCAACATCTTCATGACTGTTCATTCAGTAAAACCGTTCTCTCACTTTTGTCAAGTTCTTACTAACTCCAAAATGTCCTTCGTCATCACCGCCACGGGCAGCTTCAAGAACTTCTTGAATCCGTTTTGGAGGAAGGACTGTCAGATATGTCTTTTCTTTTCCATCTATGCTCTCAAGATTCCTTTTTCGATTCAATATCTTGTATAACCAACGAATTCCATATAAGCTTTTAGTTCTGGAGATTTTTCAGAAATATCGTTTCATTCTGGTTTTGAAATTTCCCGATACTTCAGTTCGTAAATAAGATCAAATACTGGGTTATCACACTGATCCTGGAATAAACTAGCTGCGTCCCACCTTCAGGACTGTTAAAGCCAAGACAATTTCAAATAAGTATCTCTGGATGCTGTTTTGATTCTTTTTTAAGATAATATTGACATGTTTAAATGCAGAGTCTTCTCGATAAGGCATCGGCATTTTGGTGATATTCGTCTTTTCTATGTTCTATTGTAAAGTGATACTCTTGTAATCGTTGAAGCCACCTTGCTATTTGTCCTTTAAGGTTTTTGAAGTGAAACAGCTATTTCAGAGAGGCATGGTCAGTCCTAAGGATGAATCGTTAACCATACATATATTTATGGAAATATCAAAAGCTTTTACTGCTGCAAATAACTTTCGTCTGGTGATACAATAGTTTCTTTCTGGTTTTAATAGCGTTTTACTGAAATAAGCTATTACTTGCTCGCCATCATCATATTTCTCTGATAGGATGGCTTCAATTCCAACATTGCTTGCTTGCATCTGTATCTAAAATAAAAGTTTGTCCAGGTATCGGATACGTTAAAATTGGAGATGTGCACAGTGCTCTTTTTAACCCTTGAAATGCTTCTTCACAGTCTGCTGACCAACTAAATATCATTTTGTCTTCCGTGAGCTTATGTAGAGGCTTTGCAAGGTTAGCGAAATTTCTTACAAATCTTCTGTAATAGGTACAAAGGCCCAGAAAGCTTCTTAACGGTTATTTTTCAGTGGGTCGTGGCGAATTTTCGATTGCTTCTTCTTTATTTGAAACAGTTTCGACACCTTTTTCTGAAATTACATGGCCAAGGTATCAAACTCCTTTATGAAATAAGCAACATTTTTTAGGACTTAGCTTCAGGTTGGCCTCTCGGAGTTCAACAAATATCTTTTGAATATTCTTTAAATAATCTTTAAATGGTTTTGCCAGTATGATAACGTCATCCAGATAAACTAAATATGATTCTTAAGTTATTCCACATAACACAGTTTCCATAAGTCCCTCAAAGGTGACTGGAGCATTGCAGAATCCAAAGGGTATGACTGTAAACTGCAAAGTCCTGTTCCTGTCGAGAATGAGGTCTTTTCCTTATCTTTGAAGTGCATCTTTACCTGCCAGTAGCCACTCTTCAGATCGAGCTTTAAGAACCATTGCGAACCTGATAGCGTGTCGTCATTTCTTGGTAGGGTATAACTGTTTCTTGGTTATATCATTTAGTCGCCGATAGTCTATACAAAATCTGCTAGGTTCGTCCTTTTTCTTCACTAATACAACTGGAGATGTTTAAAGACTCTGGGAGGGTTCTATCACTCCTTGTGTTCTCATTTTTTGAAGCATTGAGGAAACTTCACGTTCGGAATCCGTGGAGGCGCTTGTTTTATTGTAGCATGGTATCCAGTGTTAATTTGATGCTGCACCAAATCGGTACTTCCCAGGCCAATATCGTGCAAGGAAAATACATCATGATTAAATTGGCAGCAGATTCTTCAAAAAGGTTTTGTAAACATATAAGAAAAGATATATATGTTATATCACTGATTTTAAAATTACTTTTTAAAAAAATATTTTTATTGTATAAAATTATAAGTTTCAAAAATTACAGTATCATGACTTAACTTGAAGAGTCTAATCTAATTAAATCTTATACAATAGTTTTTGTCATCCTATTTATACGTAAAATATGCCGATTCAGTGGGAACAGGCATCTTGGTTGACCGTGTGTGTGGGTGTCTGCTGATTCTGCGTCTGGGAAGTGACTTATCTGGTTTAGATAAGTGTTATTTGATCCGGTGAGAACCAAGGACTGGGTGACTTTGTGAAGGTGACATTTATTGTGGGAAAATTGGATATAACAGCTCCCCCATTAAGAAAAAAGTTGATGTGTGACAGCAACTTTTTAACACATCTGTTTGTTCGGGTTGAGCTCTAGTTCTTCTCCCTCTTCTACGAACTCCAATATGAATGCTTGGTCTTCTCCTGGGAAGGATCTTTCTCCATTGTCTGGTAAAAGTATTGCCTGGATGTTTAGGTGATGAAGGAGGATAGGGATCGCTGGAAGTGGCGATTCCTATTTTGAGATTTCTTCGTTTTTTGCATTTACAGGTGATGTAGAGGATGAGCAATACTACAATCAAGATTATTGTTACAATAGTAAATCAGCTTATCTGTTTGTCAACAAAAGGTTGCTTTATGAGCCGGTCCAGTTTGTCAGAATATTGGTTTAGCTTATGTTGTGCTATGTTGAGGTCCTCTACGTTCAATTTATTCAGTTTAAGTGGTTTCAAATCGGGCAAATGTTTTTTTTCTGGTAGGTGGTTACAGCAGCTGTAGGGTATAATAACTGGATGACTGCTATAGGTGATGTTGTCGTGTGCGTCAATCTCTTTTTGGGTGTGGATTCTCGTACTGCCAACAAATGCATTACATTCAGGTTGGAGTTTCAAGAGTGTATTGTTGTTAGTGATTTTCGTGACGATATCTCTGGTACCACATTTGATTGTTATGGGAAGAGGGTCAGCAACGGCTATTAGCCATAAGTTTTGGCTAATTTCTTGGATGTTGTAATCTTTTGCAAGGATTATGGAAGTCTGGCATGTCCTGGGTAGATTACTTAGTTGTCTGAGGAGTTGGGCTTCACAGATGGCGTCTGTGTCTATTGGATATGGAAGCATACTGGAACATAGTTTTGTTCTTCCTCCAAGAGATTTACATGTTGCTAGGTTCCGGATTGTTACATACAACAGTGAATCATCATTTCGCGCAATGTGTTTATATGATTTAGTTAAAATATGATGAAGACCTGTTCGACTATCCAATATTGGAATTAGATACAAATTAAACAAAGTATATTTTTCAGGATCTACCAGTGGTATGTTGAGAACAAAAATTATTCTAGAATCTATTTGGTATGCTTGTAGTTATATTATATCGAGATATTGAGCCACACTAGAAGTGTAGATTGGTAATGGAAGGTTATTGGTTTGTAATGATTGTGATATGTGCTTTAAGGACTCAATTAAGTCTTGCGGGGTGATGATTGAACTATGTAGTATTTTTAATCTTGCGAACGTTATTGCATTTATGACATCATTAAGATAGTTTTCAATAAATGAATAGCTCTCCATTAATGATTCACAAATATTTAAAATTGCGATTTGGGATGAGTAGCATTTAAGCTGATCAGAAATATCCATTATTGAATTCCTAATTTCCTCTATATCTTTATTAAATGTTTCCTCGTCAACTTGAAGTTTTTGGATGGTGGCGTTAAAATTCTTTATTACTGAGGTTGTTACGGAAATTTGATTTTTTAAGAGGTTCTCTAGTTCATGTTCGTCATGTGCTAGTTTGTCTATCCATTCATTAAAATATTCACCGTCTGAGGCATCTAGATTTCCAGTTATGGATTTCCAAATTGATCCCATACCGTTTATTAATCCACGTTTTTCTCTAAAAATGTATTTGCGTGTGTCAACCATAATGTCTGAGTATTTTTTATTTATGGAGTTTGATATTTGTCTAAGGAGACTAACGTGAGTTTGGACTTCCGTCTTAAAAGCTAACATTCGAGGTACGTCTTCATCGAGGGTGTTTAACAGGTTGTTTAGTATTTTATCATTATTTTCTATTGTATTTTTTATTAGTTCTAAATCTTTATAAACAAGAAGGGTCCATTTGTTATTAGAAATTTTTAATTTTGATTCGTCGTGAAAGAAGGTTCCAATGGTATTGTTCATCGGTCTTATGGAATATTGGCAAAGGATGACTGGAAACAGTCCGAATAATCTGAAAGAGAATTATTCACTGCTTTATTTGCAATTTGAGATTCTTTAATATATACTTTATTACCTACTTGATAGTTTGGAGGGTTTTGGGAAAGATGTTGATCAAAACGTTCCTTAGCTTTTTCTTTTTTTCTATCAGTTTTAGATCGTTCAACTTTATTGAAGTATTGCATTCGATTGCTTAAGTCTCGTACATATTTAGATATTAAAGCTTTTTCATTATAGATGGTTTCAGGAGGTCTGAAGGACGTATGCCCAAAAATAAGCTCATATGGTGTGAATCCGTGTGTTTTATTTTTTGTGTTGTTATAACAAATAACAGCATATGGTAATATGTTCAAAGGGTGATCGTTTGGATTTTCGGATTGATTAGCCCGAATCATTTCTCCTAAAGTAGCATGGAATCTTTCGATTGAGCCATTGGATTGAGGGTGGCTTACACTAGAAAATGTTAGTTTTATCTCATAGAGTTCGCAAAGATTTTTCATAAGGATGTTGTCAAATTCACGGCCATAATTTGCATGGATCCTTAAGGGAGTACCATAATGCTGAAAGAATAATAGAAGGGTGTTGATTACTGTTTTGGCAGTTTTGTCACTTAAAGGGTATGCCTGCGTAAATTTAGTGAGTTCATCTCTTATGGTCAGTGCGTAATTTCTAGTTGGGTATTCATAAATGTCGAGATTAATACGTTCAAATGGTGTTTTAGGAGTTCCGGTTATTACAACAGGGTTGTTTAGGTTTTTCCTACAGGCTTTATCTTTTTGACAGGTTTCGCATGATTTTATAAGATTTTCAACGTCTTTTGAAAGACCTGGCCAATTGTATTTCTCTTTTATTCGACGTGTCGTTTCATTTATGCCACGGTGTAAGTTAGTTTTACCGCGATGGTAATGATCTAGAATTTGGGGAATTTCGTCAGCGTCGGGAGTTTTAATGAGATTTTGGCAAATTTTGATTTTAATGTCTTTGTCGTCGAAAACGTAAGATAAAATTTCTAAAATAGGTAATTCAAGGCGGTTTTCGACGTAATAAGTGATTGACATATCAAATTTATTTTGTCCCGTATAAATCACGTAAAACAAATGCTGAACTACCATTTCAGGGTCGAAAGGAAGGGGAATTATTAAATAATTTCTTTTTAATAATTTAATAATATTTACTTATTAATTTAGTTTGCTCCAAAGTTAGCGTCTTCTTCAAAGATATCATCTAATATTTTATGATGAAGCTCTTCTAGTTTGTTTTGCCAAAAAAAGGTGACTATTCTTTTATGAGTATTTTCTAAAAGTTGTTCATTTGAAATTTCGATTTTAGAGTAGTCAATTAAAGAAGTTGTTTCGTATAAATCGGCAAAATTATTATATTCTTCAGTTATTTTTTTATCGTCTACTATTACTTCATCTGATTTTTCATCAGCACTTAGAGTAGTCAGAATCGTATCCGTTTGAAGCGAAAATTGAAATCTACTTTTGAAAATATGAGCAATCTTGAAAATGATTAATTTTAATTCTAGAAAGGGCATCCGCGTTTTTGTTTACTTTTCCAGGTTTATGAATAATTTTGTAGTTATATTCTTCTAACTTTAAACGCCAGCGTGCTAATCTGCTTCCGGGGTCTTTAATTGAAAAGAGCCACGTGAGAGGGCGATGGTCAGTGACTAGAGTAAATTTTCTTCCATATAAGTATGGACAAAATTGTTTTACTGCCCACACAATTGCAAGGAGTTCCCTTTCAATGGTGGAATACTTTGTTTCAGCACTGCATAGTGTTCTTGACGCAAAGGCAATGGGTAAATCTTTGCCAACGGGGCCTTGAGATAGAACAGCGCCTATTGCATATGCACTCGCATCAGTGGTTAGAAGGAATGGTTCATCGACATTTGGATATATTAAAATTGGGTCTGAAATTAACGCATTTTTGAGCTCGTCGAAAGCATGTCTGCAATCTGCATCAAAGTCAAAAGGTACATCCTTTTGGAGTAATCTTGTTAATGGTTTAGAAATTTTGGCGAAATTTGGGATAAACCGTCGATAATAGCCAGTAAGACCAAGGAAGGACTTAATATCTTTCGGAGATTTTAATGTTGGAAAATTTTTTATGCATTTAATTTTTTCGGGATTTGGTTTTACTCCTTCTTGTGTTATCAAATGGCCAAGGTAAGCTACTTCTTTCCTAAGGAACTCACACTTGTCTGGTTGAATTTTAAGGTTGGATTTCCTTAGGCGTTTGAAAACATCGGTTAGTCGGTTAATGTGATCGTGAATTGTGGACGAGTAAACGATTTTATCGTCCATATAGACAAGACAGGGTTCATTTAAAATGCCAAGGAGGATATTGTCCATGACGCGTTGGAAGGTGGACGGGGCATTTTTAAGACCAAACGGCATTCTGATGAACTCATAATAACCGTTTTCAACAGAAAATGCTGTTTTCGGAATGTCTTTGGGGTCGATTTCTATCTGGTGAAAACCAGATGCGAGGTCAAGTGTAGTGAAATAATGACACTTTCCAAGTTGATCAAGTAAATCAGAGATGTTGGGTAGTGGGTATTTATCATCCACGGTAGTTTCATTAAGTTTTCTGTAGTCGATGACTACTCTCCACTTCTGTTTTCCAGAAGAATCCATTTTTTTGGGCACAACCCAAACTGGGGAGGACCATGGGGAAATAGAGGGCCTGATAATGCCTTGATCTAACATTTTGCTTACTTGAGATTTTACTTCCTCTTTATGGACGTGAGGGTATCTATAGGACTTAAGTAGAGTAAAAATGGGCCTGGCATTATTTGTTTCGATTTGATGCTTGATTTCATAAGTGAAAGAAAGTATATCGCCTTCGAAATAAAATATGTCTTCGTATTCAAGACAAAGATTAGTAATAAGTTCAGTTTCTTCTTCGTTTAGATGTTCTGTGCGAAGTTGGATTTTGATATTCTTAATTCGATTGCTGGGAAAATTAGATTGAATTTCAGAAGTATTGTAATTTAATAGGGTATGTGAAACAAAAGGTTCAATTTGAATATCGGAAAATTCTATACTTTTGGGGATAGCATTTGCATTGACTATTGACGTAAAAAATTCACCATTTGTATTTATGTGAACTAAAGCATTAGGGATGTGTACTTTTTCGATTTCTTGTCTAGATAAAATAGCGTCTGTGTTTGAGAGATTGCATTTAAGTTTGAATATTTGTTCTGTTCTGGCTGGAATATTCATTTTATTTGGATAATTTCTTTTAGAGGGTTCTTTTTTAAATTCTGTAGTTTTCTCAATTTTGTAAAGTGGCACGGTTTTAAAATAAGTTATTAATTGTTTGTTGTTTAGATCAATAGTGCATTTATAATGTTCCAAAAAATCAAGACCTAAGATTCCGTCAAAATCAATATCTAAATTGTATATATAGACATTATGTGGGTCTCCGACTTTAAAGGGTACAAGGGTCGATTCTGTAATAAGAAGTTTTTCAGCGGTAATACCTTGGATAGAAACTTTTTCGGGAAAACGTTGTTTAAAATTTTTCACGGCATTTTCTTTAAATATTGAAATACCTGCACCTGTATCGATTAATAGTTTTAAGGTATTTGTCGCGTCTGTAATGTAGTATAAGTTTTTAGGATTAACTGTTAAAAGGGGGTTTACATAAAATTCTGTTCCGGGAAATTCAGTAACGGGTCGAAATCGTCTAGATTCAATGTCTGAATTTGGTCTTGGATTTCTGTCATTTCTGATTGATGGTTTTCTGATTCGTGGGTCATATTGGACGTAAGGTCTGGTGGGTGGTTTTGATTGGATAGGGATAGAAAATCCTTATAATTTTGGATATCGATCTGATCTGCTGATTGATCGTATTGGTTGACAAAATGGGCTCTAAACTTGTCGGGATTTAAATTTGGATTTCTATGTATTACTGAAGGACGTGATTGAAAATTACTTGGTTGTGGGTTAGAAGATGAAAAGTGGGGTCTTTGTTCATTGGGTCTATTTTGTTGAATAGGATTAGGCTGATTGTTAGTAAAGAGGGGCCTTTGGAAATTGTTGTTGTTGCCATTTTGAAAATAATTTGGTCGTTGTTGTGAGCGACATTCATTAGCATAATGACCAATGCGGCCACATGAATGACATTTGGGTGGTTGAAGATTGGGTCTTTTGTTTATTGGTTGATTAGAAATTGGTTTAGGAGGGTTCGGTTTAACAGCTTTTTGATTTTCAAAGTAAGACAGTTAAAGTTCACGTCTTATGCGAACCTGGGCTTCTAAAAGATATCTTGGGTTACTTGCTCGAATGATATGACCAATTCTGGGTTCTAATCCTGTTAGTAAAGTACTGAGTGCCATTGATTCGATTAGGGTTATTTGTGCTTGTTTTTCGTCAGTTGACAAATTAGATTTCTGAATGTTTGCATGCATTTTTGCATTTAAGGTCTGAACACGATTTAGGAATGTTAAAGGGGATTCGTTTGTTATTTGTTTAACGCGTTGCAAGTCCTGAATGAGTGAGGATAGGTCTCTAGTATCACCAAAATGAGAGTTAAGTAGATGCTTTATTTCTGAGTATGATAAAGGGTTTCTATAGCTTATTAGCTGTGCTGCTCTTCCGCGTAATTTATTTTTGATATGAATTACTAATAGATGTTTCTGATTTCTGCTGGACATGTTATAAGCACAATCGCAAGCATTAAGAAATGTTTGAAGAAAAATTTGATCTTCTTCAAACTCAGGAATTCAGAAACAGTCAATTCCTTCTGGGTCGAAAATCTCTTTGCTGGAAGAATTCCTTGACAGTATACTTTGCAGTTATCCATGGGCTCAATCAAAATAGTTTCTTTATGTTTTCCTCAAGTTATGGTATTAACCGCCATCTCTGATAGTTGGTATGCATTTCCAATATCTTCATGTAGATAATGCATAAGGATCTCTTTAGTTTTCGTCATTAATATGCGGTAATATACATTCATTTTAAGCTGCTGAGCATTCATAACATCTAATCCCAATATAACGTCATCCATAATTTCTGCTACTAATATTTGCTGCTGGAATGTTGTTAAGCTAATAGTGGTTTTAGCTTCATGTAATCCAATTATTGGAATCCTTTTTCCATGCAGACTTCAGGATTAAATTTAGGGGTGGTGAAATTCTGCAGTGAGCTACGATGTTTAGCTTCACGATAGTATGACTGGATTCTGCATCCATTACTATCTCACACTCATGACCGCATACTTTTTCTGGTACTATCAAGCTCTCTCCAGGACGTGGCAGCCGGTTTGTTCTAATACGTGGAGCTTGGTAGCGCCCAGCTAGCTTGCACCTCGTAAAGTGTTCCTGGTTCCTTAGGTCTGTCAACGGCTTGGGGCATTGATGTTGAAAATGTCCCTCCTCATTTCAGTTCCCACAGCGGAATGGTCTCTTAGGTTTTCTAGCCAAAAATTACTCAATCTTTTTTAGGCGGTCTTCGAGAACACTTTCTTCTAGTTGCTTAAAAAGCTGCATCATGCTCTAGTCTATGAGTCAAGCCTCTGAAGTACTTTTATGATGAGCCATTCTTAGAGCATGGTTAGTATCTGGATCTCGAACCTCGTCAAATTTAAAAGAAATTTGTTCCGGAACTCTGTTGGGGCTAAAGGATAAGCCAGATTTACTAATCGAGCAACATCGGCCTCAAACTGTTGGAACTCCTTCCTCAGGTTGTTGTTTCCTAGATTTTAATTGAGCCTGATACATTTGTTGTAGATAGGCTTCATCGTATCTCATCTCTAAGGTATGCACCAATACGTCGAAATTGAGCTGATCTTTAGATAGCAACATTTTTAATATTTCGGTAGTTTCTCCTCCAAGGCATAGCTTAAGGTTGATTGCCTTTTCTTCGTTATCCCAGCGATTTTCCCTAGCAGCGGCCTCAAACTGATTAGGTACTCCATGCTTCTTTGCCGTCAAATTTTGGTGGCTTCACTTTCATCACTGTTTGCTTTCCAGGATCGGGATGAAGAGAGGTTCGCTTTACTTTACCTCTAGTTCTTGGATTTTTTTTGTACTTGCCCCAATTCTTCCACTATTGCTTTAAAGTTTTTAGTCATGAATTGTTTCTGATTCATCTCCAGATCTGCTCTAAGTTGTAAATCATGTTCCTTTTGTTTTCTGTCTCGTTCGTTTCGCTCCTTTTTAAGGTTTTCTTCATCAATTTCTCGGTCTTCATTCTGGCCTGACTTTTTGTTGAAAGCATCCACTAAAATGGGCTTCCAAATATCCTTTACTTCTGACACCAATTGTAATGAAATTTAGGAACACACTTTTATTGGCAACTGGTCAAGATTCTAACCTATCTCGCCTTGACTGTCATTTAATGTTTCCAAGTTAAAAACTGACTAAACTAAAACTTATATGAAATGTCACGGCGCACGTCCTTTTTAAAGCTCGATGGAACAGTTTCAAAATATTTAGAATTTCTTCATTGTTTTTGCCGAAAGAGGCCAATAATCTTAGGAAAATGGATAAAAGTATTAAACCAAACGTAAGTAGAACCCTAAATAAGTCACTACGAATGAACTTTTAACTAAAAAATATAAATATAATAGTAGTAGAAGAATAATTTACGTATTTACACTTTCATAATATTATTATTACTATTATTATTATTATTATTATTATTATTATTATTATTATTATTATTATTATTATTATTATTATTATTATTATTATTATTATTATTATTATTATTATTATTATTATTATTATTATTAATATTATTATTTTTCTATTTTAGCTCGCTGATAGCGGTGTTGTCAATTTCATTGGCCTGAAGGCAAGATGAATTTTGCTATGGTAGATTTAGGAACTTTCGAACAATGCTGCATGTATTCAGTATAACAGATTTCTGTATAGTGACAATCGTCCAGGAGGAAAGACCCAATGCATTAAGGTTTTTGGACAGTGTTAAAGGGACAATTCCAGTGGATGAAATAACTAGAGGGAGTATATACAGGGTGTCTGAAAAGTCAACGATAATACTGAAGGGGCTGTTGGAGCAACTCATAAGCACCCAGAAAAACATAAAATGACCTTAGTAAAAAATGGATGGTTTTCGAGATATTGGCACTTTAGTGGAAGTCACCAAAATCCTACTCTTGGATCAGATGTTCGATTGTCACGCCTTAAAAATAGATATTTTTTAGAATGTCTTTTTAGCTATGCAACACTGAATAGCCATTTTACTGATCAAAGACATACATTGAACTAAACGGCCAAAAAATTTAATAAGAAATCTATTCTAAAATAAAGTATTACTTTTTTTTATTTTTTAAACTTTGAATTTGACCGCTCATACTGGACCGAAAAATTGTACGGCAACCCGGCTAATACCTTAAAAAGTTTGCTCATTTAATCTACTTTTTAAAATTACCTAAATGTTTTTTTAACAGTTTATTATTGTGTTATTAAAAAATAACCCTAATTCACCTTATGATACCATTGTAAAAAAATTAAACAAATTTTTAAGTTATGTTTAAAATGATTTTTTTTTACTTAAAAATTTAAAAAATCAAGAGTGAAGGTAATTCTTATCACCATAGCAATAAACAACAAACATTTTTTGAATTTAGTTTGTTTACAGTATTCCGTAAACTAACTACTTTTTTGCTTGTATCCTAACGTTTCTGTTACCTTTTGCTTTGGATTTGTTTTTGAGTTCATTTTTCTGTGGACTGTGTTCTTTGAGCTGTTTGTTTTATTGGTTAATCATTTATTATGCCCTTGCCGTATACCGCCCAAGAATATGCAAATATGCATCTTATTTATGGTGAATGCAGAGGAACTGCTCTAGCAGCATCTAATTTTTATCAAGAAAGATATCCGAATTTGGCCCGATATCCTGACTATCGTGTATTTATTATTGTTCACCGCTCATATTCCGAAGGCAGAATGCCCCATGCTCCTGTTCGAGAGGGAAGACCTCGTATTGATTATGTTGATCAAATTTTAGAAGAAATTGAAAATGATCCGACTACTTCGGCACGAGCAATCGAAAGAAGAACAGGGATACCGAAATCGGTAGTAAACGACATCACTAGGCGATTTTAATATCACCCTTATCATGTTCAACGAGTGCAAAGCCTACTGCCTCGAGACTACGAACCACGCCTACAATTTTGCCGCAGAATCTTGCAAAAAAATCAAGAGGATCCGAATTTTAAAATAATATACTGTGGTCGGATGAGAGTACATTCAAAAAGGATGGCTTTATGATCATGCACAATTTGCACACTTATGCGTTGGAAAATCCCCACTCTATTTGAGAGAAAAGGTTACAGTACCGATTTAAAGTAAACTTGTGGACCGGTATCTTGAACGGACGAGTAATTGGCTCATTTGAATTATCAGAAAATTTGATCTGGCAGGCTTATTTAGATTTTTGTCAAAACAATCTACCAATTCTTTTAGAAGATGTTCCTTTGGCCAGTCGCCGAATAATGTGGTTCCAAAATGATGGTGGCCTGACACATTATGCCTATGAAGGTCGTCGGTATTTAAACCAAACATACCCCAACAGATGGATCGGCCGACTTGGTCCAATTTTATGGCCTCCCAGTTCTCCAGACCTAAACCCCCTCGATTTTTTTTACTGGGGTTGCATAAAAGAAAAGGTTTATGCAAGACCAATAAATAATATTGTTGAATTACGGCAGCGAATAAATGATGCAGCACAAGATCTTAACGCTGTCAGGAATGCAAGATGGATCAATAGGTCATTTATTAAAAGATGCCAAGCCTGCATTTGCGTTGGTGGTAGACAGTTCGAACATATTATTTGATTTTTAATTTTTTTTTAAGTTAAATAAAAATATTTTTTGAACATAACATAATTATAAATTTGTTTTATTTTTTTCATAAGGTAGATTAGGTTTATCTTTCACTCTATCACAATAACAGTAAAGCTTTTTTTAAAACATATTGCGTAATTTTAACATTAAATGAGCAAACTTTTTAAGTTATTAGCCGGGTTGCCGTACAATTTTTCGGTCCAGTATGAGCGGTCAAATTCAAAGTTTAAAAAATAAAAATAAGTAATACTTTATTTTAAAATAGATTTCTTATTAAATTTTTTGGCCGTTTAGTTTAATGTTTGTCTTTGATCAGTAAAATGGCTATTCAGTGTTACATAGCTAAAAAGAGATTCTACAAAATATCTATTTTTAAGGCGTGACAATCGAAAATCTGATCCAAGAGTAGGATTTTGGTGACTTCCAATAAAGTGCCTTCCTTGATAAAGTGCCAATATCTCGAAAACCATCGATTTTTTACTAAGGTCATTTTATGTTTTTCTGGGTGCTTATGAGTGGCTCCATCAGCCCCTTCAGTATTATCGTTGACTTTCCGGACACCCTGTATACATTATCTTGCCTCCATTGTTGTTTTATCTCGTGAGCTAGATCTGCGTATTTAGCAAGTTTACTGTATATCGCTTCTAGGACATTATTGGTATTTGGCACTGCTATGTCAATTAGAAAGGTTTTCTTTTGGGCTTTGTTTATTAAGATTATAGCTGGTCTGTTTGAAGTCAGCGTCCTATCGGTCAAAACAGTTCTGTCCCAGTAGAGGCGAAAGTTGTCATTTTCAAGTACAGTTTCTGGTTTGTACTGGTAATAGGGGCAAGTTTCGCCAATTAGATGATAATTTTTGCCACACATTTTATTATTATTATTATTATTATTATTATTATTATTATTATTATTATTATTATTATTATTATTATTATTATTATTATTATTATTATTATTATTAGTATTATTAAAACCCCAAAAAAAACATAACAATTCAATCAGAAAATAAATAACCCTAGTGAAATGGCAAAAATATTTAGTCAACAATTTAATCTTGTTAGCACTCCTAACAACTTAAGTTTCCTTCAAATAAATAATAATTTTGACACAATATTTTTACACCCAGTCGATCACCAAGAAATTTTTCGGCTCTTGATAAATTTGCCAAATAAGTATATATCTGCCAAAATTGTGACTGGATGAGGTTCCTATAAGGATATTTAAATGTGTAGCTGAGTTTATTTGTCGACCATTGAATAATATAAATGAAACCTATTGCACACCTAAGGAGGTGTGTAAAAGGTTGTTGTTTAATAACTATTGTTAAATATATTGTTATTTTATAGCCTATTGTCTAATAGGCTTAAAAAGAGAGTCCACTCCGCTTAACTAGCAGTCCATTTTGCGTTGCTACAGGCTGTAATGGGTTTAGTGTCAGCGAACGGATAGAACTTTGAATATTCACCGTTGTAAGACATGTGATCTGGCGGGTGATTGAATCCACTCCCTTTTGTTTGGTGGGTCACCTATGGGGTTACCCAAAATAAATATTTTTTTTCTACACATTCTTTATCTGTTTTGCAGTATGCATGCGCCGATCTGTTTCGGCACCGTTCTTCATAAGGCTAGTGAACGAGGTTCCCTTATCTCTCTTAGTAGTTTCTAGCTAATTTCAAACTTACATTACTTTCTGGATCATTCTGTTGAATAGCACTGATCCAGACGGAGTAGGTTTTATTTGCAGTCTTATTTTCATTTCCTTCTTACTTTTCCTAACAAATTTCAGGTTTTTGCTAATACCTTTAAGTTTGATCTGATGAATGAAATTTATATTTTTATAAGGGAACTGGTTTAATAGAGCACAAGAGTATTTTTTTCTCTATAACATTCTGACTGGATTTAAACGTATAATTAAATTGTGTATTTAAAATGTAATTTATGACCGATTTCTTCTTGGTAGCATGATTTCTCTGTAATTATCTATATTTCCTCATGCTTAATTTTATAAAACTTTAAGCACATATTAGGATGTAGATTCCTATTTGGAGTTAATGTATGCTGGATATGCTTATCTTGTATACATAATTACCAGTTTGATTTAGTAGCCCTATTTCATTAGATTAGATATATCATAACCATATTGGTATCTCAAATATCTTTTATATTCTATAATGGGGGTCAATCTCTAACTTTTTTAATTAATTAATTAAACTTTTTTTTTAATAAAAAATAATCGTAAGGTTTTCCTTTTCTCTAATTAATATCATTTAGCTTAATACATTAGCGAAAAAATTTTATCTTAACATTCTTTCTTTCTGGAGGAAGTGGGTAATGTAACATGTAAATGTTACGTTAGAATAATTTAATATAAACATATTTCAATATGCCCTTTAGTAAAATGGATCAGTAGATCAAATGGCGAAACTTAAAAATCTATAGTACCATTTTTGTGCATAGATGCCATTGAGAACTAGCTATTTAACAATGGTTTTAGGCAACGGTTTAGCAACGCTTAGTGTTTAAGGTTGTTTTTATTGTTAAGATAACTATGTATTTTGTTAATTAGATAAAATTTGTTTTTTTATTTATAATAATTTTGTATTATGTAGCACTCAAATTGTATGATCTTACAATAATGTAATTTTGTATATATTTTGTTCTCCTGTGTTTACAGGAACTTACTTGGAATCCTATGCCATTGATTGTTATTTTATATTTTCCGTTAACAATATTATTTGTAACTTTGAAGTAACTAAAATCAGCTCTCTCTTTGACTTGGCAGAGTGCGGGTTGCTCATGCTTTGGAATATCTGTCTGAAATTATACGTTTATATTTCATGGTGCTTATTGCCTGTGACCTTATTATGAAGACCTTATTGGCCGATTGGCCGGCACGACATTAGCGGATTGCGGGCTGGTAGTCAGATCAGATAGAATTACTATATTATTAATAAGCTTTATTTGTCACAATAATGTACATTCACCGGACTTAATATGTATAATTTAATTATTTTATGATTTTTCAATATCAATATTTCTCTTTAATTTTAAAAATTACAGTTTTATTTATGACAAAGACAGTCATTTGATTATCTGGAGGCGTCACGCTTAGGTGAGGGCTTCCGGACAATCCGGTGAGTCTACATGTGGGTTCCTTTGGGTAACAGTTTACAAAACGGTTTTCTGCTATTTTATATTGGGCTTTTCGAGTGTCTTTATAGAACATAAAACTATCATCGCTGCTTTAGAAAAAGTGTTTTTTTTTTCTTTACCCTATAAGCTTCCGGGACCCAGGAGTGAATAAAGGCGCTGGGTAGGGTAAATTAACTATAAAATAGAGTGAAATAGCATCTGTACTATATACCTGAATATAAAAGGCCGCACCCCGTAGCTGCTATTTTTGAACTAAATAAAGGTCAAAAAAACCTAAAAAAACAAAATCAGCACATTTTTTCAAAAGATACAATGCAAATCATGTAGTATTTTCCAAATGTTCGTTTCTTTTTTATATATTTTTCTTAAACTGAATAGAGACCTCGAATCTTACCGACTTACTTACTAAATTTCTCCGATGTAAATATGCTAAAATAGAGGTCTAATCTAGACTATTTGATGTTGCTATTGATAATTACATTGTCGAACTTGGGGAGCCTAAGCCTCCCCATATGGTCGACGTCCCAACCCAACCCTTTTTTATAGAGGTTTGGGAAAATCTGCACGCAGACACCCCAGGCATTAGTATTCGTGCGCCTGGGGGAGTGTGGGGTTGGGAAGCCGCCTGGCAGTTCCCGACCCACTAAAAACCCTCTTTCTCTTTTTCTTTGCAGGATCCCCCTGGAACCACCTTTCGGTATTACTTCAAGAAGTGCAAGTTTGTCTTTCTACTTTAAGCTTTTATTTAAGTCATGCTTTTCGGTTTCCTTCTTTTTCTTCATTATTTTCTTAATCATTTCTGTGACAACATTCAAACCCTCTTCACTTCTGATAAGTAATTCAGCTACATTTTCCTTATTAGCATTCATTCCACATTTTGCAGCTGCCTTGCGTCTTATATTAAATTCTTGACATACGAATAAAGAGTGCTCGGGAGTGTCTTTACTGTTACAATACCAACACTTATTATTTTCTTGCTTTTTTATTTTCATTAAATAAGTCTTGGAGATGCCGTGTCCTGTAAAAGCCTGAGAGAGATAGTAGTTTGAATTAGTCCAACTTTGACTTATCCTTATTGGTTAACGTCTCTAATGAATTTCTTTGTCCATCCTGTATATGCATTCCAGCTTTTCGCATTATTTCTATTTCTGAATTACAGTTTGTTTGGTCTCTGCTCTGTATTCCCTTCCATGGTCGTATACACTTACCCTTTCTTCTGCTTTTAGGTCTAGGGGTGGCAGTTTAGCCAGGACCTCTACAGCCTCCGTGGGGACTGTTCTGTAAGCTGAGGTCACTATGATTGCTAATCTCCTATTTATTCCTGTCATTATGTTTTTGTAATGGTTATATCGAAGGACTTTATACCAAACAGGTGCCGCGTACAGAACCGCTGATATAACTATACTTACAATGGTTAGTCGCCTGTAGGCTCTAAGGCTTGGTTCTTTTAGTTCTTGGCATGAGCCTTCTTTCTCTCTTGTATATTTCATATGTGCTTTCATTTGTAGTTCCCGGTCCAAAGTAACTCCGAGATATTTAATTGTGTCTGATAAACTTACTAAGCTTCCCTATATATTTAGGTCGATATTTTTCAGGTCCCTTTTTCCATTTAGAATAATTATTTCGGTTTTTTGTGTAGTTGTAGATATGCCCATTTCAGTTAATTTTTGGATAACTCGTTAAGTTGCATAAAGAGCTTTTTCTGTTAATTGTTCTACCGTTTTTGCTCTTATTAAAATTGTCAGATCATCTGCGTATGCTACCAAATCAACACCCTGTTCCTGTCTAAGCATAATAATTTTGTTATAAAATACATTCCAGAGTAGTGGTTCTAGCACTAAGACCTGTGGAACGCCACACGCCACACGGAAAGCAAATTCAGCACCAAGAGGCAATAATTGTTCTTTCTGTCAAGTGAGCTCTAATAATCTTGATAATATACGGACACCTGCCCTTTCTCCAGTTTTCTAATAATTTTGTTCCAAAGAGCCGAATTAAATGCATTTTCATATTTTCAATGTCTAGCAGGATCATCAAGGAGATTTCTCCATTTTTGTTGGCTTTTGTTTGTATTTCCTCTATTTTTTCTGTAATATTATTAAATGCTGAAATCGTAAACTTAGTTTTAGTAAATCCAAACTGGTTTTGGCTAACTAATCCTTTATCTAATACCTCTTCATTTAGTTTATTTTTAATAATCCATTCAAAAACCTTTCCTGCGATGTTAGAGAGGCAAAGAGGTTTAAAGCTTTTTATATCTTGCATGTTTTCTCTTTTAGGTTTTTCAATTAGTACTAGTTTTAATTTTTTTCAGACATTTGAAAATATTCCATTTTTGTCCGGTCGCTTTTTTGAGCTTTGTTTTTTTTATAGCTCTATAAAGCTCTGTCTCTTCGATAAGTGGAATTTCTTTATCGTTTATTTGTATTTCAGATGTCCATTTTATTTTTTCCTTTTGTGAGAAAAGTTCTTAAAATTGTTGTTTAAGTCTGCATCTGGGGTCGTTGTTTGTTTAAGTTAAAGTTTATTTGTCACAATCTTATAAGCTTTTCCCCAAAGACCATCATCTAGTTCCACACATAGTTCCTGCCATTTTTGGATTTTGCTTTTTCTTATTTCCTTTTTGAGATCCTGTTTAGCTTTTTTGTATTGTTCATTAATATCCTGTGTTTCATCTATAGATATTTCCCTTGCTCTTGCTCTGGTAAGATTTCTTTTCAATCTAACACACTCTCTTCTGCTATCTGCTATTTTCTGATTCCACCAGTAGACTGGCCCATGCTTGTCAGTATCATATAATCTTTTTGTAAAGTAAGTATTACAGTCTTGTACAATCTTGTCCGTCATACTTTCTGGAGTTAAGTCATCTGAAAAGGTATGTTTACAGTTCTCCGCAAAAGATTTAATTTTTTCCGTTGTAATTTTCCATCCATATATCTTAGATTGATATTTGCATCTAAATGCACAGTTGTTAGAAGCTCTTTTCTGGTTATTTTTTATATCCAAATAAATGTTGTTGTGGTCACTATAGTTTTCTACTCTTCTCTTCTTCTGGCTCTACTCTTCAGTAATCTATCTTATCAAATATTTTTTCGGATACCGCAGTAAAGTCAATTATCGATGTTCCGCGCGTATTTGAGAAAGTTGGTGTATTTCCATGATTCAATATGATCAGTAGCCACTATAAATCCCTCGAATGCCTTTCGTCTAGGATTTATTTCATGGGATCCAATCAGTGGGGATTTAGCATTTAGATCTCTTCCAATAATAATTTTTGTTCTATATTTTTTAAATTCAAATTCTATGTTTTGCAATGTGTTAGGAAATCTTCGATTTGCCGTTTGGTGAAAAATAACATCAAAGGATAACATATGTGTAATGATCCAAGGTTACGTATCCCCTTCCCTTGGAGACTTTTCCAACCTTTATGTTTTTGTTGACATAAATGAAACAATCCATATACTAAGTATTTTGCTTATTTGGTTCCTGTCCTATCATTATCTATAAATTTTTTTCTGCAAAAGATTTAATTAACAAGTCGTGGGAATTTTTGCATCTGTTCACATTGATTTGTAAGGTCTTCAGCATAATATAACTTGAATTACTTTCTTTTTTTTTTGCAAGCAGTTTCCAGATGCTTTCTAAACACATGGCATTTCATAGTCCCTCCTCTATGTCCACCCATTTTACATAAGAAAAAGTAGGGTTCGTTGTTGCACTCTTTAGCCGTATGTCCTCTGTTGCCCCAATTGTAACATAGTCCCCTCTTATCTGCCCCAGAGTAATATTAAGCGGTATGTCCATATTCCCAATATTTCTGATATTATTCTAACTCTACCTATTACTACATTTAACTAGCCCTATTTTCAATGGCCCCATTTCAATTAGCTTTCCCGCATCTTTTTATTTATTATCAGGGTAGATTGAGTATTTCCCGCAGCAGGTCTTAATTCGCTTAACTTATATCCCATATTTTCGAAATTCAGTATTTTTTCTTTAAGAGCATTTTGACTTCTTCCAGTCCCACTAGCGCATCAATATCTTTAATGTGGATAGTTTCTTTTTTTTCTTTATCTTCCAATCTTCACATTTTGTTCATTCCTTCATACTTATTTTGTAAGTTTTTTTTGTATCTCCCTTACCGCATTTTGGTTCTTGTCTAGTGTGATAATAAGTTTTCCTTCTTTTGTGCTCCGAATTCAGGGAATTACTGTCAGGGAATTATATAATACTGTCTTTTTTTTTAACTTCCTAATAGTGCTTCCTTAACAGTTTTTAGAATATCTTGAAAATTTTTATTATTATCTTTAACAATCAGTGCGTCGCACTCTTCTTTAAGTTTTAGTAGCTGTAGGAAAATACTCTCCTCCGTTTCATTATGTGTTATCTTGATTACTTTTGTCTTTGTTACTTCATTTTGTTTATGCGCTTTGTTGGTAGATGTTCGAACGTGGCAGCTCTCTTCTAAAACGCCAAAATCAATTTAATTTGGCAGAGTTGTGGGTACTTTTCAATAAAAACCCTTTAAATATATTGTTCCATATTTTGTTCCAGTGCACTAACCCACACCGTTTTATCATTTTTTTGTTTGTTTTTAATTCTGTGGGACTGCCAGTTTTTAATTCTGGATTAACATATATGTTTTCAGGCCATGTTTCATCTGATATCTGCCTGTATTCATAAAAGTTGTTACAGATATTTATTTATTTTAATGTTTCGTCTACTTTTACACTATATTGTTCTGTCTGCGTATTTACATCCTTTTTTTTAATTCCTATATTGGTTCATATTTTTTGCTTTGAATCGAAACTCATCTCATCCCATCTCGTCTCCTCTCGTCTCGTCTCGTCTCGTCTCGTCCCGATAAGATATTATCCGATCTTATCCGTTGATCGGATAAGATCCTATCAACTTAAGGATCTTGTCCGATCCCAACTTAACGAGTTCGGATCGGATAACGCTCTCATTAACACTCCGAACGTTTATTCGGGTGTTACAGTTGTAGATCCTATTAACACTCCACGCTTCAATAAAAAATCCACCATGAAACACATGACTAAAAACTCCCTCATTATAAAAGTACAACTGTTACAAGCCTAGAGTTTTTTTGAGTTTTTTTTAATTGCCTTTTTTTTCTAATGTTACAACAATCAGCTCTAATTATATATATTTATATACTCAGAGAAAATATTCTTAATAGTTCCAGAGGAGACATGGTAACCGCGCGTTTTAACAAAGTATTAAGAATGATTTAGCCATGTAATCTGAGACATATATAATTAGAATTACATCTTTATAATAAGAAGAAAAGAGATCGAAACAGAACGAACATATTACAAAATTTTGCCGATTTATTAGAACTTTTTCTTTTTTATACATTTTTCTAGAGTATGTGTGAAAGTAACTTTTTAACTAATATAATTTAACTTATTGGAAAAACCGAGAAAATGTGTCATAGCATTTACGTTAAGTACCGTAAGTTGCTTTAAAAAAAAGGATTTCATTTACGAAAAAAAAGGGCAAATTCGTATTTCCGCCAGCATATCTATAAGCTTTATAATCAACACAAAGTGCCTAAACAAGAAATAGCCCGTTTATTGGTAAAAAAGCTAAAAACCGTTTTATAAATAATTACCTTCCTTTGTTAAAGACACCACGTTTCAGATCGGAAAGAAAGCTTTAGATAAAGAAAGATATCTTAAGAGAATTGAAAGGTACTAAAAATCTAAATACATCAGGATGTTTAAACTGTGTAAAACAACATGTTTATTTTATATTTAAATTAATGTAACATACTCGTTAACATTAAACAAATTAAAGCTTGTGGATAAATAAAAAGACTGTTACTTTGTCGAGTACGCCGTCATTCCAGATGAGTGACTCTTTCTTTGATCTACATCTGCAATGAGAGAAAAGTAACCTGAGTATAACCAAAAGTCCAGCAGGCTAATGACATTTACGGTACCTTTGGACTCGAACTTATTGACAATACGTTTAATAGTTGAAATGGACGGAATGGGCTTGGTGGGGAAATAAACTGAAAATATTTCAGATACTGCTCTAAAACTGTTTCCCGCATAATGCTACTTAATTATGGCTATTTTTTCGTCGATTGAATAATTCATACATTCATTGTTTTCAAATATCGACTGTCACTGATTTATTGACACTCACGTCAGTGACAATATTCATTTTATTGGTGCCCGTTTGGTTTTACCTGAACCGAAAATTTTCTAATTTCGCAATTATATTTAATTGAATAATTCAAGATTCGGTTATTAAAATTTTTTGAAACTTTGCACAAGGGTTTACCAGATTTGTCTCTTCAAAAAGTTTCTTCAAAACATTTTATCTATAAAATGTCTAGAAAAATATTCTATTCATTTTTTTCAAGAAAAAATTTTTTTCTATAAAATGTACAGGGAAGCCAATAATTGACCCCCTTAAAATTTACATGGATTTTCCAATGTTCCGCTCGGCGACGCACCAGCCGGTAGAGTCAATTTACTAAACCCATTCTCCACTTTTTTATAATATTGCTTCATGTTAATGTTTATACAACAAGATCTCTCAAAGAGGCCGTTGAAAGATTACAATTTTTTCTTTTTGGTGCGACTCTGCATAGCTAATGAGTTGTCTGTGCTTTATTTGTTAATTTTAGGTTCGCCCATAAAATTAAATCTATAGAGGCAGTATATTAAATTAAAAAAAATAGATGTCTTACACTTAATTGACTAATACAAAAAAAAATATTTTAAATAAATTATAAAAGACATTTTACAACAGGAATATTATACGTAATATTGCAATATGAAATAGGTTAGACACAAAGACCATTTCCTGTCTAAAAAAAAATTTTTGTTTCATAAAGAGGAAGACCCACAAAAGTATATTTAATAAGCCTTCTCTTTGGGCTATTAAGACAAGTAAAACTAAATAATTATTATTATCAAATTTATTTGAAGTAAATATTATTGCAAAACTATTTGCAACAAAGTATATACATCTTCAAACACACATAAACCAAGAAAATTTTAAATAAATCCTCGCCGTTTTTGATGTTCCCGACTAAGAGGTCCGTCGATTAAGAGTGCGGTCCACCAGGTGACAAAATCGGTTTCGAAGCGCGATCGTAGTTTCGTACACAGAACACAAATATAGAGAAATGCGTGTTGCCTAATAAACAGATCTTGGGTGGCATATGGCGGGAAATTTAAGCCTGATTTATTGGGCGATATTTAAATTTAAAGAAATTTGCAGAATTACAGAAGTTGACCAGTGGGTCTCAAGTTAACTGACCAGTGGGTCAGTTAACGCATCAACTTGAGAGATATCTATGAGAGATATATTTAAATAGAATTTTATTTTAAAATTAACAATCCGCTTATTAGTTTGTGTTTCAATGTGGGTATTTTATTAAAATCAATTTTAATAAAATACCCACATTTTATTAAAATTGTTTTTTTTTAATTTAAGTTGAAAAAAAATAAATATTGCTTATTAGACATCCTTCATCACTTTATTCGAGAATTAACACATCAACTAAAATATTATTTGATTTAAATGAAGTTCTCAAGACATTGTTTATTTAGGAGATTTAAGATATTTAGATAAGTTATATATTATATCCCTATTTAACTTATAAGAAACTGTACAATACCAACCAGCTTGCCGAATCATCATTTTGCCTTTTCCTATTTTCAGCTTTAGCTTTTATTGTACGTAAATTTATTCTTTAGTCTAGAATTAACTCTGTACTCTATAAGACATATCTAATTTGAATAAAGTTTTTTTTTTAAAACAGAGTTCCGTAGTATCGTTACATAATTGATATAGATACTTACCAAGAATTATAAATTGGCACGATAGGTATGGGCGCAAATTTCAAATTAAAAAAAACTAAATTGTCTTTTAAATATTTTATTTTAAGATGAATTAAAATAAATTTAACAAAGGGTTTTAAAACGCATAAAAATTGTTACAATAAATTATAAATTAAGTAAAGTAAACTGTCAGTACGGTATTAATAAGATCTTTTATGTAAAAAATGGAATTGTTGCAGGTATAAAGCATATAATTAAGCATATATTTAAATAAACCTAATAATTTTTGGATTTTTAGGAAAAAGTATCTGTTTTTTTTCCTTAAGTGTTTAAAACATCATAAGAAACATGTATAATATAACAAACATACCTAAATAAAAAATTAAACATATATATATATATATATAACAAAAATATAAAAAAATCAAAATATAAATTCTTACAAAAAAAATTAATGAAATAGAAATTTCTTAATGCAACTTCAAAGATTTATGGAAATCTTTGAAGGAATTTTATCTTAGGATTGTTGCCAAATTCCTAAAGCTTGGTTTTGGTTTATCATAATCGGGTAAAGATGTCCAAAGTCAGTGGGGTTGTTTCTTTAATTCTTTCTAGAACTTTCTTTTGCTTTCGTTGTCCAGTAAGTATGGAACATGAAATATAATAAAACAGATTACGGCAGTATGTTCTGTATACAATATTATATCCTAATCGAATTAATAAATTATCCTAATTAGTATTTAATCATATGATCCAAAATACGAAAGTCTTTATTATTAATAAGTATTGATTATCACAGAATATAAGTATTTATGATCACAATTAAGGTTCTAAATAATACTTTAAAGAGTTTTATATTAGTCTATAATTTAGCTTTAAACAAATATTATGATTTTAATTATATCGGTCAGTAAATAAAATAGGACTATAAAAAGCAAAGCATTTACAATTCTGATAGTTTTGATTCTGATTGTGTATCATGAGGATATTTAAGATTTTTGTTTTTTTGAAGGCATTTTAGATTGTTGAAACTTTTTTTGTTTTTTAGAATGACCAACACTTAAAGATTGTGCTTGTGGTTTTGAAGTTGGCTTTTGATTTTTATCCTTTAAATATTTATAAATTATTAAGCAAGTGTTACCTTGATCAATTTGTCTTAGCATAATTATTATTAAGCACATTGCACGTCCTGCAATGTATTATTTTCTCGTAGGTCCTGAACCAATTGATATACTGACATGAAATTTAAGCATACGAGTCTTTTAAATGGAAAAATTAAATTTCATATACAGTTTTCGTGTTTTCGGTAGAGGGCGCTCGTTGCGTTAGTTTTTAACTTTTTTTCAGTCCCATATGTCGGTTTAAAAAGTATTAAAATAAATTCCTTTTTTAATTTTACATAAAAAATACATACGTTATTAAAGGAGCAACCATTTTCGATATAATCACCATTTAGAAAAAAAATTAAATAATATTTATTTACTACTTTATTAAAATCGCATCTTTGGCAGTTGGCGTTGGAGACAAGTTTTTTTACAACAAGTAAATTTTAATGGATTTTTTAAATTTTAATTTTTTTTTCTTATAGGCTTATTTATTACCCGATTTAAAAAATATTCATATCAAATTATTGGAGAAGAAAACCGCATTTCAAAAGTTGTTGTTCCCAATAATATGCTATTTAAAAAAATAATGTAAATGCCAAAATTAATAATTTAGACATTTTAAATAGGCGTGTAAAAGATTTAAGTCATAAAATGCAATAAAAACTATTTTTCCGTGATTACTTGATTAAAAATTAAAACTTTCAACGCGTTCATGACACCTATTTTAAAATTTTAAAAAATGATTTTTTCTATAAGTATAAAATAAAAAGTAGCAAATAGAATACCATTGTTTTTAGAACAATATTTTCTATCGAAATACGTAATAATATACCAAGTGTCCCATTAAATAAGTGCCATAAAATAAGAAACCAGAAAAGATGGAAAACAATAGAATATGTCAAAAGATGCTCTTATAACTAGTCTATAGATATATCAAATTTCATTTGTTTATCTTAAAAGGTCAAAGAGTTTTCTGTGTCACCCGGTATTTGTTTGAAAATAAAATATTAAAAAAAAAATAAATATCATTAACTTTGGTTATAATATAAAAATAATATAATACAAAATAAAAAAATTAAAAAATAAAATACAAAAAAGTCGTAATATTTTTTTAAATAATCTTAGGTATTAATTTTATGTTATTTGGGATTGCATTGCTAAAAATCTAGTAAATTTAAGTCATATTACGTATAATATTATGAAAACTTAAAAGTGCGACTATGTCGAAAATGGTTGCTCCTAGCGACTTTATTAAGTATATATTTTTTATATAAAATTAAAAAATATGGAAAATTAAATAAAAGAAACTCACAATGACACAAAAAGATGCTCGTAAAAGAGCGAAACATGGGTTTTATTGTATGTAAATGTGAATAATTATTTTTGCATTTACTTACTATAAAATTTTAATTACTGAGATTATTATAAGACTATTTTAAGATTGCTAACATGGAGTTTTATTAATTTTATTTAAACTTATAAAAGATTGCTTTATACTTTGTTTTAAAACCCCAACTTTTGCTCATATTTCACCAGTTATCAGTTTCATCAGTTCGACGATTTCTGAATTCTCCAATGTTGGCCCATAAATTTGGGACACCTTGTACACTTATTAATTACAAAAAAATAATACTACCAGACGTGTTTACAACACGTTTTTTGCTTTTATAAAAGGTAGCTAGACCTAAATGTTTTTTATCCACAACGTTTCGTTTATTACGTCTCATAACTATAATTTTTAAATGACGAAAATACACAATTACGAAAGTACAAAACACAATGCACTAATAAAATAAAATAAAATAATAATTGCGAATATTATTTTCAATAAAATCAAACTATTAAGCACTACCCGTTTATCGAAACCGTTTCGATCAATGAAAGCTGACCGGCAAATATTGCGCGTCCTAATAAACAAGAACGGCGTTGTCAGATCAGCCTGAGACCCAATTATTAGCCAAAATTATTAATATTTTTTGGGGTAGGTTTTAAAAGAAACCAAAAATGTTTACAACATATATATTTCGTGTGTTATGTTTTATTAAATTTAAGGAACGTCTTTACGACTTACGTTTCGAGGATTTACAGAGATGGTCAATTTTACATTGTTTAAAAAAAAACTAAAAGTTTCCTTTTTTTATTTTTAATATTTTTAATGGCAATCCGCCTAGATAATCCAATAAACAATCCCTACACAAAATTTGAGCTTTCTAACTTTTTTGTCTCGGTACAGGAGCTAACCCGTAGCCGATCGAGAGTTCTAGCCGTAACACTGGTTTCGTGGCGTCAAAATTGAAGCCGAGATTTGGTGGCGCACGCCGTACAGTGGAACGACTAAGTGGAAATACCGCGGGACCTAATATTTTACATTTTACAAGATAATATATTTTTTTTATTATTACGTATTTTTAGGTATTTATGTTTTAAATATTTTTTATTATATATTTTATTGGAAAAATATACATAAACGGTGTTTCAAATTCATCTACCCTCAAAATACGAAAATGGATAATTTACCCCAAATAAGTGCACATTATTTACTTGTAAAAGAATATGCCATAAAAAAATATTTATATTATATTTTATGTGGTTTTGAAGATTATTGAAAAAAAAAACAAATTTTTAAAAACTTATTCTTGACACTTTTGTGGGTTATCTTGGTTGCTATGGGAAAGTTTTTGCATTGCTGTATTACTTTTTCGTAAAAATTTTAATGCCGAAAACAAAATTAGGTAGGTACCTACGCCAAATTTTTGTTGCTTATTTAAAAAATCGAAAATTTTAATGATTCCGAAGATAATCAAAAAAAAAAACAAAAAAAATTTAAAATCCATTTTAATTTTTTCTGAGCTTAAACAGGAATGCAGTAAGAGGTAGGCAATATTCTAAATAAAATTAAGATTGTAAATTGTAAGTTAAAAATAAAATTGTTAATTTACCCACCTAATTTAAATACCGAATTTTTATTCTTTTTAAAACTCAAAGCGAGTATCAAAATAGTTTGGTAGTTTAAAATTTTAAATGCGTAATCTTACTATAAACTACAATAATAACTGCAGTAAAATATTATTTCGAATCAACGCAAAATATGTGCCCCAGCGCGGAATTTTTGCCATCGCGATGCGGTCGTCGCCTCGCATGATTTCGGCTTCTGTTGTGAGGTATCGATGGAAGTGGGGATAAGTGTCCAGGCTAGAACTATCGATCGGCTACGGCTAACCCCGTTTTACGCAGTTAGGCTGCCCTCTTAAGGAAAAGTTTAGATGAAATTTAATTTTTATTGAGGGAACTCAGTCTCCCTTTTGTGAAAAGCTTTTTAAGTTATAACTAATAATATAGTGGGTTGAATTAAACTGTTTTAAAGTACCTTTGTTTTGATGCCGATTAAAATTAGTCAGCTGCTCCTTCACAGTCTTAAAAAAAAGGCATAAAGAAAGCCCTCAAGTGTTGCGGGTTTCGAAATAACCCAAACCCCTCCATTTTAGGGTACTTCGAGCCAGATTGATCCCCGGATTGATCCTGTGTAGCAGGATTGACGAGCAGATTGCCGATGTGAATTAGTTAGATATTGCCTTGTAAAGCCCAGATTTTGTATGGATTGTGGCTCCATTGTAGCCCAAGTAAACTAAATTTGATGAGTTTGTTCCAATTATTTATGCACGTAAACTCGTCAAGATATTGTATATTTTTCTACAAGCTGTTGATTTGCGTTTATTTCGCTGGCTAATTTTGTATTAGTGTGGTCAAATTATACTTTTGTTAGCTTTAAAATTAACAATCACAATGACTGATTTCGAACTCTTAAATATATCTTCTTATCATAACTGGTTGTTAAAAAATCAAAATGCGTTCGAACAAAAGGATGTACCCGATCTGCCCGCGAAGAGACTCTTAATTAAATTGTACTTTAATAAGTACTGTAACGCCCAAGATGAAATTGACGAATTAAACGGAAAAGATGAAGAAAATCGTGAATAATTAGAAAATAAGCATTACAATTGTATTAAAATAATTAGAAATATGTATCAAAGGTTTTTTAACCTTTTTAAAGAAAATGATTTATCCACCCGCTTGTTAATTCTGTAACTAGTAACAGTTTTTACTTAAATTTAAATTTACCTGAAATTGTTATACAAATTTTAAATTGGCAGTCATATTTTAAAATGTTCACTGCACTTGTTATTGACAATCCATATTTCACTAATGTTAAACGCTTATGGTACTTAAGTACGTGCTGTGTTTGACTGAAGTTCTGAAATTAACAAATGATAATTTTGAAATCACCACTGGTATATGTAAATCTAGATATGAAAATTTAACTTGTGTAGTGAATAGTTCTTTAATTAGTTTAATTGACATCTCGCTTTGCTAATTTATCTTTTTAAAAGAAAATTAGATTTTAACACGAAACGAGACTATGAAATTATAACACGTTGCCAAGTTTACAATATTTTTTAAATTTTCTTGAAAAAAAGGTGCATGATGTTAGAAAACATCAGTGATTCTCAGCTCCATTTAACAAGTAAATATGTTGTAAAAAGAATGAACAAGAAAGTCTCTTTTCGTGCGTAATTACATAATTTTCAAAACTCTGATAATAAGAACTCAATTTGCCTTTATTGTGGCTAGGCTAATCACCGCATTTATTAGTGTCAAAAATTTTTACATTTGCATCGTAATAAAAAAGAATAGTTTGTTGCTTTAAAAAAGTTGTCTTTTAATTGTTTGGATTATAAACATCTAGTAAATAGTTGTCTTTCAAAGTCAAATATGGATATATAAGGGGATATGCACAACATAATTTACACTCATATTCACAAGGTAATTATCGCTCTGAAAACAGAATCAGCCCGACTTAACCATATGTACAGAAACACAGAAAATGTAGAAAATAATGCACGCATTGAATATTCTCATACTTTTTTGGTCTGGAGAGTCTTTTGTCCGAAATTTCTTGCTCGGCGCAAATAATTATTTCTGGAGATCTTAACGTAAAGTTAAAATTCTGCTTCGACTCCCCGTTTACGCAATATGCTTAGTTCATTTAACTTACCAATGCATGTGGACTCACAGTGACTAAATATTCGTCCACTATAATTGATTACATATGCTCTAACCTTCCAAACTCTATAATAAATTACACTGTTATCAATGCTGCTTTATTAGACCACGAGGCTGTTATATGTATGGTTAAAAATACCATGATAAATATAAAAATAAACCCGAGTAGGTAAGAAAAATAATGAGCACTTCTACAACTTAGGCACCCCTGTTCTAATGTTCTAACTTTCATGCGAGAGTGTTGCAACTATTTAATGTTGCTTTTCCCATTCTATCGGCGTATTATCAGGCTAGCTAAAAAATCCCACTATCCTAAAAATTGAATGAGAGTTCAAACAAGGCGAAGGAGTGCTGAAGAATAGTGAATTACATCCGTAGTAAAAACAACTACAAACCTGCTGCAAATCCAAAATCTAATATAAACCAACTCAATACTTTTTTTCTATACGGTAGCCCAAACTCTTCAACTCTATCAACTGAACCACTTAGCTGCCTCACAAATATAATAGTTCAATATTCTTTCTTCTTTTTTCCTACTGACTTGGAAGAAATAATAAGAGTTTTAAACTTAATGAAAAACAAAAATTTGTTAGTTGAGGATGTGAACATGGTCAAGATCTTACTTAACTTGCGGGATATTGCTCTAATGTCAATGTGTCAATCCGGTACCTTCCCGGGTTCTTTGAAGTCCGCCAAAGTGATTCCTATTCATAAGGATGGAAATCTGGATGATCCATCTAACTTTCGGCCTATTTCTCGTCTCTCCACACTATCAAAGTGGATTGAAAAACTGGTAAAATTTCGCATGATGTCTTACCTCAAATAAAATAACCTCCTTAGTAACTTTCAGCATGGCTTTCAAGAGGGCTGCAATAGTAAGTGCACCTTGCATCTGACCCTGATGATGGACCTCCAGAGGATACAAGACTGGTTTGACTCAAATACGCTGTCAATGAACTTCAATAAGACCAAAATCCTGACATTTAGGGGTAAGCTTGGGGATGTGTCCATTGGCTGTAATCAAATTGCTGAACACTCTAGCAACAGATTTCTTGGAGATTCTTGATAACCCCCTTAAATTTACTGATCATGTACTTGATCTTGCTAGTAATATATCAGCTGGTTGTTTTGCCGTTAGGGCCGCAACTGAAGAGCTTGGTACCGAGAGGGATAGAACTATATATTTTGCCCTTGTAGCGTCTCATCTTTGCTACGGTATTTGTTTTTGGGGGAATGCTAGCAATTATCTTATCCACTCGCTCTTTGTATTGCAAAACAGAGCCCCCAGGTATATTTGCAAAAACCTCGGGATTCCTGCCGCCCTCTATTTATTCGAGAAAAGTTGCTAGCATCATGTTGAAGAATCGGCATAAATATATGCCAAAGGACTAGGTATATGACGCGACGGTTCTTTAAAACCAAAACAGCAAAAAAAGAATTTTACTAAAAATTATACAATTACAACTCAACTGAACAGCCACACTGACACAGCTCCAAAATAGAAAAAAAAATTTAGCTCACATAATTGTTTAGTATATTTAACACAATGATACTGTTAAATGAATTTAAAACCTTTTAAACCAACAACAGAAAAAGAATTGTACTAAAATTTGTACAATTACAACTCAACTGAACAGCCACACCAAAGTTTACAGAATAGAATACTATTCTATTCTATTCTATTCTATTCTATTCTATTCTATTCTATTGTATTCTATTCTGTAAACTTTGGCCACACTAACATAGTTCCAAAATAGAAAAAAGGAACTAAATCATCGAATTTATTATACGAGTTTTGAGATCGAGACTGTGTTTTTTGCTTGTTTAAAAATACACTTTAATTGTTTATCAAGCTACTTCTGTGGATAATATGGAGCATAAAGGCATAATTAGGAAATGAACATGTTCACTAGAACTCCCAAATTTTAAGTTTTCCAATGGTGTAACACACAGGTATTAAATCTGACTATATCCTCAAGAATATTTCGAAATATGGAGATCAAAATATGTATGTTATACTACACTACACGCGTGTCAAACTTTCACTACTATGTCCGATGCCTTAAAAACAAAGAATTCTTTAAATGTTCTGTATGTTTAATAATTGTTTTTATAGCATACATATAAAGTTGAAGAATTTTTTTAAGAATAATAGTTTATTTTTGTACTAGGTAGGTACCTAGGTACCTATTTTTATTTACTTTAATGTAAATAAAGAAATGTCAATAACAGCAAAACCCAATATCTTAACTACTATAAAATGGCCAATAACTATGAAATTTAAATGTTTTCAATCTTGTTAGTTTTACAATAAAAATATTTAAAACTAAACAAATTTATTTCCAGCTAGTATTAAAAATAGGTTTAAATAAAAATTAAATGAAAATAATAATCTTAAGTAATTAAATATCTAAAAGTTTTGAATACACAAGAGTGTGCTTAAAGTGCCAATAACTTCTTTTACCCTAGGAACAATAAATACTGACCTGAAAATCCTCAACTGAATCAAATTCTATAGTTTCATTACTAACTTCCAAGGCATGGTCTTGTCGATAGTAATTAATTAATAATATATGATATTAATAATCTGTTCGTGCACCCTTATACTGGGCAGTTGAAAAATTTGGGAATAGTGTGGGAAGCTTTATATTTCAGTAATTGCTTTTGCACACTAAATTCTGGTTCATGATGGATACATGTATATATTTTCTGTTATGTTGGTGCTAGTTCTCCTAAAAATGAGTGAGAATGATTCTAACCAAATAAAAATCAAATAAAGTTCTAAGTATAGAAAACAGGCAGGCATTCTTTTTAATGTGCCATCTAGGATTTCTAAGGCTAGTACATTGTTCACGTATGAATTTTTCCTGGTTCAACATATTTCTGGTTGTTGGTGCGATAGAATCTCAGTCTGTTATTTTCGTGTAAAAAACATACCGAAGACATAATGTATTACACCCATAATGTATTATTGATAATTTTTAGATTTCGGTTTGAATCAAAAATAATAAGAAATATGGGATATTTTATTTTAAATTAACTGAAAAGAAAATTAATTTTTCATATAAATAACAAAAACAAAATTCTTTTCAATCTTCCCGTTACTATTCTTTTTTAATGACATTTGACATAACGTCTCGAGGTGATAGCCTTGCCATACATGTTCCTTCATTAAAGAATTTGTTATTCCTTCCATATGAACTTTTTAGTGTGTTATGCTCTGCTTTATTGGATTGGGATGTTTTGTGTTGGGTTAGATCGAGTTGAGTTAAGGATACGGAGGGTGCAAGCCAAGCTCTCTGTGTGCGAAAAAATTTATGAGGTGTTGGGTTGGGATGGATGGGTTGGGTTGGGATAAATTATTTTGATTTTGGACGTCGAGCACATTCTCGTAAGTCCCCATGTGCTCGACATTTACGAGCACTCTACATACTTTTTAATGTCAGAAAGTATGAAGGGTCCGAACTTCTGCATAAGGGAGGATGTCAAGCACAGTGGGACGTAAGTCCACTTATACATACATATATACATTTATTACCCATATATACAGTTATAAGTCAAAACAATTTATGTCAACTTAACTCAATCCAACCCTACTCAACCCCTCCAAAAATTACGAAAATAATAATACATTGGGGTGTCTTTGGTATGTTTGTTGCATGAAAATAACACATTTAGTTACAAGAAAAGGTTAAAATAGTTAGGGAATGGGATAATAGTTAGGAAATGGAAATTAAAGGCACAAACACATAAGGCACCCCCGTGTTTGTGCCTATAATTATTATAATATAATAAAAGATATCTATTATTTTGACTATAAGTTAATTTAAATTTAATCTCATGGTTATTATTTACCTATTAATAATTGAACATCTTAAATTATGTTTTTTTTTTCAAAATTTATATTCATAATATATTCATTTACATAAAATATAAAATAATTTAAATTTTTGTTCATGTAATGTAAAATGTAACTATATTATGCCTTTATTATCTAAAATTGAGTTCACAGCCAACCCATCCAACTAAAAAGTGTTCCAGACAAAACCAAAAAATACTTCTGGATACATAGTGAAGCCACTCCCATTTTTATGTTGTTTTATTTTTTGTGTGTGTAAATTACAAAATATGTAATTATAGAGGTACAAAGCGATAAAAAATCCTATATAATTACAAGTTTAGCCCTCAAAAGGTTCCAAAATTGCCCCAATATATATTTTTTTTTAATTATAGCAAAATCAAGAGCTAAAAAACGTTCTGCAAGCCGGCAATAATTACGTATTTACCGTATGTAAAAAATCTTCATAATTTCCAAAGTTTTGTATTTTTTCAATCATCTTCACTTTTTTATCAATATTTTGACCACACTGCACATTCTATTAAAAATTTTCAAAAAAAATCGTTTTCCGAAAATCGATAAGAAATGACATTTTTGACAACATATTTGAAAGAAAAAGTCAATATTTCCTCCAACTTGATTGTTGCCTGGCAACCGAAAATAACAGTAAGGAAATATTCATTTCTGTACTGTAAGGAAATGTTATTTCCATACAGTAAACTTTAGAAAATAAATGCGAACAGGATTTTTCCTAAACAATTTTATTTTTAAAACTTTCAGCACAAATAAGGTTAACATTATATTTTAAAATTATTACTTATTATTTGTTATATTTACTGTTATCTGACCATTAGTACAAGTATTGAAAACTGGAAGAACTTGGGAACTAATAGCATTATTTTGTTGAATATTTTCCAAACTAATAATTTTATTTGTATGTCAATAACTAATATTGGGCGTTACTGCAGTATTAGAAATATTAGATTTACTTTCTTGATTTTTTTCTGCTGTGAATTATTTGCCACTTGTCCCTTATTAGTAAGAGACTCTTCTATATATCCTTCAGCGACGTTTGTTGATTTCCATCCACTCAGTCTCTTTAAACTAGTAATATCTACTCCAGAATCAACAAGCATTGGGGCAGAAGACCGACGAAAACAGTGGCCGGTATATTCTTTCGAGTTTGGCAAATTCAAATAACTGGCCATTGTTTTAGGCATGTTTCTAAATTGGTGAATTCCTACTACTTGTCTACAACCTTTTTCATTTTGGTACTTAAAAAAAAACCGAGTGGTATTCATGTCCCTTGGCCTTAAAGAGGCATACTTGCGGTATAGATTTAAGTACATTTCGTTTACTATAAATGATCTTGATGTATTGGTTTTTGAATCCGGTATGGTAACTAAAAGTTTAGATAGTAGGTCTTGTACATCTTGTACCGTCATTTTAACCAGCTCGTCCATTCTGCAAGCTCCGGAAATTTCAAATATTACAGCTACCTACAACAATAAATAAGCATGTAAAGAATCCAAATATAATTTGAAGTTTTGTAAGTTACCTTAATCATTAAATAGGTATTCCTTATCTGGAGCTTCCTGAATAAATTTGTTTATTTCTTCTTTAGTTAAAATCTTGGATTTTTTTGGCTCATAGGCAAGTTTCGAATATTTAGATATATCCACATCATGTCTAATTGCAAGGGTTGTGTTCAGCATTGAATAATTGGCCCATAAAGTTGAAGATTTCATCTTGGAATGAAGCTCCAAGAAGTATGCCATTACAACATTTTCCGAGAAAGAAGTTACATTTTTATTCGTACGGTAGTCCATGAAGCGGTTGTATGCATAGTTATACTTATTTCTAGATTTTACTGGTAACAATTTCAATGATGCAGCATTCACTGCCTCCGTGAGTTTTGGGGGGGTTCCAGAAATGGAACAGTCATCATCACTCATCATTTTACACGTTACTTTGGCTTTTTAAACGTTAAAAAATCAACACTTTAGAAAGACGCCACAAATAAACTTTTCACTCGTCAAGTTTGACAATTTAAAATTATGTACTTCGTTTCCGTAGTTACGAAACAATGTTTCATGGCTTCTTTTATTTAAGGGAAAATAATAATGTTGATTTGAAATTTTTAACATGATTAGTAATAATTTACCGTAATTTTAATGATTCCCGATTTTCGAAAAAATAGTATGTAGACTTCGTAGGAAAAGCCACATTCCCGGACTCCAAATTTGTAAACCACAGTTTTTACAAAAATCCCGTAAGCAAAGCCTATGTCTAAATAATAAGTTTAAATTAGCAAAGACCCTCTTTACACACATACTTATGTGTTCAGTAAACCTTAAATTATTATCTAAAATTAGACCTTAGTTCCAGAAGTTCTTTGCGAAGTCAGTAATAGCAAGTATATTATTATTTAAAGACAAATATTAGCCAAATACAGATTTTGTGACCGAATCCTATAAAAAAGTAACATAGGACTTGGTCTCAAAAGGATTTAGATCTAAGCAATGCTTCTGAGATACTGAAAGAACCGTATCTAGGTCATGCTTCAGCTGACACACAGATTCTAAAAGGTGGTCTGGCTTGAAAGATTTGTAAAGCTGCGTCATCATCTGCATACCATCTGCGTCTGTATTTGAGAAAATTGTATGTGTTTTGCCATCTGGGATGTGTAAAGTGTGAAAAGCACAGGCAATAAAATTGATCTTTGGGGAACTCCAAAAGGGTAGTTGCTTAGAATCCTTTTGACTTCTAATATTTTATAATTGCTAGAAGAAGCATTTATTTTATCAAATGCTTTTGAGTAGTCAAGGAGGATTATGATTGAATGATTGAATATGATGATACATTGAATGAAATGTATCATCTGCTACTGTTAAAAGCACAGTTGAACAACTATATCCTGGTCGAAACCCGGATTGTACTGTCGGAACATAAACATGGAACATGGAACAAATTAACCATTATTAATAAATAAATAATAAACCATTATTTGATTATTAAGGATTTGTTCTAAAATTTTCGATTACGTTGAGAGAACACTAACTAGTGATAAGTCTTTCAGTTGAATCAAGTGAATTATTAACCTTCAGAAGAGGGATTACGTGGGAGCATTTCCATTCGTCAGGGAAACATGATGTTTCTATGGAAAAAGTTACAAGGTGTGTTTAGGGAGTATTAACGGACAACAATACAGTAGCATGTCAAATTTAATATCATCATCTCCGATGGCCTTGGATTTTATTAGAAATAAAGCTTCTTTAACTTCCTCTATACTGCAAATCTAAAATTAAATATACGTGAATTTGGTAAACTATTATTTCAGTAAAAATTCAACAAATCTGAGTTCGACCAACTTGCGGAATGGTTACATAGTTGTTTACTCTGCGGACCAGCGACCATTGGAAATAATTTTAATTGATTTTCTTCAAATCCATTCAATCGAATTTGACTTTCAAGATCCCTTCTGTTTCCATCTGATTGTTGCAGTAACATAATTTTTTAGCTGTTTATAAGCTACCCAGTCTAGAGCAGATTAAGTTTTTTTATATTTAGTTAAGACTTTATTTCTAAGTGACATCAAATATTTTCAATTAGGTGTAATTCATGGAACATTTTTTTTAGTAATACGTGCAGATCTTTTGGGAGCGTGAATATAAAAAATTGCAATTAAGAAGTTAGTAAATGCATCCAGTTTTGTATTCATATCTGGTAAGTAAAAAACATCATAATTTAAAATCTCTATATATATGAAGAAAATGCTCAGGTTTTATCATATTGAGAGCCAGTTTGCATCTAACAAATCAGTGATCGGAGAGTTAGAATTGAAATCTGATTAATAGTTAAGAACATATTAGATTATCGTGTGAACATATATAAAAATCTAGAAGTGTGTTACCTGCTAGTCCCTGTTGAGTAGGTGCATCCACTATTTGCTTGTTTTATAAGCTATAAGACTTTATAAAACAGTCCAATAATATGTATATTACTACTGTCAATGCATAAATAGAAAATTGAAAATGTTGTGGACTGTGTTTGAAAACTGTAAGTAATTGCTAACGCAAGTAAGAAAATTGTAAAAAACGAATACACCGCACTACTTAAATGGGTACTTACCGATTAAGCCAGTTGTGCTCTTCTTTACGGGGATCCCCTTAGTTGCAATCCAGGCTCACCACCATTACACAATAGGTTTTAAACCAAAAATTAATTAAGTTGTTTGTAAAAATGCCTTAGTACCGACACCAAGCCTGACTGAACTCATAACTTGGTATTTGAAGTATCTGATCACCAACATAGCCAGTAAGTTTCTGATAAGCCCACAATATCAATATCGTTATTCAAAATATATATTTTAATATCATTAAATTTTAGAACCAGTGAAGGAATAATAACTTGTCCTATTGGTAACTTATTGTTTATAATTCGTTTTTTTTAATTTAATAATAAGCACACAATTTAAATATAATTAAAAAAAAACAAAGAGTAGAGTAAAAGCAAAACTATGCCGTGATCTCACCAATATCCATGTCACCCCTAATTATTTTATACCATTCTCCATCTGTCCTACGAATAGAATTCTACCATTCTCATGCCAAATATATTTTTAAATGCACTGTAACTGATCCTTGGACCTTTTATAAACTAAATGACTCTCTCTAGTGAGTTGCCGAATCCCCTATATCAGAACTAGGGGCTGGATTGTAGCAGCCGCGGCTTATGGATTTGACCCCACCTCTTACAGTAATCAATGATCAACATCAGCTTCTGTAACTTCCAGATATAAGCTCTGATACACTTTTATTAAGCAAGTTTCTTTGTTTTCTTTTTCAATAGAAGATATGAGATCCGTAACACAAATATTATTTCTATTTTTAGCTGATTCATTAACGATTTAAGATGGATTTTAGTTTTTGAACCTCATTTTTAAGTTCCTGCTTGTCTTTTGACAAATCTTGGATACCAGGTCTGACAAAACTTTGGAGTTTTTAATTCTGGATCCTGTGTGTTTCAAAAAGGGTGGTTCAAAAAGGGTGACGATCCGTTTTGATCTACAGAATGCGCTTCCATCTAACGAGGCAATGTATTTGGTCGCGAAAAATAGCTTGAAGAACGACGACTTAACAAAATTATGCAGGCATTGCAGTTCGAGGGTGACTTATTCTACTGCAATATTCGTGCTTTCATCTCTGTTATATTTCCACAAGAAAGGTGAAAAAGTGCCACACTGTAACTTTAACTTTTTTCCAATAGCTTTAGTGCAAAAACTACAACTCCTAGGGAGTAGCATGTTATTTAAATGCTTAAAAGCAAAAATGGTAACTACGGCAACAGCGCACGTATCTCGATTACTGCAGTTCCTTTATCAGCGTATTACCGTATAGTTTTGTTCGTGAGGTTCAAAACAAATTAAATAAATATTAATTTTATTTCGACTGACCGCAAGTACGTTAACAAATGAGCTGGTTAAACTTAAAGGTATTCTAATTTATAATTAAAAAGTGCTTAATAACTAAATCTTATCTGTGCAACCAATGCATCCGCCTACGTCTGGTTTATAGAAAGTATTTATTATATACAGAGGGTATAACTCCTCCCCTGTTAGATGAAAGCATATCCTAAAGGGAATGATTTCATTATATTGAATTCCTATATTGGACATTATTATGTTTTAGGAATTCAATTCCAAAAAATAGAAAATATAAAAATTGAATAGAAATAAAAATAAAATAATAAAATAAAATTAATAAAATACTCTTAATCTATATAGGGGTGAAATACATTTCAGAAAATTGTTTCGTTCTGAGGAACTTCACAGGGTTGTTTGAGTTTACACACTTTCACATAATACTTCCTGAAAAGAAAACTCAAGATACCAATAAAAGTACAAATGTAAATCAAAATTGTCCAAAAACTTATTCTAGTAAGGTAAACAGGTAGCCCCATTTCTTGGAGATTCTTTGCTTGGTTTCTCAATTCTTGTTGGGTGGCTTTTAGATTCACAAGTTTCAAGTCTATTGAAGATTCTTCTCGGTAACCTTTGTCCAGTTGAGAGTTGGAAGACTAACTTCATGGCAAGTTAGGTCCGTAGTTTCATATGATTCGAACACCATTGAATCAACTCGAACATTCTTGAGGGACTTTAATTAGGTAGGAACTAGTGAGCAGCTGATTTGATTCAGAGCTAACACATTTGATTTTGGCAATTACGCTAGTTGGGATAGTTACTGCCCATTTACCATCAACGACTTTAGTTACTTGTATGAATGTACTTAGATGAAATTTGAAGAGATGACCAGTGGTGGTGGTTGACCTTAACGTGAGGAGTTGTACTGCATATGGTGGATGGTCCTCTATGGTCCGAACAGGTATGTCTTTACATAGGAACTGGTCCATTTCGATTTCCAGGCATTTTTCATCATGGTAGAAGTACCTTGTGTCACACAATGACAGATACTGCTTATATGGTAAATTAACAAGGAAAGATTGATTATTTGGTACTTGTAACGCAAATAAATGGTAATTGAAACGTAAATTAAAATTCGATACTACGAATTTATGTTTTTAAAAAAACTTTTATTTCGTTAATAACTATAATGCGAGTAAAATAATAATAATACATATATAATATGGTATGTTTAAAACAATGGCTTAGCTCTGACTGAATTCGTAAACTAAAAGCGAAAGCATAAAAAGTAAATGAAATTGCTTATACAGCTAAAAATGAACTTAACAATAATAATGATTTTATAGAGTGAAAGGGGTATGTAACTCGTATCTTTGTCAACCAATAGAAATTCAAAAATAAATATTATTTCGAATTCTTTTACGAAACTTTTAACTTCAATTAGTTTTTCTAAGATTAATAAATTTTCACTATTTACCTTTATGCGTAATTTATCATTCTTATGTAAATGTTTACTTGATGATTGTTTGATGATGATTCTATTTTTTAAGCAATTCATCTGGATTGATTACTGAATTATGCAAAGTATTAAGTTTAGAAAATGTCAGAGCGACTTCAATTTTGTCCAAGAGGTTATAAATCGATTGATAAATAGAAGTTATTTGACTATTTATAGTGAATATTCTTAAATATTCATGTAATTCAAGATTATGGAGGTCATTATTTTTTAATAGACTCTTCGATTTGTGAAGTTCTTGCCTTTAATATTTGTTCATTATAAGTGTGTGATTATATGTTTGAAATCATATTTTTAGATTTGTCAAGTGCTTTATCCAACAAAGAAATTCGATTGAGCGCATCGATTTTTAGTTTATTTTGATTAGCTTCTAATGTTTTGATATTTTTATTAATTAATTCAGTGTCCGTTTGATCTAAATTTGCTGTTATACTTTTTATAAGTGATTCTAATGGATTAAAAATACCTCGTTTTTGTCTCTGCTGAAATGCATAGGGAAATATTTGATTTAACAGAATAGAAATGCGGTTTTCTATGTTATACAGTGCTTTCATTTCAAAACGATCCACCCTTAATAACTTTCTTCTTCTAAAAAAAAAACACGTCAAATTAGATATACAGGGGGACGTTTAATTATGAATTTACTGAAGTTCTGTCAATCACCTCCTCACCTCCAGCTAACCTCACTTTAATATGTCAAGTGGGAATCCCTATCGTGTGATACATCAGAGTAAGCAGCGTAAAATTCTCTATTCAACGGTACCAAAAAAAATGAAATCGGTAAATGTGTAAGCCAATAGTTAGCGAAAATGTCTAGAAATAATGAAAATTTTATTTACGCCAAACTTTGGTATGTCAAATGGCTACCCCATGGTGTGATACATTATTTTAAAGGGAATTCATTATGCTATCAATGGTTGTAAAAAAAAATAAAATTGATTGACCAAGAAGCAATTAAAGTGTAAATCGGTAGGGTAGAAAAACAAATTTAATTAGTTTAACAAATTTATTTTATGAAATGTTCAAAATGCGCGCCGTTATTAGCAAGACAATAAAAAAGCCTATTTTCAAACTCCTTACGAACATTGGCAAGGGCTTAGAACATTGAAAGGCTAGAATTAGTAAACAACAACTTTGTTTGAGTCCAACATGTGCACAGGGGCAAAAGGGGTGTTTTGTTTACAAACATATTTGCCGATTCTCTCGTTGTCAAGTCGACGCAAATTTCCAACGGAGGAAATTTTTAGCTATATTTAACCAACCATTATAACGTTAATTTAATTTATTTGTGTTGTATTTTATAGGAAAATTTAAAATAAAAAGTATAAATACTACAAGTAACCTATTTTAAGAATAAATATAATATCCTTAAGCAAAAAAAAAAACAAAATTATTAACATTCTTATCCCTAAAACTGCTTCTAAAAAATTTGAAGCGACAACACCGGAGGTTAAGCGCCTGAGCCATACGCGTAGTGTCATCTGTCAAACGGCTTTTTGTTTATTTTCGGGATTCCTGTATTTTCTTTAATTTTCGGTTTCAAAAGGAAAAAGGCCAAATTTTAGTGTTTTTTTAAATTGCTAGGACGGGAAAAACTTGTGTCGTTTGTGCCGCATCATGATAAAAAGGTGATTCAAGCCGATCTTTTCACAAGTAAGTACCGATACTTTCATAACATCACATCATGGGGTAACCATCATCATAAACGTAGAATAGGGGATCTTATAGATATAAACCTAATAAAAACTTGAATGTGAAAGTGTGCGTAAAATACCAAAATATTCATATTTTTAAATCTAAATATTTTTTTGAACATATTCATCTATCAATAGGCTATAAAAAAATATAAAACTAGAATTTTGTCCCTGGTTTTATTACAGGATTTTATGTTTTTTTTTGTTGTTTTGGCAGAAAGAAGGCATACCTAATACCCATGTACCTATCTATGTATAGTTATGTTTTTTTAATATAGACATTAGGTAGATAGATGAAATTACTAATTTTTTATTGCCTTTAAAGAATTTTTAAATTTATTTAGATATTGATATCTATGTATAAAGTTAATTTTGTCTTTCCCTAAAATTTGGTCGATAATTTTTTTTGTTTTACCATATTGCAACTTACAATAATATATATAGTAATTGGCACCACATATTAATTCATTACTGTAATTTTTTTTGCTTTTTGATTAAATATCAAATACTTATTATAGACTGCCTAATATATGCCCAAAGGGAATAATGGATTTTATTAATGGAAATCAACACAATTAAACAGAACATATTTGTTTGTTCAGATCACATCCTTAGAAGTGATTTCTTATATAAGGAAGATAATATTATCAGTAGCCAGATTATAAAACAAATCAGCTCTACCTCAAAGATAATTTTTTTTAAATATATTTTTCTAGTATAAAAAAATCATTACAAAAAGGATTAGTGTTACTCATATAAGCTTTATTTATAACTAATACTAATTAAATTAGGTAAGTGTGTAAAACTATTTTTTTACTAGGATTTCTGATGCACTGGTTAAAAACACAGCAGCGAATAATTCACTTAATTTACCAAGTGATTTATCCTTCAAAGCTGCAGGGGCAGCTTTCCTGAAGAGTGCAAAAACTTCTTTAGCTTCCAAAATGGTATATAGTACAAACAGTGAAGCTAATATAGATAAGTATGGATAATTAAAATAGATTAATATTTTTGATACACCAAATTTTGTATAATTACAGATCTGATCATTCATCATCAACAATAACTGCATCTGAGATTAATAGTTCTACAGTAATCGTGGGGTCTAGGTCAACAATTACTATTTCTAATCCAAGCCGTTTTTGTTTAACTGGTACACATTCCCTGACTCTGCCAAGGAAAACGTAAAATACACTCAAAATAGACTACTAGTTTTTTGCCATGTATTATCCTATTCTATATATCTTATTTAAAAGTGATATAGTATTTTATTGTGTTATATTTGTTTAATATTAAAATATTTAATATTAATTAAATGTATGATATTACAAAGATTCTTTATTAATAACATACATTTTATTGATCAATTGGATTATCATAATACATTTTTTTAATTTTGGTAATACTATATTTTTATGTATATTATTCTAGGGTAAAATCAAAATGATATCCTGAGGACCTAAGCACTGATGATTCCACCGTTTTAAAAGCTAAATCACTTGTCACCAAATTATAGAAAAAAAAAGAAAATAAAATTCGAAGATTGCAACAAACAAATTTGCGCCAAAGAAATTGAATTAGATCTCAAGTCATTATTAAAATACTTAAGAAATAATAACATGATTTTCGAAAAAGCCCAACATACTACATATTTTATTTGACTTGTAAAAGTACTTCTTTGTATATTACTACTAATAAACTATCTAATCTATTGTACATAGTCTTTATTCTTAGGTAAGCTTTGTTTTTTAGTATAAATTAATATGATATAATAATTGGTATTAGGTATTATATAGGTCACTATTAAATGTCTCGAAACCATTATACAGGCTAAATACTCATAAATAAAATGTAATACTCATAAATAAATAAAAATCTTATAACCTACAAAAAACCTGCAACTCCTTCACAATTTGAACATCCTTGTAGTTTTAACTTTTTCCGCTGAAGCAATACTGTCCCTTTGAAAAAGTCAGCACCATAGAAGTATATATTATGTGATATAAGTAAGTGATGTAAAACTGAGTTTTGTCCAATATAACAATAAAATTTTGCAAAATGTTAAAAATGTGTGTCTTAAAACATGATTTATTAAGAAATCTATAATATTATATTAATAAAATATTTAATTTCCATAAAAATGCTTTGACAAAAATGCTGCCTTTTATTAGGACCTTCCTCTAATGAAGTCCGTTAAAAAAAAACACATAAATAGCTCATAAATGGTAATATTACTTATAGTCAAACTCTTTAATAATTAATAAAAATTTGTCAGGTAAATATTTGTTGACGACGTCACTGGTAAAGAGTGCTTGTATCGGTGACATCAACAATGCGATCGAGCGGCGTTGCGATGCCATTACCGTTTTCTCGTTTCTTCGTACTTTATTTTCATTTATTTAACGTATATTGACTTTAATGTATTCGATATCTTAATAAATTTATTTTAAAAAAATGCTTGATATTTTATTAAAGGGGAGCAGTAGTATTGTTTTGTGCCTTCGGAAACAACTGAAAATTTTTATGCTATTATAAAGTGATTTTTGCCATTTCTCTATAAGCATTTGGCATCATTGCATCAGAGATGTTGCAAGCAAACAAACCTGCCCATAGTTCCACGGCATGCTACTTCTAGCCTTTCAATGTTCTAAGGGCAAGGGTCTGCCCGCTAATTTCTCTGCATTCTTGAAATATTCTATTTTTTAAATTCTCAATGCTCTCAGGTGGGGTTTTATAAACTTAGCTTTTTAAGTAGCCCCAAAGAAAAAAGTCTAGTGGGGTTAGGTCCGCAGGCCATTCGATTGTACCACGTCTGCCAATCCACTTTTCTCGAAAATTTTCATCAAGCCACTCTCGAACTACCAAAGTGTAGTGCGCGGGAGCTCCATCCTGCTGAAAATGTATATTATTTTCATTCAATAATATAGCACCATGTTGATCTACTTGATTTTCCATAGATTGGATGATGGAAGGGTATATTGCATTTTCTAAAATATAGGTTTAAATAAATTTCGCCAGTCAAATTTTCTTCCAAAAAAAATGGCCCGATTATTTCATTCCCATAAATTTCTGCCCAAACATTAATTTTTTGGGGATATTGGGTATGGCCTTCCCGAAAAACATGCGGATTTTCATTATCCCAGTATCTACAGTTATGTCTGTTCACCAGTCCATTTAAAAAAAGGTCGATTCGTCACTGAAGCAAATGTTCTTCAATAAATGGGGATCGTCGTCAATTCGCTGGCACATCACTTCACAAAATTGAATTCCCCTATCAAAATCATCTTCTCCGAATTCATGAAGAATATGAATTTTATAAGGAAAGAACTTATTTTTTTTTAACTTTATGTACGGAACCAGTGAAAATATTTGTTAGTTTTGCGGCCTTTGGTATAGACAAAGTTGGATCCATAGCAAATTGTCCTGGTACTTCAACTTGGCATGCTTCATCGAGAACTCTATTTTCATATTTTTTCTTATTGCAAATCGATACCGTCTCTTCAAATTTTCGTATCATTTCTAATACGTATTTATGGCTCACGTTTTTATCTTGAGCATCCCGGGCAGCTATTACAGTAAGAGAGAAATTCAAACAATTTTTTGAACAACACCCTATAAATAGGAATGAATAAATTTGATTTTATTGTTGATATTTTTGTACTTACATGTCGTTCCCATGACGTCACCGACCTTTTCCCATTCTCTGTGCGTTAATAGTCTGTCGTGGTAACTCTTATTTCTCTTGTCCCACAAAACAGGACGTTCCTGTATTAAATTGATTAAAATTTCTAGATCCATGCTTTGATTTAGTTCCGACAATCACGTGCGAATCGCGCGAAATTATCAACCCAACTGATTATGTCGCATCGCTTTGTATCGTATGTACGCCGCTCGTCGCGTGCAATCGCTCACGTAGGCCATGCCATATGATCGACAGCCGTTTGATTTTGACTAGTGATAAGCTACGATTACTTTTATAAGTATCGAGTAGATACTGATACTTTGATTTGAAGTATCAGATACTTTGTATTCGTTACAAAGTAATCATTACTTGTATACTTGTTAGTTGTTAGTAAATATATGGACGAATATTAAGATTTTTTTATCAATACCTATATTAAATTTAGGGCTTGCTCTGGCGTTTGTTATATTTTTTGAGTATAATAGAGGGTTATCAAGTTTCAGTAAGATATTACAAAATGCACATTACCCAAAACAAAACACAGTTATGCAAGTATAAAATGGGGTTAATTATAAGCGAAGACTTTTATAATGGTATTAAAATATTTATCGAAATAAAAATTAAAATAAACTAGAAAAACATTTGTATCAAAATAATATATTAAATGTAATAATTGCAAACAACACAAAACAAAATAATTAAGAATATCTAATTCTAATGGATATAGGAAAATATATAGTAAAAAATTCGGCAACTTCTTGATCTTGAAAAACGTGTTTTGAACTTGATGCTCGTTTTTACCTTTCATTAAATGCTCTCGCGGTTCTGCGAGCACACCGATCTTGAGCTCCATAAAGGAAAATTATTTCTATTCTTTCAGCTAGCGTATACACCAATTTATTAACTCACTGTTTTAACTAAAATAATAAATCGCCTGCTTTTTAAACGCCTTAAAAATGTAAGGTATTGCAGTGTTTTTTTGTACCTATTAGGTAGGTTTCGCAAAAAATATAAGTGAAATAAATACACATACAAAGTTATAAGACTGCAAAGGTTTTTGCAAAAAATTTGAAGATACTCTTTTTTCTCGCAAATAACGGTACACATTCTTTACTCAAAAAAAATAAATAATTTGCTTGAACTAAATGTACTGTTTGTTAACACACATTTTAACTTCTAAATTGCTTGTATTTTTTTTTGATGATCTTTTATAAAAAATGTAAGAATTTTAAAATGATGTAGGTACCACACTAAAAGTCTTCATTTAAAATACCAAAGTTTGGCGTAAATAAAATATTCATTATTTCTAGACATTTTCGCTAACTATTTGCTTACACATTTACCGATTTAATTTTTTTTGGTACCGTTGAATAAAGAATTTTACGCTGCTTACGATGAGGGTTCCCATTTGACATATTAAAGTGAGGTTAGCTGGAGGTGAGGAGGTGATTGACAGAACTTCAGTAAATGCATAATTAAAACGTCCCCCTGTATATCTAATTTGACGTTGTTTTTTTTTTGGGATGAAAAAAAGGGTGGATCGTTTTGAAATGAAAGCACTGTATATAAGATTTAAAGAGTTACGGTACCCTTCGTAAAATTCATTGTTACTTTTTAGTTTTGATGATAAAACTTTAGTATGTCCTTTTAGTGAGTCAAGTTCATTAATTATCGGTTTTAGGTCAATAGTCTGTACAAATGTCCAGTGATTGGTTACTAGTTATGTTGTACCTAGTTTGTAAGATAGTATTTCGGGATTAGCGTTTAGGTCGTTGAACTTGACGCTGCTGGCATACACTGTCCAGGTCCATCTGCAATAATGGGGACTAATTTAGTCTCATTCGGGTGGATTACTTCTTTCTTTTTAGTTTTCGGGTTTTCAATTTCAATTTTACTGTTTTCTAAAATTATTATTTGAAAGGACCTAAATAGCGATCTTTAATTTTTCAGGATCTTTTATCCACTTTTTTATGAATTGTGGCACATACTTCTGGAATTAATAATTTTTTCGATTGATTGGTTTTATCGATTATTTTTTGTTTTAATGCTGTCGAATTTTCTGCGATTTCATTATATAATATTTAATGAAATATAAGGGAGGCAACTAAATTCATAGGGTCTCTACTATCAGTATGACCATGTACTAACTCAAAAGGGGTTAAATGGGTACTCGAATAAATTGTGCTATTATATGCTACTATCGCATATGGCATGAGCGATGCAACATCACTATTAGAATCTGTTTGTTTTAATAAACGGATATGTTCTATAGGAGTTGAATGTAATCTTTCTATGGGTGAATTGGATTTATGATGGTTAGGGGTTGTGAAATGAATTTTAATATTATGTGCTTTTAGTAATCCACTGACTACTTTGTTTTTAAACTCTGAACCATTGTCAGATATTATGATTTTTGGTAAACCTACGAGTGACAAAATTTTGACGAGTTGTTCACTGCAAGATATTGCATTTCCATGATAGGGTAATGCTTGAACAAACTTTGCGAATTTATCAATAAGTGTAAGAAATTTCGTGTTTCCGATAATAAAGATATCAATAAGTACAATTTCAAATGGTTTACTAGGGGTTTCTGTTAAAACAAGAGGTTGATCTGGGGGTTTCTTATTGTACTTTGCACGTTGACAATATGTACAATGATTAATATATTCAGTTACATCCTTTTTCATTGCTTTCCAATAATAATTGGCTTTTAGAAATTTAAGAGTTTCGTCGATAAGTCGGTGATTAGTTTTACCTTCGTGTCTATACTTCATTCATCATTAAAGTTCTCTTATCTTTTTGTACATTATTAACAAATTTTGTACATTCAATTAGCTTAAAATTTTGAAAGTGATTAATTAAAGCTTGATAAACGTATGTTCTCAATTCTTCTGAGAGGAAATATATATAAGATGGTGAATGAGTCAAGTATTCTTTAAGGAATTTTATTATTTTGCTCATATCAGTTGGAATTGTTGCGTGAATTATTTTATTTTCGTCAAATGTTTCATGAGTTATTTTTACATAAGTTGGATAAGGAGATTTTTTGAAAATAAATTGGTGAGATTTATTCTTAATAATCTCATCCAATAGGGTCATAGAAACATAATTTTGATCAGAATTTGTTGTATGAATTGTATGTATAGTTTTATTATTGTTTAGGTTGGACTCAGTATCTATAGTAGCGTTTAAGGAAATACGTGATTGAGCGTCTGCATTAGTATTCAAAGGTCCTTTTTTGTATATAATATGGAAATTATACTATTCCAATTAACATTTTCCAACGTGTTAAATTGCTATTGGGTTCCCTTAAGTTATTTAGCCAAACTAGTGGTCTATGGTCTGTGTAAATAGTGAATTTTTGACCGTATAAATAGGGTAGAAAGTATTTACAAGCCCATACTATTCCTAAGTGTTCCTTTTCTATAGTACTATATCGTTGTTCTGCTCCGTTTAATGTCCGTGAAGCGTATGCTATTGGAAGGTCATTAGGTACCGTTCCTTGAGATAGGATAGCTCCTAAAGCTACATTTGAAGCGTTTGTAGTCAGAATGAAAGATTTAGTGAAATCAGGATATCTAAGAATGGGTGCATTTATTAAAAGTTTTTTTTAAATGGTTAAAAGCATTTATGAATTAGGGGTGTGTTCTACTTTAGTTTCTTTCTTTAGATATGCTGTAAGGGGTTTACACATTTTAGCGGTCTTTTATAAAACGCCTATAATATCCGGCTAAACCTAAGAATGACTTCTAACTAAGTAAGGGTCTTTTTGGGTCTTGGGTAATGGGTAATTCTTTACAGCGTGTATTTTTTCTAGATTAGGTCTTACTCGGTTATCTGTAATTTGATGTCCTAAATATGCTACTTCCCAATGTAAAAATTCACGTTTGTCTAATTGGATCTTTAACTTAGCTTGTCTAAGTCTTTTAAACACAGCTTTTAATCTCTAGATATGCTCTTGTAATGATGTGGAAAAAATGTATATCATCAATATAAACATATCATGTTATAATAGCGATATAAACAAGGAAAAATTTTTTAAACCGAATGGCATTCGCTTCAATTCATAATGTCGAAAAGGCATTTTCTTAAATGTCTGCCGGGTCCATTTCAATCTGTTGGAAACCATTCGCTAGGTCAAGAGTTGAAAAATAATTTAATTTTCCTAACCTATCTAGTATATCTGATATGTTGGGTAATGGAAATTTTGCGTCAATAGTTTTTTCATTTAAAAACCTATAATCAATAACTATACGCCATTTGCGTTTACCTGAAGCGTCTAATTTCTTAGGGACTACCCAAATTGAAGTGCTCCATGGCGAAATTGATTCTTGTGTGATTCTGTTTTTTAACATTTTATCGACTTGAGAGGAGACGTAACTTTGGCAGGCCCCCTGTTATATCTCTAGGTGGCGTGCAGCTGCATTACTCCAGGACAGTTCGATTTCTGGGAATCAAGTTAGATCCCAAACTCCTGGTACAATCATGCAGACACCAGAATGAAGAAGGCCACCTGCGCGCAATGGGCCTGAAGGCGGGCTTTTGGCAATACCTGGGGTCTGTCTCCTAATATCCTCCACTGGATCTACTCGCGCATTGTGAGACCTCTCCTCACATACGGGGCTATCGTTTGGTGGCCATGTACGGAGAAAGCGAAAATTCGTGCTCAACTGAACAGCACGTTTCGAGTCCAACGTCTTGCATGTCTCAGCATAACGGGTTCCATGCGGACGGCGCCAACTAGAGCGCTCGAGGCTCTGCTGAGTCTTCCGCCTCTGGACCTCGTTGTGCAATTCGAGGCAATGAGGACTGCGTACAGGCTATACATTCTCGGCGAACTACGTGCTGGCGAGACCGGTCACGCAAAAATTTGGTCACGGGCCATACAGGAATGTCCTCTTCTTCTGATGGGCAGTGACTGCATGGCTCCAGTGACTGTGGACTGCGAGGGATTCCTGACGCACATTGCAGGTAGAGAGGAGTGGCAGCATTCCAACAGACCTGCATTGCTAAATAGGGGGACCATCTGGTACACAGATGGCTCCAGAATGAATAACAGAGCTGGATCAGGGCTTTGTGGTGGGATTCCACATACCAGTAGGGCATACTCGCTGGCGGAACACGCCACTGTCTTCCAGGCCGAAGTATTCGCTGTATTAAAATGCGGACAGAAAATCCTAAGCTGCGGACACCGCAATACAGTCGTATCAATATGCTCGGACAGCAGAGCTGTCATTAAGGCTATTACGGCCGCAAAGGTAAGCTCCAAGCATGTACTAGAGTGCATAAAAGTCCTGAAAAAACTGGTGCAGGTTGGCTGCAGGGTCCAGCTCGTCTGGATACCTGGCCACGCAGGCCATGCAGGTAATAAGGAAGCGGACTCTCTTGTCAGACTGGGATCCGCGAATGTGCCGATGGGGTCGGAACCCATAGTTGGTATCGCCAAATGCGTTGCGGTCGCGTCAATAAAGGGTCTGCTGGACAAGTGGACCCATCGAAGATGGACTGAGTCCCCTGGTATGAGACAGGCCAAAGCGCACATAGGTGGGCCCTCTGCCTGTCTCACCAAAAATCTACTACGCCTAAAAAGACGCGAAATTCGGCTAGTGACAGGTCTTTTAACCGGTCACTGGCACTTAAGAAGCCATCTCCATACGGTATCGGTACTGCGGACAACCCGGAATGCCGATGGTGCTGTGAGGAGGATATAACCGTTGACCATGTAGTCGGGGAGTGCCCAGCACTCACGCGCGCCAGGTTCAAATACTTGGGTAACACTTTCAGTGTACCGAGTGACTTTAAGTCCTTCAGACCAGAGAGCGTTTTCGGTTTCTCTAAGGCCGTTGGGCTCTGGTAACCCCCGGTGAGGCATGACGGGTCCATTAGGAGACCTATATGCATAACTGCCTTGGCAGCCCACTGTTTCGACAATTCAATTCAATCGACTTAAGAGTAGACTTCGGTTTTATGTATATGTGGGTATTGATAGGTCTTTGTGTAAATCGGTGATTCGTCTGTCAGATTAATTTTGTGTTTTATTTGATTTTTAAATGTTAAGGGAGTATTTTCACAGTAGAAAATATCTCTGTATTCGTAACATAGATCTCTAATCGCTTTATATTCTTCTTTATTACAATGTGAGAGTCTAATGTTTTTTAAATTTGCTTTTTGAAGTTTATCCATATATTTAATTCTGTGTCAGTTTCCATTTTTTCGATAAAATTAAAATCAGGTTAGTGTAAAATTTCAACTTGAAAGGGTTCTAACAATGTCTTATCAACACCAATACTCAAACTTCTTGGCAAGACGCTTCCCAGGTGATTACAAGATGTCGAGAGCGCATAAATAAAAGGGTTTTGTTTATGGGTATCGGTTACGCTAATGGGCCTAGGAGGACGAGAACGAAGGGGGGTCACTTGGGTTTTGATTTGCAACGCGTATGGTTGTACTCGGCCTGTCAATTATTAACCATCACCTTATTTTATTTTATTTTGTTTGCATTAATAAGTAATAAAGTCCGTGTGTTGTTTGTATGTACTTCGTGTTATGATTATTTTTCGTTTTACATCAGAAGTGGGATAAATAAATCCAGTGACCTTATAAAAATTAAGATTTATTAGTGTATCGGTTTCGTGTAAGTGTAAATACCCCGAAACGAAGTACACTCGTCGAGTTCCCCTATTGCATACGAACGTTCCCGAAGTAAGGACGGAAGTTTTCGTGATCGCCGTGACGGTGAGTTATCTCAATATTGTTCCAAAAGAAGTAAGGATCAAGGAAGAAGTTACACTCCCCCTATGATGTCAAGCGAGCAAAATGGTAGTGAGTCTTTTTATTCATTAAGTCAAGCTTTAAATCAGATTGCTAATAATTCTAATAATCGTTCTGGGGTGATAAATAACAATATTATTGAAGAGTTTAATCCAGTTCATAAACATATTAAGAAATGGCTGAACGCTGTAGATTAATTTTCTGAAATTAATAATTGGTCAGATCAAGTAACATGTCATCTAGCGTTAAGTAAATTACGTGGACCGGCAGAAATTTGGTATCGAGGACAGCCTACACGAATATTTACTTGGTCTGAGTGGAAAGATCTACTTATTGAAAATTTTATTCCTAAGAGAGACTTGCATGCTGATATGAAAAAAATGTTGAGTTGTATCCTTATGCCTAACCAAAGTCTATATGAATACGCTTTTGAAAAACTTATTAATAAACGGCATTAATAAACCGTATGAAAATTCCCTTATCAGACACAGATAAAATTAATTTAGTAATGGGCGATATTAAAAACCATCAAATTCGATTTGCGGTAGAAACTGCTGAAATTAAAAATCCAGCAAAATTAGCTCGTCATTTAAAAATATTTGATGACAAAAATTCTCATACTGAAAGTTCCTTATTCAACTTCTTCCGCGACTTCAAATTCTTTTCGCCGACCTAACAACAACCAATTTAAAATGGTAAATAAACATAAATATTCCCATTAAATTTCACAGAAAAACTCAATTCGCTGTTTTAATTGCCACGAAAAAGTTCATTTTAAAGAACAATGTCCTAATAACAATCAAAAAAATATGAATCGGGAACTGGTCACCTATCATAACACATGACAATTAACTTCTTCTAATAAGTTTCTAAGCCATTCAATGAAAACTTACATAAAAGACATCTACATAGAAAATATATTTTTGTTGATTTCGGAAGTAAATGCTTTTTAATTAACAAGTCAATTATTCCAGACTTAAAATTACAAATAATTCAGTTAAAAGCAAACATTTTCATTAAAACCGTCTCAGAAAACAGCTTAGAAATATCAGAGTATGTAACAGCAAATGTAAATATCGACTCAATAAAGAAACATATTAAATTGTATATAATTAAACAACAAATTTTAGGCGTTGACATACTTATAGGGCAGAACTTTACGGAGCAAAATGATGTTGTTTATTTTAAAATAGGATCCACTTTAAGATTTAATGCTCGCCCTTTTTAGTTTTAGATAAATCCAATGTAAATATAGGTATAGAAGATGCCAGTGCTGAACGGTCCCTTTTAGTCCTTTTAAATAGGTTTAGTCGATCTTTTGCTACAAATTCGTTTGACGTGGGAACATGCAAAGAGAAATGAGAATTGAACTAAGTAGTAACACTCCAGTCATCCAAAGACCGCGGCGATTTCCGGAAAAAGAAAAGCAATTTATTCGAGATATGGTCGGGGATCTTTTAAAGCACGGCATAGTTAGGGAATCGGATTCTCCGTATACCAGCCAAGTTTTGCTAGTTTCTAAGAAAGATGGTGAACGTAGATTATACTTAGATTATAGAGCGTTGAATAAAATCACTATACCAAATAGAAATCCTCTTCCATCAATCGAAGATCAGATCGACAGACTATCAGGATATAAATACTTTTGTAGTTTAGACTTAGCATCCGGATATTATCAAATAAAAATGGCAGAAGATTCTATCGCTAAAACCGCGTTTGTCACACAGGATGGACTTTATGAATTTTTAAAAGTTCCTTTTGGTCTAACTAATGTGCCACAGTATTTCAAAAAATCATAAATAAAATTTCAGGTAATTTAAGGTTTAGTAAAGTTTTAGTTTATTTAGACGATATATTAGTGTCTGGTAGAACAATTGAAGAGACTTTAGATAGCTTAGGTGAAGTTTTGCAACTTTTTGCAAATTATGGTCTAACTTTTAGACTAAGTAAGTGTTACTTTTTGCACACAAAAGTAGAATTTTTGGGATATGAAATATCGAATTCGACCATTAGACCAATTAACGACAAAAATCACTGCTGTAGAAAAGTTTCAGGTTCCAGAAAATATTCATAACGTGCGTCAGTATTTAGGTTTAACCAGTTATTTTAGAAAGTTTATCCCAAAATATGCCGAAAAATCAAAGCCTTTAAGCGAATTATTACACAAAAATACTTCATGGGTTTGGGGTTCCGCCCAACAAAAGGCTTTTGAACAGTTAAAATCAGCGCTAACTTAAAAACCAGTTTTACAAATTTTTGATACCAAATTAGAGTGTCGTCTTTATACAGATGCTAGTCGAATAGGTATAGGCAGAATACTTGTACAAATAAAAGATAATAAAGAGCATCCCGTGGCGTATTTCAGTAAACAAATAATATCTGGGCAGCAAAAGTATCATTCTTTTGAGTTAGAAACGCTGGCCGTCGTTATGATAGTTCAAAAGTTTCGTCACTATTTGTTGGTAGAAAATTTAGTATTATAACTGATTGTTCGGCCGTTGTAAGTACTTTTAAAAAGGCCGAACTAAATCCTCGAATAGGTCGTTGGGTTATGGAATTAAGTGAATGTGATTACGAAATAAAACATCGCAATAATCAGCAATTACGACATGTCGACGCCTTAAGCAGAAACCCTATATTCGAAAATAATTCTTCGTCTGTTAACCATAATATTCACATAAATTTCATAAATATAACCGAGCGTGACAGGCTTTTAGCCGCTCAAGAGGATGACAAAGATATCAAAGATTTTAAAAAATATTAACATCTGGTGATGTCCAAAATAATAAACAGGTATTTACTCAATATGAGTTAAAGGGCGGAAAGGTCTTGAGGGTGACGCCACATGGCCCTCGATGGGTATAACCACATTGTAGTTGGGTAGTACCACAGATGTATATATTTACATCTGTGGTAGTACCTGATAATGCAAGATTTCAAATTTTGCGTTTAAATCACGACGATGTCGGCCATTTTGCTTTTGATAAAACGTACGAGTCGGTAGAAAAACAATATTGGTTCCCAAAAATGCGTAGGTTTATAAAGAAATACATTAAAAATTGCTTAAATTGTTTATTTCACAAGTCCACTGAAAATAAGAAACCCGGATTTTTGAATCCTATACCTAAAATCGCAAGACCACACACTATTCATATAGACCATTTGGGGCCATTTATTAAAACAGGGCAAGGGCATACTCATATTTTTGTTATCATTGATGCATTCACTAAATTCATTTTTATTGATCCAGTAAAAAACACAAAAACCAAGTATGTTTTAGACTCTTTAATAAATATGATAAAAATTTTTGGGGTACCCAGGCGAATTATAAGTGATAGGGGCACTGCCTTTACATCTCGAAAATTTAAAACATTTTGTAATTCTCGGGGAATAACTCACTACCTGGGAGCTGCCTCGAGGGAATGGACAGGTTGAAAGATACATTCGAACTATTTTGGATTCATTGTCATCTATGGGAGCTGATTTAGAAGATGACGAATGAGATAAAAATGTTTTGAATATTCAGTTGGGACTTAACGGTACGGTGAATAATAAGCTCCGAGTGAAGTTTTAATAGGGTATCGCGTAACGGGTCAACTCGCGTTTGTACCCGACGAAGTTTCCGGTGACATGGATGTTACCGCATTACGGAAAAAGATGTGTGATAATTACCCGATTTATCAGGCACGACAAAAAGAACAATTTGATTCGCAGCGTCGTGCTCCCGATGTATATAACGTGGGGGAGTTGGTACTACTAAGAATAACATCTTCCCAGGCTACAGGGTCCAGTAGAAAGTTGTTGCCGAAATGGATGGGACCCTTTAGGATCACCAAGGTACTTGGGATTGACCGGTTTGAAGTTAGAGACATCCCAGGGATGACCAGAGCACAGGCTTCGTATGTAGGATTGGCTGGTATAGACAATATTAAACCTTGGGTCCGGTTCTAGAGTCTGAGGTAAGAGCTATCTGAAAATGGTCTAAGATATTATATTTAATAAGGTGAAAGTATAATGTTCTTAGACGGCCGAGTAACCCCGTGTATCCTGTGGATATTAGGAATAAAAAGATAATGTTCAATGCAGGATGCTACCTTGTAACGGTCCGACACGTAGCCCCCTAGCACTTTTTAAGGAATACACAGTGTTACCCCGTAACGGTCTGGCACGTAACCTCGTGTATCCTGTAGACACTAGGAATAGGAAAAAGAAATTTGCCTACCTTCTTACCTACTATACTTACATGCTGGCAACAGCGGCGGAGTGAAGGAGCTGGCAGCGGCGGAGCGATGCCAACTGTGGAGCTTACCTCGGTCGGACTGTTCTTAGCGGACTGCTACTCAACGGACTGCCGACTGTTGTTGTTATCCAATTATTGTCCGGACTAGCAATTTTGCGCTCTTGCCGGTTTAGTGATGTATTTTTATCTTGTTTATAGGCGCCTATCTTTAGTTTACTGGGTCGCATCGAGGTGCTCTAGCTTTTGATAGCACGGATCGTGGGATTGTACTGACTGGGATGTGGGACGTAGGTTATATTTATAGGCTGGGTGGGCGGCTGGGATTGGTTGGTTTCACAGGTCTAGGACACGCCCACCCAGCTCGTCGGTTTTTGGCCGGTGTTGTTTGTTTTTTTTTTTAAAAGAGAGAAAAAAAAAAGGTGTTATATTTTTATTGTAATAATAATTTAAAAGCCGGATTTGATGTTAATTTATTTAGTTTGGATATTAATTTATCAATTTTTGAGTTTATTTCGTCCTCCGGCAAGGATAAAAGCGTTAATAAATTGTTGTTTTGGATGGGTGTTTTTAATCGTTTAGCCTCTGGGATGGGACCTTTTACCGTTTCAGTCTCTCTGAACATCGGGCCCAAAGTGGGCTCTCTTTTTAACGCATCGGCGTATTTTCTGTTTATTTTAATAAAATTTGGATTTTTGGGACAGCGCCAGTAGCTGGCCGGATGGTCGCCGCCGCAATTGCAACACCGGGCCGGTGTTGTACGTTCTTTTTCGCATTTTGAATAATGATGCTTTCCTTCACATTTATGACAACGCGGCCCCGCGTTGCATTTGCTCGCGGCGTGTCCGAACTCCTGACAGCGATGGCACTGTCCCACCTGTCTTATGTTATTGATTTGGAACGTTTTGAGGCGCTCCACTTGGACCCTGATGTTCATTATACTGTCAACTTTATAGATATCTTCCTGTTCTTTTTTGATCAGGAAGCGGATGAGGTCCGTCTGCCTTTTACGACCTGGGCCGGTGTTAAACCAGCCCATTTCTTCAGGCTCGAACCCCATCCGTTTCAGCTCACTCTCTATGTCCTCCAGTTTAAAGTTTCTGTCGAAACCTCTCAGGATCAGATTTAGCTTTCTGTCCTCCTCCAGGAAGAAGGAGTGGAATTCCATCTCCCTTTCCCTGAGGAGGGCAGTCAGATTCCTGTGATCTTGCGCTGTTTTTGGGAAGAGTGCCAAGCCCAGCCTCTCCTTTTGTACTTTAAGAATGTTAATTTTCTTTTCCATTATCATTTGATATTTTTTAGCCCAGTTTGAGGTGTCTCTGATGACGACTTTTGGTATCTTTGGATTGCTAGGCACTCCCCCCTTTTCCCGCAATAGATAGACTACTGAGGGGCATAAAGAGTGGGTTTTTTTGAGGTTGTGTGTCCCGTTTACCCAGTTTGCTGTTAATTGCAGCATCTGGGCGCGCTGAGGGACCAGGTTCTTCCGTATCAGTATTAGATTCAGAATCTTCGGATTGTAACATCTCCTCCTCTCGCGGGGAGGAGATGTTTGCCTCTTTTCTGGATCTTTTACGTGTATTTATGTTTTTTTCATTATCGTTTAGCTGGTCCCTCAGCGTTCCCAGCTGCTCGGGAAAATTTTTATTATCATTTTCGAGCTGTTCGTTAATTTTTAATATTTTCTCCATATTATCTAATGATTCTCAAAATTCTCAATTGCGAGAATTGAAGATGCGGACTTGATCCTTAAGGAGATCGATCTCTTCCTCGGTGTTTTTGAGTTTATTTTTTAATCTTTCATTTTCGCTTTCGAGCGTTTTATGTTTAACATTTTTTTCCTCAATTCTCGATTGCAGGTCTTTTATCTGAAATTCAAGAGCTGTGCAGAGGTCTTTATAGACCTCAGCACTGAATACTGGACTATTTTCTTCCATGTTTGGGGCAGGATTTGAGGACTGAGTGGGAGTTTTTTGGTATCTCCGTTCAAGGAGAGGTTTATGGACGGGGTAAGGAGTGCCAGCTAGAGACTTACCCCGCTCTAGTTCTTCTCGGTTTTCATTGTCTATCGTGCTCTGGCGTCTTTGACGTCGATGGTTCGGCCCCCCGCTGACTATGGGGGGCGAGTTAACGCTGTTTTCCGCCGTTTCTGGTTGGTTTTTGGTATTCTGCTTTGGTTAGTGGGTTTGTAGGTTTGCCGTTTTTGACTGCTGCCAACTGCCCAACTGCCACTGGGGACTGCCGACTGCCGGTTAATGCATCGCGTTATATAGAGCACGGACATGCACGGTACCACCGAACATAAACTAGAATAGAAGGATCACTCTAAGCGCCGCCCAAAATGTTGCCTTTCTCACTCGCTTTCTGATGCTACTCTTTTTTGCTGCCCGGTGGCGACTGCGTTATACAGGGGCGTCTTCAATATTAGAACTATAATAGCGTTGTGCGGAAATTTTGAACTTTAAAAATGCCGGCGATATGTTGCGTAGATGGCTGCAGGAGTAAAAGGGGATATACTACCTACAACAAAATTCAAAAAGTGTCAGCGATTTAGAGTACATATTTTTTTTAAATCGTGATTTTAATCTAAAAAAATGCAAAATTTTTGGTAATATTCTGTTATTAGTGGTGGTTTTTAATAGTGAAAGCTATCCGATTTATTATTAGTTGCATTGCAATCATTTGAATGATATAAATTTTAGCCACTTATACCGTTTAACTATACTTAAAACTGCATTTTTTTCGTCATTAAGGGTGGTTTTTAAGGGTTTAAGTTTCAAAATGTTGATGTGTACTATAATCCCCAATGTAAAACTATATTTATTTTGCATATTTATATGAATTCTAGGTTGTAAAACACCTATTTTCGTTTTATTTGAATTTTAGTGGTTTGTTCTTTCATCCCCTATTTAAAAAGCAAATAATTAGGCATTTAATAAGTTTTTTTTTATTTAACTGCCTTTTTATATTTCACTGTTACCGGGTTCCATATGCTGAGTGTTGTTATCACATTATTATGTAAATTTTATTAAATATTTAAAAAATGGGTATATTAACGAAGTTATTATTAATTAAGTGTATGTAATATTAGGTAGGTAGTTTCTTGGTGAGTTAAGAAAAGAGCATGAAAGGAACGTAAAGCTAAGATTTAATTGCGTACATTCTAATAAACTTAATTTTAAAGCTATCTACCAAGTGTTTTTCTTACAGTTATTTGTTCAAAAGAGATACTTAATAATATTCTTTCAATTTCATTTTAACAATAATACAAAGTGCCTTTAATTTCAAAAAATTCCATATATTACACGCTGCCCGCCGCGATGTACGAAAATATTCCTTATTAAAAATGTTTCAAACACCCCCCGTATCGTAAAGGATTGCCGTCGAAACTAAATAATGATTTACGACCGCGTAAAAAAAGTCGGCACTGTTTATAAGTCCCTACTTCAAACGGCCGCAAGAGAGTGAACCTACTGTCTTGTTCTTTATACTGTGACGGTACTTAGTAAACGCGGTAACAGTAGTGGTGGTACGGACACGAACGGTATTGAGGTATTAACTGCGATAATAAATTAATCATTAACGCGGTCGCGCGTTTATTAACAAAATAGAAACTTTCCTAACTTTACTGGGCAAAGCTTAGTTGTCAATATGAATCTTGAAAATTATTAATTTAAGTTGGAAACAGTACCGAATAATTCTATAGATAAATAAAAGAATTACAGAATTTAGTAACTTCGTTACAGTGTATGCATAAAAGTTATCAATGTTAACTAAAGCTTCCGGCATTTCTGGTGGTCCAATATTTTAATATGCCTACTTCAGATTTAAAATTTACTGGGATTTTTACAACCTTAAACGTTCTCGCAGGTATAATCATTTTGCACGGTTCGCAATGTGTTTGCGTGGGTGTTGACTTATGATTCTCGAAATGCAAGGGCAAGATTGCATTTGGAGAAAAGTCAAAAAGAATTTATAATATTCATCATATAATATCATTTGAGTTAAATGACGGAAATATAGAAATCTGCGCAACTTCGTTATTGGTTGAAGTTGAGTGTGCAGCTTTAACAGTAAAGGGTTCATAAGCTATGGAAGTACTATATTTTTTATAGGCTAATTCGGGTTTAATGAAGCTTTTCCCGCTACCTGTATCAAATAAAAATTTAGCTTTAAGTTCCGGTAAATAAATTATGGGTAGATCAGAATTTGAATTGGTATTTAATAAAATTATGTCACATTGTTGGCTTCTGGAGGTTCTGGAATTGTCCTTCATTCGAAGGACATTGGTCAGGTAGGTCATAATTGGGGTTGTTTTGCAATAACTTTATATTCGTTTGCTTTTGGGTCATAATAACTATTAAATTCACATTATTGAAATCGTGTGTGTGACTAGATTGCTGGTATTCATTAGGATTATCCTCAAGGGTAAAATTCAGATTTCTGTGTGTTTGAATTTCAGCATTATGAATGACAGTATTTCCTGAGGATGTATCCATTGGTTCTCCTCTACTGAAATTATTTTGTCTGATATTTAAAGAAGATGCAGGGCGTTTATTGTTATTATTGAAATTGTTTCTGTTACTAAAATTATTTAAATTGTAAGATTGTTGGTTAAAGTTACGTGGGGGTTGTGGCGGTCTAAATGGATCGCCTGAGTGAAATTGTCCAATTTGGGAGTTTATTAGCATTAAAAACGTTAAGGTTTTGTGCAAATCTATTAAAATTATATCTTCTAGCAGTAGCAAAATGTCTATTATGATTATTAAATTGAGGTCTAAATGAATGGTTCATATTTGGGTTATTATTTGATGTTTGTGTGTTAATTTGGTGTTGTGTTGGTTTTTAATCATTTCTTTTTAATAATTTCTAATTTTATAGTTCATAAAGTTTTCTTCTTCTAAAGCATAGCTTCTTCTAACATTGTGGGAGATTTTACTCGTACAATTAATTGCATTTGGTAGTTAAGACCATTTATAAAAGTTTTTAAACTTAAATTTGAAAATTCTGATATTTTTAACAATTTTTCAATTCTTTTGAATCTGGGGAAATATTAATTTTTGCAAATAAAGGCTTCGAATGTCTTGGAGTCTTAGACCAAATTGTTAGGGTGACTCATCTTTTTTTGGCCGACAACAAATGATATCTTGTACAATACAGTCAATTGATCTTTTATCAGCAAAAGTTGAAATTATGGATTGTTTTAAAAGTTCCCAATCAGTTAGTTCTACTCTGGAAGCAATTAGATCTGCGGCTCTTTCAGTTTATTTAAAACAGTATCAAATAAACAAGTATTAATGGCGGCTCTTCGATTAGTTAAATCTTTATGTGCCGAGAAAAAGTTTTCATAAGAAGAAACAAATCGATTTATGTGTCTAGGATTACCATCAAATGTTGGAATATTGTCAGCTTGGTATCTGATTAAAGCATAGTTTGGTTCTGGCATTTTTAAATAATTTATAAGTATATAGATAAAATATACAAATAAATCTTTACAAAAATGATAAATATAAGGTTTGAAAATTAAGCAATCAAATCAATAATATACTATCTTGCGTATATAAATATTTCCAAGTAAAGATATCAATACATCAATAATTTAAATTGTTCAATATTACTTTCTTTCTTGTTAATACACCAAATAAACAAAAATCAAATCACTTACAGTGTTGACAGAAGTATCTTCATTCCAAGTTGAGCCCTCTGAAACGCACTGCCGCTCGCGAAATTTTTATTTTTCAAATTTGGGTATGCACCATTAATTGTTGAAACAATCGACGATTGATCAGATCACGCTTGATGCATGCTACCGACTGCGCCAGTTTTGTTCGTGAGGTTCAAAATAAATTTAAAAAAAATAAAAAATTATTTCGACTGACAGCAAGTACGTTAACAAATGAGCTGATTAAACTTAAAGGTATTCTAATTTATAATTAAAAAGTGCTTAATAATTAAACCTTATCTGTGAAACCAATGTCAATCAATCGATGGCAGTGTCGACACACAACCCTGAATTTTAAACAAATTTGTTCCAACTTGCGCGTCCTCACCATAGTACATACCGGGTGGTGCGTCGCCGAGCGGAATATAGGAAATCCCATGTAAGATTTTTACCTTGACCCCCTTAACCCGGTATACGTTACGGTACGGATAGTGAATGTGATGTTAAAAAAATAATTAAATATGCTAAAAAAGAGGTTAACGAACTTCGAAATAAGTCGTCTACGCCTGCCGCGATGTCTCAAAGTGATGAACAAGCCATCCCGGTGTTTGACTGTTTAAAAACCATATTACGGTGGATAAATGGGGAGAAAAGTTGGCACTTTAATGGACAGGTATCAATGGAGCAGTGAATACGTTATAAGGATTATAAGCAGTAGATTGAGAGGACATGCACGATACTGATATTATGAACAAACAAAAAATTATGTTTGGTGGCACGAAATGAAAAGAGGCATGTTGAATCTTTTCCGTAAGTCTGTTCCTTTTGCTAATTTGTTAAAACATGTGTCAAATTATGAAGCAAAACCCGGTCAAAATTTAAAGGATTATTGTTTCAGAAAGTTAACTAACCTAAGCGCTTTTAAAATATCAATTCCTGATTAATCGACGCTGTAATTGGAGGCATCAATGACAAAAATATAGAGATAAGCTTTTTGCTTATTTAAATACGCTTGGTAACATTCCATTATTATTCTACAAAGAAGAAAAAAAATTATAGAAATTACAACAAAATTCTTCTGTACAAAGTAATACGACAAATTTATTGAAATACAAAGTTCAGACAAATTCTTGTTATAATTGTAGCATAAGTAGGCATATTGCAAGGGAATGCCGAAAGCCTCATTTATGTTATAGTTATGTGACTCACAAGCCATATCGTCAATCATCAACCCTTAGACCCTTAGATAAGACATGCTAAGGACATAATGCGGTTACTTGTTTACATATTTATATTATAGTTAATATTTAAGTAGAACCTAAGACCTTTTACCGTTACTTGCTAATTGATATTTATACTGTACGTAGTCACTTTAGTATAAGTCGTATTTTGTACTCGATTGTTAAATAAATAGTTTTTTTACAATTATTGATTTTCGAGTTATTTAATTAGCGCAGTCGGTAGATCTTGGAAAAGTGCATTGCGTTTGGAAAAGCAACGTTCCTAAAACCAGAGCAGTTTTCAGTTTAAACTGTTAATCCGAAATTCAACCTCTGCAAAATTTTCCACGATTGACAAGGCAGGAAGAATCACGCGGACAGCAAACTGTAAGTGATACATTCCCTTCCACATTTTTATTTTGTAAAATTGTGTGTATATGGTTATTACTTTTCTCTTTTAACCTTAACCTACAACAACAATGTTTCTCACTGCCGCAAAAGAAATCGCTCACACAATCAGACCATTCACAGCTCGACAAGAGCATTTAGAATATTTTATTAACAGCGCAGATACTTTTTTAATAGGTACGGAGCAAATGACGAAAGTCTTAAGGAGTTTGTACTTGCTTCAATTACAAACAAAATTATAGACTAAGCTGGCGATTTTCTTTTATGTCGACCAGATTTAAAATCTTGGAGCAATATAAAAAACGCTTTAAGACTCAAATTCGGCGATAAGACCGATAGACATGTATTATTACAACAATTAAACTTTTTACGTAGAAATAAGAACAAACCCTCTAAAATTTATAGACAGACTTAAATTAATACTTTCCAAAATCTGTATTAAGACCCAAGCAGACGTATCATTATCGGTAAGAACAAAACAGGCACTACAAGAACAAGCTGAAGCCACAGCTATAAGTGTACTCCTTGCTAATGTCCTTAGCGAACTTAGAACCATTTTAATGATCCATAATCTCCCTTCCTTGAAAGACGCAAACAAGCTCGTATTCAATCATAGCCTCGTTCAACAACAAATTTGTTCAAGATCAAGTTATAATAGACCGACACCCCTTAACATTCTTTAAGGCCTAGGTTCGATAATTTTCACAATAGGTCTAACCCAAACCAAGGACCCCACTTTAATCCACAACATACCCCGAACTACCAAAATATTTTTTCTACTCAGCCAAATTTTATCCCAATTAGACAAAACTTCCCTCAAAATTCTTTTTCCCAAACTTTCTCTTTGACACCTCAATTTCCAAGGCAACCTGTCCCAATACAACCCAGGCCAGTAAATACCCACTTCCCAACGAGTAGACAAGTGTTCGGCGAACAAACTCTCACAAACTCACGGAAAAACCGACTCCAATGTCAACAACAAGCAGAATTCCTTCTTCATAAACACGAAACTCCAGAAGAAACCATTTCGAAAACCAACAGAGAAACTCCTTTGTTGAAAATCCCCATAGAAATCCCCTTGTTTTTACAGAAGTAACTAATATAGATAATGAACTTACAAACGAAAAAAGCCCTAGAGCCCAACAAAACCAAATAAAGCAGATTCAACCCCACAACAATTTTGACACCTATTATAATTGCAACTACGAAGACAGTTATAACATGTACCCAGACCATGACTACGCCTACAGTAATAACGATGATCCCGAAATTTATCACTGTTCGGAAAACCAGGCGTCAAATGACCATCAAATTTTTTGGGAAACAGCCTCGGAAAACACGCATATAGTTTAAATAGTTTTCAAGTCAACTGACTGCCATACATAGAATTAAAAAACCCTAAAATTATTAATAGATACAGGATATCACACATCACTGCTAAGACCCATTATAGCTGAACAAAATTTCCAACATAAAATTTTTAATTCAAACTACACCTTTGTCACCTGTACTGGTAAAACAAAAACAAAAAATAAAGATTGTATTCCCTTACTAAAAGAATTTAATTTAAACGAAGATTTAGAATTCATTTTATATAATTTTCACGAATACTTTGACGGCATATTAGGTTTAAGCGATTTGAGAAAACTTAAATTAAATATAGATCTCAATAATCGTTGCCTAGTAAACAATTTTTGTAAAATTCCACTTTTATATAGAAATGATTTCAACCTCCAAAAAAGAGAAATTTCACCTAAATCAACAGTTTAAAAAAAAATTAATACAGACTTACAGGAAAATGAGGAAATTTGTATGCCCTATTTTAGCAATGGAACCATTGAAATTCCACCTTGTTTACTAAAAGTAAAAAATCAAAGCGTTCATTTAGAAATGAAAAACCTAACAGACAAAAGTATTATAGTACACTTTTACCCTGACTCAATTAGACAAAAGACCCAAAACTTTAAATCAAATGACTTCGACATTTTGAAACATTTACCAACCATGTTAAACATGAAATAAAAACTACGGATGAAATACCAATCCATACAAAGACCTATATCATAAAGCTGAAGTAGAGAAAAGAAAGAAACAAATTTTAAAAATGTTAGAGGATGGGATCATCAGACCCTCATCCAGCCCCTGGTCCGCCCCTGTTTGTTTAGTCCCAAAAAAATGGATGCCTCAGGTAAACAAAAATGGCACATAGTCACGGACTATAGAAAACTAAATGACAAAACTATAAGTGACGGATATCCTATACCCAAAATTTCCGACATACTCGACAAATTAGGTAGAAGCCAATATTTCACGACAATAGACAATAGCGTTCGATCTTCACCAAATCGAGGTTCATCCAAATTCTATCCAAAAAACCGCGTTTAATGTCGAAAACGGATATTATGAGTTTATCCGAATGCCATTTGGACTCAAAAATGCGCCCGCAACATTTTAAAGGGTAATGGACGAAGTCTTAAAAGATCTTATAGGAGTAATATGCCTTGTATACATGGACGACATGATCATATTTTCCACTTCCCTTCAAGAACATATTTCAAATTCAAAAAGAGTGTTCAAAAGATTGCAAGAATACAACCTAAATATTCAATTGGATAAATGCGAATTTCTCGCAAAAACTGTAGAATTTTTAGGACATGTCGTAGGAAATTAAATCTTAGTAGGTTATTATAGGAAATTCATTAAAAACTTTGCTCACTCAACCAAACCTATGACTAATTGCCTAAAAAAGAATAAAACAATTGTATATAGTCCAGAATTCATAAATTGTTTTGAAACTTGCAAGAAAATTATTACTAACGATCCAATATTCCAACACCCCGACTTTTCCAAACCACTTAATTTGACAACTGATGCATCGAACTATGCAATTGATGCAATTTTATCTCAAGGACCCATAGGAAACGACCTCCCTATCGCTTACGTATCTCGAACCCTGAATCCCGCAGAAACTAATTATAGTACTATAGAAAAATAATTACTAGCTATAGTATGGGCTGCCCAATACTTCCGCCCATATCTTTTCGCGACAAAATTTAAAGTGATTACTGATCATAAACCACTCCAATGGCTCTTTTCAATCAAGGAACCAAATTCAAAAATACTCCGGTGGAGGCTTAAGTTGCAAGAGTTCGATTACAAAATAGTTTATAAAAAAGGTCAAAGCAACACAAATGCCGATGCCCTATCCAGAGTACAAATAAATGCAGTAGATCAAAATGATCAAGACGACGAAGAATCAATCTTCCCTAACTATGACTCAGACGAACTACCGCAAATTTCAAATTCCGAATTGGACAAAAAATTGAATAACTTAGATGCTCAAAACCTAACATTAATTTAATATCTGATATCCTCTTAAGACCAGCTTTTCAAACTACATTACCAACCGAACCAACTCACTTTAAACAAGAACAACAAAAAGAAATAGACAAAGACAAAGACGATTTCGAAACTATACATTCTAGCTCACAATCTCCTCTTCACTCCTATTCTAGCAGCACCTTACGTTAAAAAAGCATTAAAAGTATATAAAAATCAATTAGTTTTTCGATACAGCAATAACAATCAACTCAAAATAGAGAAAGAACATATTTTTCATAAAGTAAAAACCTATATATTTTTACCAAACGACCCTTCAGAGAATACCATCTGTGCAATAATTAAAGAACATTTTGCCCCAAAACATACATTGTATGCATTTAAAAAATAAAAACCTAGAACCCCTTATTCTTGCAGTATTTCAAAAATATTTTATAAACAACTCATTCTCTCTATATATTACAAGCATCATCCTCGAAGATGTAGTAGAACCAGATATTCAACAAGAAAAAATAAAATTTTACCACGAAAAACACGAAAAACTTTCCATAGAGGAATCACAGAAAATATATCCTCCCTAAAAAAAGTTTATTGCTGGCCTAACCTCGAGGTTAGTCGAGAACGATGTAAAAGCATACGTAAATCTTTGCGAAATATGTCAAAAGTCTAAATATGAGAGACATCCTCATAAATTAGTTTTTAAGTCAACCCCAATCGGGTATGAACCCTTTGACCATATTTACAGAGATACATTTAAAACTCATAATACCTACTTTTTAACAATAATAGATAGTTTTTCTAAATTAGCTTACCAAGCTAAACAAGCTTACCCTTTAAATACTCAGATGAGTACCGAAGTCGTTGACAAACTAATTATATATTTCAATCATTACGGTGTACCCAGAAAAATTGCCTCAAACAATGGAAAAACATTTAAAACGAAAATTTACAACACTTATGCTAACTTCATAATATAGAAATGCACCTAGAAACCCAAATTCAAATAGCCCCATTGAACGCTTTCACTCAATATTACAAAAAACTATAGTAACCCTTAAAAATAATAGTAGGAATACAAATTCTAGCATTAGTCAGCTAATGCGCTATGCTATTCTATCAAATAACAATTCTACCCATAGTGCTTTAAAATAAGGGAGTATATTTCAAATAATTAAAGAAAAACTAGACTTTAGAAACCCTTTAGAATTATCAGAAGAACAAATTATAAGTAATTATATACAGGAATACTAAAAAAATCTACAAACAATCAACAAACAATTTCACGACTCACTCACTACTGTCCCAACAAACGAATATTTTAGAAAAAAGAAATGAAAATCGTAAGAAGGATATACCGATCGATCTCGATAAACCATTATACGAAAAAAAAATTTCACAAGACATTATAAGATAAAAGAAATATGAAAAGCTCATCGCCCATTAAACAAAATGAAAATGCTGTTTTTCAAAATCAAAGAGCTATCCATAAAAAAAATCTGAAACCTCAACGTTTTCTTTCAGATGAAAACCCATCTTTTTCTTCTGGCTATCATGCTCTTAATACACCTAGCACCAGCTTTGGAGATAAAAGAAATAAAAAAACCAACCCTTCCCGTTTCTCTATGCGCCGCATTCATTAGTAATTTAAAACATACGGCGCTATACCATGTAAATAGAAGTACCATAGAATTATTGTTTAAGTCAATAGAAAAATATTTTATTAAGTTTAAATAATACTTTAGTTAATTATACAAAAGATTACAAATAATTACATATAACATATAAGAAATTAATTTTAACTTTGGACTTCTTAAAGTCTATAGAAGATAACACTCTTATTTTTCACAAAAACAAGTGAGAAAATCTTATCAATATCGTGGGTAAAGCCAACAAATGGTTATTTGGTTCATTAGATGCAGATGACGGAAAACGATTTGACTTTTATCTAAATTTGATAAAAGATAACGAACAATTAGTTACAATCTTATCAAAGAACAAACTATCTTGACCAACGTAATTAAAAGTTTTAAATCACAAATAACCAAGATTAACGATAATCAAAATCAAATATCAAACAAACTAAAATTAATGGAAAAACATACGTTAGATACTTCTCACGCCCTTTATACTTCAATTATGTTAGATAATATTTTATCGGAATTAAATAAATTAAAATATTTAATAGATAACATCGATAATGCAATATCTTTTGCTAAAGCAAATATTATGCACAACTCAATTTTGAATGCTAATCAACTTAATGAATTGATAATTCTGGTTAAGGAATTATACGGTAAATAAAGAATAATACATTTTAATGAACTTATTAATTACTACAACCTCTTCAGCACTGAAGTAATAATAAAAAACGAAATAATATTTTTTTCAATATACATATCAATTATCATCCCTAACCAATTTTCACTGTATAAAGTATATCCTATACCTATCCTCAACCAAACTATGGCCCTTCCTAAGCCTTATGTATTACTCAATCGAGAAAATCAATGGTCAACCTCCATACCCTGTCCAGCAATCGAAGGCATCTTTATCTTCAACCGACAAACAGTATCCAACAAGGAGACCTGCATCCAGAAACTTCTATTTACAGAAAACAATGATTGTTCAATTACCAACATCCAGTTTATGGAAACCACAATCGAAAGATTTCATGGAGAAGAATTTCTAGTAATCCAAAGGAAAAGATCACCGTAAAAACAAATTTCCGTCCAAACTACCTGCTCAGACTAGAAAAACCAAGCATAATCAAACTTTTAAACTGCCCAATAGAAATAAATAAAAAGATATACGAAAAAAAAGAAAACACGGATTTCCAGTACGTCCTTGAAATTCCAAATTTCAGCCTACCACAAGAACAAAACGATGCGAACCAGAATCTCATAGTTCAACAAGTCAATTTGGACGAAATTAAAAACGCCCAAACTGCACTTAATAATTTAAAGATTGTAGATACAAATAAAAAAGACACAATTCCCAGATCTACATGGTTACTTCTCACAATTCCGATAGCAATCATTGGAACCTTAGTATTCATCGTATGGAAACTCAAGAAAGCCCTACCAAAGGAAAGTGCTCAGAAAATTCGTGAACCTGTATTTTCTGAACTTACTGATTACTGCTTTGATACGTCTTAACATAGTGTCAACTAATGTTTGACAGTCATCTGGTAAAAAACTGTTCCAAATTTCTTGGAGACGGGTTCGCAATTCTGGAACGGTTCTTGCGGGATTCGATCTGAGCTTCTTCTTCATGATATGCCACAAGGTTTCAATCGGCGATAGATCTGGACTACTCGACGTCCACTTTAAAACTGGAATTATGTTTTCTAAGCAGTTTCTTGTTTGTTGCAGTATTTACGATGAAGACTAACGTTGATGGCTTAAAGCTGCTAGATTTTATACAGAAGAGAGCTATTCGTCTTATCGACAAACCAGAACTGACAAAGAGCCTGGATAGTCTGGAGCACAGGAGAAAGGTGGCTGATCTCTGTTTATTCTACCGTTATTATCACGGTAAGTGTTCCTCTGAGCTGGCAGGCCTGATTCCACCCAGGGCTGTTCCGGCAAGAAGGACGCGTCTAGCAGTTGCGGCTCATCAACATCGAGTCCACCTGCCTACCTCAAGGACGTCGCTGTATCATGACTCATTCATCTGGAGAACATCTTCCTTGTGGAACGGGCTTCCACCTCACATATTTCCCAACGCATACAACCTGCAGCGATTCAAGATAAATGCCCACAAATATCTTCGCGCAAGCACCACTCCAAGAGTGACATAGGACTTTCCTCTTGTGCTTGTGTATACCATAAAAAAAAAAACATCCAATCTTTTACTTTTTTAGCCGTATGGCAAGCGGCACCATCTTGTTGGAAGATACATTCGATATTGTTTAAACGCATTTGTTCAATTTGGGGTATTAGGTTATTTTCAAGCACATTAATGTACTTATCAGCATTCATAATACCTTCCACAAAGTGTAAGTTTCCCACTCCACTTACTGACATCGATCCCCAGATCATAACAGAAGCCGGAAACTTAACTTTTTTTTTAAGACAGTCATTCTGAAACACTTCTTCTTTAGTTCTTATGACACGGCTTCTACTATCACCAGCGGATACTTCAAATCTGGCTTCATCACTCCAAATAATCGAGTTCCATTGGTTCGAAGACCATAATTTGTGTTCTTTAGCCCACGCTAGCCTGTTTTTCTTCTGAATTTTTGTCAGTAGGGGTTTCTCTTTTGCCTAAAAATACTGAAACTTGAAAACGAATAATAAAAAAAATAATTTAAGCCTACCTTGTAAGTTTTAAATCCCAGTTTTTGAGCGGCTCTGTGACAGGTTGCTCTTGAAAACTTTTTTGTTGTTGCCTGATTCCACAATAATTTCAATTCGTTGTAATTAGCACGCCGATTTCCCTTGATAATCCGTTTTAAGGCTCTTAAGTTGGTGTTGGAATAACGCGGTCGACTTCCAATTCTGGGTTTTTGAGCAACAGATCCCGTTGTTTTGTACAATTTAATAATATTTCGAACTGTATACCTCGATTTGTTAATACTGTCAGCGATTTGGGAAGCATTTTGACCTTTTAAATGCAAGTGAATAATCACTTTTCTTATTTCGTCAGAGACAGCCTTACCACGAGCCATTTTTAATTGTTAACAACAACACTAATGCATTGAAATTGATTTAAACGTCAAAATCGGCTTCTTAGCAACGCAAAATATTGTTCTTAGCAACGCAATTTGTTTTATACAGCCTACTTTTATTTTATCGAAGCGCATAAACAGACCATTCAACTAAGTTATTTCCATCACGTATTTTGCGATAGAAAAATCATTTTGCAAAGAAAAAAATATCGAAATTAAAACGCTTCAAAAATAGCTGCGTCGGTTTTGTTATCTTTCCATAAACATTTCAAGAAACCAAAAATATTATATTTGAAATAAAATTTTAGTTATCCCTTAAATAAATTCTAAAAAATCATGTTTTGGGGCGTTGGGCCAACTTCACTGAGACAGGACTCGTATATATATATATATATATATATATATATATATATATATATATATATATATATATATATATATATATATATATATATATATATATATATATATATATATATATATATATACACGTATATACACGTATTTTGCGATAGAAAAATCATTTTGCAAAGAAAAATTACGAAATTAAAACGCTTCAAAAATAGCTGCGTCGGTTTTGTTATCTTTCCATAAACATTTCAAGAAACCAAAAATATTATATTTGAAATAAAATTTTAGTTATCCCTTAAATAAATTCTAAAAAATCATGTTTTGGGGCGTTGGGCCAACTTCACTGAGACAGGACTCATATGTATATATATATATATATATATATATATATGTTAAAACTTGAAAAACTCTTTTATATTTTTAAAAACAATATTTTTACTTTAAATTATATTTATTCAAAAATTAAACGAGAGTAATTTTTGAATAATAATTTAAAAGAGTAACGTGCTTAAATTTATTATAATACTACTGTGCTTTTTATTGGAAAACATCCTATTTATATTTAAAATTGATTGCTTAATTGGCATATCTCACGGTAAATTCCATATTTCCAAATATGCTGAGTAAGTTCCGGCGGTCGTTGCTATTGCGACACCGTGGGATCGTGACCTGTTACATAAGGTCAATATAATCGCATATAACATATATATAGATTTTAAACTTGAAAACAAATGACCAAGCATCAAGTAGGTACTTTATAAAAAAATGAGTCATATCTTTTAGAGTGATATGACTTAATCCTGAGGTTGAGATGTGGATTAAAACATTCAAAACAATAAAATTTTGGTTTAGGATTCAACTTTATATAGGGATTCATTAAATTATATTAGGAGAGGTTCAAAATATCATATTAATTTTTGAGGCTTAAGCTTTAATAGAATCATTTTCATTTGCTTTAAAACATTTTTTTGCAAGATTTTTTATATTTGTAGATCTTATTTATAAAAATAAATTAATTTTAACATCTTGATTTTCTGAGAGTAAAAATTATTTACATTAATTTATATTATCTGGGAAGCAACTTTATATTTAAATATTTATTTTTTAGGGTATGGTGCTTATAATGCTGAGCTATTATTAATCAATAAGGGACATATATTATGCAAAAGGTAAGGTTTCTTCAAAATTCAGAATAGAATATATTTATAGAAATTTTTTATATTTTCTGCATATTTTTTGTCACTTCTAATATATGAAATGGCTTAAATATATATTTTACATAATAATTATTAACTAATGATGACATTAACGAATTAATGTTATAATTATTGAAATATTTATTTTTTAAATTAACGTAATTATTAATTATTGACCATGCTTTTAAATTAATGCATTTTGATACCTAATTATGTTTCAATTAGATTTGGATTTTGTTTATATTTTAATTAAAACCTTTTCATTTTACTTAACATTTGTTAAAATAACAAGTACTGCTTATTGCCTTTTCCCAAAAGTTTTTTTTTAGCACTTCCCACCAAAAAATTATTAGACCTTCATATATATTTAAAAATATATAATAAATTTTTTTTAAAGGTTCCGTCAATGGGTCCATATGTTCTAAAGTTACTAATCTTTTAGAACCTATCAGCCAAACTAATGTGGTAGAAATATCTTAGAGGTACCTATGGAAATAGCTGATGAGAAATCCTCATATGCTTTAAATCAAAAAGATATTTCAGAAAATACCTCATCATATAAGATGGAAATTTCCATATAAGAAAATAATTGCTATAATAAAAAATTCCAACAATCAAATAGATATTGAAAAAGTACCATTACAAATTGTACCTAATGCCTCAAGGAAAAAGGAATCTGCTAAGAAACGTGAGTATACTTACATATGTATACATCTATTATATCTATTTTATATAAGTCATTTATTATTATTATATTTATTTATTTTTTTGTCCTCACTAGTTCTTATTCGCCAATTTTATTGATATTCCTTTAAACAAATGCATTATTTGAATATTTAAAAAATATGTTTTTAGGTCTTGAAAAAAGAAGGTTTTCATTAAAAAGTTTAAATGTTCATCGTTCCATTGAGTTGACACCAAAGCCAAAAAAATTATATACCAAATTAACATCTTGGAGGAGTAAAATATATGGAATGGAAAAAAAAATTAAATCTTACAAAGAGAGAATAGGTATTGCCGAAAAATATGTCAATTCCACAGATTTTAAAAACCTCTTAAAACATATTAATAGTCCCACTTACAAGTTCATTATAAAATGATGTATATTATTATATCTATCTTCACCAATAATAAATTATTATTCGTGAAATCACAGAAACGTACATGTATCAGAGACAACTGTTTTTTTCTGCATGTATGTTATTTGGTAGTATGTTATGTATTTGGCATAGACATAATGCAAAATAGGCAATGCTTGCAAAAGGTCGCCATTGTCGCCAAGAAATGATAAGTCGAAAATTCACCTCCATATTTTTAAATTTAAAATATACCGTGTAAATGCATATTATTATGTAGTACTCATTGATTTTAAGATTTTTACTTATTTTAATAAATATTTTGTTAGTTCTATATTTGAATTTTATTTATGTTTTTGATAATGTCTTTTTTAGATCGTTGATTGAAATAATAATAGGCAACAAAAATTAATTTTTCTATAATATTTCAATTGATGTTCGGAGGTAAACTGGAATTCTAAAAGAAATGTAATAATATTTCTTCAGGTTACCTGAATATTGATTGAAATATTATAGGGAAATTAATTAATATTGTCTATTATTATTTCAACAGATTTTTAATGTTTATTTCTCCATATTTGGTGAAGGGGCCGGTATACATTTTTACAGGTATCTTTGCTAGTTTGGATCGCATCCACCGTTTTTGTGGCGTTTTGTTCCGCAGAACCAGAGAAAAACAAACCACCGAGAAGGGACAAAGCCGGGACCGATTTTTCTTGCGCATGTGCGAGCTTATTTGGTATACCTGTCTTATTGCCGGTCCCCTGCCAGCCGTCGGTTAGTCCGGTAATATTCGACGCCTAGTTTAGTCTAGTCAAGTGTTGCCTGAATTTTTCTCTGTCTTTATTTTTTGTGTGTGTTGTCATTGTGCTCTTTATTTTATTAAAAACTTTTATAATATGCCTTATACCTGTGCTTTTCGTGGATGTCATTCAAAGACAGGGTGTGGAAAACTATTAATTATGAACACCCTTGTGCACAGTTTCCAAAAACCTTTATCTTAAAATTATTTATATTTATGAAAATATTTTACACCATTAAATATAATAATAGGGTCTTAAAAACAAATAAAGATAAAAATGTTTGAAAACTAAAAATTTTGCGGAATGTATAAATGTACCTAGGTTTAATTTAATTATTGCCAATGTATTTTTGTGTTTCATTATACAATGGGCCAATATTATTTTCTCAAAAAATAAAAGTTTGTTTATAAGATTTTTTGTTTTCCATTATTTATCCTAAATGGTAATTTTTATAGTTGGCACTATACCGGATGACACAGGAAAAAGGGAACACGCAATAACTTTTTTATTTTTCAAGATAAACAAATGAAATTTGGTATGTCAATAGAATGGTTATAAAAGCATATTTTGACGTATTCAATTGTTTTTGATCACTTCCGGTTGAACCAGAAATGACACGAACTTTCTTATTTTAAATGGGACACCCAGTTTATTTTTTCAAACATTTGTTTATCTTAAAAAATAAAAAAGTTGTTGCGTGTTCCCTTTTTCCTGTGTCACCCGGTATAGTTTAGGTATACTTATAACTTAACTATACCAACAGTAAAATAATGTAATAGTTTTAATTTCAAATTCCCAATAAAATTTTTAAGCTATTAATTGTCGTATTTCTCTCCGTGTACGGAACTATTAAATTGCCAAAACGATTTTTCTCCGTTACTTAATATGTAGCGCCAGTCATTTAAGCCCGCTCAAGGGCACCAAAATTGGACCTCAGAAAATCAACGGTAAATGCGGGTTTTGTCGCTTCTCGGTGGTTTGTTTTTCTCTGGCAGAACTTTATTCAGAGGTTTGTCTTCTATCCTTGGTCTGTTCTGTGTCGGCTATTGAGGACTGATGCCGACGCACACCTACATCAGGCGGTCTCTCTTAGCAAATCCGCTGCGGTATTACTGTGCCGACTTGCTGCCGACCTACCGCGATCTTAAGAGAATTCGGAGAAAAAAGTAGGTTTAAAACTGGCTCGTGTCTATCGGTCTTTTTCTCGGCGCCCTCTCATCGTTTTTATGGTCATTCATGTGAGAATCAAAACAACTATATCAGAGCAGTCCCCGTACAAAATCCAATTGATGACTTATGCGACTATAATTACTACTACTAACGACTATAGTCAATATTCGTCCATAAAAAATAACTAAGACCTATTACTGTTAAATTCTATTGTACAATCGTGATATTTGCACTTTCAAACTTATTTTATTGCTGATCTTAAAGTCCCAATTTACGAAATTTCTGAGGAGGATTTATAAACAACACGTAAGATCTGCAGTGCATCGTTGCCACTTTGTTAGTAGTTTTATTAAAAAGATTCGAAGCTATTTAAGTTGATTTATGCTTCTTTTATATCAATTAAGTATTTCCTATTATGCTTTTCTTTTTTCCTTATGTTGTAAATAGACTTGCTAACTGTATGTATAAAGTCCAGTTCAGAGATCTACTAGAATCTTTGATGTGTCGCAGATAGCACTAGCTAGTCCGTGCGCCTATATCGTATATATTATTGTCGCATGATATACATGTTTAAATGGCAAAGTTTTATATAGTTTATCTATGAAATCATTTTAAATATACCTAAAACCTCATGTTTTACACTATTTTTTATTTTTCTTTTAAAAATCTACATTTTTAGAAAAAAAAATAATATAAAAAAATTGACCGCGGACTAAAAAAAGAGCATCTTACAAAATATTTTAAATACTTCCAGCACTCACAGACTTCTCACCCCTTTTTAGCCAGTCTATTAAACAAAAATAAAACACCTGCGATCTGGCGATTCCTACTTTAGGCTGTGCAAGTGAATGTGTATCTCTCTCTATCCCACAGATTTTAAAGATTACGGGGCCGTACCCAAATAAATGTTTAGGCTGTTTTTGTATTACTTTTGTCGTGTTTTTAAAGAGATCTTTAAGGATGGGTCTATCACCTTTAATAGTTGGGAGGGGAGTCGGTCATGTGAGGCTATTATTATTTGACAGTTTATGACAGTGGAGAATTTAGAATTTGGCCTATATTCGTCTACATTTTTTGCAGTTTTTACTGTGAGGAAGTGCGTTTTTTATATTTGTGGATTTATTTTGGTATTTTACCTAAAGACCTTGTTTCGACCTTGGGAAAATAGGCAGGAAAATTTGGCAAATGAATGGGAAAGTATTTGTGCGGGCTTATGGAGACCGTGGATGCACAACAAAGATAATAACATTTGTGATGAAAACCATAAGGGTGATTTGGACAGTGATTTAGACTCACATAGTTCAGATAGTTCATTTTCTAGTGTTGAGGGCGTAGAGGAAGACGGAAGTGAAGTAGAAGCTACAGGGAAAAATCAAGCAGTTTTAAAACGTAATTGTTTAAGTACAGACGCCAAACAAATTTATCTAAATGTCTACAACAATCTAAGCAATGATTCTCAATTCACAAATGATTGTAGTGATTTGCAAAAAACAGTTTTAACAGGGGTTCCCTATAGTACAATATGCTAGTTTGTAAAAAAAGGGATTAAAGACAGAAAAAAAGGAAAGATGCAGGACAATCAAAGAGACTTAACACGGATATTACCAAATTGCTAAGGGAAGGTGTGTATTCTAAATACAAAAACAATGAGGTTCTGTCCATAAAGGTGGTTAAGGACACCTTATCGGCAAGGGACAAACATTTCTCAGTCTCAACCTTGCGGAGATACCTGATCAAACTTGGATTCAAGCTTAAGATGGTTAACAAAAGAGCTGCTGTAATAGAATTGTCACGTGGTGTATAGAATATTTGGAGAAAAATACTTATACTATTTAGCCGAAACATGGTATGATACATTTATGACTGATGTATGATTTCCATTCTCTGGGAAAGAGTCCCTTTTTTGCCATAGTAAGAAAGCCATATTTTTATTAATTAAACAAGTTTAAAGTTTTGTTTTTTTTTTTAGTTTACTGCCCTGATGTATTTTAGCGACACCATAAAGACTGCTTCTTCCTCCATTCTCGGGAAAAAAGTACCCTTTTTGCCATAGTAAGAAAACCATATTTTTATTAATTAAACAAGTTTAAAATTTTAATTTTTACAGCTTACTGCCCCTATTGTCCTTCAACGATACAATAAAGTCTGCTTCTTTCTCCATTCTCTGGGAAAAAATTCCTTTTTTGCTATGGTAAGAAAAACCCTATTTTTATTAAGAAAACAAGTTTAAAATTTAGTTGTTTACAGTTTTTTGTCCATGATTTGTCTTACAGAGACACTATAAAACCAGTTTAATTATTTTTTTTACAGGAACTGCCACACTTGTCCTGTCTCAAAAAGGCAAGACAACTTTTTTCATAATTCACTGGAAGAAAAAAGGCTATTTTACATCTGAGTTGTAATTATTACAAAAAAAAAATATTGTAAATTTATTATTATTAATTAAATTTAAAAAATATTTCTGCTACTCGTGTGCACTTTTTAAATTTGTTTTAGTATTTATATGCTTCAGTGCGAGATGAAGTTGGAAACCATAGCGGCAACAGAGAAACTGTTTCCTTCCTTAATGGAAGAAACTGCTAAAGAACAAAGGCAAAAAACAGAGTTTAGAAAATTGTATTAACTCTTTGAGCCAGATTCAAAAGAGTGGGTAAATTTATAAAGTATTTAGTATCCTCACTGTAGTTTTAGGATTCAGTTCTAAATGTAATGTTTTATATAAGATTTTTAGTTTTTAGTATAAGCATTTATTTTTGTTAATTTTCATCAAATTTCTCAAAATTCTCCTATTATGTACAATAACTAAATATGAGGTAAACAAATTAATAAATATTACATTCAGGATGTTAAGTGTGTTTTTTTTTATAAGTAAAACTTGTGTCTTTTACACGCATAAGATATCGACAGCTAAGTGATTTTTAATGTAAAAGTTTATTTAAAAAAATATACTCCACTTTTACTACTAACGACTACATAATTACTTTTTATCAAAAGATGTTGGTACTAAATATAGAGATAGAGTTTTCATGAGTAACTTATTGTAATAATATATCATATTATGTACAAATTTAAAAAAAAAAGCAATAATAAAGGACATTAAATGTGGCAGCCAAAATCCCCGTTAATAATAACCACCAAATAAAAATAAATTTCAATACCCAAACAAAGGAAATATATAAAATTTAAAGACACACAGAAACATGTTACCCGTTTATGTCAAAAAGTAAATCTTTAATGCCTTAATCCACAGAATAAATGGGCCTAAGTAATTTGTACCGCCTATTCTCTCATCACTTATAAACATCCCACTGATGACGCTAAAAACTAAATTTTTATTAAATTAAAATTAAATTAAAATTTTTTGTTAAACTGATTTTACTTACTTAAATCTTATCTTTAAATTAAATATTATCTTACTATCAACTATCCTGAATTTCTAGCTTTATAAAACTAAGCCCAAAAATCCGGAATAATAAAATTTTAAATACAAATAAATTTTAAGGCCGGACCTGTGCAACTTTTCAGGCTTGCGTGGCTGGGACTAAGTTCAGACGTCTAACAAAATAGTACGTGGACGTCTGAAGTCAAATTTTTCGAATCAAATGTATAAATTAAAAAAAAAAAATTTTAAAACATTTATTTATTTAATGGAATGATTAAGTCTGAATTGGGAAAGCTCTATCACACCAGTGAAAAAATATAGTAAAAAAGCAGTCATACTTATGATCAGCCCCATTCGCAGAATAAACTGCCATAATTTATTATGCAGGTGATCTCTAAAAATTAAAATATGATAAGTAGAAAAACGTTTTCTTGTAAAAAATGGCGTTATTTCTCAAAACCATAATTTTTATCTCTTGGCTAAACTATTTCAGGCTATAAATTTCAAAAAATATTATCAACAGGAGCAGCAGATGTCGGTTTTATCCTCGTCATTCCCTCTACATGAGACACTATATAATATGGGCCAAATATTTGCAATAGAGAAAAGACTGTATCATTCTCGATTGCACAAGTAATATTAAAATCTCTACATGTTATTAAAAACTTATTAGTTGAATACATAGAACTTAAAACTCCATTTAAATGGGACATGAAAGCATCAATATTACCTGTAGGATATCTATATAGAAAACACATATCAATACTATTGAAGTTAAATGTACTTTCAGTTCAGATATACAAAATTCAAATTCTTTTTCTACACGTGGCGTCTGAAGCTTAATTTTTGTAATACAATCACACCAACTTGATTTTGAAAATAAAGCAGTACCTCCACCCGGACTGATCTCTTTAGAAGAATAATTTTTAACCATTTAGATTCAACCTGGTGATATTGTCATTTTCCATTCAGCGTTCGGTAATACAAAAAATGTCAGTAGAGTTGTGACAGTAAAACTTTCACTTCTAATACTTTATTATTAATACTCTGTGTATCCAGGTGGAATATGGTTAGTTCGCCCTCTGCTACTTTTCCTGCAACTGTAGATTTAGGATCTGTAACAGAAGGAATGGGGATATTACGTCCAAGGTCCTGATTTGAGTCATTATTTAATGAATCGAACGTTTTTCTAAAAAATTGCGCCCTAAAGAAAAATCGAAACGCTGGAAACCCACTTCTGCTGTCCAAAATGACTCACCATAATGGTTTATGGTGAAGGATATGGTTATCCTTCACTACAACCATGAAATAATTAAATCTAGCATCGATTTTCGACTTACAGTGTTTTACCTCTATGTCCTCTCTTGCCCTTTTTGGCTATGTTGGTAGCAGCATCCTCGTTCATAGTACTTTTTACTTTTATTATAAATAATTATACCTTTTTGTTCTTGTTAGGAATTTTGTCAGCCTCAATATCGCCATATTCATTATTGGTGCCAATTTTCCCTTGTCCATTTTTCCTTTTTAGAAAATCGCTACTTTTACATTTTCCATTTCCTGCTTGTTTTTGTTATTCTCCTACTCTGAAGTGAGATTATGCCGGCGGTTCCATCATCTCTTCTTCTGTAAGCGAAAATTGTCGGCCTCTACTACTGCGTTGCTAACTTCGCCAATATCGTATGTTCACGTTCAGCGTTCGTTCCTAGGCTAGGATTCTAAAATCACGATTCGACACGATTACTCGATATGACTGATTCTAAATAACATTTTCAGTCGTAAGTGTCTTGCGGATTGCCTATTTTTTAACAATTTATCGACGACACGCTTGGGTATATCGTATACACTAGATGATATAGCTTCTTCCTTTTTTAATACGTGCATAATGTGACAGCATCCTTTTTTAGACGTATTTGTTTCATTTATTGTTTACCAATAGTCATACCAGGGTTTTCATTAGTATATCAAGAAGCTTTGTTAAATACAACAACTAATAGATTTAATTCGACCCTATTTTCCACAACCTTCTGTTAATAATAGAGGCAGAGGAAATAGAGTTACCATTGAATGGGCAGTTTTAGTATGTCAAGATTTTATGCCACAGATTATTACCAAAACGCATTGGACAAGATTTTAAATTTGAAATTAGCGAAACTACTGCAAGTCGTTGAATCCATAAAATTAGTGAAATTATTGACAATCACCTTGTTGACCGATTAATTTTTCAAATATAAGAGATGAGAGAAATTAATAAATTAACATTTATAGAGAGATCCAATTTCCCTGGTGTTATAGGTCCTATTGATTGCACCCATGTTGCCATATTAAAACCAAAAGTGGATGAACACAACTAATTTTTATCATTTTCCATGAATTGAATTATTATTTTCTAATGGATAGGGGTGGTTTTAAACGAATTTTTTTTATTTTAAAGAAATAATATAGTTATAGGCATATATCAAAAAATTATTAGGCATATATAAAAAAGCATCATATTTTATTAATGAGGAACAGTAGTATTGTTTTGTGACAATATAAGTGACAAATGTTTATAATATTATATAGTGTTTTGCATCATTGCATTAGAGATGTTGGAAGCAAACAAATTACGCATAGTTCCACGGCTTCTAGTCCTTAGATTAATACTTTTTAGATCGAAAAGTCCCATAAATAATAATAATAAAATCGCCAAAAACTTACTGCGTATTCAATTCACTAACAATGTTCCTTAGTAAATATTATAAATTAAATAACTATCAACAAATTAGCAATAAAAGAGGCAACAAGTTTTATAGCAGCAGAAACAAAAGATAAAAAAAATCATAAATGTTTTATAATAATATAAAGAGATTATAGAAAAACAATCACAATTTATACAATCAAAATTAACATACATGCTTGTTAACATATTAAAAAAAAATTGATAATGTATAAACTTATAACTTAATTTATTGAGGAACTTTGTTGTATGAATAGTTAAGTTTATTAGCAAAATTTATGGCATACCCGGTATGGCAAAAGGTTAGAGTAAATATAGAAAGGCAATAACATTTTATAAAACCACCAATAAAATCCCTAAAAATATATTTAGTAGTAAATACACGAGTAGTGTTTCTTAGTCAATATTATAAATTAAATACCTACCAACAAATTAGTAATGAAATCATGATCTGAAAAAAGTCATAATATATTTTTTTACTACGATAAATGTAAATTAATAATTAAAGGGCTTAGTTAACCCAAGCAGTTTATCATTAAATTAGGCTCAAGCTTACACCTCTAGTTAGGTCAGTTGTTACGAAGTCCATTCTAACTTACCTTGTGTTAAGCCTGGGAGGTTAACCGAAGGGATGGCATTTGGTTTAATGCCCCTCCTCAAATTGGGCTTGAATGACTGTGGAGTAAAATAATTTTCACATGCAGAGAATTGTTTATTACTGAGATTTTCATAAAAATGTTTCAAGGCTTAAGCATCTGACAAGTATTAAACATATTGGGTCTGTTCAAAAACCAGGCAGTCTGTGTCTTTTGCTGCCTACAGATTTAACACAACAGTTTCTTCTTAGAATCCAAATCCATTTCTCGTTTTTGTTGTTTATATTTGCACTTGTCATTTTCATAAAAATAAATTTTATTGCAATAACTATTTATGCAAATAAAATGTCGTTAATATCTATATTGAATTCAAAGTTTTTACTATTTTTACATTTCTTTTGCAACAATATAATTCACACGTTTTTAGAAATTTCCCTGGATCCCACATGTCAGTACACATCTGGGCGATGTTTAACCAGATGATTTTCGAGAAAATTGAAGGTACAGAGTTTGCTCTGATGGATTGCCAACTGATTTATCAACATAAACTTATAAAAGTTATGGCGCTTTAAAAGTAATCAAATAATTAATTGAAAAATCAAAATAAAATGATTTTTTAAAACATCTTACAGGTTTAAAAAATGAACTAAACTAAATACCAACATTCCTTATTAAATTGTATAATTAATTATTTCATTCATTAAAGGTATAGTAAGTATTTATTTTGTATGTACGAGAAAAAAGTGCTACTTCACAAGTATTTTTGTTAGTTTAATATTGTCTAAGTGTAATTATAGAATACACTGTGCGTGAAGTCGCAGATATGCATTTTATTTATGGAAGAGCAAACGGAAATGGCCTTATGGTTAAACGTTTGTACGTCCAAAAATATCTAAATCTGAGAGCACCTTCTTACCGGATATTTGCGAGAATTTATTAGCGCCTAAGAGGCACAGGTTCAATTGAACAAAGAAACTAAGACTGTGACCGTAATTTGACGGTACGTACACCTGATGTTGAGGAGCGCATTTAAGGACATGTATAGGAAGATCCGGGGAAATATCTGTAAGGAGAATTGCAGCGCGGAAAAATGTTGGTCGAAATTCTGTATGGATGACTCTTTATACTCAACTCCTGTATGCAAATCACATTTAAAGGGTATACATTTTTGCTTCGGCAGACTATATTACTCGAGTCATCTTCTGTCGTTGGTTATTAAGAGAACTGGTACAAGAATCCCTTTTTTAGCAAATGTTTTATGCACGGATAAGGCTGCGTTTACAAAAAATTAAATTTTCAATTACCATAATATACATCACTAGTCCAATGAAAGCCTTAAAACTATTGTGGAAAGTCGACGCCTTTGATTTTGATTGTCAGTTAATGATCACTTTTTTCAACCCCTGAGGTTAATTTTACACATTTCAAAAAGTCACTTATTTCTTATAATACTATTTTAGGTTAAATAGTCAAAATTATCTTAATTTTCTAATACGGCATCTACTGAGTTTTGTGGTTGATAGAGACTGGTTTCTTAAAAAAAACAACTTTAATATACAGGACGACTTTTTAATGTACAAAGGTTGATACAAGAAAGAGAATGTGTTTAAAATTAGTTCAAGGTATATTTATAACATTAAAAAGGCGTTGAATAAAAGTTACTAGCTAAGGTCTGGTTAACATACTTGGTAAGGGCTACTGGTCACGTAACTCCTCCCCTTTGAATTGGAGAACTATAGGGGTAGTGAGAGTTCTCCTGGAAAATCGGCTAGTTTAATGTTCTGGACCGTTTCTTCCGGGGTTGTCTTCAAGAATTTTCTCTTTATCCAGCATGTTTTATACAATAAATAAGTTTTTGCTTTTGTATTTCAAGAGTATTTAAAACTGTTTTTATTTCATTATTGTTTATATTTTCTAGTTTTAAATCTTAAAAGTCAGCATTTTCAGAAATATTAAAACTTAAAATAGGTAATTCTATGTTTTTAAGACTAGGTTTTGCATATTTAAAGCGGTGTAAAATAGTATTTTTAATATGGATTTCATAATCACTGTTTAGTTCAATTAGATTAGGTGCTATTTAAAGATATATTGTCTTTATTTCTATCACAACTCTGGATAGCAACCACTACACTTGGCACTACTACAATGTATTTATTTAGTTCAATTCTGCGAATGTCTGTCTTGAATCTTCATGGGAATCTGGCTGCAACTGGAGGTGTTTTTATCATATTGTAACAGCTTTACTTTGCATGGAACTAGGTTGTCAATTTTTGTTGTATGGAGGTCCAGGCATAAGTATACCTGGTTGTAGACCTCTTTGCAAGCGTCATTAACAAGTACGTAATTTTGCTCATTTAAAAGAAGGTATTCGGAACTCGGAATAATTGTTTTAAAGATATTTGATAGAGGAGTAGGAAGGGAATATAAGTGATAATAAACGTAACTTGATTTTCTTTTGTGTAGCTTTTGATTTCTATGATTTTTTCATATATTAAAATATTCTCTACAATGCTTAGAAAAGGGAATTTTTTATTGACTAGATGTTGTTCTGCACTTTTAATTTCATTTAATAATATTTTTAGATTGATAATTTAATGATTGCATTGTAAAAGGTATTTATTTTAGAAAAGGTTATTAGGTTTTCATTATGAATTTCTAGAATAGAACGTTGTAATTCTTTTATGTGATCGCCTAATATTAATTGATTTCGTTCTAATGTTTTTGTAGTATTTTGAAAGTTTAGCATTGATTTTTTAAAAAGCGTTATTTGATCTTTTACAAGAGTTTTGATATTTTGTTGATTATTTCTTAGAACTTCAATGGCTTTATTGAAACGTTCAGCGTCATTTTCATTTAAATTGTCTGTTATTGATGTTATAATTAATCCAAGACCATCTATTAATCTTCTTTTTGACTTTCTATTAAAATATGGATTTATTTGAAAAATTTGAGATTGTATTTTACTTATAAGAATTTATACAATCTGGTAAGTGTTTCCAAATAATAAATTAATGTATATAATTATAAACTTAATTATAAATTTCTAATAAATTTCTAATTCTGTTCCTAAGTTATGTTCGTTAATATTATTTGTAATTACTTCCTTTATGAGTGTGTAGTAAACTTTTAACGATTGGTGTTTTTATTCCTGCTGCGATGCTGCAGAAGGTTGATCTGTAACAACAAGGGGCTTTTTAAGTTCTTTTATATGATTTGTTTCATTTTTACTATTATTAGATATTTCAACACAATTTTTATCTAAAATTCTATTAATTTTATAGGGACCTAAAAATTTGTTGTCTTTTTTATTTCTACCTTTGGGATTCTTTTTAAATACTGTTTGTCCTAATTAAAAAAATTCGTTATTATTACCGTATATATTATGTTTAGCTATTATATTTTCTTTTCCGGAATGCAATTTTTTTGAAACTTCGTTATAAACATGCGACATAATGTTTTTATGGGTTTCTGTATAATCACTTTAAAAAGTATGGGGTAAAAATATTTCATTAATGTTTCTTGATAGGAAATAACCTAAAGTTAACTCGAATGGAGTATAATTGGTGGCACTATGAATGCAACTATTATATCCTATTATAGCATAGTCCATTATATTTTTTTGTTCATTAGGAAAAAGGTCTAGTAATATTCTTAAGTGTTCGATAATTGTAGAGTCAAGTCTTTCTACAATACCGTTAGACTCATAAAGGTTTGGTGTTGTGAAGTGCAGCAATATGAATGGCTGTATGTACTTACAGATGTTTTTATATTTTTCCAATAATAGTTTCTCTTAAGATATTCAAGGGTTTCGTTAATGCCGCGATGGTTAGTTTTACCTTCATGATGCTTTTTAATTAACATGATTTGTTCCTCTAAGTTTTTAATGGTATGAACACGTTTTGTATATGTAATTATCTTGGGACCTTTTTCAGAAAAATATTTAAGATAAACGTTGCAAAAATCTATGTATAAGGTAAATGTACCTATCTTCGGCACTACCCCAATTATCGGCACTTATTACAAATTATCCCCTTAAATAAGATTCCTACTACGAAATCGTTGAATAAAAATATTCTAAATACTTCTGTGAATCTTTATCTACGCCTCTGTAAAATCGAACACTCCTCTGTCAAAATCTGAAAAGACAGCTGTCAAAACAATACTGGTCAGTTCGCGCAAAACTGTTGAATTGTGCGTTTGTTGTTACTTCCGTTAAGAAACAGGTAAGCTAAATCGTGAAAACATCTTGTCGAACTTGCAATCTCTTATTTAATTTAATGTAACACGACGTTTCGGTTGGTAAGTATCTCCAACGTTATCAAGTGTAAACTGTTTACACTTGATAACGGTTGGAGATACTTACCAAACGAAACGTCGTGTTACATTAAATAAATAAGACAATGCAAGTTCGACAAGATGTTTTCACTGTACCATTGTCTACCACCTTCAAAAACAAGCTAAATCGTGTTATAATTTATGATTAAAAATTCGCATAAACATTCCATTACATTTAATATAAAACTATTGTTTTTGATATTTTTTCTATTAAAAACTATTTTTCTCTTGCTTTTTCGAGAATTTTATGAGTGCCGATAATCGGTACGTAAATATTAATTACTGACCCAATTATCGGCACCTCTGCCGATAATTGGTTATGTGCCTTATAGTGCATTTAGGTTGATTTTACGTTGAATTATTAACTTACCATGGGAAGTGATTGATCTTTAAATGCAGTATAAAACAAAGAAATTACACACCAATTTTCATTCACTCTATATTTTGTACTAGAGTTTGCCTTATTTGACGCATAATATATCTGCCGATAATACATACACTATAAGTGCCGATAATTGGATACGTTTGTTTTAGATCAGAATTACTTTAATAACAATGGAAAAGAAGAAACGAATTCAATATTCTACCGAAGCTATAAAGAGTGCTGTTGGCGCCATTCAGGCAGGAATGCCTTTTAAAACAGCTAGCAAGTTATATCGGGTACCAAGATCGACCCTTCAGGACAAAGTAAAAGGTAGAATGAATTTAGATAAGGAATGTGGACCAGGGACTATACTAACAAGTGATGAAGAAAACTTACTGGTAGCATGGTTATTCCGGATAGCAGCTTGTGGATTTCCAGCAACAAAAACGCAGTTGTTAGATAGTGTTCAACTATTACTCAAAGAACTGAATAATTTCACAAACGGTAGGCCTGGACGGAAATGGTATGAACTATTTCTAGAGGCATCCAGAACTGGAATCAAGAATTTCCCAAAACCTCACTTCTGCTAGAAACATTCTAACAGAAAATCGCATTCGTCAGTAGTTCATAAAAGTACGGGCCTACTTACAAGACACAAAAAACCTTAACATTACCTATGACCCCCAGCTGTGTGTTCAATTGTGATGAAACGGCTTTCTTCCTCACTCCGAAGGGAGACAAAGTTTTAGTTCGAAAGGAGGATAGAACAGTTTACTCATTTGTAAACAATAATGACAAAGAATGCTTGACGACTTTGGTGACATGTAGTGCCTCTGGTCAAATTTTACCGCCAAGGATCGTTTACAACTATAAAAGAATGCCCAAATCAGTTGTCGAAAAAGTTCCAAAACACTGGGGTATCGGAAAGTCGGAAAATGGGTGGATGACTGGTGAAAGCTTTCTTGAGTACATTGCCAATATATTTCACCCTTGGTTAGTAATTGCTCAGAAAGGCCAGTTTCCCGTTATATTGTTCTTGGATGGACACACATCTCACCTGACGATGTCCCTTAGCGAATTTTGCAGTAAAAATAATATCATCCTAATAGTGGCTGTGTTCCGACCGTTGAAACTTGAGTGGAAAAAGGGCGTACACCGATGGAGAATGGAAAACCAAGGCCAAAAGATTACCAAAGACTTATTTGCGCCTATCTTGGAATCCACTTTTCAAAAAATGACCAATATCCCAGATATAATTAAAAACGGGTTTCGAACCTGCGGGCTTGTTCCCTTCAATGTTGAGAATATAAAATTTTCCAAATATTTCAAAACGGAAACCGAAGCACAAAATCATCGAGAGAAACCTGAACAGCCAACAAAATCACAAGCAGCTTTAAGAAGCGTGGAACAATCACCTAGATTGTTTTCGATAGATGCTGTTTCTAAGGCGTTTAAATTAATCCTAGAAAGACAATCGGCTCTTGTATTGAATTTTCGTTTTTTATAAATTATAATCAAATTCCTCGAGTTTTAATCTCCATCGAACAAGTTTTGAATTTGGTTCTTTAAAATTGAAAAGATAGGTTAAAGGACGATGATCTATAAATTGTAAATTTTCTACCAAAGAGATAGGGTCTGACGTGTTTACAAGACCAAACAATGGCTAAGAGTTCTTTCTCTATAGTAGAATAACGACATTCGGTTTCATTAAGTATTCTGGGTGCATAAGCTATGGTATGGGTTTATCGTGTGGTATAGTACCTTGTGAAAGAATAGCTCCTAAAGCATAGTCACTAGCATCAGTGGTCAGAATAAATGGTTTGGAAAAATCGGGGTATATTGGTATGGGATCATTAGTAAAAATTTGCTTGAAGGTATTAAAACAATTAATAAATTCTTTATCATGAATAACTTTACCATCTTTTTTAAGGCTTAGTCATTGGCTTGACTATTTTAGCAAAATCTCGGATTAATCGACGATAATATCCAAGTAATCCTAAAAAACTTTGATATCTTTCAATCACTAGGGTATTGGAAATCTTTTAATAGCAGAGATTTTGTCAGGGTTTGGTTTTACTCCTTGGGGTGTAATAATATGGCCTAAGTATTGAACTGTGGTATGAAGAAATTCGGATATACCTAATTTGAAGTTTAAAGTTACTTTTTCTCAAACGATCAAAAATTGATTTTAGTCTTGAAATGTGTTCTTCTAGAGAGGTGGAAAAAATAATAATGTCGTCTAAATAAACTAAGCATATTACATGCTGAAGGCCTCGAAGTATGTTATCCATTGCGCGTTGAAAGGTTGCCGGGGCGTTTTTTTAAACCAAAGGGCATGAGTTTAAATTCTTAATGTCCATTTTCGGTACTAAAGGCTGTCTTAGGGATATCTGAATTATCGACTTCGATTTGGTGGAATCCACTCGCAAGATCAAGGGTAGTAAAATAGTTGGCTTTACCTCGTTTATCTAACATGTCAGTTATGTTGGGTAGAGGGTATTTATTGCCGATTGTTTTTTCATTTCGTTTCCTAAAATCAATTATAAGTCTAAGTTTTTTCTTTTTGGAGGCATCCATTTTTTTTGGCACAACCCAAATGGGGCTAGACCGGGGTGAATTACTATCTTAGATGATACCTTGATTTAACATGTTATTAATTTTATCTTTTACTTCCTGTCTATGGACTTCGGGTAATCTATAAGATTTTATAAAAATTGGGGATTCGTCGGTAAGTTGTATCTGATGTTTTATTTCGTTTGTAAAACTAATCAGTTTATTATAATTTGTCAGAATAGAAAATATATCTATATTAGAAACGTAATTTTCTTAATGCGTCTTAACCTTCTTAATGCGTCTTTCTCTTCTTTATTACAATGGTTTAACCTAAGGTTCTTTAAATTTTCTTTTAGATAGCTATAATGTTTAAGAGTTGGGTTAAAATCTACTTCCATTTTTTCAATAAAATTTACGTCAATTAAATTTAATGGTTCTGTTTCAAAAGGTTTTTAAATATTTACTTTTATTGGGATTTTTAATTTATAAGAGAGGTTATAGCGAAATTATCTTTTATATTGACTAAGGCTTTTGGCATTTCTAAAACTTGCTGAAAAGAAAAATAGTTTAATATTCCTATACCATTTCTTTGCGTTACCGGATTACAGGAATTTTTATGACCTTTTGTACTCTAGGTTCAATAGTTATCGGATAACTATTTATTTTGTAATAATGTTTTTCAATTAATTGGTCGGAATTTTCAGGTTGAAAATTAATTTTTACTGTTGAATATGGTGTCTCTAATCCTTTAGTGTTCATGTTAATATTAGCATTTAATTATTTTAATAAATCAATGCCTATTACACCATCGAATTTGTCACTAAATTTAAACAAAAAGAATTTGTGATATTCTTTTAACTTTTAAAAAATTTTAAAAATTGGTATTTCGGCTACTTTATTATGGTAGGTTATATTATGTGCTGTTTGAATATGAAAGTTTTCTCTATATATAAATTTTCGATAAAATATGTGAGCTAATTCTGGGTCTATTAAAAAATTTGGACTGCCAGTTTCAATTAAAAAATTTGCATTAATCTGTGGTATAAAAATATACGGGAGATTTGATTTGATTGCATTTACATTTATTATTAAATCAGGTTCGGTTGAAAGACATGATTGCAAAAATTTTCTTTATCGTCTAAATCGTTTTGATTTAGGTTACTGGGTAAAATAACGAGTTCATTGACATTTGCTGAGGCAATGTCTGTTGGGAATGTATTAAAATTTTTATTTTGTTCTGTCACAGTATAAGGCATGTTTGGATAAGGATTATCATATACAGGGTATGAATAATTTGCGGGTTCAGTATAATCATAGTAAGATTCGAATTCTTCATTATGATATGGTAATTGTGGGTTGGAATACATACAATTATTATCGGCATAATAATCATTATTTCCATATGGGTTTTAAAATTGAATATTATTAATAATATGTTGGTGGTATAATTCGTATCAAAGTCCTTTATTGGGATTAGGTTTTAAATATGTATTACCAGATGATGTGTCCATCGGTTCTGGTTTATCTCTTTGAGGTTGATTATTATTTTGGAATTGTTAAGGTCTTTGCAAGAAGTATTGTCGGTTTTGTTGATTTGAATGATTGAAAGTACCAAAGTTATTAGTTTGTGGTCGTTTTGAAAATTGATTATTATTGTTAGGATATAACCTGAATTGTCGGGATTGGTTATCTCTATGGAAATCATTTTGTGGTTAAAAATTTTGATGGTGGTTATAATTTGATTGATAAGTTTAATTGATATTTCTTATAAGACAACCTTATCAATCCTCCTCCTATAGGAGGAAAATTATTATATCTTATGGGTTGTAACATTGGTCTTTAAAGGTTTTGTTAGGAATACATATTATTTTTCATGGGTGTGTGTCTTAATGTAAGTGTATTTTGTCCTTGTGTATTTAAAGAATTTGATGTATTAGAGTTATACAAAAAGCTTTCTTCTTCTATGACGAATGCCATAGCTTGCTCTAAGCTGTTGGGTGTTCTTAATTGAATAATAGTTTGTATAGAAGGAGGTAAACCTTTAATGAAAGTTGTAAGGGCTAAATCATCGTAACTACGTTGCCTAATTATTTTTTCTGCATTAGGTCTATTAAGAGTATTTAATATAGAAATAACAAGACTACGTGTATCTTGGCATTTCATACCAAAATTATATGGACTCTCGTTTTTAGTTGTTCTTAAAGCAATTAAATCTTAGACTAGGCAATCTATGTCACGCTGATCTCCAAAACAAAGGTTTAAAGAATCTTTTACTTTTTGCCAATCTATAATTTCTACTCTAGAACCTATCATCATTAAAGATCTTCCACTAAGTTTTCCTAAAATTGCTTTGAGAATGAAATTATTGAACTGATCTTCATTTCTACGGGCAAAATTTTGAATTAAGCTTTCGCAATAACCAATAAAGATAGCAAATGTGTAGGGATTACCGTAATAACTCGGAATTGCATCAAGATATAATTTAAATAATTAATATTTAATGTCTGGTTCAATAGCGGCTGCTGCAGCATTATTTGCTTGTGCCATTTTTTAAAATTTTTTAAATAATTCCAACTTAAACTTAAAATATTTTTTGTAAAATTAAAAATTAAAATAAATTTTTCAATATACGTTTGAAAATTCTTAATATATCGATAAAAAAAATACAAATATAAAGCACTCAAAAGAAATAGATAATCCAAATAGAAAATAAATAATATTACTCACATTATCATGACGATTTGCATTTTCTGAGGTTTCTTCTTAATCTAGCTTACGTCGAGCTCCTATAGGTTGTGACTCCCAGGATACTGTATTTGTTGCTCCTTCTTAAGGAAACTGCCGATCGCTTAGTTTCTAAAGTTTGTACAGGTATCTTGTCCCAATTGACCGGTGATCTACAATAGATCAGACGACCGTACTTTTTGTAAAAACTGTTCGTTTTTTCCGTAAATCGCGTGGTAAAAGAAGCTTGGAAAAGGTTAGCCAGTTTCTCGGAAAAATCCTACTATCGACTGCACCAGTTTTGTGGTTGATCGAGACTGGTTTCTTTTAAAAAAACAACTTTATTATACAGGACGACTTTTTAATGTACAAAGGTTGATACAAGAAAGAGAAGTGTTTTTAAAATTAGTCTAAGGTATATTTATAATATTAAAAAGGCGTTGGCTACATAAACATAAAGGTTACTAGCTAAGGTCTGGTTAACATGCTTGGTAAGGGTCACGTAACTAGCACTAGAGGAAGTGCTCATAGCACAGAGGATCATGTATTTTATGTATGATGGTGCCTCAGTTCATTTTTCGCTAGCAGTAAGGAATTATTTAAACCAAGTTTTTGAGTGACGTTGAGCAGAACATGGTCCATAAGCTTGACCAAGAACATCACAAAATGTTAATCCGCTAGATTTCTACTTTGGTTTACTCCACGGAAACTTTGGTTTACTCAAATCCAATTAATAGTAAAGATCAAGACCAGATATATTCCACAGAGTACTCAGAGAAGAAGAGCAGATGTCTGCATTGAAATAAATGGAGGCTAATTTGAACATTTACTATGAATGAATTAAGGAATGTATTATTTTAATAAGGAATTTTGGTAATTTGTTTATTTAATTTTTTCAAGCAATAATGTTTAAAAAAACATACATTTTTTCAACTAATTTTTCAGTATCATCATCTGATTTAGGGTTAAAATTTATAGAAAACGATTTTTTTTTTAATTTCATCTTTTTTTTAAGCCTACAATCTCAAAAAAATGTAAAAGATCTCACTCGGGAAGCTTATGGAAATATGGTTTCCGTCAAAATTTTTTAGATTGTAGTATGTTGTATATTTTAGTACCCTGATTAAAAGTGAAACCCTACAAATCATCCCTATCAGACCAGAAGCTACATAACCCTTCTAACTCTGACAACAAGAATTTATTGGAATATTTTAATATTTTACGAAAATATTATAAGATTAAACGACTTACCTGTAAGGAAGTTCAATCTTTATTAAGCGAGTAGCCACGTCCTTATACACAACACTCTGTAGTAACGCCTCTGGAGTTACACTACGCACTGTAAAGAGAGAGAGAAAAAATTTCAACCCAATCCCCATCGGTCTCCTCGGTACGATCGTCATTACGTTGCTACATTATCGTCATTACATTAAGTGTCTGTGAAGCTCAAAAATCAGTCTGGATTGTGGGAATTAGAAAAAAGTTATCAGATACATAGATAATAGACATGGGTAAGTTGCTCTATATAAGGACGTGGCTACTCGCATAATAAAGATTGAACTTCCTTACAGGTAAGTCGTTTAATCTTATATTATACTTCATAGCCACGTCCTTATATAAAACATTCTGTAGATGTTTAAAGTAATTATATCTGATTTTTGAATTAAACCATAGACCCATTGTACTTTATATATTATTTATTTAATAAGGAAAAAATGTAATAAGTGTTACATAATATTCAAATACCATAAGATTATAATATAAATGTAAGGTAGCAAAGGCAACTTACTCCATTACTTACTCTATATAATATAAATTTATAAGCTATTTATTATAGATAATTGCTTTTGCATAAGCATTTTTATCTATTAAAGGCCTACAGTAAAAACGGGCAAACATATTTGAATTTGGGGACCATCCAGCAGCCTTTCTTATAGATTCAATATCTATACCTTTCTGAAAAGCTGCTGAAGTGGATGCATGCCTAGTACTATAGGCAGAATAGCGAGTGGTGTCTATACCAGACTCTTTTAAAATAGTTTTAATCCAACATGACAGGGTTTGAGTTGTGGCTTGGTGATAAGGTCTTTTATGTGTAATGAAAAGTTCCTCAACCTAACCTCTTAATATCTCTGTGCCTTTAATATACTCTTCTAAAGTTAAAGCAATACACAATTCAGGTTTTTCTTTAAAGAACGGAATTTTTAATACTGGTTGTGGTCGATTGGGGGCTGATGATTTTAAAAAGGCTTGAGTAACAATTGTTATAGAATCATCATCCTTATTAATCTATAAACTATCTTAAACTATCTGTTAATTTTATTAGACTAAAAATTTAAATTCTCTGCGATGTTACCAAGGCCATTAACGTAATTAATTTGTAGGTTAAATCCTTGAAATTTAAGGTACCTAAAGGAAAAAACCCCGACAAATAATTTAATACATTTCTGGGATCCCAAGTATCATTATATTTGGGAAAAACGGGTTTAATTCTAAATGTCCCTTTTAAAATTTTTTAATTATATTGTTCCTATCTTCTACATCTTCTACAAACAACATTTTTGATGCCGATCTATGACAGTTGAGGGTCTGATATGACAAACCTTTTGAAAATTCAAAATTTAAAAAATCTAATAAATTATTGAGAGATGGACTAAAAATATTAATAGTTTTATCTTTACAATAATTCCATCACTTAGAAAATGAAGAATTATATTGCTTTAGCGTATTTTCACTTACTGATCTTAATTAAATTGGAACACAGTCAGCACTTATATTACGTTGTTCATAAGCTTGCCTGATAATCTCCCGACAACCAGGGTAATGCGGTCCCAAATAGGGTGATTCATTCTGGAAGGGGATAAAAGTAATTAAGAATCTGGTTTAAAATATAAAGGTTCTTCTACTAATAATTTAAGAAAAAGTGGATTCCACGGTTGAGAGTTCCATTTGAGAACAACCACAATACCCTCTGAACCTTCCTTAATTATTTTACTTAAAACTTTACCAATTATGGTGAAAGGCGAAAATGCATAAAAGAAGGAGGACCATAATACAGTAAACGCATCTACGGCATAAGAACCAGGATCTTGTTTCCAAGATATATATTTACTACATTTATTATTAGAATAAGACGCGAATAAATCAATATCTGGTTGCCCAAATCTCTGTACAATCTTATTAAAGCTGTTGAACTCAATGAATATTCAGTTCCTGTATTCTTTATACGTGATTATCTATCAGCAATTTTATTATTTTTGGATGTTACATATGATGCAAAGAGCCATATCTGTCTGGCTTGACACCATTGCCAAATCTCTTTCGTTAATCTATGTAAGTGGGAATATTTACAACTTCCCATTCTGTTAATAAGAGCTATAACTGTTTTATTGTCGCTTCTTAACAAGATATTACAATCTGATAAATGTTTAGCAAAGCTTTTTAAGGATAGAAAGGCGGCCATAAGTTCTAAATAGTTTATATGTTGTTCCTTAAATTGTGGGTCCCAAAACCCGTGTGTTTGTTCAATACCACAAGATGCGCCCCAACCACTAGAAGAAGCATCTGAGAAAATTTCTAATAGAAATTCTTCTTTTTGTATAGAACAACCAGTCTTGTATAAATTCTGTAACCACCATTCTAAATCGCTAGTACAATAATTATTTAAGGACATATAAGCATTGTAATTACCACCTTTATTTCTTAAGGATTTAAATTTTAAATATCCTAATTCTTTGGTATAGAGCCAACCGTAAGTATGTGCTGGGCAAATTGAAATTAAATACCCAATAAGCTTGGCAAATTCACGAATTTTAAACTTTTCTAATTGTTTAATATAGTTTATATGTAACAACGATTTTTGAATTTTTTCAGTTGGTAATTTAATTTCAAATTTTTGACTATCTATATTAAAACCCAAAAGTCTGCATGATTGTGATGGCACTATATTTGACTTTCCAAAATTTATAATAAATCCTTATGATTGCAGTAAATTACAAGTAACTGATAAGTTTTTAAAATTATCATTTCTGGTTTTAGATATTAATAAAAAATCATCTAAATAGTTAATCGATTAAAAACCTTGGGATCTAAGAAAGTGCATAACTGGTCTAAATAGTTTATAAAACACATACGGTGCAGTTGATAATCCGAAAGGAAGACATGTAAATTCAAAAAGACAGTCTTTAAATTTGAATCTTAGAAACTTTCTACTTTTCTTATTAATTGGAACCATATAATATGCATCCTTTAAGTCAATGGTGCACATAAACACCGGGTGTCCAAATAAGAAAGGACGCCGGCTGTATCTCGGAAACTATTCATCGCACAGCGCTGAAAAAAAAATTTCTTAAGAAAAGTGGCCAAAAAAAAAGGCTGGAAAATATTTACAAGTTCCTAAGACTACCACAAGAGGGCGTAACTGCACAGTAATTTCAAAAAATTCAAATTTCGTCTAAAATAACCAGTATTAGGTACCATTTTGAAAATATCAGAATAATATTCATTAATTTTGCCTTAATTTGGCTAAAGAATTTTCTTCATATCTCCAATGAGAAGGCTGGATGAAGATCATAAATAATGCAACTTTTTAATCGCCCTAATTCTTTATTAAAAGTAATTCAAGTGGGTACTTGTTTAAAAGGAAATTCAAAGGGCTTTTAAAATATGCACCTGTCAATGTCACTTTGTTTTCAGTGAAGTCGTCAGAGAGACTGGGTTTTTAGAGATTTTCTCTAAAATCTAAATTAATTAATTTAATAAATGACTCAGAATTAGCAGGAATTGACAGATTAGATAATTCGGAATAAGTTTTTCTCAGCGTTTTTACATATATTGAGTCGCATTAATATACAGGGTGATTCACAGTAGATGGCCAATAGGCCATCTACTAAGAATCACCCTGTAGATGGCCAATAGGCCATCTACTGTGCCGCCTAAAACGTCTAATAAGACGTTTTAGGCGAATGGCAACGCCGATCAATCTGAAAAAAAAACGTTACAAAAATTAAACTCCCCCGACTTGATAACAGTTTATTTCAAATGCAATCAGAACTCAACGGAGGCCTCTAGAATAATATACAGGGTGTCTCACGACGAATAGACGCGATCGATATTTCGGAAACTAATTTTTCAAAAATTTTGAAAATTTGGCAACATGGCACTGTCGAGGGGGGCTACACAACTAAAATATTTTGACAGTTGTGACGTTTCCGGTTATACCGGAAGTAGGTGTCAACTTCGTTATTTTAAATGGAACACCCTGTATATTTTTACTTTTTTGGCTTTTACGTGAAATTCTAAGTATATTTTGTGTATAATGTCCTATACCTAAGTGTAACCGTTTTTGACATATTTTTAATTTCATGTGAAAAACTATGTTTATAAGCCCTAACATAATTACCGATTACTCCCTTTTAGTAGCCTTTATTTATTGGTTAGTTTTGGTTTTATTTTAGAGGAAGGACCACTTTAAAAGACTATTTTAAAATTTGGCTAAAAAAAAGATACAGGGTGGTCAAAAACTAGCATTAAAAATTAAAATGAAAAAATCATTAAAAGTCAATTTTTTTAAATGGAAACCCCCTATTTTTATAATTTTTTCATAAAGATAATTAAAAATAAGGTTAACTTTGTATAAGGTTATCTAGTCCAAAAATTGATAGTTTCCGAAATATTGGCAGTTTAAATTTGGCCTAATATTAAAAGCCGTATAATAACACGGCTCAAGGATTGTTGATTAGTTGGGCATGACGGTTGTCATAGTAACCGCTAGAAGCGGCAGTAAGATAATGGATTATAACAGAAATGTACACTTTTTAATTAAATTACACTTTTACGAAGAAAACTTAAATAGCAAGTAACTTATAAATTTAATGCATATAATCCTATCCTTGCGGTTACTATGACAACCGTCATGCCCAACTAATCAACAATCCTTGAGCCGTGTTATTATACGGCTTTTAATATTAGGCCAAATTTAAACTGCCAATATTTCGGAAACTATCAATTTTTGGACTAGATAACCTTATACAAAGTTAACCTTATTTTTAATTATCTTAATGAAAAAATTATAAAAATAGGGGGTTTCCATTTAAAAAAATTGACTTTTAATGATTTTTTCATTTTAATTTTTAATGCTAGTTTTTGACCACCCTGTATCTTTTTTTTAGCCAAATTTTAAAATAGTCTTTTAAAGTGGTCCTTCCTCTAAAATAAAACCAAAACTAACCAATAAATAAAAGCTACTAAAAGGGAGTAATCGGTAATTATGTTAGGGCTTATAAACATAGTTTTTCACATGAAATTAAAAATATGTCAAAAACGGTTACACTTAGGTATAGGACATTATACACAAAATATACTTAGAATTTCACGTAAAAGCCAAAAAAGTAAAAATATACAGGATGTTCCATTTAAAATAACGAAGTTGACACCTACTTCCGGTATAACCGGAAACGTCACAACTGTCAAAATATTTTAGTTGTGTAGCCCCCATCGACTGTGCTATGTTGCCAAATTTTCAAAATTTTTGAAAAATTAGTTTCCGAAATATCGATCGCGTCTATTCGTCGTGAGACACCCTGTATATGCTATGCGGTATCCAGAACAGAGACATTATACGAAAAGGACATTTGCAAGATTAGCTACTCGGTTAGCAGAAAATGGCAGTATCCGTTTACCTCATATTCAATCTTCAAAATCCTTCTGAATAAACAATTATAACAAATAGCGCAAATTAATACTAACTATAAAATAAATAAAAATAAAACATATAACTAAATCAATTTCTTTCAAGATGTTCGAAGTGTCCACCATCGTTACTAATACAGTCGCGTACTTTTCGATAAGTAACGTGAACTGCAGCCTCCACTTCGGCAACTGATTTGCTTGTTACCGCATTTCTGATTCTGGCTATCATATCATCTCGTGTTGTAGGTCTGGTTTGGTAAACGATATCCTTTAGTCTGCACCACAAATAAAAATCTAGGCAAGTCAGATCAGGAGATCGCGGGGGCCAAGGAAATATATTTCCTCGACTAATCCACCTATGAGGAAACCTTAAATTTAAAAAAATTCTCACATTTATCGCAAAATGCGCGGGACATCCATCGTGCTGTAAAAACATCCTTGCACGGGTTTGTATTGGGATGTCTTCAAGCAGTACAGGCAAGTGATCTTGTAAAAAATCTAAATAGGTGTATCCATTGAGCACCTCTTCAAAAATGTATGGACCAATAATTCTTCCTAATAACACTTAATAACTTCCAATAACTTCCTTAATTAACAATATTTTCTTCAGATCGTCCAGAGCGACGTCTTCTGTTAAGAGGTAAATGGATACTGCCATTTTCTCGCAACTTCATTTGTAATTTGTATTTTTAAACTTAATAATTTGTAGTAAAAAAACACTTACACATAAGAAATAACTTAAAACTGACAACTATCAATTTAAGTAACTTTAAATGACATTTTCCAATCTTTTGTTTCTGTTTATATTTCCATAGGCCTCTTGATATATTACTATTAATATTCAAATAGAATTAATAAATAATGCTCTAATAAATCATATTCGGAGATTCTCGATTGCCAATTATATTTTCAAGTGGAAATATGATTATGAGCTTTCAAATAATTTTCAGTAATTTTTGATAATATTCTGTCACAAAGACCGCCCTAATATTGCTAATAATATTTAAAATTTGAAAAATAGGTTATTTTAAAATTACTCGAAAACAAATGGATATATCGAAAGCGGTTTTCACTATATGTATGTTTTAAGTCTTCGAAACCGCAGTGAAAAAATCATATCATTGCATTTAACTTTTTAGAGAAAATCTCTAAAAACCCTGTCTCTGTTAAACAACGCCCTCTGACGACTTCACTGAAAACAAAGTGACATTGACCGGTGCATATTTTGAAAGCCCTTTGAATTTCCTTTTAAACGAGTACCCACTTGAATTACTTTTAATAAAGAGTCTGAGTACAGGGCGATTAAAAAGTTGCATTATTCATGATCTTCCCCCACCCTTTTCATTGGAGATATGAAGAAAATTCTTTAGCCAAGTTAAGGCAAAATTAATGAAGATTATTCTGATGTTTTCAAAATGGTACCTAATACTGGCTATTTTAGACGAAATTTGAATTTTTTGAAATTACTGTGCAGTTACGCCCTCTTGGGTAGTCCTAGGAACTTGTAAATATTTTCCAGCCATTTTTTTTGGCCACTTTTCTTAAGAAATGTTTTTTTTCAGCGCTGTGCAATGAATAGTTTTCGAGATACAGCCGACATCCTTTCTTATTTGGACACCCGGTACATATTCCGAGATAACAGATCTTTTAAATTTTTTTAAATTTTCAAGTTTAAAATGTACAGTGTCTACAAACGTGTTTAACGATTTTAAATTTAACACAAATCCAAAGTCGCCATTTGGTTTTGTAACTAAAAAATAAGGAGATAAAAATTCACCCTTTTTATGTTTACATTTTTCAATAGCACCAATTGACAACAATTTTTTAATGCTACTTTCAATATTTTCTATTTCCTTATCAGAACAATTATTTAAAAAACGTTTTGATTGAAAAGGAGTAGTTACAAACGGAATTGTGTATCCTTCAACCCATTTTAAAATTTGTGGATTTTGAGTTAATTTACTCCAGTTATTTTTAAAAAGAGCAATTCGACCAGCATGTTTGATATTGCCTACCTGATTTAATTCCGTCTGTATCGCTGAAATTTCTGGTATCGGCTTTGTTTGTAGTCGTCCCTGGTTTTCTCTTGTATGGTGTTCCTTCTGTTGAATTTTTCTTGTTGTGAAAACTTCATTCTGGTCCTTGGTAATTGGCGCTTGGAGTTTAAATTTCCATAAGAAGCGCTTGGTCTCATATTAGAGGAGGGTTTTTGCAATAATACCTCTTTTGCCGATTTAAGGACTGCTTAAGCTGTTTTAGACCTCTCACCAAAAATCCATTCGTCAGATTTTGATTCAGTGGCAATCTTTAACGCTGATGGATCTTTTATAAATGGAAAAAGTTGATGTTTTCTGTGCACAGTCAATAAATAATGTCCTTCACACAACATCTGGGAAGATTCTACCAGCTTGTGTAGAACTTCTTTATATTCCTCCTTCTCAGATAAGGATTTAATGAGCTCATCTAGGGCATATCCCATATAAGTAAGCCCCTTGCCAAATTTACTCTGAATATTAGCCAAAATATAATCTTTCTTGGAATTAGAGCTAGAAAGTATAGCTTCTATTTCTGTATTTGGCTTTGCAGCTTCTAATAATGGACAATTATCGGGAAAGGGAATTTTTGTCCATAACTCTCGGGTATCCTTATCAAACCCTTGAGTTAAATAACTGGACCAGCGGGTCACAATCTCGGCATCTAATGATGGCCCTAAACCCATATTGTTAGATGGCAGAGCACCTAGAACATTGGGTGCTTTCTCGGTCCGATTTCCGATGTCCATAAGCCCTTTCTCCTTCTGTTTCAGAGTCAGAAAAAGAAGATTCAATAACAACACGCCTTTGAATTTTTCGTTTGCGTAGGGGTGAACGTGATCGTTTTCGCTTCTTCGTTTGCCTCTTTCTTCGTCTAACTATTTCTGATGAGCTCGAAGAAAAAGAGGTTTCGTCTGTATGTGATTCACCTATCAAAAAAGGTTCACATTTAACAATGAAATTAAAAATTAAGACTGCATAAACAGTGCAATATTTTATTAAAACTATTTTATGGATAAATTATATATTTAACAAGACACTATTATAAGATGGCATCAAATTAAAAACCATAAGCACCCATTTTTAACACTCTACTGTTACGAGCTCAATACCTATTCAAACAAAATATTCATAAATTACATCTGGGGATCAGCCGGCCACTGATAAGGATTCTTAGAATTATTTCAGGTCGAAACGGACGTAAACAAATTTTTTATTTTTGAATTCGAGTATCCATTGCTGTATAAGAACCAATGAATACTACCTGTTATTTATTATAATTATATAATATATAAATATATTATTTTATAACCATCGCTGTACAAGCAGCGATGTTTGAATAGGATTAGGTAATAACGAAAATAATAACCTATAAGGGTTATTATTTTGGATCCCATTGTACCTAAACCTGTAAATCAAATGTTGTAAATAATATTACTTACTTGTATCCTCTGATGATGACTCTTGTAACAATTTTAAAAGTTTTTGTTTAAAACGCTTCAGGTTTTGCTTTTCGGCATATTTTCTGACAACTAAATAACACAGTGAATAGCGTAGCGCACTGAAACGTAATGACGATCGTACCGAGAAGACCGATGGGGATTGGGTTGAATTTTTTTTCTCTCTATCTTTACAGTGCGTAGTGTAACTCCAGAGGCGTTGAAATGCTAACAGGATATTCCGCAAAATAATAAAGAGATAGTATTTAAAATAATAAAGAGATAGATAGATCGACAAGTGTTTCTGTTTTTAATATCAATATTAATAAACTAAAAATTAATAAAAAATTAATTGCAGATCAGTACGATTTCCTCGCACCTTTCAGTAAAGTCCGTTTTTTTTTATACTGTAAATCTTCAAAATTTATTGAAGCGGCTCAGTCCACACATCCATTAGACCACCTTAACCTTTTTCAGAACCAGTTCTAGTATGTTTGTTTTTTTATCGAACTCCATGCTAATCGACCTCTGGACTGCCCTGTTTTAGCATTTGCCATATCCGACCCTCTTTACGGCCAATCTTTCACTATTGGTGATTTAAATTAAAATTCATTTTTTGTCGCCTTTGTGTTGCAATTATAACAATTATTACAATAATTGTCTCTTTATTTATTTTCTGATAGTATAGGCTCATATTAAAGATTTTAAAAAGGCTCATACACAGACATGTTTTGTCTATAATGACTTATAATCCCCACCGTACTATGCGGGTAATAAGTTATTTCGATGCAGAAAAAATACAAATTAATTTACGCTTTCGCCGCAACTTGAATTATCCTGGAACTAAAATAAATGCAAATTCTCGTATTTGTATCAATTGTGAAAAATTAGTTTGACGGGATGTAGAAGGTTTGCAAGACACAAGTTATTTACGCTTAAACGTGTTTAAGCAAAAATTTAACAACTTTGTATTTTTTGTGCAATCTTATAAACCCTAACATGCATCGTCTTAGTATAGATGCAAGAGTACAGGTATATATAGACAAACGTTCTTATTCCTGATTCGTCTCGTGTATGTTTACATCATTTAAACGTTATAAGACTTTTTTCCAATGTTACTTACGACGAGTTGCGCTTTCTTAACAGGTCTTTGGTCCTGAGTGGGTTTGAAATTAGTAGATTCTTTACCAAGTTAAACGAAGTGGCTGAAAAATATCAGAAAATCTCGCTTAAACCAGATTCTCTATCTGATGCCAATTTCAAATATGTTACTATTTTAACAAAAGCACAGTTTAATGATTTTATACAGTTATTGCAATCCTATTTTAGGAGAATTTTACCGCAATATTACAGAAAAACATCTATTTATATTTTTATTAAAATTGCGTAATTCTTTTGATGATTTTTTAAAAAGTATTTTCTATTTTGAAAGTAGACAAGCAGTAAGTATGATAAATAGTGCAGGTAGACAATGCATTTTTGAACGATTTGTGCCAAAAAACATTAGGTTATAAGCAATAACTCATCAAGAATTCATTCATAGACATGTAAAATCAATGCTTTTACAATGATACACCACAAGAACATAAATCTTATTTATCTCTTCAAACCAGTTCTGGTAGCAGCAATAAATGGATATATTTTAGATATTCACGGTCCGCATTCCCCTGACTCAAGAAATAATGATGCTTCTATCCTTAGAAATGAATTTGATCGAGATATTAATTGAATTAATCAATAGTTTCAGAAAGGAGGATAATTTCATGGTTGACCGTGTCTATCATGCTATACTTTTATTCCTTGAGAATCAAAAGTACGTTGTGAAAATTCCACCTTTTCTTAAAAGAAACCAGAATCTCGCTCGTAGTATTACAATGCAGCGATGGGTTGTCGAAGCTCGAAATGGCTATGTAAAAAACTATCGTTTAATGCATCGAATTATTCCAAGGGCACATGTTCTACATTTAAAAGATATAATTTGATTGTTGGTGCCCTAATAAATAAATATGATAGTTGCTTATTGATTTTGGACGAGACTATAGAACTGGTGCAGCAAATTCGAGATCGTATCGATTGTGTTGTCATGTAGGCTCGAGTAAAGGCTGAGAATTTGACAAGACGTCGGGCTAAATGGCAGGAAATAAATCAAATCGATATCGTAGAACTTTTTCAGTTTGATCTTGACCTTCGTATACAAAGTATCCATTTAATATCGCGGTGCTCGATTGAGGCTAAACCTTAAAGCGGAAAAACCCTAAATGTTAATTATGTTAGAGGGGCTACTTTTTAAAATTTGTTTTAATTGATACAGGGTGTCCCAAAAAATCGTAGTACATAATTTTAATTTTTTTTTTAATGTAATAACCTATATTTTTCCTCAAATGGAAGTCTCATTTGACTCTCTCTTTAACCCTAAAACAGTTTTTCCCTAAAATGCGACATTGTCTAGTTATTAACCATTTAAAGAAATTTTCACGAAAATTATAATGTTTCACTTAAATTTTAATATATGCCACCCACATAGTTTAACTTTTTGAAAAATCTGTGTAGAATGCTTGGCTAAGTTCATTTTATCTTTCGAAATTCCAAATTTTTTTTATACGGGGTGTTCAAAATCATTACTCAAATATTTTCAATTCAATTTTGCGCTATTTTTTAATGGAACACCCTATATCTAGTAACGCATTTTGATAGAGCATTCTTTTATCTTCAATTTGATACTAACAAGTTTACCTTTATCTCTAACCGTTTTCTTAAAATTTGTTCTTAAAGGAAAAATGATTTTTTTTCATAGGCATTACGACACTTACGACGGAAAACAATTAATGGATATTTTATAGATTTAGAGTGACAAGTAAGAAAAAAAGTCAAAAGTATAAGTAATAACCATAATAAAATAATAGTAGTAAATATTGAAGTTATTCGGGCAAAAGAAACTTGGAAGCGCATTGCAAAGGATTTAATTAATAACTTCTATCATTTAGATATAAAAGCACATCGACTTTATACAGCGGCCAAATACATCTAGCACCATCTATTAAAACCGCTAATGACAAACTTTTGTTTTCCCAAAGACTTAGTAAACATATCCGCACAGTTTTTAAGTGAACAAACATTTTTAAGGCTATAAGACCAGGTAAATACAGTTCTTTAATAAAGTGATGTTTGATATCAATATGTTTGCTGCGTTTTAATTTTTTACAGTTTTTAATCATAAAAATTGCACTTAAAAATTGTTACTTTTGAGAGTCACTGGTTCACATATACCTGTCAAATCACTAAGTAATCCCTTGAGATTTACCAGTTCTTGTGCTGCTAACCCTGCAGTTATATATTTAGCTTCCATTGATGAAAGAGCTACACAGTTTTGTTTCCATGGAAACATAAAAAGCCACTAACCCTTTTGCATGTGAGATGATCACCACTCCAATCTGTATCACACAGACCTACAAGTTCAATATTTGGCTTTGTAAACCTCAGTCCATAATCAATGGAGGTACTTAAATACCGTAGAATTTTCTTGGCCGCATCCAAGTACAGGAATTTGGATTATCCAAGAATCTGGATAAATAAGACACACTATAAGCTATGTCTGGACGTGACACTAGTGATAAATACATCAAGGAATAGACCAATCTTCCATATGGTACATCCACAATGACTGCATTCAGATCCATCCTAAAGTTGACTTCCATAGGTGCAGCAACTGAACGACACTCTTCCATTTTGAATTTCATTAAAATTTGTTCTATCATTTTTTGTTAAGTAATATGTATTCCACCATCATTCACTTCAATTACTGCCTTGACTTTAAATTCTAAAAAGAGATTATTTATTAATTGTTTGACCTGATCTTCGTGTCCAGTTATCAAAGCATCATCTACAAATAGTGCCAATAAAATGCCACCATTAACATATAAACAATAATCATATTGTGACCTTTTTAAATTTAATCTTGACATAACTTCATTACATACTTCATTTACTGCATATTCCAGCATTTAGGTGTGTTTCTGAGTCCATATAAGGCTTGTTTTAATTAAAGATACTTCGAGTCTGTCTTCAAGCTTTGAATTGCCTTAATGTATACATTATTATCTTGAAATCCATTTAAGAATGCTGTAGGTCGTAGGAACATCAATTTGTTGCAATTTTCAGACCTTGTATAAAGACACACATAAGTTACCAGGCAACATACTGGTGCATAACTAAAATTATCTGTCTCTGAATATGGTACCTGGAAACCTCTTGCAAGCAATCTGGCCTTCTTTGTCCCATCTTCCTTAATTTTAAATACCCACTTTATGTTTATTGCAGTTTTGCTCTCTGGCAATTCTGCTGGAAACCAGATTTGAGATGACTGATGAGATGTTATTTCTTTTTCTATAGCTTCTCTCCAATCAGCTGTTTTATATGCTTCCTCAAAACTTTTGTGCTCCTCAGCTACTATTGTAAGTAAACAATAAGCACTATACAGTTCATAGTCATTAAGGGTTGCGGGTTTTCTTACAATTCTTCCAGAACTTGTAGCACCTTCAGGATTCCATGGTATATACATATCAAATTCATCACCGCTTGAAACTGTACTTCCATTTAATTCTTGCTGGTTATCTTCTGTCGCAACAGGTATCTGCATGTTTTCCTCTTCAATCCTTTCCACCTTCTCTTGATCTTCCGATTCATCAGGTAAGTATACTGATTGATCTTTTCTTCTGACAGTTTATTTATATCGTTCTCTTCGCAGCTCATTTCGTACTCCATACAGGTTTCAGCAAATCATACATCTCTGGATTTCACAATTTTCTGCTCTTCTGGTAACCACAACCGGTATCCGCCACCGCAATAACCTACCATAATAACTTTCTTGGCCTTAGCATCCAACTTATTACCTTTGGGTAATATAGTAAACCAAGCTCTACAACCAAACACTTTAAGCTTGCTTATATCATTTCTCCCATGCCAAATCTTCGAGGGTGTCACTCCCTTAGGTAAGGCTCTTATCGGGGTTCTATTTAGCTCATACACAGAAGACTTAAGTTCTTCATTCCATAGAGATTTCGGAATTCCAGTGTTATGCTATCAATAATAGTCCGGCAAGACTAACCGTTTTACAGGGACTATTTCTAAGGAGTTGAGTTTGTTTCGACAGTCTTGATTTAAAAGTTCTAAACAACAAGAACAACTCCCTAGATCTGATAGGTTCCAGAAACACTGTTAAATAATAGAAAAAAAAGAACCTATCAGGCCGGCTTCGTGGGTTCTCTGTATGGTCAGTTGTCTCAGTCACACTCACTCACTCAGTAGTAAAACACCTTTATTTAATTTAAATAGGGTGTTTAGTAAAGTTAACATCTTACTTTATCAGAGACAATGAGTTAAAGTTGTAAGGCAAACAAAGTCTACATGGTAAGTAAATATACATGATGGTCTTAAAAACGTGTAAACAAAAAGAAATAATATATATATATATATATATATACAGGGTGTCCGGAAAGTCAACGATAATACTGAAGGGGCTGATGGAGCAACTCATAAGCACCCAGAAAAACATAAAATGACCTTAGTAAAAAATCGATGGTTTTCGAGATATTGCTCATACTGGACCGAAAAATTGTACGGCAACCCGGCTAATACCTTAAAAAGTTTGCTCATTTAATTTAATTTTAAAATTACCCAATATGTTTTAAAAAAAGCTTTACTGTTATTGCGATAGAGTGAAAGATAAACCTAATCTACCTTATGAAAAAAATAAAACAAATTTATAATTATGTTATGTTCAAAAAATATTTTTATTTAACTTAAAAAAAAAATTAAAAATCAAATAATATGTTCGAACTGTCTACCACCAACGCGAATGCAGGCGTGGCATCTTTTAATAAATGACCTATTGATCCATCTTGCATTCCTGGCAGCGTTAAGACATCAGCGTACTGCATCATTTATTCGCTGCCGTAATTCAGCAATCTTATTTATTGTCTTGCATAAACATTTTCTGTTATGCAACCCCAGTAAAAAAAATCGAGGGGGTTTAGGTCTGGAGACCTGGGAGGCCATAAAATTGGACCAAGTCGGCCGATCCATCTGTTGGGGTATGTTTGGTTTAAATACCGACGAACTTCATGGCATAATGTACCGGGCAACCATCATTTTGGAACCACATTATTCGGCGACTGGCCAAAGGAACATCTTCGAAAAGAATTGATAAATTGTTTCGACAAAAATCTAAATAAGCTTGCCAGTTCAAATTTTCTGGTAATTCGAATGGGCTAATTACACGTCCGTTCAAAATACCGGTCCCCAAGTTTACTTTAAATGGGTACTGTGATCTTTCTTCTCGAATAGAGTGGGGATTTTCCAACGCATAAGACACGTGTGCATGTTCATAAAGCCATCCTTTTTGAATGTACTCTCATCCGACCACAGTATATTATTTAAAAAATTCGGATCCTCTTGATTTTTTTGCAACATTCTGCGGCAAAATTGTAGGCGTGGTTCGTAGTCTCGAGGCAGTGCACTCGTTGAACATGATAAGGGTGATATTGAAATCGCCTAGTGATGTCGTTTACTACCGATTTCGGTATCCCTGTTCTTCTTTCGATTGCTCGTGCCGAAGTAGTCAGATCATTTTCAATTTCTTCTAAAACTTGATCAACATAATCAATACGAGGTCTTCTCTCTCGAACAGGAGCAACATCACCGCTCATATTCCGAAGGCAGAATGCTTCAGAATATGAGCGATGAACATTAATAAATACATGATAGTTAGGATATCGGGCCAAATTCGGATATCTTTCTTGATAAAGATTAGATGCTGCTAGAGCATTTCCTCTGCATTCACCATAAATGAGATGCATGTTTACGTATTCTTGGGCGGTATACGGCAAGGGCATAATGAATGATTAACCAATAAAACAAACAGCTCAAAGAACACAGTCCACAGGAAAATGAACTCAAAAACAAATCCAAAGCAAAAGATAACAGAAACGTTAGGATACAAGCAAAAAAAATAGTTAGTTTACGGAATACTGTAAACAAACTAAATTCCAAAAATGTTTGTTGTTTATTACTATGGTGATAAGAATTACCTTCGCTCTTGATTTTTTTAATTTTTAAGTTAAATAAAAACATTTTAAACATAACTTAAAAATTTGTTAAATTTTTTTACAATGATATCATAAGGTGAATTAGGGTTATTTTTTACTACAACACAATAATAGTAAACTGTTAAAAAAACATTTAGGTAATTTTAAAAAGTAGATTAAATGAGCAAAGTGTTTAAAGTATTAGCCAGGTTGCCGTACAATTTTTTTGGTCCAGTATGAGCGGTCAAATTCAAAGTTTTAAAAATAAAAATAAGTAATACTTTATTTTAGAATAGATTTCTTATAAAATTTTTTGGCCGTTTAGTTTAATGTTTGTCTTTGATCAGTAAAATGGCTATTCAGTGTTGCATAGCTAAAAAGAGATTCTAAAAAATATCTACTTCTAAGGCGTGATATTTGAAAATCTGATCCAATAGTAGGATTTTGGTGACTTCCACTAAAGTGCCAATATCTCGAAAACCATCGATTTTTTACTAAGGTCATTTTATGTTTTTCTGGGTGCTTATGAGTTGCTCCATCAGCTCTTTCAGTATTATCGTTGACTTTTCGGACACCCTGTATATATAAGTTTATACCCAAAGGTACCTGAATTCGTCAGTGATCACTTCGGAAGCATTAAATAATAAGGCGTAACATTGAAGTGTTTTAATTTACATAATTATAAGATAAATAGGGCTTAAGGCATGATGTGTGTTGGCGGGGCTAAGGGCGGCGAAATTATTTGCTTTTAGGCTTCAGGGCGAAATCCTCATCAGTGCTGGGTCATGACTGGCGGTTTACAAACTCATATTCATGGAGCCCTAAGAGAGATTTCTCAATGGAAACACGGAACACCAAATAAAATGTCACCAACGGTGAAAACTACTTACGAAATTTCGAGAGGCATCAAACCACTAAAAACCATCCTGCTTCAAAAAATATTTGCTTGAAAATGAAGAAACACTAATGAATTTTAGTTTTAGTCTCTCTCCGTCACAGCCGACAGCACGGTTCACCTTTGACAGACGCAGGAGCTGGAAAGACCCCCCAGATGCGTCGCAGAACTGCTTAAGTAGTAGTCCAAAAGACATCTGGGCGCAAGACCGGAGATTGAGGAACTTCGCTCGTTACTTTATGGGTTTAGCCGCTATCGGCCCAATCAAAGCCCATACGTAGATCACTAATAAGCAAACCATAGAGTGCCTGGTTGCCTGGTAGAAAGTACAAATACGGGCCAAATCGTAATAATTCGACACGCGGCGCCACTGGCGTCCGCTTTAGTAAACCGGTTGACCAATTCAATTGCCGTGAAATCTTCTCCATGCACAGCATATTGTAAACAATAACAAAGGATTAAAATTGTGATAATATTGATAGTGGTTCAATGAAAAATATTGGCGAATTCCATTAAGAGTCGAAGGCAATTGTAATTATGGTGGGTGTCTCAGTCAGCAGTCTCGTACTTAAAGTAAAGTTTCGTAATATCTCGTAAAGTTTTAAAAGAAAAATTTCGAACAAGGTCATTTTTAAATATTTTAACCAAATGAATTAAAGTTAGGATTCTCCAGATCCCGTCTAAAGCGTAATTAATCCTGTAACACCAGAGTCAATAATCTTTGTCCTTACTTTATCTAACAAAGTTCTGTTCATACGCTCTGCTTTGCCATTTTCTTGTGGAGTATATGGCATGGTTTACTCCAAAGAAATGCCCTTTTTCATACAAAAATCCTTAAATAATGAGACACTAATTTTCCCCCATTATCTAATCTAAATACCTTGACAGAATGACCTGACCAGCAGACTGATGCTGCCTTTCAAGATCTCTCACATATTGCATAAGGTTCATGCTAGCCTCATCCTTTGTATTTAATATTTTAACCACTAAGAAATGTGAAAAATCATCTAGTATGGTTTGGAAGTACTTATCACGATTACATGTGGCTGGATTGATCGGTCCACACACATCACTGTGGATAAGGTCACCTATTACACCTGTGATCATTTTACTTTCGTTAAATGGAGACCTGGTTGCCTTACCTTCCACACAGCTACTATAAATCTTATCACATTTTGATAAGCCAAGCTGCAATAATGATGCATTGCAAACATGTCCCAGTCTCCTATGCCATAGAATCATAGATCATTGTCAACTGAAATGTAGCTCTCATACACTAAGGGATTTATTAACTTGTCCACCTCTAACACTCAGGCCATTCTTCACTTAACAGTAGTTTTAAAATGTTTACCGTTTATGGTGGTACCTGTACTTTCCACAATTATCCTATGACCCTTTGAGGTTAACTTTGAAGCAGATAACAAGCTGTGTTTCATTTTTGGCATAATTAAAGCTTCAATAGAAAGTCTAATTCCCTGGCATTCAGCCTTCAGCATTACAGTTTTATTGTAATGTTGACTTTAAAACCTCTCCATTGGCTATATAAATTGACACATAACTAGGTAGAATACTTATGTCTTAACTCTTAAACAAAGCGATTACTTGCCCCTAAGTCCAACACAAAACCTACTTGGCCCTCAACTACACTGCTGCAGTTTGCTGCACACAACATAAACTCTTCACCTGGAGTGTTTGCCTGTTGTTTTTGTCACTGCATGCTCACTGGATTTTTCAAAATTGCGACCTCTAGTATTACCTCTAAAACCTCTAAAATTTCTTCTCACACCTCTGAAGTTTCCTCTGCCTCCACTGTTTGCTTTCCTTTTAGGACACTGCGCCTGAAAATGTTGTGAACTGCGTACATATAACAGGTTCTTGTTGTCATATTTAAACCTACTTTATCCTCAGGCTTTTCACTTTTCGTTTTTATTTTATTTTCCTCATCAAGCAATCTTGCCTTGACAAAATCAAAAGTTACATTGCCAACTGTCTCCAGAGCTGTCAGAACTGTATCATACTGGACTGGTAAGGATAATAGTAAGTGACACACCTTGTCACTCTTACTTAGATTTGACCCATGCTCTCATTTAAGTTTTCTGATTATTGTGTCAAATTTTAAAAAATGATCTTCAAGCTTTTCATTTGTGTTTTTTGTGTTTTTTTTTCATTCTTGTTTTCTCCAACAAGACAGCCTTGTAAAAGAGCTAGAGCGAATAAACATACCTTTTAGAGCTTCAATTTGGTCCCTGGCACTGGTACAGTATTTAACAATGTCCAAATGTTTATCAGACACTCCTTGAACTATAATTGACTGGGCTTTATAGCTCTTACTTTGCCACTCTTCTTTTTCTTTGAAACTAGCCTCTTCAATGGCCTACTTGAAGTGATAGCCTTATGGCAATTTCCTCTCCTTAGGAGGGTTCCCATCCTAAATTGCCAATTATTAAAGTTGTTTGCCTCCAGCAACGGCACTAAACCACTATTTAAGGTGCCTGCCATACTTTTACCCAAATTTAGACAACTTTACCGGATACAAAATTCAAGGCTCACTGATTACAGACTTTTATCACCTTTTACTAAAATTCTTCGCTTTTGGGCCCATAACCTATTGAAGCTATTTGGGGCAAAAGAAACTCAAAAACTTCCTTTGCAAAAGGAAGCGTTTTGCAAAGGATTTAATTACTAACTTCTATTATTTGGATTTAAAAACACATTGGCAAAGACACACGACTTTATACAGCGACCATGACGGAATTCTTACACAAAGAAAAGGAAACATTATTCTAATACATCTACCGTCATCTATTAATAAACGCTACAAACCGATACATATTTGTTTTGTGTATGGGCTTTTCTTTACGGTGGTATAGTACATGATTTTGTTATTGGTCCATACTTTTTTAAATATCACGTAAAAGAAGTTTTTTTTAATTTCTTAAGAGAGGATTTCTCACGATTCCTCTAAGATCTTCCGACTTTGTAAGGCATCAGATGTGGCTACAGTTGAACGATGCATCAGCTCACTTCAGTGCAAATGTCAGGGAACATATCACACACCAATTTGGTAATAGATGAAATGAAAGGCTAGGTTAGTTATTAAAATTAACTTTTGTATACATATTTATTAAACTTTATACTGGCTAGATCCTACTGAATAGCCTCTTAGGTCATCGGAATTAACGCCTCTGGATTTCTTCTTATGGAGAAGTGTTAAATCCGAAGTTTATCGTATTGCACCCACTACTAGGGAAGATATAGTGAAGCGCATACAAGAGTCTTTTAGGGGTATTACGCCTTCTACGCTTCGTGTAGTTAGAAGATCTTTTGCACGTAAGGCTAATTTGTGTTTGGAGCAAAACGGTAGACATTTTGAGCATATTTTGTGGTAGAACTTTTTTTTTAAATTGTTTTTAATTAACGTTGCTAATGTTTTTGGTGAATTCTTGATGTAACTGAACTTAATGGGAGTGATAATTATTTTTCTTGTGTGATTTTCCTACGGACGATTTCTGTATTTGTACGTCCTTATTTGTCTTATTCTAATTTTAAGATTTTCTACAACTGAATTGTGAATGCCAATTTGATTTTTTTATTTAAAACTGTTTCTATTTTAGTTTGTTTTTTATACTCCACGCTTCCAGTATGCTCTAATTATTCTCAAGTAAAAATAAACGTATTGCGTATGAAAAAAATATGTAATTCTTCCTTTAAGAGCAAATTTTGAGAAAACGGTTAGAGATAAAGGCAAACTTGTTGATATCAAATGGAATATAAAAGAATGCTATATCAAAACGCATTACTGGATACAGAGTGTTCCATTTTGAAAATAGGGCAAAACTGAATTGAAAATATCATTATTTGAGTAACGATTTTAAAAAATATAAAAAAAATAAATTTTGGAATTTTGAAAGATAAAATGAACTTAGTCAAGGACTGTACATAGATTTTTCTTTTTAGATAAAAGCTAAAAACGTCGGTGATAAATATTAAAATTTGAGTGAAACATTGATTTTTATGAAAATTTATTTATAAATTGTTAATAAGTAGGCAACATCGCATTTTAGGGTAAAACAGTTTTAGAGTTAAAGAGAGAGTCAAATGAGATTCCTATTTCGAAAAAAAAATATAGGAGGTTCCATTAAAAAAAAAATCAAATTACGTAGTACCACGCTTTTTTTTGGGACACTGTATCAATCAAACTAATTTTATAAGTGACCCACCTTAACTTAATTAACAATCCACCTATTAAAGTTTTTTTCTGTTTCAAGATTTAGCCGCAATCGAGCACCGCAATATTAAATTACACACTTATAAACAAGATTATTTCTCGGTGGATATGATACAAATGAACAGTGGTTACATAAGCAATTTTGAACGAAAAATTATAAAATGTAAAATTAAAGAAATACCTGTCTAAATTAAATGAATTGACCACTGTTAACAACCAGACAATAACCAAGCTGATTTAGAAATTCTTTTTTAACGTTGTCAATGACATCTGGATGGATTAACATTTCTAGGCTCTAGGCTTAAGTTCCTGGCGTACTTGTTCTTTTAAATTTTCTAAACTCGCTAGTTTAGTGACATACACGTTACTTCTTACGTATCCCCATAAAAAATAATCGAGGGGAGTGAAATCTGGTGATCTGGGTGGCCGTTTAATGAACCCTCGTCTACCTATCCAACGATTTGGAAAAACTTCTTCTAGATACTTGCGAACGGGTAAAGCCTAATGTGGCGAGGCTCAATCTTGCTGAAAAAAAAAATCACGTTGGTGCATGTGGAGTTCTTCCAAATCCGGATATAAAGTTATCAGAGCGCGGATAAGATCATTTTGAAGAAAGTCCAAATACCTCTCACCAGTGAAAGTGTCATCAAAAAAGTAAGGTCCTAAAACTCTTCATTCCACTCTACCGCACCACACATTGACTTTTTGAGGGTATTGGGAATTGATTGACATTCTGTGAACCAATGAGGCTTTTTGGTCGCCCAGTATCGACAATTCTGTCTGTTCACATGGTCGTTTAGAGTACACATTAGTTTTACAAAATTATTGTTATCATTACATAACTGCTGCATTTCCTCACAAAAATCATTTCGCCGATCAAAATCATCTTCCGATAGCCCTTGAAGTAAGAATATTTAATAAGGGCGGAAGGGAGCTTTTTTTAATACTTTATACACAGTATATCGCGATAAATTAACATTAGAGGCCGTGCCTGCGATTGTGGATTATCTTGGACCGTTAACAGAACAAGCCCGAATTCACAAAACTTTGCTTCAACTCTGCTCACCATGCTTTGGCTAATAGGCGACCCATCAGGAAGAGCTGCATTAAACAACTGAACCACCTCCTTTTGAGTACGCGACATATCTCCAAAACCAATCGTGCAAAAGATTTCGATTCTTTCATGTTCGGTTAATTTTCTCATATTTCATACAATAGGTAGGTAATAAAGTGTAGTTACTAATAAAACGCAAGATGAGACTGCTTTCGCCTCTCGAAAAGAATAAACATCACTTGCAAATATAAAAATACTTCAAGTAGTTGCACCAAAATACATTTACTTTTTGACATTGACAACAACAATAACTAAAAAACCAAAATACCAACATTTAATTTAGATAGGTATTTCTTTAATTTTGCATTTTATCATCATTTTTCGTACAAAATTGCTTACGCAACAACTATTCATTTGTACCATATCCTTTGTAAAAAAATGCGTTCTTTTTGATTCTGCATTAAAAAATTTATGGTTTCCATTTAAAAAACATACTGATGACGTCATATCCTTTTTTTGAGTCACCCTGTATATTTAATTTCCACGTAGAAAAACCCTAAACCCAATATTAAAATCGACGGGTTCAGGCATTTTTTTCAGAAACGGTCCATTTTATTTTTATTGAATTTATCCGCTACTTTACGGATGCACTGTATTTTCGCTAGCAGTGGCAGATTTTTTTTAGGCCGGTTAAAACTTGACTCCGATCTTTCAAGTGAGAATAAAATGACTATAGTCGTCAACGCTTTCCATCGAATATAATAATAATAATAATAATAATAATAATAATAATAATAATAATAATAATAATAATAATAATAATAATAATAATATTAAAGATTTTATTGTAAAAAAATATTACAGTTAAATGTAAACCAAATTTTTACAAACGGCGAAGTTGAGGCAAGCCTCCTATCTTTACCTCAGGATACAAATTTATGCAATGATTTTATGTATATAGCACTTTATGATATTTACCAAAAGAATATACAAACATTTGTCTAAAAAAGATACAGTTCAATACTACTACATACATTGAAAATCGGCTGTCGGACTTTGGATTTGGTGGTAAATCAAATGGAAACACAACAAAAATGCAGGTAAGTTATATTATTGACTAAATTATTCTCTTTAATTTTAGCTCTGAAAGAGGGCGCACGTAAAGTCTTAAGTTCAGCTGGAACTTTGTTATAATATTTAGAAATCTGATAAGAAATTGAGCGTTAGAATAGAGTAGTCTGGTGTATAGGTGGGGAAATAATATTTTTGTGCCTTAGATCTAAGTTATGTGTGTCATATCTAAATCGGATTTTTTTATACAAATATAAAGGAAGTTTCTTGAATACTGTTTTGTGATACAGACCCAAACTATGAAGTAACCTTCTTTCACACATATTCATCCAGCCTATTTCTCTCCGGTTTGCATTTACTCCTCTATCATATTTTCTTATTCCACCAATTTAACGAACACAAGAATTTCGTATTAATTGTATCCCCTTTTTTTCCATCTCTACCAAATATGGCCCGTAAACAACAAAAACCAAAATGCGAAAGCACCAGCAAGTCGCAGAGGATCCTTTTTAATTTGTTATTTAGAAAATGTCTGTAGCTGTAAATAAGTTTGAAGTTAGAGTAAGTTTTTTTTATAGAATAATTTATGTGCTCAGAGAATCTAAGATTGGTAGCAATCAATAAATCCAAATTTTTGTAGGTATCACGGCATAATAGAATTTTGCTATTTATCTGCAAGTTAAGGAGATACGAGAATCTCTTCCCAATAGTTTCCAGTCCGAACAGTATGGCTTAACATTTTATTGGATTTAATTCCAGACAGTGGTTTGGAGAAGTGTTAATAATAATTGAAGATCAGTATTTATTTTATTACTTGCTTCAGCTACGTCTTCAGGTTTGAATCAAATATCAATTTCTGTATCGTCTGCATACTGATGTAATGTGACAAACTTGAGCTTTGAAGTTAGTTGAGATGTGTTTAGACAAAAGAATGGGGAACCCAAAATAGATCCCTGTGGCACACTATGTTCAATATTTAAGTATTCGGACTGAGTACCATTTACCTTGACCGACTGTCATCTACCAGCCAGATAATTACGAATAAGCCGACAGGCACTGCTACTGAAACCAAGATATTACAACATCGCCAGGAGCAACTCATAGTTCATGCTGTCGAATAGTCCAGGAGGACCAAAGCAGTAAGTTTTCCGCGGTCGGATACTTCAAGTATATCATCGGTTACCTTCAACAGGGCAGTCTCGCAACTGTGATCCTTTCTAAACCCAGACTGAAAGGCAGGGAGTAGACTGTTTCTCTGTATATAGAGATTTATTTGTCCTTCAAAAACCTTCGACAGGGTGGGCAGGATGCTGACAGGCCGTAGATCACTTAAGTTTTCCGGACAAGTGACCTTAGGCAGAGAGCAGAAATGATCGCATCCAGGGCTCAGCAAATGTGAGTGTTTCGATCTTATAATTATTAACATGTATTATATATGGCAAAACAATTGGGCAACATCTTATGTTATGTCATTAATAATAGTCAGGCAAGACTAACCGGTTTACAGAGACTATTTCTAGGGAGTTTGTTCGACAGTCTTGATTTTAAAGTTTAAACAACAAGAATAACTCCCTAGATCTGATAGGTTCCAGAAACCCTGTTAAATTAAATGATAAAAAAAGAACCTAGGCTTTCAGGCGGCGGAATTTTTCGCTTTTATTTTTTGAACCGGGAGTCAGCAGACCTCACTTTGCTGTGTTACTGCACGTTGCATTAATAATTTTTGAGCGTTATTTTCGTGTTTTTTTCACTATGGCTGTTTATACCCCTTCCGAAAGAGTTCAACTAATTAAATGGTTTTATGGAGGTAATTCGGCAGTACAATGTAGAGATTTGTTTTCAGTGACATTTGAGAATAGACCGATTCCTTGTGCAAAACGGTTTTAAATGTGGTTACAAATTTTGAGACATCTTTTTGTCTTCAAGATTGTAAAAAATGCCACACAAAACGTCAAGAACTACCTGTTGAAGTGGTCCAGGATATGGAACGGCGGGAAGAAATGGTTTGCAGTACCCTAGAACTTGATTCGACACGATCCACTAGAAGTGTTGGAGAGGAACTGGGAATGAGCAATAAAACTGTTGCTCGTATCTGGAAAAAATATGGGTACAAATGTTTCAAGTATTCAAAAACTCAGAAAATATTTCCTGAAGACCAGTGGCGAAGAATGGAATTTTGTGAAACCATAATGGAAAAGGCAAATGAAAACCAATATTTTTTTTTAAATATTTTGTTTTCTGATGAATCTTCTTTGTTCGTTATTGGTCTCAGGAAAACGAGCACAGAAGTTTTCAGTTTCGTACCCAGTATCCTCAAAAATTGAATGTTTGGGCAGGTATTTTGGGCGACAATCTTATAGGGCCATTTTTTATTGATGGCACTTTAAACGCCCAAAAGTACCTTGAGTTGTTGCAAAACCAAGTTCTTCCTGCCATTCAAATCCTACCTGATGTAGACCTGGAATCGGTTTATTTTCAGCAAGATGGCTGTCCTGCTCATAACGCGGCTAGGGTAAAAGAATTTTTAGCAAATACTTTTCCTAACCGCCTTATTAGTGGGACTGGTGATATTAAATGGCCTCCTAGATCTCCAGATTTGTCTCCAAATGACCTTTATCTGTGGGGTTACGTTAAGCAGACCATTTACAAGCATGAATTTAGTAGGCCAACAAATTTAGAGGAGTTGTGAAATAAAATTGTCGAAGGTGCCAATTCCATTTTACCTGAAACTCTTTTGGAGGTGCAAAATAGCTTTTACGATAAGTTAAGTTTTTGTTTAGCGAAAGAAGGCGGTTTATTTAAGCCAATTGTTCAATTGAAAACTTCCCACCACGGATTTATCGAAAACCACTGTTTAAAAAAAAAACGCCGAAATACGTCAAAAGGTTTGTCAAGGGGGACAACTTTCTAACCTAAAATTACTTCAACCCATGTCCCCCAGGGTCATCCCCTTAAAAATTTTAAATGACAAGGGGTATCGAGTAATAGTTTGCTTAAAAAGTCTTTTGAAGTCTTTTATTTTGACGTTTGATTTTTTTAAATCGGTCGATTCGTTTTCGAGAAAATTAGAAATATTTTGTTTATTATAATTTATTCAGATAGAAAACAAAAACATGAAAATATCAGTTTTTATTTCAATAAGTATTCAAAATGTTGCCGGTTAGGGTTTGCCAAATCTACAATTGGTTTATAATTTAAAACGAAAACTACCAACATAAACAGCAATTCCGAAGGTTGGACGTGGAAAAAAGTAATTAACAACCTGAATTTTTTTTCGAATTCTTTTCATCAACACAGATATCCTGGGTAAACTGTATTAATTGTTATACCTGCTTAGTTATTTATAGTTGCTAAGGAAAATACAGAATTTATTTTGCCGTCAGTTACATTTGTGGCAGTCATGGAATAGTGAAAATTTATTTGTTGAATTGAAGATTTTACTTCAAAAATGGTTTACACACAGCCGAAAGAGTGGAAATTATTCTAATTTATGGTGCCCAAAATCAATGTGCTCGGCAAACTGCCGTCACGTTTAACGTCAGACATCCGGAGAAGATAACTTCGCTTAGGCATGTTTTGGACCTTGTTACTAAGTTTACTGAGACTTTTGGATGAAGCCGCTCAAGTTGAAATTTTGGATCATTTTTGCATAAATCCTAATACTTCATTACGCAAAATTATTGCTGCCACTGGTATTTCATTAGGCTCTGTTCACACAGTTATCAAACTTCATAAATTTCATCCATTTAAATGAAAATATTGCAAGAGTTAACCGAAGACGATTTCGATAGGCGAGTTGAGTTTTGTAAAAAAATGACTAAAGCGATTAATGATAATACTATTCATGTAAAGAATATCTGCTTCAGCGATGAATGCACGTTTTATCTAAATGGATTTGTTAATAGGCATAACTGTAGATATTGGAGCAATGAAAATCCTCATGCATTTGTAGAAGGGTATACCCAGTACCCTCAAAAAATTAATGTATGGGCAGGCATTTTAGGAAATAAAGTGATTGGACCATTATTTATTAACGAAAATTTAAATGGAGACATTTATTTAGATATGTTGGAAAATACCATCAATCCGCTTATCACTAAATCCATTGAAAACCAAATCGATGATCGGAAACTCTATACTTGATGAGGCTGAAATATATTTCCAGCAAGACGGCGCTTCTCCTCACTATGTTCTTCCCGTTCGGCAATGGCTAGACGACGAGTTTCCAGATAAATGGATAGGGCGAAGGGGGCCTACAGAATGGCCTGCTAGATCTCCTGATATAACGCTGTTAGACTTTTTTCTATGGGGTCATTTGAAATCTATTGTGTTTACTCCCCAACCTGAAAGTTTGATGAACTTCGTCAACGCATCATCGACAGCTGCCATGATATCCCACATGTTTTTCAAAAAGTTCGTCAGGAATTTGAACATCGCCTATATCATTGTTTGGCCAAAAACGGGCAACATTTTGAACACTTATTGAAATAAAAACTGATATTTTCATGTTTTTGTTTTCTATCTGAACAAATTAAGATAAACAAAGATTTTTCTAATTTTCTCGAAAACGAATCGACCGATTTAAAAAAATCAAACGTTAAAATAAGACTTCGAAAGACCTTTTAAACAAGCTATAACTCGATACCCCTTGCCATTTTTTTCTGGTTGTTTCAGGGCATTGACGATCAGGCTACTTTTATTGAAAATTACAACTTTGAAAGGCAAGATCGACACACTAGAGGTGGTGGGGTTGGTTTATATATCCACAACATATTAAATTACTCAATTATATACCGCGAGTGTGCTGATGCAATCGAGCATTTATGGGTTAAAGTAGAAGAATTAAGATTGAGAATGAAATAATTATAGTTGGAGTTATTTATAGGCTGCCAAGGGAAAATTATAGTGAAAAATTTTATATTTTGGGGACTTTAACGTAGACATGCTTATGTTGGAGTCGAGTAAGGTTGATGACTTAAATATGATAGAATATAAGAAATATAACAGTATATTTCTGAACCAACGAGAGTCTCTAATGGTTCGTTAACTCTCCTCGATCTAATATGCTATAATTCGGATAATTTAGTTGACTCTGGTATTATGAATATACATATATCGGATCATTTTTTAACATACTGTAATCTACAATTAAATAAATTAAATAAGAAAAACAATACGTTTTCTTACAGACCTTTGACACGAATTAACTTTGATAATTTTCAGATTGATCTAGAAGGTGCACCCTGGCATCAAAATTATGATACTGAGGATATTGATGAAAAAGTGTCTATCCTTACTAATCATATGCTTAATATACTAGACATTCACGCACCTCTTACTGTTAAAACATGTAAAAATAGACCTTACTGTCCTTGCATTACTGATAATATAAAAATAATGAAGCAACACAGAAATCGGGCTTTAATGCGCTTTCGAAAAACAAGAAATTTGGAACATTGGAACTATTATAAGCAGATAAGAAATTTTGCCACCACCGCCGTACGTAATGAAAAAAAAGGCTTATTTAAATAACAAATTTCAAAACTGCACTACTCGAGACAAATGGAAGGAGCTTTATAAATTGAATATAATAAATTACAAATCTAGTCAAATTTCCGAACATCTAAAAAAAGTCGATGAACTTAACGACTGGTTCAGTCCTTTAACTTCTAATATTAATCCTCCGACAAACGAAACCTTCAATTTCTATAAATCTAATCAGAAGTTTCCACCATTATTTTCTTTTACACCAGTGGATGAAAACTTAGTATCAAATTTAATTATTAAACTTAAATCTAAGGCGTTTGGGCCTGATAATTTAAACACAACATTAATAATTCTTTTTTGTCCATTTATAATACCATTTATTACCCATATTATAAATAGTTGTTTGTTAAACTCGTACTTTCCAAAATTATGGAAGTCTGCTTTTATTTTGCCACTTCCTAAAAAAAATAATCCCTTAAATTATGGCGAACTTAGATCAATTTCAATTTTACCAGCCCTTTCAAAAATCTTGGAAAAACAAATTACCGCCTATGTTACTGATAAGAATATTATATTACAAAAACAGTCGGGATTTCAAAGGGGATTTAGCTGTGTTACCGCTCTTACTGACGTCACTGATGAGGTTGTCGCCAGTTTGGACAAGGGTGATGCAATGATCTTAATACTGCTTGATTACTCTAAAGCATTTGATATGCTAAATCACGAACTTTTGATTAATATTTTACATTATTTCGGTTTTAATACTACAGCTACTAAATTAATTTTATCTTTTTTAAGTGATAGAATACAACGAGTTTTAATTGGAGAAGATAAGTCTAGGGTGGCAATAGTAAGGTCTGGCGTCCCACAGGGTAGCATTCTGGGTCCTTTGTTGTATAGCATTTTTAAGTGTTTTTTGTATAGCATTATAAGCTAGGATAATTTAGATTTCTTTTCTTTTCGGTTAGTTATGGATGTAGGGTATGCATGCTATTCGTACAGTTTATAATGCGGTTCGCGACTTTTTTTTAAAATTATAAGTGTAATATTCAAGGTCCTAACAGCTCCTTCATCTGAGGGTAGCTGACACATGAACTTTATTTCCTCTTTACAGTTACATGCTGAATTAATACACTGATGGTTTTTTTTTCTTTGTATTTATATTGTAAACTTATTTATATCTATGAGTGAGCATATGTAATATCTTATGAGGAAATATAAACTGTCTATTATTATTATTATTATTATTATTATTTAAAATTTTTAAGGGGATAACCCTGCGGGGCAATGGATGAAAGGGGGTGAAGTAATTTTAGGTTAGAAAGTTGTCCCCCTTGACAAACCTTTTGACGTATTTCGGCGTTTTTTTTTAAACAGTGGTTTTCGATAAATCATCCGTGGTGGGTTTTCAAATGAACACCCACCAATTATAGTTTATATATTGATGTAAATCATATATCTGCAACAGCAAGTTAAACCTTTAAAATGCGGAATTTAGCTTTAGGAAGTCTACATTGAAATATCCAAGGCATACCAAACAATCACATGAAATTAGTTTCATGTGATTGTTTGGTAAATGGTAGGTAATGGCTTTTAGAAGCCTAGAGATATTTAACTCAAATTCACTGAGAATAAGTAGCAAATTTTGGTGCCCTGTAAAAGACTCCAATAATAAAAGGTTTTACTATAAAGGTATAGTACAAATTTTAGATTCAATATAAAGTTGCTATTCAAATCGTTAATAATTGCAAATTTATCATTGGATTACATATGTAAAGAAGGGATCTATCCACCTTAATGTATGTTTACCATCGCATTACAAATTACATCAGAGAGCCAAGTTAAAGAAATTGCCAAGATATCGTAATTATTATTAAGAATACCATCTTTTAATTAAAGTATATATTTTTCCAACAATAGATCGGGCATTAATATTAGCCATTAATTTTTATAAGACACAGCAGCAATATATGCATCTTATATTCGATGCAATACGGTAATTTTAGTAAAATTTATCTTCTAAGGTGATTTGCCTAAGATCTGCCATACAAAAAATACACACGTTTTATTTTATTAATAGTTTTATTTACAGATAACCACCCGCAGAGTTCCAGGGAGAATATAAAATGTGTACATTAATTTTTTTAGGCTTACAATAAACTACATATAATATAAAAATGATTCATACATAAACATAAACGAATATTTTTTTAAATATAAGTTGAAATTGTACAAAAGAACTTTGATAACAAAAATATAACTGGCGCAGACGAGCTCACATATATTTACATAAACAATAATATAAAGTGGTATATTATTATGCGCTTGGCTAGTAGACCATAAACCGCTGGCGATATTCACCTAGTAAATTAGATATGACGTCATTTGTTACATCACAAATAGCATGTTTACCGGCTGAATAAATCTTAGCTGCGAAAAAAAATGAGGTTATGTTCTTGTTTTTTTTTATTATTTGTTTATTTTCTGCGAATTTCTCAGTACTTGAGATCAAATATTAGTTTACAATTATTTTTATAACAGATATAACTGAAAAAATAGGTAAGTAGATAGCTAATCTGCATAATTAGTTCAATATATACAGGGTGTTGCAAAATTCGATGCAAATATTTTAAGAGCGTATTGTTGGAGTTAAAATAAGACTTTTTTTCCAATAAAATGTATCCTCAGAGCACCCCCTCAGAGCTACAGCCACGCAAATTTCTTTAAGAAAATCGATTATTTGGAACTAACTACAGTTTTAGCCTTTTGACGGCTCATATCTTATATTTCTCATAAGAAATTTAAAAATGTAGAACACCATTTAATGAATAATAAAAAAATACAAAATTATCGTTTTTTTCAATTTTGGATAAAATTAATTTGATTTGACAAAAAATAAAACAGTCACAGCTTACTTCGTTTTTTCTAATTTAAAAGATAAATCCGGTTTTAATAATGCTCCCCTTTTGTTAATCAACGATTTTCTCGAAAACGCTTAATTATGTCGGAAAAATGCAAGAGACAAAAATGTTGTAAATGTTGTATTTTTACATGGCCAACTGGATGGTGCTGTTAGATTTTTAAGTTTCTTATAGGGAACATAAGATACGGACCATCAGATCCACCATACGAACCATCAATAAAAAGGGCACCCAAACAATGGAGACATTCAAATTTTGAGAAGAAATGATGCATAATTGTAGTTGCGATTCTAAAAAATCGTATTTCTTGAGGCAATTTGCGCCGGCTATAGCTCTGAGGGGTTGTATTTTAGGACACATGTTTATAGGAAAAAAACATTTTGCTTAAAATATTTGCACCGGAATTTGTAGCACCTTGTATATCCTATATATATTGTATATATTTAAAAACGAAAAATTCCACTGCACATTGCATTAATAATTTTTGAGCGTTATTTTCGTGTTTTTTTTCACTATGGCTCTTTATACCCCTTCCGAAAGAGTTCAACTAATTAAATGCTTTTATGGAGGCAATTCGGCAGTACAATGTAGATATTTGTTTTCAGTGACATTTGAGAATAGACTGTCCTGCTCATAACCCGGCTAGGGTAAAAGAATTTTTAACAAATACTTTTCCTAACCGCCTTATTAGTGGGACTGGCGATATTAAATGGCCTCCTAGATCTTCAGATTTGTCTCCAAATGACTTTTATCTGTGGGGTTACCTTAAGCAGACCATTTACAAGCATGAATTTAGTAGGCCAACAAATTTAGAGGAGTTGCGAAATAAAATTGTCGAAGGTGTCAATTCCATTTTACCTGAAACTCTTTTGGAGGTGCGAAGTAGCTTTTACGATAGGTTAAGTTTTTGTTTAGCGAAAGGAGGCGGTTTATTTGAGATTTTATTTAAAAAATGATGTGTTGTTAAGTTTGTTTATTAGAGTTTTATTTCTGATTTTTTATTATATTTTTATTAGAGTTGATATTTTATTTTTTATTAGAATAACGCTTTAATTTTTTATTATGGTAAACACAGCATATTAAACATTTTAAGATTACAATTCTATGGGGGTTTTACACATTGTCATGTCTGTAAAACATTAGAATAAATATTTAAAAAATGCCTGGATTTTCGCGTAATATTTTGGGACATTTTGTCGCCAAACGACGCAGCTCCCACGAAAGTCAGATGTTTACTAATCCCGTCCTCGGGCCGGCCGGGGCGGTGTTCTGTCGCAGGCATTCGTACACGCGCGACGTTGCAAAATTTCGCCTCTATGCGGTTTCCTATAAGTAACGAACGAAAACACGATTTGTACATATATGTTATAGGTAGGTAATAGCTATATTATTTTATTCAAATTTCTAGGCAAATACTTAGTAAGTAACTCTCTACTGTATAAAACATACCATGTCGACTGATGTCAGTATTAACACAGATTGAACTAGCTACGCGTAGCTAGTTTATTCTGTGGTATTAATATTGAGATAGGATCTCAGAGTTTGAAAGCTATGAGGAGGTTCAGAAAGCAATTGATGAGTATTCAAAAAGGAATTATACCATATTATAAAAACAAGATACAAGGATAATTCAGTTAAGCCTTTTTTAAGTGATACACTTATTTATTATGAACTAAAATATGCTTGTGTACACGGAGGCAGAGGTTTTGTTTCCTGTAGCAAGGGCATAAGTGAATCATTGTAAGTACCTATGTATATATAATGATATATACTCCATAATATTTTTTGCTACTGCAATGAATAGAATCCATTAATGATATAATGATCTACGTTGTAGAAGAAGAAAGGAGTGTCCTTTTTTATCAGATTTAGGGCTGTCAAAGACGGAAAAAGTTTAGAAGAATGAACAATGAACACAATCATACAATTAAAAAAAATATATATCAAAATCGTTTTTTTTCTACTAACAATATTATTAAAACAAATTATAACAATAGTAATAATAATAATAATCATGATAATAATAATAATATTGATAAATATTTAACATGACAGTAATTATTACAGGAATATTATGCCCACTACGTAGTTCAAAGACAAATGCCTGAGGATATGAAAAATATTATATAAGAGTTATTAGGACTAATAAAAAACTTGTTAAAGAAAAAACGATAAAAAAAACTAGAAAAGTGATTTTACTAAGACCTGTCTATTTTGGCATCTGTTAAATATGTGAAGAGGGATAATTTAGCCTACTGCATTAAGCTAATACAGGATAAATATGGTAAGAACGTACATAATATACCTGCTTTTAAATTATAAACTTTACTTTTTGTCTTGTGTGAGTGTGAAGTTTCTGTTCTAAAAGATTGTGATTCAAATTTCCAAGTACTGTTTTCCTAAACTCCTTATATGATTATATCTCCTTATATATTTTTGAATATTTTTCTGAATTTATAGCAGTTGTTACATACAAACTCTTAAATATAGGTATTCCACTTTATTTCAGGCTAGTAGAAGATGGTCAGTATCAAAGTCAGATAGTGAGCATGTGTTTTTGGTTTCGGAACGTAAACAAAATATTAGTTGGTTTTTAAGCACTTTTAAATAAGTTAACAGGAAAGCCACAGGAATAAAATAGCGAGATGTAATTAAGGAATTGTTTCCTGAAGTTTGGTATCTTCCACACCATGAGAAGCTTCTGTCGTGAAATTAAGTGTGAAAAAATGGGTATAACTGAAAGTCAAAAAAACCTATGTTTAGAGTATTTTCAAAATTTAGTTTATGCCAAATCTGAAGAAGATTTTACAAAAACCCTGGATAGCTTTAATCTATTATATGAAAAATTGGCATGATATTAAGTATCAGTAGTCAGTGCATACAGAATTCCGCAAAAATAGTTTTCATAATAATATTAATAATAGATTGGAATATATTATCAGTAGCGCGTCCATTAGTTCATATATAGTAAATTAAAACACTACTGTCACTAAATTTGAAACAGACAGTGTTGAAACCTTTGCATAAGAACTCGGACAACCATTAATCAAACAGCTAGAATTTTCAAGAAAGGTAAAAAATATACAGCAGAATTCAGTACGTCATAATTCTTTTTTGATAAAACCTTCAGAAGGGACGATTAATACGGACACTGCTCCTGTTCATATTTTATTTCCATACTTTTGCCGTGTCGCCATATATTTGCTGTCAGAAAACTATTAAATCAGCCTCTGTTTGATTCCCCCTTGCCAGATAAAAGTAAGTAAATTAGGTCCTCTTGTAAGTTCCAAAAGATCAATGCTATTCCCAGAATCGATGTCTGATGAAAATTAAACTGAAAAAATTTCTCCAAATGTTCCTATTACCATAGCAAAACCAAAACATATAGTCTCATATGGCCAGAAACGTCGGAATATCTTAGCAATAACTAATAGTCCTGCAGATTTAGCCGCTCAGCGGTCAAATATGTTATACGAAAGACGAAAACAAGTATTATTTACTATAAAGAAATATTGGAAAGAAGATATAGAGAATAGATAGTCCAAATAGACACCAGGTATGTTTTTAACTATAGGTATTTCTAATTTTAAGAATTTTTTTTAGGAAAGTCAATTGATCAGCGGACCCTACCGCTGATATGTCTGTTAATAACATTAGTAAGAATAATAAATTATTTTAATTTTTTAGGAAGTGGATAATGTAAAGGAATTATTTATAATATTAGGCACAGTTTTAGATGGGGAATCTTCTTTGTTTTACTTGCCCTTAATAGCTGGGTTATTACATGGCGACCCTTGACCAGTCGAATCATGGAGAAATAATAAGTTGTTAAAGAAAAAGATTATTCTGGGCCCGATTAAAAGTAAAGTGTTCCTTTTTTTTTACTCATTTTTTCAAATATATTGCAATGTACTGGCGATAAGCAAATCAGCAAAATGGGGCAAAGCAAATCCACTCACCAAGATTTGACAGAAAATGGGGTAGTCAATTCAAACTTTGTAGTGCAGGAGCAAGAATACAACATTAAAAAGGACGTTAAAGCAATTTTGTACATAATAGTTATTTTGCTTATCGTGATGGTGATCATAAAGTCCTTTCAAATAAACAAGAAGCATATTAGGAAGCAGATAACTCGTGAGTTTGCTATTTCTACGATTAACTTGGCCCAGTTAAGAAGTTAATTTTGGACGAGTATTATATAGCATCGAGCGACGAAGAGGAAATAAATATGCCTTTGTCAAATTTAGAGTTTTTTTATTTAGCTGGGAAAATAGTACCTCAGGAGTTTGATGGCTCACATGACAGACTACAATCATTTTTAGATTTTAGATGCTCTTACATTACTTAATGAAAATTCGGGCGATCATGAAGCAAACGCAGTAGCCTACGTTAAAATAGGACTTACAAGTAAGGCTCGAGGTTTAATAACTACCGAAGCATCCCTTGCAGAAATTATAAACACTTTGCGTTCAAAAATTAAAGGAGAGAGTTCACAGCTGTTAACAACAAAGCTATTAAAGCTATTAGGCAACATGCTAGAGATACTGTAAGTTATGCTTCGGATGTTGAATCTCTAGCTGAAAAATTAAAAACGGCATATATTAGCGAGGGTGTCCACGCCGATGTCGCAGCAAAGTATCCTACTGATGAAACAGTAAGAGCCTTAGCTCAGAATGCTAATTCCGAAAGGGCTAGGGTAGCTATAGAGGCAGGTACAGGAGGTTGTCAATAAATTTATAAATATAAATAATAATGCTCAGGCTTCAACTTCAAACGTTTTTTATGTTAATTCAGGTCAAAATAATTTTAGAAATAATAACAGATTTTTTTTATAATAATAGAGGTAGGCGAGCTAATAACAATAATAATAATAATTATTATTATTACGTAGAAGTGAAGTATAGCGGGTTAAGGACAGAAATCAAACCTCAAGATTTGAAATAATTATTACAATAACACTCGACGCAGCCAACATTTCAATAGGCACAATAATGAACGTGGGAGAAATAATCGCGGTTTTAATAATAATACAAGTAACAGGTATAATAATGACAGACAAACTAATATCAATAGAGCCAACAACTCATTTCACAGGTCAGTTAGGGCAGTTAGCACAATACCCTGACCAGAGAAACGAAATGGACCCCCAAACCGGGAGGTTGGGGGATATCTCGTAAATAATGTGTTTAACATGAACCGTTCCTTCTCCAACTTTGTTGTATTTTTTACAGAAATGACTGGTCAGGAAAATACTTTTTTAATCGATACTGGTGCAGATATTTCTATATTTAAAAATGACACAATAAGCCAAATAAAATTATAAATTCACACACCCCTAGTCAAATTAAAGGAGTAACAGATGAAGTTATCACAACTTTAGGTATTGCAAGAACGGTCATTTCTGTTAATGGACACGAAGTCGAACATTCTTTTCACGTAGTAGATTCCTCATTTCCGATCCCGACAGATGCAATATTGGGTCGAGATTTTATTGCCATATTCAAATGTAATTTAAACTATTCGGATTGGACTATGACTATTAGGCCGAATAATAATAATATTATTATACCAATTCAAAATAGTATTTCTGAAGACTCTATAGTTATTCCAGCTAAGTGTGAGGTACTACGAAAGATAAAAAGCCTACAATTTGTTAAAGAAGATTCAGCAGTAGAAAATGCGGAACTAAGATCTGATATCTTTGTTGCGAGAACTGTGGTCTCAAAAAAATCCCCTATTGTTAAAATTATTAATACAAGCGAAAACGTTACTCTTAATAATATTCAGCTAAAAACGACAAGCCTAGCAAAATTTAATATCTATAAAATCGATACAGAATATAACGATAGAAATTCTAATCTCATGACGCAGCTTAATGTTAAAGATGTACCTGAGATTGTCAAAGAAAAATTAATTAAGTTAGGCAACGAATTTTCATATATTTTTGCCCTTAAGTCAGATAAAATAACAGTTAACAACTTTTATCAACAAGAACTCCGACTGACTGATAGGTCACCCGTGTATATTAAAAATTATAGAATTCCGCATACTCAAAAAAAAAGAAATAATCGAACAAGTCAATAAATTATTGGAACAAAATATTATAGAGCCATCAATCTGCAACTATAATAACCCAGTTTTACTGGTACCCAAAAAATCTCCTGACGGTCAAAAAGTATGGAGGTAAGTCATTGATTTTCGCCAGCTAAATAAAAAACTCATTGCTGACAAGTTTCCAATTCCTCGTATCGATGATATATTAGATCAGCTAGGAAGAGCTCCGTGGTTTTCAGTAATTGATCTTATTAGTGGTTTTCACCAGGTACCCTTATGTGAAAACTCTCGAGACGTAACTCAGTTTAGTGTTATAATAATTAAAACCTGTGAGCATCATTTAAATAATTTTATAATTTTTAATACGTTAAATAAATTCAAAATAGTTCAAAATAATCAAAATAAATCATAAAAATAGAATAAACACCTTGTAAAACAACTGGGCGCTTGGGCGACTCCAAAGTAGAGATGGTGACGTGTAGACCTGAAATAATAAAAGTAACCTGAGCACACTTATTCCCGTAAAATTAATTAAATAAAAAAAGAAGTTAAGCAAAACTCATTAATATGAAAGCTATGAATTAATATGTTTTAAACTTGCTCAGTGATTTTACTTTTACGATAACCATTTAATTCATGTTCACCAACATTTAACCACTTAACTTAAATATCCCAAAATTCATTATTCACCAATTTATTATTTTTATCCGATTGTTAAATGTCCCAGTAACGACAACGTACTGATATTGAATGATATACAATCGTTCAATATGCCAAAACGTGAGCACTACATTACTCACAAACCGTAGCCAAAATGCTACCAAAAACATTATCATAAAACATGAGATTGAGACAGCAATCTCCGATCTAGACCACTTGACGATAACACACTTTGTACTGAGGGGTGCAATGGACACCAAAACGCGAGGTTCCTCTCCAGATACAAAGCCTTGTTAAACACAACGAGCTGTGCAATGGTCCCAGACCAGCTCAGTATCTTAACAAGAAACAATAAACAATCGTCACAACAACACAAGCAAGACAAACAACAATCGGTCATTAAAATATTTCATTAATCACATATTTCGTTAAAAAGGTAAAATATTGGTGCAATCAATAAGATAGAAATAAGCATACTCTGTGATAACACTCACCCTTTCTTGTAGTAAAACACTACACCAAACCAACACAGCTTATTTCACGTCGCAACACCCTTTATTGTTTTTATTAAATAACTTCACTCTTTAGTGACCAAAACTCAAATGAATTTTATAAACCAAATATTTATCTCACTCTTTTATCGAAACCCATAAAAATAATTCCCGAGGGGAAACGCTAAGTGTAAACCGTATTCGGTTACTTACGGTACCGCTGAGCTAGCTTTAGTTTTGTAAATATCCTGGACCTCTTTTCGGTCAGACCGATAAATTTCATCTTAATGACTAAGAAAAATATTTCAATTCTTTAGAAAATAAACAGGGTCTTACAGTGTTGATGCGAGATCTTTCAGATTTACACGTTTACCTTTTGGACTATCAGTTAGCCCAAACAGCTTTCAGCGGATGATGTCAATGGCATTCGCCGGCATTACCCCTGAAAGAGCTTTTTTGTATATAGATGATCTTATCGTTGTTCTGAAAATTATCATTTTCAAAACCTGTATAAAAGTTTTTGAAACATGCAGAAAATTTAACTTAAAATTAAATCCTAAAAAGTGCAAATTCTTTAAAAACGAAGTAACATATCTAGGTCACAAAATAACAAACAAAGGTATATTACCCGACGATAGTAAATATGACATCATAAATAAGTATCCAGTACCCAAAACTGCTGACGAGGTCAAGCGGTTTGTTGCCTTTACAAACTACTATCGCCGATTTATACCTAGGTTTACAGAAATATCAGCTCATCTTAATAAATTAACTAGAAAAAAATGTTAATTTTACATGGACGCCAGATTATCAAAAATCTTTGATGAATTAAAAAATTCTTTAATTTCACCTAAAATATTGCAATACCCTGACTTTACGAAACCATTTATAATAACAACAGATGCCTCAAAAATTGCATGCGCTGCTGTTCTTTCACAAAATTTTAATGGCAACGATCTGCCAGTGGCGTACACCTCCCGATCATTTACCAAGGGAGAGTCCAATAAACCAGCCATTTTACAAGAATAAACAGCAGTTCATTGGGCAATTAAACATTTTCATTGCTATATTTACGGTACAAAATTTTTAGTGCGTACAGATCATAGACCGCTGGTATATTTATTTTCCATGAAAGATCCTTCATCTAAGCTTACGAGAATCAGACTAGACTTACAAGAATATAATTTCGATATTGAATACGTAAAAGGTACGCAACGTTTGCGCCGATGCTCTTAATAGAATTAGTATTCATGCACTTCAAGATGTTCATAGAGGCATTACTCAAGTATTGGCTATTACTCGATCTATGTCTAGAACTACCGAATCAATTACTAAACTAGTGTTGCAACAAACAATATTGAAACCATCTGTGTACGAAGCAGTGCGTAATGTTGACATTATTAAATTACCTTTACTGGATTTTCAAGTTAGACCTAATCATCTTAGGATGCTTATTAGGTACAAAAACAAGTTATATGCACAAAAAACTTTTAAAATATCAAATGGCAACATTGCATTAGAGTATATGTTGTCTCAGTTGGATAATATAGCTGGAGATTTAAATATAAACAAAATAAAACTAAGCTTAGGAGATTCAATTTTTAATTTATGCGCAATTAATAAGTTTAAAGAGATAGGCCTTAACATTTAAAAAAATACTAGTATTGCTCTTTCGCAAGTAAAGAAATTAGTTACAGATCAGAATGAAAAAATTAAATTAATTGAGGATTACCATACTAACCCTATATTGGGCGGACATTGTGGCCAAAAACGGCTTTTAAAAAAGCTGAAGGCTAGTTTTACTTTGAAAAATATGTCACGCGACGTCGCCAATTTTATAAAAAAGTGTCATAAATGCCAAGTAAACAAAATTAAAATTAAACTCGATGAACCACTAGTAATTACCCCAACCCCCCAAAAGCCTTTTGATATTGTCTGTATAGATACAATCGGCAGATTTCCCAAATCTGACGACGGTTTCGAATATGCGGTAACTATACAATGCGAAGTAACAAAATACGTAATAATTATTCCAATATCAGACAAACAAGCTTCAACTGTTGCAAAAGCTATTGTTAAAAATTTCATTCTTATTTATGGTCCTATGCGAAAAATTAGGACAGATATGGGAACCGAATATAAAAACCAAGTATTTGAAAATGTAACTAAAATCCTAAAAATAGATCATAAAATCTCAACAGCTTATCACAGCCAAACAATTGGAGGCTGTGAACGAAATCATCGCGTTTTAAATGAATATTTAAGGATGTACATTAACGATTCAAAAACAGACTGGTCTACATGGACTCAATACTACGCATTTTGTTACAACACGACACCAAGTTCTTATCATGATTTTACCCCGTTCGAGCTGGTATTTGGAAAAAAAGCTGATTTTCAAGACTCATTGAATAACTCTCAAGTTGATCCATTGTACAATATAGATGCTTACGATCAAGAATTTCGTTATAGGCTATAATTGGCACATAAAATGGCAGGGGAGTTTCTTAAACGAGCAAAGTTGGACAGAAAAGCCCAACTTGACATAAACGCAAAAGTATCCAATTTGAGTCCAGGTGATTTAGTTACGGTTACAAATGAAAGTCGGCATAAATTTGACTCGTGGTACAATGGTCCTTTTTCAGTTATCGGCACAGAAGGCCCAAACTGCACTATAAAGGACGATAAAGGAAAATTAATTACTTTACACAAAAACCGCGTGAGAAAATATTTTCTATAAATAAGATTAATTTGATGTTTTTGTAGTTACATTATATTCATGTACTTACTTATAATTTATTGTTTATGTACTTATGGGAATATTTTTAAGCAAGAAATTTAATCATATATACTGACTTTGCAAAGTCGCTTATAGGTATTTTAAGGTTCAGGGTTAAGGTTTTTATAGGTTTTTCAAGTCTTTTTTTATTAAGTTAAGCTTAACTGTAAGAATCGGTAGGTTAAGTAATAAAGGTAAATCAACATTTAAAAAATGTTTAATGTTATATTTTCCCAAAGAATGACCTTGACAAGTGGCCATAGTGAAGGTCCTTCTCCAAAAGGGAATGATGTAAAGGAATTATTTATAATATTAGGCAAATTCTTTAAAAGCAAAGTAGGTTACATTTTATTTATTATAAACATTAATAGTTGGTTGCAATAATTAGTCGACCTAGTATAGCAGCTATTTGCAAAATAAGCTATATCGCGGCTCGTGTCTAATTAGGTAACTGTGACGCTGTTCAATTGCTTTTGTATGGAAATATTTTTCAATTCATTCAATAAACAGTTTTAGATGGGGAATCTTCTTTGTTTTACTTGCCCTTAGTACCCGGCTATTACAATAATATTAAAATGCCAAAAAAAAAGAGGTAGAGTAAAAGGTGAAGCTCTGACCACCATTGGCTTAAATAAAAGAAAAAAAATAATAAAAAACCTATGCCATTTGCCAAACTTGGCATTAATGAAAAACACCGATTTATTCTAAGGTTACTAAATATAGATAATGAATTCACATCTATTATTGACGATATTAAAAAAAATACTAAAGGTGATGTTTATTTAATGGAATTTAACTGCACAATTTTAATGCCAATATAAATTTATAATTAGTCAAGTACTTTACGAGTTTATGTAACGATATATGTATACGAATATATGTAATAAAGTATATTATCCATGTCATACTTATTTATTTATTTATTTTTAGCAATACAGCCCAATAGTATAAACCATTTACAGAGACAAAGGTTACAATAACTTTTTAAGAATTTTTAAGATATAATAAAGACATACATGAATTAAAACTAAAATATTCTCCACACAATCTTGAACTTCATATATAAAAATAAGCAACCACAAATTATAGACCCCAAACAAAATAAATACCCTTATACCTAAATCTCAAAGAGAGAGAAAAAAAAACATAAACAATACAAACAGCAAAGTTAATTGAAAAAAAAAAGTTTTTATGCAACCTAGCTTTGTGTTTTACATTTTTAATGATATCTGTGGTATACCAGCATGGATATTGGTGTTTCTGTATTACGCGAAGTGCAACATGTTTAGCAAATATTTTTTGCAATTGATCGTTAAAGCTTTCTACAGCTAAGTTTATTTCACCGATATCACAGAGAAATTGCTAATCAGTTCCTAGTATCTCATCGTAGAGACGAGGAAAATCCGCCTTTTTAAAATTATATGATTTTTGATGAACATGTTCCCTAAAAGAAATATAAATTTATATCAATTGATAAGGCAGGGTGATCGGCATCTTGAGCGACAATTGGCAATTCATCTTGGGTGACTCTACATTCAGCATTACAACATACCAAATTTAACAGCCTATTAGACTGATTTAGCACAATATTATATTGCTTTAACTTAAAAAATGACAAAAATGAATTAACAGAGGTGCTCTTTCTATCCCGCTGGCATTGATTACTTACATAATTGGGCACATTAAAATCGCCAATTATTAAAAAGTCGCCAGTTATGTCTAATTGTAATAGCCTTTAAAAAAATCTTTTAAACTCGTCATCGGTTATTTTTGGGGGTATATATAATACAATCACAAACAATGGTTTATAAGAAAGTAGACATTTACACAGAACAAAATCTATATAAGAAAAACTATTAAGACTAGTGTCTATTGTTGAGCACACTATTGGGTTTTGACAGCCAGCAGGACTCCGCCTCCACGTGATAAATTGACCTGAAAACTTCAATCTGTTCGGCGTACCTCGTATTCAGCCGGGAACAATTCAGAACTGTTGTCCTCCCCACCGAGAGCGGTAAAAACTCAACGGGATAAAAGGTTTCTGTTAACGCGACAATGTCATATTCAGAATCGCTTATTGAAGAAAAGAATTAGTCGATTTTGGAATTTAAGCCGCGCACATTTTGATAATAGCATGATGGAGTGCTATTCTTGAACATGTTGGGTTGCTTTAGTTTTTTGAGCGAAAGTTGTATCTGGTGTTCGTAGTTTTCGTTTCAGGAACTGACGTTGTTCCCTTCGATGAACGTTGTTCCAATGGGTTGGCTACCAAGATTGTCTTACTGGCAACTGGTGGGGCACTAGGCAGTGCAGTTTCAATTGGTGGTAGATCAGTGCTTAGTGGAACAAGCTTTTGCAAATCTAGGCGCCATGTTTTATTATTAATTCTTCGACAATCCTTTTTCAATTTAGCGGAGTACCCTTGGTTTTGGGCAGACTTCTTATAAAATAAGAGCTTTTTCTTTAGATCAAGTAGCTCTTTAGGTAGGTCTTCTGAGATTGCATATTCAGTGTTTTTTAGCTTATACGCCCCTCTTAACATGAAACAAGCGAGTTCGTTACAAACTTAGTTAATATCGGTCTCACTCTATTTTCAGATCTTTGCCTAATTTGGAAAGCCTCATAAATGTCTTGGGATATAATATTAATATGTAGCATAGTTTGTGCAAATTCCGATAATATAGCATCAATATTATAAGATCTTCATGAATAATTTCCTTAATGCCAAACAGCAGTAGATTTTTGGAATGAGTCTGATATTCTAATTGCTGAACTCTATCTCCGAGTGCTTTGCTCTCCTTCTCCAGTTTTTTAATAGCTTGCATATTTTGGGTTAGTAAAGCTAATAACTGTTTATTTCTTAGATCTTCCATTTTGCACAATTATGAGAAATATAGTCCCAACACAGGAAAACAAAATTCGCAATACTGCAGATAGTGTTTGCAGTAAATTTTATGATTAGGTTTAATTAAAATAATAGTTTATACCTCCGCAGGGAGAGTGGTTAAGAAACTGTTTACCAGCAAGTATTAATAACAAGTTATTCGACTTCCTCCACTCAGTCCTAAGAAACAGCTTGTTAAACTCGGAGCACACTATTCACGTGCACATACTTGTTTTAGATATTGCTAGAATCATCTGGCTTTCCAGCAGACTCTTCAAATTATATTTTCAAAAAAGGAAAGAATTAAATTTCTATGTTTATGTAGTGCTGAAATAGATACATGTTCAGAAAATTTTAAAATATGTTCCAGTTGCCCCGGGAGATATCACATAAAATGTGTTGGGAAAAAAAGTCAGAACGGATTGGTGTTGTCCGGCATGCTTTTGTAACCCTTAATTTATTTGGACTCAATTAGGTCTATTGAAACCATTTAATTGTACGTAATTATTATCCTATAGTATAGTAATTATTAAACCTCATTAGTACCTCCTGGATTACCTTATTACAATCCTAGTTACATATTGCCGGTGTATACGTAACGTTTGCATAACCTCACTTTTTTGCCGGGCGACACTTATTCAGTCGGGATATATATTGCTATTAAGGTATTATGACGTCATCTATGATGTAATATAATAGATTAACAGTCAAATATACTCAGCCGTTAACGATCTGTTAGCCACAGCGATTATTATGCAGATTTTATTAAAAACATTTACTATAACGATGAATTACATAAGTAATAGACTACATACACAGTATCGACATTTAGTTCTATCAGTTCCGCATAATGTACACACACAAATATAATAAATTTAAAAATGCGATATAATAAAAATGAGACAAGAATTTGATTCTTTTCCAATATTAGTTTCGACGTTCATCAAATATCAGTCTTATTTTTTTTTGAAGATAAATATTATCCTAGTTCCGACAGAATAATATCAATTTGATTAAGGCAATCACCAATAAAAATTTTGCTTAATTTTATTTTAGACTTTTTTTGCACCTAGTTTCATTGGGCCTCCCGTGGCGGTACGATTAGCTCGTCGTGCCTCCAGCTCTTTTTGTCGCATTAGCTTTTTTTCCTCACGTTTTTTTCTGGCTTCTTCCAGTTTTTGATTTCCTAAAGATAATGAAAAATTTATTTGTTTATACCTAGATAATTACTACATAATTTATTCGTTTTATTTTATTTAGACACAAATACCAATTTCAAAAAGAATATTTAATGTTATAAAACCAATACCATTTATTAAATACAATATTGTTTTTCTATTAGATAGCACATAAATACGTGTAAAAAGTGTAAATAACTGTCGATGTGTACTACCATAATGGCGGTATGAGAACCAAGTCAAGAGCATTTCAAGAAGTTATGAGCCGTAGTAAAATAATTTCTTACCTAATTACTTTCATTGCCTTTATTTTAAATTTAGCGCGACGTTTCGGTTAAGCGGTATTTTCAACTGTTACAAAGTGTAAACTAACAATTGTTGTACCATATTGTGGCTTCCGCCCAGGAGGAAGATCTTGCTGTTATATTACCAGTGGTGGCCAACATATACAGGCCCACTGAGAGGGGAGGTGAGAATGTGGGTAATTCTTCCCCCGGGCTTAAGTTTGTTATTGGGGCCTGGAATTCTGAGGTGGTTATTTTTTCTTTTGTTGAAATAACATGTTTAGAATTTTGTTTGTAAGTTTAAATATACTCGAAACTGTTAATATTTACAGTGCATTATCTTATTTTTAGCTCTTACTCCCACGATTTCTTAGTTTATACACTTAAAGTTTTTAAGTGCTGTTGGCTTCGATCCATTGATTTGATTCATGGATAATTGAGTTCATTATTTGCTGATTAATAGAGATTTATACAGTGTCCCATAACCTAGTGGATATAGAGTAACAGCATATTCTTTGGATGAAAATATTACGATCTGACCAAATTTGTCAAGTCTGAAAATTGATAATAACCGAGATACAGGATGTTAAAATTTTATTTTTATTTTCATTATTTTGTAATAATTCATATAAAAACAAACATCAGCACAAAATTTGATAACAGAGGGTTTTTGGTATCGAGAAATTCGAATTAAATTTTAATTTATGTACAAATCCTAGAGGATGGTCTCGGCGATAGTCCGATTAGGTAAAAACGTGTACAACTTTTTCGTGCCTTAGTGTATATGGATTTTTCATAGAAATCTTAAAATCTCAATCAATATTACTCAAGAATATTATAATATTAATTAGTAAATTACCTTTGTCGAGTCTTGCATACAATAAATTATTACAAAACAAATAATATTATTTATTATAATATGGTTATATAGAAGAATAAAAGGATAATATTAACAGCAATGGATTTTTTTATTTTATCTTACAAGCATTTGTTGTAAGATGGTTTGCGTTAACTTCTATACACTTAGTTACTCGTTTAATGAAAGACCTGATATTAAACAATATTTGTTGTCTCGAAATAGTTTTGCTGCCTTCTGGGTTTTTATGGTTTTTATGACCAATCCAGCGGTTAGGATAAACTTGATCGTAATATTCCCTAAGAGACTTTAGCCTAAGGACTCTAATGGTTCTTAATCAGACTTTTGCCAGAAATAATATTTGATATTGCCATAATGTGGTCCCTACATTAATTAATTTCTATCAAAGACTGCGATAAAAATATTGAAATATGTACATGTAACCTAAAGTCACGATTTCAATAATGTGGGATGTGGCGCTTTCTTATTTTTTTATATGGGTTAGTTTCGATTAGTACTGCTTAGCTCTGTATGTATTTTCGAGTAATTTGCCCCTCGATAACTGAACTTTCCTAGAAAAAAATGCAAATCGTAAATGACTAAAATCGTAATTTTTTTATTTAGGCTGCATTCAAAATTAAAAATTCAATAATCTCGATAACGGTCGCTCTGAGCGACTCGGCAAAGATATAACTTTTTAGAGTAATATTAATTGAAAAGCTGAGATTTTTATAAAAAACTCATATACCCTTTTTGTAAAGAACAACAATGGACGCCTAAGGACATAAATATATAGCAAACCAATACACAACAAGCATATTACAAGCAAAGAGTGATAACACCTTGGGGATCTACAGAGAAAATCAGGAGATTTGCCAGAAAATCCAACTTCAACTGTATGATATATATATGACTATCTTCACTTCGAATATAAGCAAGCAATAATATAAGAAAAGCAAACCAGAATGCCTATTAGACTCTGCATATTAAAATTCCTCAGTAAAAACTACTGACTTCAATGTTAGGTAAATGTATCTCAAACAAACTACAGATTGTTTTAAAACTCCATTTAAAAAATCTTGTAAACTATGTGTAAATGCTACATGATCGATTTATTATTTAAAACAAAAAATATAAATTATGTAAGTAATAGAAGAAACAAAAAATAATTATGTTCAAAATTGTATTAATTATTTACAATTATTTTTAAATTAAGTACTGGTCAAAATGTAGAAAAAAATTGCAAATACTCATAACGTCGACCATTTTTTCAGAGTTTTTACTGCTTTCAAATCCATATGGTTTACCAGATATTCATATGCCTACTTCAATTTCGAATGACCCACTTGGCAAAATTCATTCTTCGAATTTCGTCACCAGCTTCTAACCTTTGAACTTGTTCAATGTTATTAAACATAGCTAAATCGTAACATGAAGCACATCTAAGGCATTAATCATTTCACATCCTCTTTTTGCACTTTGCTAAATTATAACATTATACAAACTCAATTAAGTAGTGACTTTAATGAACCGAATAAATATGCTTAGTCATAACTTAAATTTATCTCACAAAACTCTGCATTGCTGTTTTTTAATAATATAATAACAGTTACAATTATATTAAAAGTAACGTTATAATCTAAAGTAAAAATTGCGTTGTATCTATTCTTAAATTAGTTACCTATTTTATTTCAATAAATATCAATTTAGAAAATATCATCTATCGCATCATACGCTCAATTATTGACAAGAAGAAAATAGACCTATTCACGTATTTAGAAATAAAAACATGAACTTAAATCTTTAATGATACCTTGTGTTATATTTAATCCAATCTAAGTCCAATAATTTACTCGAGGTAAAATAGAATTTTTTATATACGCAGGAGCTGAGGTTTTGCAGCTCTGAGCTCGTTTCTTCTTTTCAATGTCCTACCTAACCTTTAATTGAAATTCAAAATGAAGAAATGCCTATTTATTGAACCAACATTTCGAGAGTTAAATCTACTACCGTTATCAAGGTCAATACCCCTATATTTTTTTGCAGAATTAATTCTGGGATGCTGCCATGATTTGCCGTTAACTTTTAGAAAAAATTTGTATATTTAGCAAGATAGCGCTCGGATCTATAATATTGTGATTTAACAAGATCGCTCAATGAAAATTGTCAAGACAAATGGATTGGTCTGGTCGCAGAAGTCTTTTTGTAGCATAGCCCCCCTAGGTCCCCCACCTCTGGATTTCGTTCTCTGAGATGCTATCAAAAATAAAGTTTATAAAACCATCCACGAGCATTAGGAGCATTGAAAACTAGAATAAGACAAACATGTAAATTTCTAAACAAGAATTAGAAAAATTTGCAAGAAATAGAAAAACGTATGAAAAATGCATTAAAAATTATGATGATTTGATCAAAGCAACAACAGACCAGTATCGAAAATGCCAATATCTAAAAAATTGATCCTTAAGCATGGTGTACGTAACCAATGACGGGAATAACCAAGGAAAGAAAGAAAAACAACCTGAGTCCAATAAATTGCTTGAAATTCAAAACGAAAAACACCTAACGCCATCTAGATATGTTGTAAAATCTAACCCTGGCCGTAAAAGTACTATTTTGACACGGCCTGAGCTGATTGAAATTTTAATAGATAGATAAAAGGTAGTCGCCAAAATAGCATCTAAATTAATCAATCATAATCTTTATTTAACAAAAGGAGCTACAAACATAAGTGGATTGGTAATAGCAAAGTAGATTAAGTAATACAAAAAGGCGGTAAGACTAGACAATTATAAAGACACTAGTAAAATATTTGAAATCAAGTGTAAATAAAACATTAAAAACCTATCTAACCTATTAATAAAATATTAAATTATGTAAAAATAAAATGTTCTAAGAAAAAAAGACTACGAACAGACTTGAAAGATGTACAAAACTACAAGACAAGCAACAATTAAAAATTACTCTCGATAAATTCCCTCTTAACCCTCTTAAATTGATTTAAGTCCATATAAAATATACCTTTTTAATAAAACAAAATCATTACGGTTACGTGTTTCATAATTATGGATATTACCAAAAACCTTTAATTTATCAAAGATGTATTCGGGCAACATATTGTGTTTTATTTTATATATAAATAAATGCACATTAACCAAAATTTTAACATTTAACATGGACATTACAGGGGCATAACGATTACATTGCAAAATCAGTTTTTTTTAAAATCATTGTTGCTAAACCATGTCCTCAAGTTATAAGTTGCTCCATAGTTGCAAATCACTTAAAAACCAATATTGGTACCAGATGGTACCTAGTAGTTAAACCCAGCATGTCAACACCTAGGTATTTGACAGATAAGTGCATACCTTAAAATCTGGGAAAGACGGACAATCCTATTTTTAATAGATTCATTCTTTACCTAGTCATAAAATATGACAGATAGTTTCGATTAATCTTGGCCTAATTTTTTTGTAGTTACTAGTATGTGCTAGGATATACAGAGTGAGTTTTTTAAAGTGTTACAGTGCGATATGTCAAAAACGGCTGCAAATTTTTTTTTGACATTTTGGTGACATTTCAAGTATACCGGGGGGCACTTTTTGTGATATTTTTGACATTTGTCCCTTCACCCCCCTAAGAGGGGGGGAGGGTCAATTCCTTATTTTAAATGGAATGGCGTATTTTTTATTCTTAAATACGAATCTACATAAAATATGAAGTCTGTTTACAAAAAAATTTTAAAATTCCTCTGCTGGTTACAGAATTATGATCAAAAATGTTTTGATTAAATTTAAAAATAATTCGAATATTCTACTACAATAAAAACAAATTATTTCCTACTTTTTAACTATTTATCGTCTATCGTGTATTATGCCTAAGGAGCTGTTCGAAGTGACCGCCTTCGACTTCCAAACACTTTCTTATCCTTTCTTGACATGAGTTTCGTACCCGCTGTAACATTGCTGGTGTCACTAATGAACAAGCAAAACGAATCCTGTTCTTCATGTCCTCTGGAGTTGTAGGTGCACTAGCCATTACTTTGTCTTTTATAAATCCCCATAAAAAAAAGTCAAGGGGGGTCAAATCTGGCGAACGAGCAGGCCAGTTGACAGGACCACCTCGACCAACCCACCTGTTTTCAAAAATCTCATTTAAATAAGTACGGGCCTGTATGGCATAAGGGGGTGGAGCTCCGTCCTGCTGAAACCATACGTTAGGATTTAAATTTTGGTTTAGTAGACGAGGTAACTGATTTCTTAAAAAATCTGTGTAGACCTGTCCATTTAAATGACCTTGGAAAAAATGCGGACCAATAACTCTATCCTCGAAAATACCACACCATACGTTCACAGACCAGGGATGTTGATTTGGTACAGTTCTCATCCAGTGAGGATTATTTGCTGCCCAGTAATGCATGTTGTGCCTGTTTACCTTTTAGAAAAACAAACAACCAAAACTTGAATATGTTCTAATTTAAATAAGATAAATCTTACCTGCCCGCAATTATTAAAAGAAGCCTCATCAGAAAAAATAACGTTTCTCAAAAAATGGTTATTTTCACGCATTTTTGTTGAAATCCGAGTGCAAAAATTAATGCGATTCTCAAAATCATGTCCGTAAAGCTCTTGATGAAGTGTAATGTGGTAAGGATGAAACTTGTACCGGTGCAGAATTGTTATAATTAATGATTGACTAATTCCAGCATCTAAAGCAAGCCGCCTGGTACTGATTTGACGATCAATAGCTACTGCTCCTAATACAGCAACTGCCTTATTTTCATCTGTTTGCGTTTTAATCCGATTTCGTCGTTTACTTTTTAGACTACCAGTCATACGACTTTTGGTCTCCAGTCTCTTAAAGGCCATATGAGATTTTGGAATATCCGGAAACCTCTCGGCCCACACTACTGCAGCCTCCCTATAATTTTTTCTGCACTTCCCCAAAATTAACAACATATCTACTTCTACACTGAAATTCGCTTCCATTTTTTTCTTTTTAAACACAATTTACTTGTTAATAACACGTCAAAATTTTTATGTGACACTGCTTGTTATGTTGCCATGGAAATCCTACTGTTACTAGGATTTTCATTTCCATCCATACTAGTAAAATAAACAGTAGGATTTCCATGGCAACCGGATGTTATTATAGTAAAATATTCGAATTATTTTTAAATTTAATCAAAACATTTTTGATCATAATTCCATAACCAGCAGAGCAATTTTAAAAATTTTTTGTAAACAGACTTCATATTTTATGTAGATTCGTATTTAAGAATAAAAAACACGTCATTCCATTTAAAATAAGGAAGTGACCCTCCCCCCCTCTTAGGGGGGTGAAGGGACAAATGTCAAAAATATCACAAAAAGTGCCCCCCGGTATACTTGAAATGTCACCAAAATGTGCAGGCGTTTTTGACATATCGCATTGTAACACTTTAAAAAACTCACCCTGTATATGTAGTATGTGACATCTTGGAAACTATAAGAGATAGAAAATTGGTTAAATGAGGAAAGTAATTAAGTGCCGCTTTCAGAACGATTTTATCTTTTTCCGATTTTGAAATATTTGGACAAAATCAAAAAGTAGCATTTTAGAAAAAGGGCTCTATTTTTTTTTTATTTCAACGCATTTTTAAAATCTGTAAAAACATTATTAGGGCAACTTTTTAAGGACAACGCAAGGACCTGAATTCAGTTTTTGTTTTCGACATTTCGGTTCCATCCTTAACTCCTTTTTTTCTTATGGCGGCCATTTTGTTTTTTTGCTAAATTAACTAAATTAAAAAGATCTTTTTCTTTCCTTTAAAATGATGTATAACACTTTATGAAAATATTTCATTCTTACGCCAAAAAGTTACAAAGTTTATTTTTCGCGGAGTTGGCCACGAATGCGGAGGCCATGACTACGGAGGGAATTGTTGTACAAACATTTACCTTTGATCAATAATTTAGCGTCATTTACTGACAATTCTGCAAAATATTATTTCTTTAATTTAACTTTTTATCTTTTTTAGTAGTTCTTATCTTGTTTATTTCATGTTCTTGTTAGTATTAAATAGTTTTTCCGTATCTAGTTTTTTCCGTTTGTTTTTAGTGAGTTTTGTTTAAAATTTTAATTTGAAAAAATCGCCATGCGGTATATCGCATATGGCATAGATATGAAGAAAAATTTGATATATTAGAATGTTATATTACATGTAATAGGAATGCAAATCTAGCAATCGCCAGATATTTGGAACTGTATCCTAAGAGACAACTGCCGGGTCCAAGACTATTCGCTATGCTTGTCATGAACCTTAGAACTCATGGAAGTTTTGAAATTCCAACGTAGAAAATTATCAAAGGAACAATGAAGCTCGCGATGAAAACATTTTAGACCATTTTAATGCGAACCCAAAAACATCCACTCGAAAAGCTGTAACTGATATGAATATACCAAGGACTACCATTTAAAGAGTCCTTAAAAAAATATCGTCCATAAAAGCCTACTATTGTTCAAGGTTTAAGGGATACAGTCTACCCAAGATGATTAGAATTTTCAAACTGGTTTGTAAGACAATGTCAAGAAATACCTAATTTCAGCAGGAAAATTATTTGGACCGACAAGACGTTTTTTAGCAACTGCGGAGTATTCAACTGGCATAATCGTCATTTTTTGGGCTACTGAAAATCCTCATGAAGAGGCTGGAACGTAGGCTACAAGTAAGATTTGGATTTAATGTATGATGTGGTGATTTAATGTATTCCACAAAATTTTTCAAGTAAAATGCTATAATTGTTTTTAGATTATCACCTTATTGGGTCCTTTATTTATCACCAAATATTGATAGGTGAAAGATATTTAAATCTTTTGGAAGAGCAGATATTACCTGCCGTGAGAGCTATAATATCTGAAGAAGAAATACGAAGTGAAGTATGATTTCAACAAGACGGGTGTCCCACACATAATACTCGGGACATTCAAAACTTGTTAACCCAAGCATTTAACAATAAACTTATCGCGAACCGCGGTGCTGTAAATTGGCCAGCTAGGTCTCCAGATATTACACCCTTGGATTTTTATCTTTAGGGATATGTTACAACTGAAGTAAATAAATTAAATAAATTATTTAATGAAACTATGGTTGAAATTTACTTCATCCTGACAAAAAAAAATTAATCAGTTAATATTTCTGTTTTATATTTCTGTATTTTAATTTAAAGAGAATTAGTTAAGCAAAACAATTTATATCTCTTGGAGATTAAACCCGTAACACAACATTGACTCTCCTTAAAATCATGGTCACCACTACACTGACGAACTTTATTTTCCCTACACTCATTGACAACTTGACCATACCTACAACGTCTTATCCATAGTCATTAAACACTAAGCAACGATTCCAGCCTATGTTTACCAGCTTATGTTGTAGTTGCATCCACTTCCAAAACCATAGTAAACTTTGGGTTTATTAACTTCATTCTCCTTAGAATTTTAATTTTCTTCAATGTATTACTAAGTAAATTATTTTAGCTTTCTATTTTTGATATAATCAGGTTGGAGATGTTCATATTCGTTTATGCCCACTATTTTGACCCTATGTTTTAAAACTTTTGGGACATCAAATATATAAGAAAATCACCCATTTTCTGCTAAATTTGAGCCTGCATATTGCATAGATCCTGTTTTATTTCCACACTTTAATATTATTCATCCATTTTTTGTAGGCTTACCCAAAGATAAGCCAGTACCTATATCGGTAGGATAAACTTTTTTTCTAAGGTCCTCCTTTACTTGCTACATCGTTCTGAGGACACTCTTGTTTAACTAACAACACCTTGTTTTCGTTCTTCTTTTGAAGAATTGATAGTCCTATGGTTGGAACCTTTGGTGTCATGCTCAAATTACGAGACAGTTTTACCACTAATCAAAATTCTTTAATTTAATTCTCGACACGTGTTTCGCTAACGTTGTTAACATCTTTGGGGGAAGACTAAAACTAAACTAAAACTACCCTCAAATCTCCTTATATACTAATGATGTAACTAATAGAGCGAAAAAAGCAATAAAGCATGACCAAACAAATCTTAAACACTAACTAAACTATATAATTGACTATAAGGGATTGGACCTTTAGCCCTGTTAAGAATGTTTTTTTGATTTTTGAATATTGCTAAACTTTCGTATGCATCTAATTTTCTATTGTTATTAACTGGTTTAAGTAATTTTAAGTTTGTTCAGCCACACATGACTTTTCAACTCTTCCATATTTCACATGAGCTACATGTTCTTTAAATATGACATTGATTGATCTTCTGGTTTCTTCTATGTGCTTCTTATCACAATCGTTGCAATTAATCTCATAGACTCCCAGACTTTTTATTAGTCTTTATGTTATCTTTTGGGTTTTCCAAAAGATTTCTTAACTTGACCGAACTTTGATAGACCATTCTCAAAACTAAGTCTTTGAAAACTCTATCAAAGCCTCTCGTCAAGATAAGTTCGTATGGTATGGAAACAAAAGTTTGCTTATTTTCATCTTTTTAAAATGTGGTAGTTTTTAAGATTAACTTTAAACCTATGTCTTCTAAACAGCTTATCAATAAAATCTTATCGTCATAACCATTGACTCTAGCAATTGTTTTAATTGTTGCTGTTTCTTTATTAAATGTGCTATTACTTAGACAAAATGAGACCAAACGATGTACCAAGAAATGCATGTTAGCCATTTTATGTTGAAAACAATGGTCAAAGTCATTATTTACGTATCTAAAAGTATTTGTTTCTTTTCTATAAATATCAAATTCTGACTTATTGTTATTTTTGATGACAAGAGTATCTAAGAATGAAAGTTGGTTATTTGTTTCTTGTCCGAAGGTAAATCTAATAAATGATAAACACTAAAAATAGCAGAGTAGCCCCAATTTCCAACTCTTAATGTGTGCCATCTAAGGGGCTCCTTATTCTTAAACGTGGTCTCTGAAATATGGGCTGTGCCAATATCGTGTTATCGGCTTGATCGCATATTTCACATTTCCAGGTGAATTTCTTTACATGAAAACCAGGCATATCCATATTACAGCATTTTCCATGATAGTATAGACCACACAGTGCATTGAATAATTGAATTTACATCATCAAATAATGCCTTGCATTTAAAACACCTATTTGAAGGGTCGCCATCAAATGTCTTGCTTCCGCTTGCCATTCACATTTTTCCATCACATATTTGCAGGTCTAGCGAATAGGATTTAGAATGCAGCTGTCCAAATATTTGTCGATACTGCACTTTCACAATATGATTATTTATAACTTAGCAAACTGTTTTATGTTGTTTATCACACAAAAAATATTTTTTTTTTTTGACTCACGAACAATACTGACGATTCACCATAAATATTACAAAACTGAACAATATTTTAAATTAAATATTAGAAAAATAAAAACTGACTAATAGTAGGTATTTTAATACAAGCTATCTGAACTTTATTTACTATTCCAACATTATAAAATATATGCGTCTAGCTTTCATTAGTATTAATGGATTTATAACATATGTAGTCTTTTTGAATGTATCGGTGAAAAACCTAACCCATTCCACCCTACGAGCCTCTTCCCTATAACTTAATTTTTACTACCTAATACAATCACAGAAGACTCGATACAGTGTTTAGTTGATAAACAGCAGTACTTTTTTTTTCTTCATACGCTTCTTTTTAACTTACCGCTTTAAAAGCCGGCATTTTTCTTACCTATACTAGAATTTTCGTCGATTGGCTCAAATTCGGTGTCTTCCCAAGCCGTCTGGGGTTTTCTATTAACCATTCCCTTTCCATTATCCATCTTCTTTATCGGAGTGGTCTCTGTAGGGCTCCAGGCATCTGAAGGTGATGTCATGTCAGTTTCTGCTTCCTAATAAAATATAGTGTATACTTGTATCTACGGCTAAAGATTTATATATTGATCTAACCGAATTAACTAATAAAATTTTAGTATTCTGAAGCGTAACATTTTACGTATTGTACAGTGTTTATTTTAAACGAGTAAGTCAAGATAAAGTCTCTTCGATCGATTTCTACTGTTTTAAGAAAGTGTTCTCAGAAATACTGCATGGATGACGAGTACTCTGACATTTAAAAGCGAATACAGGCAAACCGCATGGACATAAATGGAGTAATTTTTTTAAATTTAAGTCGTATAAACATAACCTGCATGATACAAAATTATTTAATTAACTATACAAGTAAACGGAATAAATCTAAATGAGCACATGCGAATGTAGACGATATAATGATAAATTTTATACTTAACGGAGAATGTATGCAGAAGCCTTGCAGTTGAACGTAGGGGAAAAAATAATTTCATTACGACAATAGAAAAAATTGTGTTTTATTGACTTTGATGTCCTCTATGACGGCGTTGGTTCTGTCGCTTCGGTTTAGCTATAAATAGTTAAATTTCTTAAAAAACGGTAACGGGGGATATACAATTTCATTCTCAAGCTTTCCTCAAAGCACACTAACGACTGACAAAAAAATCTGCGTAGTTTTTTTAACTTACAGATTGATACCAGATTAACTGTCCAAAGACTGTCTGTCATAGATGTGTATGACTTATCATAAGGATGAAATAAAATAGTAAAATAAATAGTAATATGAAAACAACATTACCGGTTCCTTATCTATACTGCCCCACTCCTCATTATCCCATCCGTCAATGACTTTTACTCCGGCGGAACCAGAGGGTGGGCTAGTAGGATCGCTCTGGGTTCCCGTGATGCCACCACTACCGCTGCTACTTGCCATTTGCCCACCGGTCTATAAAATATAAAATAATAATAAATTATCTTTTATTAGACACCAAAAAACACAAATATGTTAAATATAATAAGAAACAAAACAAAAAATCTAGCTACGTTAGCTACTCATTCTGAATCACTACAGCACTACTAATATTTGTAATATAAAAAAAAGAAAATCGTAATATAAATGACCATACTAAGCTTACTTACAACATTATCTATAGATGCAATTAATAAAAAATTAATTTCTTTTCCTACCCAGTATAATGCTCACATTCCACCAAAAAAAAAACTTTAAAGAAGAAAAAGTAGCAAAAATAAAGGACAGCAGACACTTAATATATTATATTTTACATTAGAAAATTACAAAAATATTACCCCTTAATTTTCTTGACTGAATTTCAATAAATGAAAGCTATTCAATATTTAAATTTTTATTTCATTAGGAATTGCACTGCATAATTTCATGACGTTATAAACAAAGGTTCTCTTAAAAAAAACTGTCCGATATGGTAAAACAAGTAAATTACGAATAGGACGTGTGTATTATAGTCTTGAAAATATATCTATCCTTCAGCAAGTAATAAGCAGTGTTGTATATCAATATTTTGTAATAGCCAAATAAAAGTCCTGTAGAGGAAATTTCTGGATTCTATATTTCGTGTTCATATCCCAACAAGGTCCATATACAAAATCACAGTAATTAAAATTTGATAATATCATACAGGCTTTTTCGAAGTTGTTGCTTCAAGATAAGTCAGATCAGAATATAAGAGCTTTAAAGAAAAATACGCTCTCTCAGTAATTTTAGCAACGTGAGTTCTTAATCTCATCTCAGTATCCTACCAAATCATATCCAAGATTTTTGCAGTCTCAACAACAGGAATTTTTATATCGCAAAATATGAGTAAGAGTGATTTTGACGCATTTAGTTTTAAATTATGTTGATCACTTACAACTCCTAATTTTGCATTTTCTAGATTTGCTAATAAGACATTTTCAGATAAAATTTAAATAAATTGTGTGTCATCATATATGCTTGAAATATGAACATAACAAGTGACTAGTGAACTGACTATTCCTTTCTAGAACCACATTGGGCATTTGGTGATATATATTTTTTACACACATACTGATGTAGTTGTTTATAAGAACATTTTTCCAAAACTTTTGAAAGATTTGGCAAAATACTCACTACGATTCTAGAGATCTTTAGGATTTGATTTTTTGGAGAGAGGCCTGCCAACTACTGTACGCCAAAGGCGCGGAAAAATATCCTAAGCGGAGGATCCTGAAGATGGCGCTAGTTGACTAAGCACGCGCTTCTACATAGCTGCAACAATTTTGTGTAATTTTGTTTACTGTTCAAAGGTAATGATAAAAAAAGCAATCGCGAAAGAATATCCTATCCTAATCTACAGTTTTCAGTAGAAGTAACGCGGGAGTTTTCCTAGTAGTGAAGAAAAGCCCAAGTTATGTATAGTCGACAAAGCGTTTACTCTTGTCCAAGAGAAATTTGAGCAGCGGCTTCAACAGCAGGACCAAATTATTAGTAAGGAGGTTTTGAATCTAAAGAAGGCCAATCAAGGAACGGAGCGCTTCCTTGATGATCAAGAGCAAGCTTCCATTAGGGTATTTTTAGTACCTTACTTAGAAAAAGAAAATATTCAACATAAAATGTTCGACATATTCCAAAAAATAAACGTCAAAAACATCACTGATATGATAGAATACACTAGAATTTGCTCCAAGCAGTCAGTACTTATTCGGTTTGTTAGCGATGTAGTCCTATGTTAAGAAACTTCTACAAAAGCCACATGTATATCTTTCTCTTAAACAAGTATATTCCAACAAATACTTTTTAAGTACTAGTTATTTATGTAACAAGTGTGTAAAATGATCCTTTTTTGATGAATGGGAAACTTGTCAATTCCTATGAACAAAAAAAGGAGATTTTATTCACATGTAACGTACAAAATGTTTTCTACTACCGAAGAAAACATCAAAAATATCAAATTACTTTACGCACTTAAACGACTTTACGTTAAAAAAACGTCAAAAAATTTGCTGAAAAAGTATAAATCAAATATCAAATAAACGTCAAATTACTTTTTACGCACTAGTACATAAAAAGTGAAACTTTACACATCCTGAGAAGTGTGTAGAGTGAGCACTTTACGCACGGTAGTAGAAAAATGATTTTATGTGAAACTTATACTTTCCCACTTTAAATATACTGATTTTATTTTTATGACACTTGTCTAACCCTAAACAATATCATATTCAAAAGGTGCAGTACATTTATTGGTCTAATTTTGAATTTAAGATTAGACCAAAAATTAGAGATATTTAGGCTAAATATAAGTGTAAAACTCGTCATTTGGGTGTTTTTATGCATGGTTAAATTACTTATTTAAAATATCTCAATCTCTAAAAATAAATTTAAAACCAATTTGAACATCCATACCAGAAATAAATTTAAATATATTATTCATTGACATAATACAAAAACATACAAAAAATCTTTTACTTATAATGCGAATAAAATATGTAATTCCTTGCCAAATAATTATTTGGCTTTTTTCCTACTTTTTCCTTGCATTCTTTCTACTTTATAATTTAATTAAGTCAAAATTTAGGTTGTATTTAGAGAACAGTAAACTTCTATTTTTTTAACTCATTAATCGTAGAGCGTGCTCCAGAGGGAACGTGGTGTAGTTTTCTTATTTGTGTGCAGTCGCCTTTTGATAAAAGTTTTATTTTCCCCCGTGTTGCATATAATCGAGGGTATTTTTTCCCTTCCAATGTCTACATTTCTTTTTCTATGTATGATTATTGAAACTCATTTATTAGGGTTAGGCTAGACTTCTCCCTTTTTATTTACATTTGTAATATTTTGTATTTCTTATCAGAATTAAAAAAAAAACGATTTATTATTATTTTTATTATTATTGTATTGTTGTAAATAAGAATTTATAAGATGTGTTATATATTTATCAATAAATAGGATACAATATTTTAGCATTTTGGTAGCTATACCATCTACATGACAAAATGTTTAATGTTTCTTTTGCTTATCAAATTTTTAGCTGATTAATATTAGTTATTTCAAAATTAGATTAATGTCTTTTCGCAATATACAAGTCCGGCTTTTAAATTTCTTGCTTGGGTGCTGAAATATCGATAATTATTTATCTATGTATACGCCGGATGCATATAAATAAGATAAATATTTCGGTAGGACAGAAATTCATAGGGAAAGCCTTAATTTACAGCGAACGGAAATGCTTGTCGCTAAGGAACGAAATGCAATACTCCGCACTTCTCGGCCATCTACACCGTTTTCTTCAACATTCGCAAAATAAAGATCTAAATCATTAAATATTTATATTGTGAATATTGCGTTGACGTCTGGTGTGATGATGCCCTTAAGGCAAAACATGTTACCATAAATACTTTAAACACATTAACTAATCCTGTAGATTTAGAGTTTTTTTTTCTTCATCTTAGAAAACCATGGATGACTTTTTTGAAGCACCATTGGCTTAAGCTCTGTTATTCTTATATTTTGAATCGTCTGTTCCGGAGTATTTAAATCTAAAATTATAATATAGGAAAAATATCCACTTTGTGCAAACTAGATTTAATAATCGTAATAATATGCCTCAATACCTAACAGAGGTTTTTCAGCACTCTTTTACGTATAATATATTAATGCTCTACAACAACTTTATTAATCATTTTACTTTAAAAACTGTTTAAGTAAAATAAGTAATAGTTTCAAAGAATACTACAAGTGTGATTACTATTATTATTATGTCAACCAGTCTTACCTCCATATCACCCCAGTTATCATTATCCCCCCAATGATCATAGTCATAATCAGAGACGGACTCGTTTCCTCTGCTTCCCTCCTCATGTTCCAATGAGGTCATCGAAGTCACACTAGAGGTGGTCGTCGATATGCTACTGCTTGAAGGTTGTTCTAAAAATTCAATTAAATGTTTGGAAAAAATTGGTAATAAATACCAACCTAAGGATCCTGGTTTATTAAGCATTTTATTAGCAAACGTATTCATCGATTTAACGGTGTCTGATTGACTTCGGTAGAATTTCGCTGTTACGGCTGTCACAGCCCATCCCGCCCATGTCGCCGCTGCGTTACTTAAACTGGGCGTAGCAGTATTTACGTCAGCCTCTAAAAATAAAAAAAAGACGTTTAAAAATAATATATTTTATAGTATTACAAAACCAAATCTTACCCATACTCTCCCTTAAACTGGGATCTTCAGATACTTTTTCCAATTTTCCTAAAAATCCTTTGATAGTCCTAAAAGCTGAATCTCTCACTGATTTTTCTGGATCTAACGTTAACTGACATAAAGCCGGTAGAATTCTTTGAGAAACTTCAGCTAGAAGGTAGTACTGTTGGGTAGCAGCTAACGCCAGGACACCTTAAAAATACAGAAAATTATTTAATAATCTATTTTCTGTGATGTAAAGCCACAATAACCCGGACGCATGTGATCTTTTAACGTAATAAATTAAGCAAATTTAAATCCCAAGATCTTCGATCAAACACCATCGATATTGTTATTTGTAAAACCAGTTTTAAAATAGAAAAATCCTATATCTTTACGAAAATTCTATAAATATAATATATCCAACATTTATAAATCAACACGGACTCTATAATAAAGAATAAGAAAATGTCATTAATATTTATCATAAATTCAGCTTACGCACATTTAGTGCCGTAATGTTACGAATTTGTCCCGAATTGAAATTGAATTTGTTGGATATAGTTTGTGTTTTTAGATTAGGTAAATTTAGTTTGTTAGTAAAGTGCACGGAGTCTTTTGTAGCGACAACATTTTGATTGATTGAGAAATATTCTCAGTCTTGCAAAAAAAGATAAAAAAAAGAAAATAAATAATTAAAAAAGCAACACTTAGGTCGCGGACATTAAACCCTCAAATTCCAAGCAATGTATGAGGAGTACACAAATCTCACCACTTTTCCAATAGGGGGAAAGTGGAAAAAATAAGTATATTCGATAGCGAAAGTAAAAGTAATATAAACAAAAAAAGGACCTTTCAGCATTGGGACGAAAAGGTAAGAGAAATTTTCTTTCAATGCCTTTAAGCGAGCTTTCAATAATCACACAGAAGAGCACCAAGGCCAGTCACAATAAAATATCAAAAATTATACTTAGACACAACAAAATGGACAGAAAAGTTCCCAAGAACAGTACCTAAACACAGAGATTTAATAAGGTTATTTAAAGAAAACAAAATCGAGTGTCATTCCTATTTTCTCGATGAAGATAGGAAGGTAGAGAGAAATCATCATTCTCCGTGATTTTAACTAAAATTTCAATATTGATGACGTCTCATTAGGTTCTTGCTACCAAAGGACTGAAAGGCTGACTTATCTGAATTATCTTACTTAATTACTTCTTTATCAGTATCCTCATAGAGAGCCTTATCATTGGAAATATTAATGAACTAGGAATTCGGTAATGTCCTCAGCAATTGTACAGGCCTCGATGTCCGAATAAAGCGTTAGAGCTTTCTCACCCTCTAACTAATGTTTAGAAGGCGGAGACCCAAAGTATAATGGACAAGCTTAATTAGGTTTGGCACATAAATAATTCTAGGTCCCAAATCGTAATCTGGGGGATTTAAACATCTGGCTAAATATAATCAGCTTAGAACATTGAAAGAATAGAACCAGTATACAACCAGTTTGCTTTTGAAAAAATCCATTCTGAAGTGGAGTTAATGTAACATAGAAGAGTTAGTAGGGAAAGTCTTTTCTCCACAAGTAAAATTCTAATCCTAATTTCAGGAATGATGCATTTCGGCAAGTGTTCTTTTTATCATCACACTCTAAAATATATTACAAACAGTTCAAAACCATTTACGAAAATTTTTACTGACAGATGATTTCTAAAAAATACAGACTAAAATTGTGAATAACTTACAGAATTAATACAGAAAGTTACTTAACACATTCACAAAATATAAAGAATAAGAAATAATAATTGAATGGTGCATTGCACGACATATATTTAACATCTAGTAAACAGTTAAAATTACAACAAATTGAGCGATCTCCGATTAGCTCATTTTCACTACGGGGAGCGACTGAGAGCGAACCAGCAGACTGTAGTGTTATAGGGTGTAAATTGAAAAAAATAAATGTGTTTTAAATATATTGATGAGTCAAATCAAATATTAGTGTTTCTGTTGGGATTTAAGAAATTAAAGAAGGTGTTGCTCTTGACTTTAGTTTGCTAGTTAACGCAAGTGTAAGCCGGTATTTAATGGCATTATTTATTTCCAGGATTTACAAAAGATCCAAACCAAGTGGAGGGAAACTGCAGGATATTCATTTTACCTTAATCTACGACTCCACTGCAAGTATGGACTATTTCTTTACCATTAAAAAAATATTAACTCTTAAAACCCATAAACTTTTCTCTATAACTCTTCTATAAACTTCCTACTAAAACCTATAAAATTTGGAATGGCAACTCTTGGATGATGCGCGAACTGTTGCCAAACGGCATTGTTTAAATTCGGGATTGCGGAGTTCTGTTTTTTATTTCGTTTTTGGTTAAAAAAGGAAAAGGGCCCCTTTCTGGTTTTTTGTAAATAGTTAGAATGGTAAAAATCTTGTTGCCGTTCGTGCCGCATCACGAAAAAAAACGGAGATCTATGAATTAAATCTAAATCAAAAAAAGGAATGTGAAGTGTGTCTAAAATAAATCTTTATATTTTTAAATACTTTTTTTTTTAATACTTTAATTAATAGGCTATTACAAATAAAAAATAGGACAGATTTTTTTTTTGTTCTTTGGCAGATAGTATGTACGTATCTATAGATGTATAAGAACACTGCGTAGATTCGTTTCTTTGAAGAAGTGGGCAGCCTGTATATACACTGAGATGTGATATAAAATAAATAATTTAAAAGCTTGTTTAAGAAATCTATAATAATTATAAAATATATAATTTATATAAAAATGTTTTTTGTTGCGTAGGTACCTTCACTCAAATGAAAAACGTTTAAAAAACGCATAAAGAGTTTAGTATATTGCTTATATATAAAGAATACTCTATATTTAATAAATATTTATTATGTAAATATTTTTTGACGACGTCATGGATAAAGATTCCGGCATCAACAATGCGATCGAGTGGCGGTCTTTTTAATTTTTTCTACCTTCTTTCTTCGGTATCTACTTTCATTTAACTTATAACACTTACTTCTTTATAGATTATATATTTTATTTTAAAAAATGTTTGACATTTCATTTAGGGGAAACAGAAGTACTGTTTTGTGCCTTGCCAAATAAGTAACAATTATTTATGATATTAGTGATTTTTTACCATTTCTTTATAAGCATTTGGCATCATCGCATCAGAGATGTTGCGAGCAAAGCTTTTCGATATTCTAAGAAAATCAGCGAAAACGCGCAATCGATTTATCGTAAAAGACTAGAATGCACACAACGTAGTATTATCCAGTGAGTGTAAACTCGCTCGCTCTGGTTGGCTAGCCTCTTCTTTCTTTGCTCAGGGGCTCAGAAGACGATATACATTTCACTTACAGGCTGCCTCCAATTAAGTTAGTACTATTGGTATCTTTGTTATATTTAAGGTACAGATACAGCAAATGTTAGAGAAAAATTATGATTGAAAAAATATATTTTATAATTGGCGCCATAAAAATTATATTTAAATACACGCATCAAAATGGTGTAAGGGACAGAGGCATTAAAAGATAATAAAAGAAAATGTGAAAAATATTAAATTAAACACATCTGAATCCATTTTAGAAACATTGCTGAACATTAATTTATCAAAATCCAAAAATTAATCGTAGTATACTGGAGAATTAATAGTTCACCAACTCGTCTCTTGTCTTTTCTTTATTCATTTCTATTTAATTATTATTAATAATAGATTTAATTTCTTGATTTAAAACATGTCGTTTCAACATATCCCAAGCGTGCTCGGTAGGATTTAAGTCAGGGGATTGCGCAGGCCATGGCAATAGCTGAATAGTTTGCTGATCCAAGAAGTTTCTAAAGGTTCTTGCAACATGCGGACGTGCAAGTATAAATTTTTGACCAAATTTTGTAGCGTGTGGATAAACAATTTCATTCCGGTATTCGTTTGCTTTTAGAAACCCTTCAATGGGAACCAGATTAGTCCGAAAACCTATAGAAACTCAACCCCACCCTTAAAGCTCCGCTTCGTACATGATTTTGGACAATCCTGCTTATTCATATAATATTAATGCATTATTATTGTATCGCAAAATTAGCATTTATAAGTTAATATTACTTTCCATAATTACTTTTACTTATGTTTTAATTTTCAAGTAGTAAAGATCATAGTTAAATAGATAGTCAACCCCTTTTTTGTGCAGAATTATTTTGAATAAAATTAATTTTTAAGTTAGTATTCATAAATAATTCCATCACTGGCGCAGTCGTTCGTATAGGTGTCTCACAGGTTCCTGGTTTTGCAAAAACATTTCCGAAGGCCAGAAAATCATCAGTATTAACTGTTTGCTGAGACAGTAACCAAGGCAAGAAGACCACAGTTGCGAAGACAAAAATCGTAAGTGAGTTTTCCTTTCCATTTCCATTATTTTTATATTTTACCTTATACAATTGTTGGGTGTATTAAAAAAAACTAAAAGTGCAAAATAAGTCGTTTACACTAGTTAAATTTTTAAATTGCATTTTATTATTTTTCATCTTAATTTTTAGTAGTTAATGTGACATTCTGAAATTGACGTTAACACTCTTATAGAAAATCTTTCAAATATTACGTTAAATCTTACTTAATAATAGCTTACTCAAGGCACTAAAGACGCTTTATTAGAACAAACATAACAGCCGTTTTAAACAGTTTTAATCTCTAACTCTCCAAGTGAACTTCGAACTATTTTAATGTTGCACAATCCTAAAAACATCGATGATGCAGGTGCACATGTTTTAAATCATTCCCTAATTGAACAACAAATTAATGTTCGTTCGTTTACTCCACGACAAGAGAATTTTAATATTTACAAAAATAAAATATATCCCCAAATCAATAACCTTCAAAACCTTACTTATATGTATTCTATGCCTCCATAAATCCAACAACCTTTAATTAATCATTTACCAACTCCAAATTACATTTTAAATAATAGTATTTGACCCCAGCCTCAGTATCCAAATATTGCAAGTGCAATTCCTAAACAACAATTTCCGAGCCAACCTGTAAATATTCAACCTCAACCAATAGGTCAACATTTTCCCACTAATGAACAAGTCTTTGGAAAACTATAGAATTTTCTAGAGAAAATTCCCATAAACAAACAAATCCCCCAACACCAATGTCTACAACCAGTAGAATATCATCTGGAATAAGTAAACATGGCTCTGATGTTCATATGCGCACAATTCAAACCCGAAATCAAAGATCATTTCCCCGAAATCAAAATCAAAATTTATTTCCCCAAAATCGAAACCCATTTGACTTCTCCTATATTGCGGATAAAAAAGCCCACTATCAACTTGAATATGAACATTTTGCCCAAGAATCAGAATATGAAAATTGCTTCGAATCTCCTGAATACAGTGAGGAAATAGAATATACCCAAGATTGCAGAAGTTTAAACCAAGAAGATACACAATTTTCCCTAGAGCCCCCAGACGAAAATCCGTCCTAAATCTAAACAGTTTCCAAGCCCTAAATTCCTGGCCCTACATTCAATTACAAACCCCCCCCCCCCCCCAGCTAAACTTCTTATCTATACAGGTAGCCACACATCCCTAATCAGACCATATATAGCAGAAGAATATTTTCCGCACTTAACCTTTCCTTGTAAACACACCCTTATGACAGGAAATACCAACACCCAAAATAAAGCAAAAGTTCCTACTTTAAACGAATTTACCATAAAAAATTAACTTGAAATAATCCTATATAGTTTTCACGATTATTTTAATGGTATAATATCAGAGATCTACGTAAATTAGGTCTTAATATCGATCTAGGGGGTAAGCTTTTAAAAAATGATAATATTGAAATTCCTATCTATTACAGAGAAAATTTTGAAATACAAAAAATAGAAATACCACCCTTATCCATAATAGTAAAAAACATAAACACAGATATATCTGACGAAACCGAATTATACATTCCCCAATTACGCACTGTACAAAATATTGAAATTCCAAACTCCCTTTTAAAAGTGCAAAATGGCACTGTTCCCCTAGAATTTCGAAATAAAACCAATCAAAATATTCTATTGGAATTTTACGCTGACTCACTCAAAGAAATAGCCCAATTTTTCGACTTCCAAAATTTCGAGATATTTAATATCGAACAAGTAGCATCCAAGCCAACACATATGATAATCTCGATAATATCCAAAATCTCTCTTAAATCCGCACTGAACATCTTAATAGTGAAGAAAAAGCTGCCTTAAAAAAAGTAATTCTTCAATTTCCAGAAGTTTTACAGAGACCCAATGAAAAATTATCATGTACAGAAGCTGTTAAATATGAAATTAAGACCACAGACAATGTCCCAGTCTATTCAAAATCATATAGATATCTATTTGTACACAAAAAGAAGTACAAAAGCAAATCTCAGAAATGTTAGAAAATGGCATTATTCGTTCGTTATAGATTATCGTAAAATGAACGAAAAAACTATAGCCGATCGCTACGTAATTCCCAACATTTACAACATTTTGGATAAACTTGGCCGTAGCCAATACTTTACAGCCTCTGGCTTTCATGAAATAACCATGCATCCGAATTTAACTGAAAAAAACTGCTTTTAGTGTCGAAAACGAACACTACGAGTTCGTCCGAATGCCCTTTGGTCTTAAGAATGCTCCTGCCACTTTTCAAAGGCTTATGGACATTATACTCCAAGGTATATATGAACGACATAATAATATTTTCACCTCTTTGCAAAAGCACATTTTAAATTTAAAAGCTGTTTTCCAAAAACTTAAAACTTCGATTTCATGGTGTTACGACAAGGTTAGAAGGGTTACAAGTTTGTTTTTTTTTAGTTTTACAAGGTTATTCTATATATTTATTTTTGATAAACAAAGAACTATTATATTTTTGAAAAACGATTCATTGGAAGATCTCTGTGAGATCATTAAAGAACACATTCATTATTCTGTTTTGTTCAACCTTTAGTTTCAAACTAACCTTAATTTTAAATTATTAAAGGCATTTTAGAAAAAGTTACCAATAACTAAAAGCAGTTGAATATTAAATATAATAGTCCCTCGCAGAGTACAGGGCTAATCGCAGATAAACGAAGATTGTCGCGCCTCTGAAACTGATTACCTCAGTTTTTTATTCGATTAATTGAAATAAATAAATTAACATAAAGAGTTGAATCCCTTCGAAAAATTGACTAGTCGCCACTGGTCATAATTTAAATGACTTTTTTGGTCTTTTTTAATCAAACTTAACTTTAAGCATATGTTTAGTTCTTAAGAAAAGTAGTCATATTGTCCTGAACTAATCATAGTCTTTAATTATGCATGTATTCATTTATTTAAGATAAACAGAAACCTTACCGGCATTTCTCGCAGGCGGAAACGGATCTCGCATAGCCCGAATAAAAGCAGAAACCAAAACTTTTTGTCTAATTTGTGGGTGCAAATGGTGCGCAATCTTTCCCAAGCAGACTGTAGTATTAGTCCGAATACCGCCCTGGTCATCTTTGGCTTGCAAACGGGCAAAATGTCGCAAAACTTCCACATTCAGATTGTTGTAACTTAACTTAGGGGCTAAATGTATCACAGACTGTAAAAATACTCTAATCATAAATAAATCAAAATTTTAATTTGGTTTAACGTACTTTAACAGTCTGTTCACGAATAGTTGGGTTGGTATCCATGAACCCATGAGCAATCTGGGGAAAAATCTGATCATTAACTGTGCTGGCTTGAAGATGACTAATAAAATGCTCCAGTTGTTGCAAGAGGCGCGATCTTGTTGCTCTATCGTTACTGCCGAACAACTTCACTACGCATGGCACAATTTTTTTTTGGTATTCTGATTCATCTAAGAGCCTTCCGAGCTAAAAAAAATTAGATACAAACGTAAATTAATTAAATTATCTTAGCATTACTGCCTTAGTTAAGGACAGTAAAAAAAAATCAAGAGAATTTTCTGGTAGCTAAGGTTAACTAAAGTTGAAAATGGACTAAAAACGTTAAGAGAATATTGCAATAGGTCTTAGCAGTTGAGGTTGTGACACTCACTTTTCTAATTTTAATTTTAAAATTTAGATTCGCCCCTTAAAGTATAGGTTGGGGTATGCGAAGTGCGTCAACATTTTATTTTCTCCTATTGAAATATTCAATGCCTATCCTACCTATGATATAATAACTAATACTGGAATGTACATGTACATACTTATTTACACAGGAGAATAAGTAAGTGTTAATCAGTAACGTCGGTTCACCTGTAACGTGACGCCATGCCAAACGCTCTGACTCAGCTCTTTTTTGATTTTGCCACAATGTTTTTTAATTCATACTCACACAATTTTGATAATAAAGTTGTTTTATAATTTAATACCAATAATACTCGTATACTAGCCGAATAATGAACCATTCATATACTAGAAAAAAGTCCAAACGGGGTTCTAAGCTCTAAGTTCTAATAAACGGAAAATTTCAAAAGATAACCGTTATACCGGGTGACACAGGAAAAAGGGAACACTTAATAACTTTTTTGCTTTTCAAGATAAAAAAAAGAAATTTGGTATATAGATAGAATAGTCAGGAGCATATTTTGACATATTCCGTTACTTTTTGTTACTTCCGGTTTACCAGGAAGTGACATTAATTTTTTAAATTTTAAATGGGACAATGTAGTATATTATTACGTATTTTTATATAAAATAATATTTTGAGAATAATGATACCGCATTTGCTACTTTTTATTTTACACTCGTAGGAAAAACAGTTTTTTTTTTATTTTGAAACAAGGTGCCATAAACGCATTGAAATTTTTAATATTTAATCAAGTAATAGCGGAAAAAAATATTATTATGTTTTGCTACTTAAATCCATTTTCCAGAAATGCAGTCAGTAAACATTTCAAATATTAGTAAACTCTTTCAAAAAACTGCGGCAAATTTACTTGAATAACAAATAACAATTGAACTTGACAAGATGTCATCTATCATTTCAACTGAAAAATAATTCAAGACCGCGTCAAAACGCAGCCTCATAGTCCAAGAAATCAAAACTTTCTATGCTATTTTTATTACTTAAATGCGTTTTTTTATATAACTTAATTTTTTTCTTCTTTTGGGCTTATTTATCCACCGATTTAAAAAATAATCATACCAAATTATTTGAAAAAAAAACCTTATTTCAAAAGTGGTTGTTCCCAATAACGTGCTATTTAAAAAAAATAAATTAAATGCCAAAATTACTGGTTTTGACATTTTAAATAGGCGTGTAAAAAATTTAAGTCACAAAATGCAATTAAAACTATTTTTCCGTGACTACTTGATTAAAAATTGAAACTTTCAACGCATTCATGACACCCTATTTTAAAATTTATAAAATTGATTTTTTCTATAAGTATAAAACAAAAAGTAGCAAATGAAGTATAATTGTTCTCAGAGTATTATTATCTATCAAAATAAATATTAATATACCAAGTGTCTCATTTAAAATAAGAAAGTTAGTGCCACTTCAGGTTAAACGGGAAATGATGAAAAACAACTAGATATGTCAAGATATGGAAGTATTTGGCACATGTCCAAATTTTATCAGTGGTAGATATTCCAAAACCGTTAAAGGTCTCCTAGATGCAAATTCCATGAACTTTCCTAAATAAGCGATTTCTCCAGTATAACTAATTAACTTCTTAACTTTGGTTTGTTAATACTGCGAATAAAATCAAAGTCTTAATCGTAATTTGTGTAGGGTTTTACTTAATATTAGAATCCAAAGAATAGAAAACTCACTGTTGCGCTTTATTTTTGTATAAGGAGATATGATCCTTCCTATTATTAAATAAAATGAATAAATCGCTAAGCTGACTATACCCATATCTTCCAGCAAAGTTAATTAAAAAAAAATCATATAATGCTATATTTTTTAATATCAGGATTCCGACTGAACTCTTGAATCTGAAACCAACCAAATTTAATACTGAATTTAAAAACGATTCGCTATACCTTGTAGAGGGCGCCACCTGCGGTATATTCCAGGTATTAAAAATACCAAAACTTTTTTGTACCCCTGTATAATAAAGTTGTAGTAAAAAATTCTAATTATCCAATCTTTTCCTGTAAAAAAAGTATTCTTAGTCAATGTCAGCCTGAGAATCCGTTTATTAGATATCTTAATTTTAAAATCTAGATACATTTTAAAAAGTTAACAAAATAAACGTAAATTATTTTTTCTAAATTAATGCTTAATTAATAATTATAACAAAAACCAGAGAACAATGACCCTAATTTTTGCTGTTTTACGTGAACTCCATTCATTTATATACACATACGAGCCCTCTTTATTAAAGAAAATCTAAGGCTTTGAAAAATATTTAGTTTCAACCTGAAATGCTCTCCAGCTGCAATGATTATTTCCCTTAAATGATCCTCTTTTAAAATCCGAATCATATACACAAAGTCTTTCATACATCCCCAGACTGAAAAATCCAAAGGTGTAAGGTCGGGCGAACGGGGTGGCCACGGAACAGTAGCATCTCGACCACGACGTTGCTTCGTCAGTAAACAGAATCGCCCTTATAAAATCCACATTTCTATTATTCATTTCACATAATCACCTCCAAAAAGCAAGTCTTGTCTCGGGATCGTTGGGTACAAAACCATGTAGTTTTTAAAGATGAAATGGGTAAAGTGGTTGACTCCATAAAATATTATGTGTCTCGGTCATCCCAATATTTCTAACCCGTTCAGCCAAAACCCTGGTACTAATGTTTGTTGATTGTTCGACAATTCTTAAAACTTCTTCCTTTTGCCCTGGTTAAACCGCACGAGGTCGGCCGCAATTACCCTTTCGTCTTTCGTTGAAACTTCCAGTCTCCCGTAGGCGGTTAATCAAATTTAAAAAATATTTTCTTTTGGGATAAAATCGGTTTGGAAATGTTTGGGCATAGCGTCTAGCGGCTAAACTAGCATTGGAGTCACAATTTCCTAGTTCAGAATTGACAGGTATTTACTGTTTACAATAATATTTAAAACATACCCTACTTCAAAACCATATGCGCCATTTCGGAAAAGGGTACATTTGTTGGTCTATGAGCCATTATGTTTTTATAAGTTGTAAGAAAACACACCATATATACAAATATGTAATTGAAAAATGTAGATTTATTTTAGGTGTAATTCAGAAGCTTATTAAGAGGATCAGAAGGTGTCAGTTGTTGCCGTACCTAAAAAGTTACTGGATCCCGAGATAAGCCAATTTGTTTAGAAAGAAGTATCTAGATTTTAAAATTAAGATATCTAATAAACGAATTCTAAGGCCGAAATTTACTAAGAATACTTTTTTTACAAGAAAAGATTGGACAATTAGAATTTTTTAGTAGAACTTTATTATACAGGAGCACAAAAAATTTGGTATTTTTAACACATGCAATATACCGCCGGTAGCGCCCTCTGCAACGTATAGCGAATCCGTAAACGGATTTCAATTTTTCGTTCCAAAAAACCCTCTCACACCAAATTTTAATTTATTATCTTATCAAACACTCGACTTACTTCAAAAAAACGATTTTATATTTTTCATTTTGACGACCTGTATATTGAATACCGAGTGCCCAATTAAAAAATGGCATAACGAAAGTCGCATTATTCTAGTCCACCCTACATGTGGATGGAGGATTGGCCCCGTTTTTCCCGACACCCTGTATATATTTATTTAAATAAAATAATAAATACATAAATATTAATTATGTACACGTCTATAACATGGTTCAGTAGAATAGCTACTTAAAAATTAGACTGTTCCAAGTGTAAGTATTCTATAGTTTATTCTCATTCTCTTGTCTATTATTTGGTGAAATAAAAATTAAATGTTTATGAAAGCCTATTTTCTCAATGTTCTTCTGTAGTTATCGTACTGCAGCAGGTACCAGTGGATAAGGTTAAGCTGCCACATTTGTTGAATTTCTAAAGCCCGTTCTGCTATTTCCCTTTCTATTCCTATTATTTACCTATGTTGCTGTTGGAATAGCTACAACTATCAAATAAAAAGTTTTGAGCTAAGCATATGCACCCGCTTGTTATGTGCTGGATGCTTTTGAATTTTTGACGTAATTTATCCGTAGCTGTGTTCGGATGTTCCAAAACATACTTTACTTGTAATTACTTTGTACTTAGTACTAGGTATCATAGGTGTTTTACTTCGTTTTGTATGGTGCACATACATAAGCCCTTCTGCCTCTGAAAATAAATCTTCCTTTGTCGATATATTCTTGGTCGCGGTCATTATGATGTCGACCTTACGTTCTCACAGAGCTTGCTCAGCATTCGACAGTGTTATTATTTGTGCTTCGCTATTCTCGAGTTTAGGGAGAAAATAAACTTTGTCAGCTGAGTTAGTAACTGGGTGCAATTAAGATATTTGAATATTTGAGCTTTGTTAAACAAGAACTTTCGAAACTTAGCTGTTTGACTTTCGTGTAAGTCTGTCAAAGCCCTTCCACCCTCACTTCTCGGCAAACATGGTGGTTTTAAAAGGGTTCTACCCTTTTCAAGTATTGAACTTTATTATTATAAGTTTTTTTGTAGTAGGTGGAGATCTTACTAAAACCACCTATAGAGAGCATCGCCTGTTAAAAAATAAATTAATTATTTTGACGGTTAAGTATTAACGTTTCTTGGCCTACCTTAATAGATAGTAAATAGGTTGGATTATAACTGGTTAGTATAATATGATTTTCATTTTTTTCAAATACGCTTATGTTACATTTTTCTATTTTTAGGTGGCCTTCTATTCTATGAGTTCGTCCAATGTCTGCATATAAGCGACATTTGCAGATAATATGAAGAATTATAAGATGCCTTTCACACTGGGTACAAATAGATACTATATCACCTCTTAGTGGATGTTGGTGTGTAAGTCCAGTTTGTCCCGATCGCACTCTGAACCACTTTACAGCTTACTAGTTTTGCACAGATAAATTAAGATTTTTCTCATGGTTGCATTCGACAAAGCTGAGTGTTCATTGCGTTGTCCGTGACTTTTTCCTTTAATATGCTTAAGAACTCTTTTCTTGTCATTATTTGATGGTTGTTTGCGTTGTACTCTCTGTGCGGATCTGGGGAAAATCACGGTCATGTGATTTTAAAAATTTAGAATACTGCACGAAGAGTGGTCGATACTAGTATTAGTCACAGTGGCGTGTCCTTCCCTTAAGAAAGTCCAGCCCTTAAGAAATGGGGAAGCTGTTTTATTTTTTTGCTCGATTTTTCGACATAATTAAAAATCAAAATCAACAGAGGACGTAATTTACCTATGTGCGGTTCAAGTACATACATTTTTTTATAATAGAATAAAAATACGGAAATTAATATTGTTGTTTCGCATTTATTACCTTATACAGGTAGCAACAATAGAAAATTACCTTAAATGTTAAAATTTATTGAGGAATTTATGTCTAAATTTATAAATATTCTCCTAACCTTATTTAAAATGCAGCTCTAACCTTCGGCTTTGTTTTGCAAATTCGTCAATAACACTGTCGTAAAAATTTAGTTCTTCGAAAAGTTTCTGAAGTATTTCTTGTTCAATTGATATCATTGCCAAAGCAGAAAGTCTTTCTTGTCCCGTAGAATTTCTGATAAAAGTCTTAATCCTCTTGAGTGTAGGAAAACTACGGTTCTGCTGATGTACTTGTCATATGTATAGTAAGTGTAAGTTCACAAAGCTTGAGCGTTTCGGGGCAAGCAAGATGTAGTCCATACTTTTTAATTGATTTTAATAAGTCACTAACACTATTTTTATTTAGGACTTCTGAAGTATTGTATATAACAGACAGTTCAGAACGCAACGCGGGAAAGTGAAAAAAGTTATGATAATTTTGTCTTAACGAATCAAAAGCTTTTCCTAAAATTATTTTATTTTCTTTGAAGTTGACAAGCTCTAGAAATTTTAGACTTTTAAAGTTATTAAATCTATCGTCCATGTGAGCCGAAATATTGTCGATGATTTCGTAAAACAGTTCATTCATTAAATTGTTCCCTTTCAGATAAAACTATTGACTTGAATCCGTGAATTTTTCTTACACAAAAATTTATATCGCTTATTTTACTCTGTAAAACGTTAAATAAATTATCAAAGATTGGAAATATTTCAGAGAATATAAGTAACAGAAGAATATAATCAGTTTCTTTTAGTAACATGTTCAAATATCCGCTAGAACAATCCACCGTTTCATTATCCCAATCCTGTCCGCTATCCATTATTTTTTGCAAGAAGTCTCTAGGAGCCTGCTATTATAATTCCAACGAGTGGTGGCTACTCTAGGCAATCTTTTATTAATCTCTTGATCCAATGCAGTTGATCGTTTTGAAGATTTTGAAAAAAATGCTGCTAGGCCGCTTAACGTCTCAAAAAATATTTTGCATTGTTTTATTTTATTGAGAGATTGTTGCATTACCAAATTTAGTCTATGTGCCATACAATGAATAAAAAGGGCTGATGGGTATAGTTCTTTAACTTTGGCTTGTAAACCCCCTAATTGCCAGAACTGCTGCTCCATTATAGCTTTGACCTATTAATTTTGAACCGCAATCAAGATCTTCAATAGTTAATTGCACAATGCCTTTCAGAGCTAAAGCTGTTCGTTGCATTGAGGCATCAAAAAAACCAAGAAATCTTTCTTTTATTTCGCCTTGTTTTATCACATAGCGGATGATCTTCGATAGTTGACTCGTATTAGCTATATCAGTAGTCTCGTCTAAAATAAGAGCAACAAACGATGCTTCGTTTATCTAATTTTTAATTTTTTTTTTGGATAACTTAAAATAAGGTCGTTTTAAATCAAGTTGAACGTTCCTTTAAATCTCGCTCCCAGATTCAGAATGACCACGAAAAGATAGCTCGTGTTTACCAAGGAAGCAAACCACATCTATCATCCTTTTTAGCAGTTCACGATTTTTTCTTACTTCTTCATTGTGTTTCCTTTTTTCTTCAAAACTGTAATGTTGAAATACTCTATTAACTAAACTACATACGATACAGTCACACGAACCCATCATGGAAATCTCAACTGAACCCGATGTACCGGCACCGTTAAGCGCGACACTACTCGAAGACGCCATAATAATGGAATAATTACAGCTTACCGGGGGTTAATGGAATATTTACAGCTTATCGGTTGTCGGTAAACAATCGAATATAAAGAGTTAATATTTTTTAAGATTTTTGTTCTATATTTTTTAAGAGATAAAAGCACTAATTATGTCCAAATAACAAATAATATTTTTAAAATGAAACTAATAATAGACTAATAACTAAGAAACAAAGAAAAAAGTCTAAATTGCAGGTCCGATAAGCCTGACAAGAGACGAGCTGAATTTACTACATTAATTCAAGACACGCGTAGTGCAAGCAGAATATAAGGCAACATTACGTTAGCCCTGTAAGCTCGACAGCGGCAGCGTACGTCGTGATAGTCTATGCACTAGTTATATGCCTAAGAAGAGCTGACTCTCCAGCGTAAATCTACCCACTTGTGTGGTAGACCCACTTGCGTGGTTGGCTACATCAGTACTTTTTGCATTATATAAACCTTAGATTTTAAGTCGCTTTATCTCATTGTTTCTGTTGCTGCACGTTATACTGTCAGTTTGTACTTTTAGAAATAAAATTGTTTTTAAAAAGTCTCCGTGTCGTTCAACGTTCGTATTTCGCTTATACGGGGAAAAAAGTGCACTCGGCTCGAACGTAGCCGATCGATAGTTCTAGCCTGGACACTTATCCGCGCTTCCATCGATACCTCACAACAGAAGCCGAAATCATGCGAGGCGACGACCGCATCGCGATGGCAAAAATTCCGCGCTGGGGCACATATTTTGCGTTGATTCGAAATAATATTTTACTGCAGTTATTATTGTAGTTTATAGTAAGATTACGCATTTAAAATTTTAAACTACCAAACTATTTTGATATTCGCTTTGAGTTTTAAAAAGAATAAAAATTCGGTATTTAAATTAGGTGGGTAAATTGACAATTTTATTTTTAACTTACATTTTACAATCTTAATTTTATTTAGAATAATGCCTATTTCTTACTGCATTCCTGTTTAAGCTCAGAAAAAATTAAAATGGATTTTAAATTTTTTTTTGTTTTTTTTTGATTATCTTCGGAATCATTAAAATTTTCGATTTTTTAAAACAGCAACAAAAATTTGTACCTACCTAATTTTGTTTTCGGCATTAACATTTTTACGAAAAAGTAATACAGCAATGCAAAAACTTTCCCATAGCAACCAAGATAACCCACAAAAGTGTCAAGAATAAGTTTTTGAAAATTTGTTTTTTTTTTTCAATAATCTTCAAAACCACATAAAATATAATATATATATTTTTTTATATGGCATATTCTTTTACAAGTAAATAATGTGCAACTTTGGGGTAAATTATCCATTTTCGTATTTTGAGGGTAGACGAATTTGAAACACCGTTTATGTATATTTTTCCCATAAAATAAATAATAAAAAATATTTAAAACATTTATCATATACCTAAAAACACGTAATAATAAAAAAAAATTATTATCTTGTAAAATGTAAAAATTATTAGGTCCCGCGGTATCTCCACTTAGTCGTTCCACTGTACGGCGTGCGCCACCAAATCTCGGCTTCAATTTTGACGCCACGAAACCAGTGTCACGGCTAGAACTCTCGATCGGCTACGGCTCGAAGCTCGATAAACGGCTTGGATGTAGCGGTGTTTGGCAACATAAAATAATAGCGCTCGGATTAAAATGGGAAACTTTGTTACACACTAACACAAAAATTTCTGATAAAGTTAAGAAAATTCAAAATATTATTTTGAATTTTCATATCGTATACTTATGGAAGCTAGGGAAGCTGTGCTTCCATGGTAAACACGCCACTGATTAGTCATTATAATATATCTTTGCAACTTAAGAGACATACCAGTTTCGCAATATAGTGCTTGAATAGAAGTTGTTGGAAGAGCGCCTTAAGCATACCGTATGTCAATGGTGTGGATTCTGCCCAAAATCTTTAGGTGACAAGGCTTGGCCGAGGTATAGACGACACTACCGTAGTCCAACCTAGTCAAAACAAGACTTTATCCATTATTGGTAAGATTTGTGCCAGAACTTTGATGATTGAAAAAAGTTTATTATCAAAGGTAAGGCCTAGGACCTTATTAATATCTACGCAACATAGAATTTTTGGTTTAAATAAACTACTGAATCATAGTGCTATTATCTAGTGGACAAAAATGAACACACTTAGTTTTCTCTTTTGAGAGCCTAAAACTAATTTTGAATCAATTGTGGACAATTTTATTAATAAAAAATAGCCACGTCATCAGCATATAGATGAATGCATATGAGAACTAATATCGTTACTTATTATTACAGATATGGTTAAAGCAAAAACTGTGTAGCTGAGTGTAAATTCCTACGGGACCTTATTCTTCAGTATTCTAGTTAAAGACAGTGAAGTGCCAAGTTTAGTGCCAAAATCTCCTTTTATTAGAAATGATGTTTGCAGCTGAACGATAATATTATATGAATGATAATTAATGTCATCAGAAGTCCAAGCTGCAGCTGGTACGTATATGGTGCATAAGTTATCTTTGTTGGAAAAGAGGGATGGCAACAACCTAGAGATCACTAATCAGTGAATATTCTTGAATACCAAGAATATTCACGGAGAAGCAACCTGCTCTGACAAAGATAGTATCGCCTCCCTTTATTCTTCCTCCCGCATCATCGCGCCTGTGATACTGCACGCTGTACTGTTACATTTAAAAAATGTAAATAATTTTTTTCTTAACTTATTATTGCTGTTTATACTCACGAAATAGTTCAACTTAGTAGTATTAAATAGGTAGAAGTAGAAGTTTTATACAAGAAATAGATATGGACTATAAAACTGTTACCGGTATTTGAAAATACATGGGTACAAATGTTTCTCATATTCTGAAACTCAGGAGATGAAATTTTGTGAAGCAAAAAAAATGGATGGAAAAAGCAAGAACATTTTTTACGATTTTTAGATGAATCTTAAATTCCATTACATGGGAAACACAATTCTTCCGTTTTTAGATATTGCTTTTTAATTCCATACTCGGTATCCTCAAAAATTGAAGGCTTGGGCTGGTATTTTGGGCGACCATATTATAGAGCCACTTTTTATTGATGGTACTTGATGCCCAAAAATACCTCGAGTTGCTACAAAACAATGTTTTTCCTGCCATTCAAATCCTCCCTGAGTTAGGCCTGGGATCGGTCTATTAACAAGACGGCTCTGCCGGCCTGCTTATAATATGTTTATAGTAAAGAAATTTTTAGTAAAAACTTGCGAACGTCTTATTAGTGAGACTGGCGATATTAAATAGCTGCCTAGATCTCCAGATTTGTCCCTAAGTGACTTTTATTTTTGAAGATTTTAAGGAGATCATCTAAAAACATGAATTTAGTAGGCCAACAAATTTAGAGGAAGTGTGAGAGAAAATTGTTGAACCAGAAACTCTTGACACGAAGTGGTTTTTATGATAGGTTAACTTGTTCATCCAAATAAGTATATTTTCAAGAGCTTTAATTTTACTTTTGAATAGTATTTAAATTTGTCTATCTTCCAGAGTTTCAATTTTATTTTATCTAGCTATAATAACGCTTTTTTTTTTCATTATATATTTCATTTTCATTATATACATTCACACAGTATAATAAAAATTTTGAATGCATGGTTCTATATAGATTGTGTACATTGATGTATGTAAAGCCTGCATCAGAAAAATATCCCGTAATATTTTGCAAAATTTTATTGCGAGTAATAATGTCACCTCCATCGCCAAAGTCAGACGCTTACTAACGTCTTACTAAAATACACCGATGTAGCAGGTTAATAGAAGAGCCCACGAAATGCATGCGTGCGCGTTGCCATACGTCAACATATATATTAATTATGTTGAAATACAACACGATCTATATTTATTACTTTTATAATTAGAAGATTAATTCTTTCACTATTGAAACCTTCGATAAGATTGTTAATAAATAAAACTTATTTTAAAGCGAAATTGTGCTTGTAAGATATAACATATATTATATTTCCTATTCATCGTAATATGACTTATGAATGTTAGTAAATTTACAGCTCCGATAACCTGGTTCAGTAGAATTCTATTAAATACTTTATAGATTTTTCTTTAGTGGCTCGCAAGGAGGATGGTGTGAAGATGGTGGTGATACATTCTCATAAAAATCATATATGAGTAAAATTATTAATAAAAAGTATAATACATGAAATTTTAATATAACGGAGAGTTTTAAAACTAAATATTTCCAAAAATAAAATCATGTTTCACCCTTATAAGTGAAGTTAAATGTATTTTTTTTTAATATGTTACCACTATAAATAATTTGGGTATTACTTTCGATCAGCAACTGATTTTTAATGTATACGTTGATAATATTATAAGAAAAGTTATAGAATTTATTAGACCATACTGCGATACAATAAGTGATATTAAATCGATAAAGTATTTTTACCAGTATATTGTTTGGTCGCTATTTTACAATACATTGCATAGAAAGTATTTCAAAATAATTTGAAAATTTTTGGTTACAAAGTAGTAGGGTATAGTGGCTATTAGTTAAATAAGGTAATTAGTTAGGTTTTTTTTGTTTAGGCTTTCCACGTAATCATTTTAGAATATAATTATAGGCTATTAAGAAACAGATTGTCACTAAAAACTGAAAACCGAAGAAAAGTAAAAAAAGTTATTTAAAAAATAATCTACAGATGGAAATATTTCACAATAATACTCTTTTAACGAAATTTTTTTTTAATTGTAACGCATATATAACGAGTAACAAATGTTTTGTCTCGTTATATCTGATTTAGTTCATTGAAATAAAGTAATTATTATTTCTAATTAATTTAGATAACTATAAATCCCCTTTTTTAATAATTTTTTTCGTAAGTAACAAATTGTATCCTGTAACAACTTTATAGAAGTCCATTAATATTAAATATTTTAAATATTAGGGTACCTTAAACATTGGAGCCAGCACAGCAGACCCCGCATCTCCATATTCAAAAGCGGTAATTAGTTGAGGCAAGATTTTGTGTTTGCATATGTTATCCGGGAAATTGTCTAAATGAGGCGTGATGTTTGAGAAAAATCGATTTTTTTCATTTTTATCCTTGATCTGGATCTCTTCCAAAAATAACAGAGTGTCCACGAGGTCATTTTTAAAATAACCTGCCACCTTACGACACCTTGTAATAATATCTGCTGGATTTGGCCTGGTTTGTGGATTACTATTAATCAGCTCGGAATATAGATTTGTTAATTGTCTTGGCAACTAAAAAGTGATAAGATTAGTAACCAAAAAACAAAAATTATAAATACAAACCTTTTCATAATTCCTTAACAAGCTTTGCTGATTGAGAGGCCCATGAAATACTTCCCAAATCAGGCAACCTAAGCCCCACATATCCGAAGAACTATATATATAAATAATTAATCACTTGAATAATCTCAAATGTAAATTCAAATAATTACCATTTTGTTATCAGCCGTTGTTTACTTGGATCATTTTTTTCTGGTGGATCATAAATTTCTAAAGCAGGCGTAGCTTTGTATATGGAAATATTGCTCTCTTGGGCACTGAGCACATATTCGACACCTCCTAGTTTCCATTCTCCTGAATTGTTCACGAATACTGACCAAATGTTGACGTTATTGTGACGTAGAGCGCCGTCGTTATTAAGAAACGAAAGGGCTCTCTAAAATGAGAAGGAAACACTTTGTACATGTTTTTATTAAAAGCGGTTATATTCATACCACAAAGAAATTAGTTAAAATCGGTAAGTTTACATAATTATGTTATACCTAAACAAACTAAAGTATACATATGTATAGTTAATATAATGTTTGAAATATATAATAACCTTTATATGCAGTGTATTCAAGATAAGTGATAGCAAGATAGTTAAATTAAAGAGAAGTTGCGCATTTTCAAGCCTCAAAGAAATTTATTTTATATATAACCACGTATATATAAAATAAATTTCACAAATCAATAAAATAACTTAATATATAAATACAAATGATCCACGGTATCACAATGCAAAATTTTATGAGCGAGATCTGTACCGTACAACAAAAGCTGACTGACGCATTCTTCTAAGTACTTCTAAGAGCATTCCCTATGCCCACGTGTGAAATTGTTCCACTTTCTGGCAATTAAAACATTTATTTGGTCTCGGTGTTCGTCCTTTTCCGTGGGTTTTGCCGTTTTTCGTGGACTTTGAAATGCTATTTCGTTTATACACTGCCCTATCACAATCGGGTCTAAATTCTCTAGTAACATTTGGGGTTAAGAGATAGGCGATAAACGATCGGTATAACGGCATTCTGAGTCCTCATAGCGGCCTACTTTTGCTCCAGATTGTATTGTTGAGTCATAAATACCATCAATAATCATTTGCGTTTTTACCATGTATATGGCACTGACGGAGCAGCTGCAATTTAGAAAAATAATATCCGGTCCATGTCTCATGCAAAGGTTGACTCGATCTATCAATTTCTTAAGGGCAGGGCAGAAGGACAATCTTGATGGTCTGGGAATCTCTAAAATAGGATCTGCTTCCATTCTTCCCAAGAATGCTTACAATTATCCAGATTGTTATACCAAGTCTTAGATAATAAGACTTTAGGTTTTCTAGATTTCTATATCTAGATTTGATGACTCAACCTCACAATATCTAACGTTTAGATCACTAGTGCCTACGGCATTAAATACGTAGGAATATGTAAGACCGTGAATTGTTGACATTGATATCCCGGTCTGCAGGACGTCCCTGCTGCCGCTGGCGAGGTGTTATGTCAACATCAACCCGCTGACTACATTGCCTTTTTTTGTCGAGAGAATGAATTAGATTTTGATGTAGTTACAGTTTTTACTCTATTTTGTTTCCTACTATAGCGCGCAGTACAGTCACTTTCACTTGATAAACTCGTATCTCTACTTGATGTAGACGAGCTACTTGAATAACGTCTTTTGCCCATTTTAACTTTTAAACTAAAAGTTTATAACTAACTTATTGTTCTATATTAAAATATATTGTTTTATATAAAATTTTTGCAGTCAAATAATCACGACATTTGTAGATAACTGCAATCATTGGCATTACTCTTTCAAAAACACTGCAGATATGTTCCCGCTAAGTTAATGCTTCATCAATTAATTAAATATTAAGCCCAGATACCAAATTTTTTCAACTTTTTGAATGTGAAAATCATATATACTAATATTGAAGTCATCAACTTGTGTATTTTTATTTTATTAGGATTAATTTTTAATTTATTAAAATGCCAGAAGTCTAAATATATTTTGAGATCGGCTGAGCTGTTATTCTCTAGAACAACCTTACTACTACCTATATAAACTAACACAGTATCGTCGGCAAAAGTGAAATAACGGGCAGTGAGATTAGCAAGCTTCAAGTTTAATACATACAAGGAATATGGTGGAGGTGGAAGTACGGAACCTTGTGGGACGCCATAAGAATTAACTAACACTGATCTACGTGTATCATTTAATTTTACATATTGTTTTTAATTTTCGAGATGTTTTAGTAAGTTTGTTTGTAAGGTGTTTAAGTGTGTTTTTAAGAGTAAATTAAAAAGTACTCCCCTAAATACTATTTTTTCAAGCTTATTTAAAAGTATATCGGTACCCACAACATCAAATGCTTCTTGCAAGTCGACAAATACAGCCACAACTAATTCTTTTTTATCCAATGCTCGCGATATGTAATCTACAAAATCAACTGTTGCACTAAGAGTATTACTGTTCTCAACAAACCCATGTTGGTAATCATATAGTAATAAATATTTATTAACAAAAGACGTAATTTTTTTAAAATTATTTTCTCAATAATTTTTGGAAAAAACACTTATTACCGAAATTGGTTTGTAGTTATTCATCGAAGACTTGTTACCTGACTTAAAGATTAAAGAAATTCTAATTATTTAGTTCTTCTGGAAAGGTTCCAGTAGTTAAAATATTATTTGTTAACCTTATTAGAGCCCCAGTAATACTCTCTTTCGGATAAACAATGTCGTATACCGATATGCCATCATGTCCCGCCGCAGAATTTTTCTCTAGTGTTAGTTTGATTTCATTTACTTCGAATTCAGTTGTTAATTCTACAAAAGCAGTATTATTACAGTCAATCTCATGAAATGAAATATTTGTTTCCTAAATACGTAACGTCATTTTCCAACTCTTTTAGAATACCCACATCGACATAAGCAAAATGGGCATTCAATTTATTTGCTACTTCAACGATGTTAGTTATTTCCCAACACCTGTTTCTAACAAATCAATATAAACCTTGTTAGGACCCTTACCAAAAAAATTATTAATTTCCATTGTTTTTTAAAAACTTTCCCTATTCTGTCCCATTCCTTTTGAAACTAAATTAATATATTATAACTATATAAATAATGATAAATATATAACTATATAAAAAACGAATAACTAAATCACTATTGAAGTCACTAATTCACTAATTTAAACTGAATAGCGAATGCCAAGAGATTTAAAACTATAGTTATGAAGGTTATACTTTATTAAACGTCACTAAACACACTGGTTTTGTTCAAAAACCCTTCGGGATGCGGGCCTTTATTCCACCGTTGCACTGTAAACCATGTATATATAAAAAAATTTAAACACAAATCAGTAAAATAATTGAATATCTAAATACAAATAATTCACGGTATCACAATGCAAAATTTTATGAGCGAGATCTGCAGCGTACAACAGAAGCTGACTTACTCATCTTTTTCTTAAGGGTACAGGTCATTTCAGGCATAAATACCATTCTCGGGTTGATCGTCGTTCCATGGCTAAATTCCCCGGTGAATTATTTCTGATGTTTTCACAAGTAGGAGATATGCCTAAAATCCGAAATTTGCCGATTTCTTTTTTATTTTTTCTGATGTTATTTAAAGAGGTATGGAAAAACAAAACACTTTTTAAGCTCTACAAAGCTTTGAGAGATTTTCCGTTCATTTCCATCTATTTCATTTTACTATATGGTGCGAATTAAAAACCGGGTATTCGATTTTCTGTTTTTAAAAAACAATTTGTTAGGCATACAGCCAACATGTAAGTTTACGTATATAAAAATATAAAAAATACAAAAGCTTAAGCAAAGTTTATCTTAACTCTTGCTAACTCTGACTGCCCGAATGAAAACAATAATTAAAGTATAAGGCAAAGCAAAAGTGATTAAAAAGCTATAATAAAGTGCATGGTTATCAATATATATACGGTGAAGGGTGTATAACTCCTCCCCTCAAAGATTCAACTCCACGGTTTGGCGGGGCAGTTGAACTGGTAGGTCATCATCGGGTTGGCTTCTTCCAGGGGTGGTCTCGGCAGGGAAACATCTTGGCTTCAATACTTTCTGGTATACGTAGTAGCTAATGGCAACTACTAAACTTCCGTATATAAGGGTAGTCCATACGCTGGGGTAGTGGACCATTTCGTATAATATTGGTTTCGGCTGGTTATGTAAGATTTGACTCTTGATTTTGTCGAGTCCATCTAGTTTGAAATCGTCGATATGCGCAGTTAAGTTTAGCGTGGGCAGGACAACGTGTTTTGACTTTAAATCCGGAAACAAGATCGACTGATGATTGGTTCCTGTTGATTGTCGAGTGGTGATAACAACTTCCTGGTTATGTGTTACCTGGCAATTGATTGAAAGGTAGATCGAAGAGAAATGAACCTTGAAGTTTTACGAATTCCTCTTGAGGTTGGCATTCCAAATGAAGTATTATTTCGTCAGGAAGAATGACTGCGTACTTAGCGGAAGAGTCCAATTGGTTGTAGATAGGCTTTGAGATTTTAACCTCAACTTGATTGCAAGTGGATGGTTGACCTTGGCCTTCTAACAGCTGGACAGCACAGACGACTACTTGTTGTGGTCTCTTGTAGGTCCATTTTGTCGCAGAAGTAGAGCTTTCCATATATCTCGTGGCATTCAGAAGCCCGGTATGAGAAGTGCAACTCATTTTTAATAGATATTTATTTTCTTGGTATTATAACCTTGAACAAGCTCTGCTTTTTTATTGGTATTGAATAAAGGGAAAAATAATTAAATTCTTGCTGATATGTTATTGGAATGCGCAATAAAAATATTATTTTATTATTTAAAATAAAACTTTCCAACGTTGTAATTTGTTCATATAACCAAGTATTTTCTAGAGTAACTTCTAACGGCATGCGCTTTGCACCTACAATCTTTTGAATTGATTTTAATTCAGAATACAAATCTTCAGTTTTGATTATACTAGGATGCAATATTTTTAATTTCGAAAATGTCAATGCATTTTCTATGTCCTGCAAAATTGAGTCAATAATCTCGTATAAATTAATTACTTGATTAAGCGTATGTTTTATATAATTTGAACTTTGTAGAAAGTTCGTTGTTTGTACAGCCAACTCTACTAGATGCAATTTTTCTGCTAGTAAATATTCATTGTGATTTATCTTTTGACTAGTTGAATTAAACTTCTTAAGTAAGCCTCCGTTATAATTGGGTTAATGTCATAATAGTATATAAGCGTGTGTGTGAATTCTTGGATTTTAGCTTGCCCTAGTATTAGTGGCATTAGTCCGGGGTTGTCAGTTAATTTTTCAATAGAGATTTTATTTTCAAGTGCGAATGCTACTTGGAGAAATCTGAAAGGATAAAAGTTAGGAGTTAGTCATAACTGTATTTTGATTTTGTCTTTAAAGGACGTTTGATGTTTGACAAATGTATTTTCTCTTGGTTATTGGTTTTAGCTGTTTTCTTTTCGTAATTGGTACTAATTATTTTAGTAGGTGGGTCAAATTTGTTTGTGGTCTTTTGCCGTATGTGTTTTTTAGGATAAATAAGTTGGTTTTCTTAGAAAATCTCAGGATTATCTTTATTTACATTAATTTTTTCGGCAAGATTTTCCTTTTGATTTATTTTTTTGTTGTTTATTTGGGAGTAGTTTAAGTTGTTTATTTTAAGTAGTTTACTTCGCTCTTTGTGATTGTTTACATACTCACTTAAAAGTATTTGGTCTATTTTCGTGTCAAAAACATCGTTTATTGTAATGTGACCTTTGATTACGTCAATAGGCTTAATTTTAATAACAGAATGGATGGTGTGATTATATGCTAATATTGCATAAATCATCTTTTGACTAAGCGGGGTACTCGAGAACGATTGATTATTAAGTAATCTTATAATATGTTCCGATAGTGTTGAATGTAGACGTTCAATAGCGCCATTTGATTGGGGATGATGTGGCGAACAAAAATGTACTTTTACTTTATGTAATGTAAGTAGTTCAGTGACAATCGTATTTTTAAATTCGGTCCCGTTATCTGCGATAATTTGTTTAGGGATACTGTGGTGAGAGAAGTAGTTTAATAAGTTCTATCTACGATTTCGCTTGCGGCTAGTGCTTTTAGAGGGTCTGCTTGAGCATATTTAGAGAAACTATCTATTATGGTCAGAAAATTGGTTTGTTCTAGAGTGTAAGAGTCTAGATGTACAATCTCAAATGGTTTCGTTGCCGTAGTGGTAAAGTTAATCGGGATTTTTACGGGGTTGCGTTCGTACTTACTAAAAGCACAAAGCTTTGAGCACCAGATTATTGGTTTGGCAGGTGAATGCAAAACACTTTGTATGAATATTTGCTTTATGAAATGAATGAATGAATATTTGCTTTGTATGAAATTAACTGCTGATTCAATAATGGGGATTCCGACTATAGGATCTTGGTCAGCGTTCGTGTGAATCGTCGCGTTATCTGGGAATATGGGTAATTCGTCGTCTGGTTGAGCGATAATGGATGCTTGATCCAGGTTAGGGTTTACAATATTATTTTCATTGTTTTGGCTGGAAGAACCAGACTGTTCTTGAGCTAAATGTTTATTAAATTCTTCAATATAGTTTTTTAAGTTCGTTAGCCCAGGGGTTTCTTTCGTGTGGATTTCGGTTCTGGATAAGGCGTCTGCATTCGTATTTAGTTTGCAATTTTTATAAATGATGGTATAATCGAATTCCTCTAGTTTGATCCGCCAGCGTAAAAGCTTTGAAAAAGGATCTTTTAACGAAAATAACCATTGTAATGGTTTGTGATCTGTAATGATATTGAATTTACGACCGAAGAGATAAGGTCTAAAATATTTAGTTGCCCATACGAGGCAAAGACATTCTTTTTCAATAGTGGAGTAGTTTAGTATTTTCGTTAAGGGTTCGTGAGGCGTACGCTATGGGTAAATCTTGACCAATGGGTCCTTGAGAAAGAACAGCACCAAGAGCGACGTTACTCGCATCTGTGGTTAAACGCATTGATTCGAAGATTTTTGCAGGTCTCGAAGCATGTTTTGAATTCCTCATTATGTTCGATCTCCGCGCCTTTTTTCAAACATTTGGTTAGGGATTTGGTTAATTTGGCAAAATTATTAATAAATCGCCTATAATAACCTAAAAGTACCTTTTATTTGTTTCGTAGTTTTCGGTATAGGGAATTTTTTATGGGTATGATTTTATCAGGGTTTGGTTTAACACCTTCGGGGGTCACAATATATCCTACAAAAGCGACTTCGCGTCTTAAAAATTCGCTTTTGTCCATTTGGATTTTAAAATTGGAATCTCTGAGTCTTTTGAAAACCGATTTTAGGCTTTCGATGTGTTCTTGGAGTGAAGTCGAGAAAATAATGATATCATCGAGATATACCAGACATTTTTCATTTTGAATTCCTCGTAATATGGAGTCCATGACTCTTTGAAAGGTTGCCGGGGCATTTTTCAGTCCAAAGGACATACAAGTAAACTCAAAATGATCGCTTTCGGTACTGAAAGCAGTTTTAGGAATATCGTATTTACTCATCTCAATCTGGTGAAAACCTGAGGCTAAGTCTAATGTCGTGAAGTATTGACATTTGCCTAATTTATCTAATAAATCGCATATATTGGGCAAGAGATATTTATCAATAGTTTTCTCATCTAGTTTCCTAAAATCGACAACTACACGCCATTTTTGTTTGTTTGATGCGTCTAGTTTACTTGCCCTTTTTTGTTTAGGTACTACCCAAATGGGTGCAGACCAAGGAGAATTTGAGGGTCTAATTATATTCTGATTTAACATCTTTTTTATTTGAGACTAAACTTCATTTTTATGAATAAATGGGTACCTGTACGTTTTTGTGTAAACGGGGATTTCATCTGTTGTTCTTATGTTATGCTTGATTTTACTGGTGAAAGTCAAGGGCGTATTCTCTTGATAAAATATATCTGAGAATTCTTTACACTAAGTATTATTATTGAATTCCGTTCTTCTGAATTCAGATGATCGATTCTAAGTTTAGTGAGGTCTAACCTAAAATCAAGTTGTTAGGTCTATGATTTCAATAAATTTTCTGTCAAATTTCTCTACATCGATTGGTTGAGAAAAGTCGAGTGTTACAGGGTTGCAAGTATTGTTTAAGATGGTGGTCATTGCTAAACCATTTTTTGCGATTGTAAGACATTGTAAGACATTGTATGAAATTTTTGATGCGGAATGATAATTTCGCCATTTTTAATAGTGGTTTTTGTTTTTATTACTTGCTCAGAACGAGGTTTAACTGTTATACAGTTAAGTTGTTGTTTCGTTTGGTGATACTTAAGTTTAATTTTTGAGTAGGGGGTGACTAGATATCCTTGTTTAAAATCTAGATTAGCTTCTAAAGATTTTAGATTGTCTAGACCTAATATATATAAATAAATAAAATTTCAAGCCTTCTTGTTCTGATAAATTAAAAATTGTTGATGCCGGTAAAAGGGCACTAAATTTATGAGCTGATTTTTGGAAAACAGTGCTCACAATGAATGGGTCGTCTATGATACAATCAGGGTAAAAATGAAAAGCAAGTTGTGGATATATAAAAGATTTGGTCGATCCAGAATCAATAAATATTTTTATATTATGTTCAGGGAAAGTGATATATGGTAATTCACTTACGCTGTTAGTATTAAATGACAAAACTGGTGGGGCTAAGTTTCGGGATTGTCGGAATCGGCATCCTGAAAATTTGGGTCATAGTCATTTGATTCGTCATAAGTTTGGTAGTGTTCATTTTGGGGTTCAGTTTCGTACTGAGTTTCATAATATTCTTCATCATTGTATGAATGGGGATGTGAATTGCTTGTGGGGTCAAGTTATGTGTTATACACTTCTTCTGATATAGGTTTGGGCCTATTTTGTTGATAGTTTTGGTAGCTACTGTTTCTAAAATTGTTCGAGGTAGAAGGGCGATTTATATTATTAGTACAAATTGACATAGGTGTAGGCCTAGGTAAATGCCTATTTGGATTGGGTTTAAATACATTTTGTTGCTTACCAAAAACTTCAGAGTTTGAGGGTAAACGTGGTTGTTTGTAAAATGGGTTTGGCCTTATATCTACAGGGCCAGTAGGAAAAGGTGTATTATTAGAATTATTATTTTGATAGTGATGTCTGTTAGGGTTTATGTGATGTTGAGGGTTAAATTTCTGTGGGTTTTTGAAATTTTTGTTTATGTTGTACTTGTGAAAAATTATTATGGTTATTTTGAAAGTATTTCGTGTTACTTTCTTGTAAAACAAATTGAATCGCTTCAGCCAAATCGACAGGCCGCATGCAACGTATTTTGTTGCCTAGAGGTTCTCGTAAACCTGATATAAATGTTGTTAATACATTACTAATTTTTTATACATTTTGCGCTTTATAGGGGCTGCTTCAGCTATTTCATGGGAATCAACGTAGCGGCATAACAAATTTAAAATCTCTAACACTCTATCACAGAAACCTTGCGGAGATTCGTTTCCATTTTGCCTAAGCATAACTAAGTCTCTATTTAAACAAGTTTCATCTCTACGATCAGCGAAGTTTCTATATAGGGTATTTTTAAGATCATCCCAAGTGGAGACATTTTGTACATTAACTACAAGTCTAGCATTTCCTGAAAGCTTACCTATTAAACTATTTAAAATATAAATATTTTGAAAATAAGCGTATTATTAATTTCTTAAAAAGTATCTATAATAGATTTGCAAATTGCTAGGTATCTATTTAATTCTGATGGATTTCCATCGAAATTAGGCACGCAATTTAAATATTCAGGCTTAAATTGTGCCATTTTTTCTAAACAAGATGTATTTGAATCTTTGTATTCTAAATCTTTAAAAATTAATTTTTGAATTTCATTATATTTGAAAAGTTTTCTTTCAATAAATCTATATCAATATTTAGAGTATTTTCCTCTTTACTAATACATAAATTAATATTTAACACTTCGTGATTTGAAGAAGCGGAATCAGAGTTAGTTAAAGGTTCAATCGATAAATTCTCAAGTGCGTTGCTTAATTCATTAATAGACATTAGCAGAAACAAAAGTTGCACTAAACAAAAATTGACTTACATGAATGCGATGACTGCTACTGCCATACTATGAAGGGAAAGACTCTAGGGTGGCTATGTTCTCCAATTCCAAGGTCCAACTCCTCGCGAAACTGGTCTATGTAGTACCAATCTCCAATTTTTGCGAAATAGTTCAAACACAGGTCGCGATGTCCTTAGTCAAACCGCACGCACTTAACTTTGGTCTAAAACGAGTACGTCGATGTCCATTCGAAGCACTCTCGACCGATTCGATTACCAATAAATCGACGAAACGAAAAATCAATATAGCGATTATACTGATCCTTGGCAATCCTACCAACTGCGCCAATTAAAAACCAGGTATTCGATTTTCTGTTTTTAAAAAACAATTTATTAGGCATACAGCCACATGTTTAAGTATATAAAAATATAAAAAATACAAAAGCTTAAGCGAAGTTTATCTTAACTCTTGCTAACTCTGACTGCCTGAATGAAAACAATAATTAAAGTATAAGGCAAAGCAAAAGTGATTACAAAGCTAAAATAAAGTGCATGGTTATCAACATATATAGCGTGAAGGGTGTATAACTTGCGTAAAACAAGTATACGCTGTATTAAATAGCATATTTTATTACGAATACAACAATGGACAGAATATGATTCTGCAGTATCTAAATTGACAAAAACAGGTTTTTATTAAATTCCAAATAGTTTTCCGTTCTTAATATTCAATTATCTTATATTTAAGAAGTTCGCCTCTCTAAACAGTTAGTTACTGTTAGATGTCATTTATTTTTATAGAAAGAATAACTTAATGTTAATGTTAAAACTAATTCAACAAGTGCTTCATAACACATTTTTCAACAACGTATAGGAAACAACTTATCTAAGCTGAAAAAATTTGTAGTCAGTTCCTAAGTTTCATAGCTTTTATCGTATATTATAGACTTAATACTTTTTTTAATGAATTACAGTTGGTAATTTCTTTTACAGGTTGTCACATTTTCCCGGGGTTTTTTCTACCCTCGATGAGAGAAAATTTATAATTTTGGATCTTAGTGATATTTATTAGTTTTGACAGCTTATTTATACATTCTTTATATTTATTGACATGACCAACATCTTGGAGGTTTAGAGCCACATCTTTCTTTAATTTGGTCGGTTATCCAAGTAACCAGGGTTTTAAACAGCTAATATTAAATATCATTCAAAACATTGGTTTTACAGGATCTAATGCTTTCCTGAAGTTTAGTGGAAATGTTAAAATAATTTTAGGTTCAGATATTATTGTTTTTGAACCTTGTTCTTGCATCTTGTGTTATAGTTTTTTTTGTTACTAAACGGAGCGTACTTTAATCTGAGGAAAAGTTTCATTTGTTGAAATGTTATATCCTATTCTACACCAACGCCGGGCTGGTCGTGCAATGTATTTAAATAACTATCCAGAGAGAAAATCACCCACTACAAAAATTTTCGAACCATTAACTTCGAATCTTAAGCAGGATGGTGCATTCAAGAAACCGTAGTCAAGAAATACTCCCTACAATGAAGAAAAAGAAAATAGTGTAGTTTCGCGGTAACTGAACATTCGGAAATGTCTGTCTGAAAAATTGACAGCACTATTAGAATACCGAAATCTACTGCCCATTTTATTTTAACAAAATAGATATTCCTCCCGCTCAAATTCAGAATCTGTCACGCCATCAGACCTCGTGACAAAGAAAGCGGAATAGCATTGGATTCCAATTCAAATTCAGACACACTAAACTCTTACTACTTTAACATTGTTTCTGAACCCACCAAAGATGTTTTTAGCAGATATACAGCTCAGGATTATATGAGAAACATAAATGTGGGGGATACATTTTTCTTTATCCTACTAATACAGTATTGCCCAAAAGTAAAAAAACTTTCGAAAAAATCATTTGCTCTCTTACTATTATCTTATATTTAAGGTTGACTATACTCGTAGTAAAATATAAATGACCACTGTAAGTTATGAAAGGGAACGTGGAGAAAAGTTTAAAAAAATTTTATTCAAGAACGTTACAAACAAATCTAATGTTAACTTAACTAAAGCTAAAATCAAAATATATCTTTTTAAAATAGAGCTTTTACTTTTATTTATAATCTAGAAAAGAGTAAGGGATTAAACTATACATAATAAGCAAAAATAACGTATAGTCAGCGGTTATATGGTCCATAACTCCACCCTCCTAAGAAACGAACTTACGGATGACACAGGAGTGGTGAGGTCATATGACGATTTGCTTTGTCATATGGTCTTCTTGGGTTGCTTCCTTCTTGTGTAGTCTGAACATCAGCTTCTGTACCAAGGGGTAGATAAGCATAGCTACTAGAAGGATATAGAGTAGCACAGTCCAAATGCTCCTCTTTTGGTAATAGACTGGTTGGTTTAGAGCTCGGTCGAGCCTTTGATGTTGCATGTCTATGGCTTTCTGGATATGCTTGACTTCGTTTAGGTCTAGTGAGGTCAACTCCAAGTTGGTGAAGTGAATTGGGATTGCTTCTCTGTCAGGTGAAGACAATTTGATATGGGAAAGTTCAATGTTTTTGTAGTGCGTTTCTGAATTTCGGTGATTCCTAATGACGTTTCCTACGTGGAGTTTGCAGGATGTAGTTACCATCCTGGAAATCGACACTGTAATGTTTTCTTTGTTGGGACCACAAATCTGGGTTGCTGCGAGGGGTTGAGGTATGGCTAGCATCCATTTTTCTTGTTCAAGTTTTTCAGCTTTTATAGATTCAACTCGTATTTTGGTCTGGTGGCATCGGGATATTGTTTTGCTAAACTTCAACATATGAACTTCGCAGGGCACATCTTTGTCTATTGGCGTTGTACTAAGGTCTTCGTAAATGTACAGGGTGGCCAAATAAGAATGCGAGGTACTGTATCTGGGAAACTATTCATCGTAGAAGCTTGCGATAAAAAAATTTATTATCAAAATGGCCGAGAATGACCTGGAAAATATTTTCTAGTTTCTAAAATGGCCGCTAGGGGGCGCAACTGCAATCTTGAATCTAGAAAACTGATGTTTCTGTAAATTTTGCTGAATTAACCTAACAAAAAAATAGCTGATTATTAAAGTAGAGACTAATCCGAACCTTTTTTATTTAAATAGTTTTGCTGTATCTCTAAAAATAAAGTGGTGGGGGGTGTTCAAAAGTTGGCTTAAAACACACCCGGTATACTAAAAACGCCTTAGCCGATTTTATCAAACTTGGGCTAGTTGAAAAGAGCTATTATTAAGCTACGAATATTATTATATTTCATGTTTTTTTAGTTTTACATCTCGCCGCTAGAGAGCTTTTTTCGGCTTTCTTACACAAATGACTAATTTTCTCAAAAAACTTAAATGCAATGGTATAAATTTTTTTATACAAAAAAATAGCTTAATGATGCCTAAATATGCTTGCGAAAACCGCATCTTAATATCTTCATCCTAACCTAAACTTTAGGCCAAAGAAAATTTTATATGGAAATCCCTTAATATTTATAAAAACTACAAAATAATTTATTTTGAATTTCTTTTATAATGTAAGTTGTGGCCCTATAAAGGACCGATTTTAAAAAGAAAGGGTTTTAATGCCCCCGTAAATGCTCGAAATGCTGACCATCACGCTCTATGCATTGCTGAAGCCTCTCATGGGTAGATAGAACTGCAGCTTGAATTTCGGCTCTCGGTATGGTATGTATTGCATTACGAATGCGGTTTTTCATATCTTCTCTAGTCGTAGGCTGAGTCTGAAATACAATGTCCTTTAACCGCCCCCATAAATAGAAATCAAGACAGGTTAAGTCTGGGGATCGCGGAGGCCATGGAAACAGGCTTCCTCTTCCAATCCACCGCTGTTGAAAAATGTTATTAATATGCTCTCGCACATTCCTAGCAAAATGTGCTGGACAACCATCCAACTGCAAAAACAAATTTTGCCGGACTTCCAGTGGGATATCTTCCAGCAACAACGGTAATTGATTTACCAAAAAGTCGAAAAAAACATTGCCATTTAGAGATTGCTCAAAAAAATATGGTCCAATAATGTTGCCTCCAAGTATACCACACCACACATTTAAACTCCAGCGCCCTTGGTGCTGAACTTCACGCAACCAATGCGGATTTTCTGCAGACCAATAATGCATGTTATGCAGGTTGACTCTACCGTCACTATTAAATGTGGCTTCATCGGTCCAAAGAATTTTAAATAAAAAATCTCTGTCCTCGCGTATCATGCCTAATATCCTATGGCAATAGTCCAACCTACGGTCAAAGTCTGCTTCTTCCAATGCCTGATGTAAATTATCATGATATGGGTGCATTCTATAAATATATTAAAAAAAAGCTGAACTTAAATAAATCCATATATGGCGATGGCTATTAGAATTTACCTATTGTCCTTCAAAATATTTTGAATCGTTGTTCTTGATATGCTTAATTCAAGGGATAATGCTCTTGTGCTAACATGAGGATTTCCTTTAATATATCCCAGTACGTTCTTAATATTGTCCACATTTCTTCTAATTCTTCGCCGTTGAAACCTAGGCCGAAAACTACCATTGGCTCGTAAGTTCGCCACTAATCGGGGAAAAAATCTAATATCGCAAGGACTTCGATTTGGATATCGAGCACCATAAACTCTTTTTGCTACTGCAGCATTTTGAAGACATTCAAAATAAACCGCAAGCATATCAACAGCTTCATCGTTCGTAAAACGCATTTTGCAAAAACAAAAAATGCTCAAGTAACGTAAAACTTTTGACAACTTACTATTGACAATTTGAGGAATGTTTATAATTTGAGTAGACATTTGTTTTGTTGCATTCCATGGCCTGCTTTCTAATAATTATTTTTTTCGTATTTGTTATATTTTATTTCATAGTGAATATATAACATAAAATAGGTCTGATTTTTGATATAAGCATTATTAATACTTACCTTTTAGTGATATTAGGTAATATTTTCAAAAATGGTAAATTTTGTTTTCAAAAGTAGTGAATTTTAAAAAATTCCAAAATAATTAGTATAAAAAAATTAAAATTTAAGGGTATAAAAGACTCTTTGGCCTATATTTTAGGTTAGGAACAAGATATCGAGTTGCGGTTTTCGCAAGATTATTTATTAAGACATCATTTAGCTATTTTTCTATGAAAAAAAAATCATATCAACGCATTTAAGTTTTTTGAGAAAATTAGTCATTTGTGTCAGAAAGCCGAAAAAAAGCCCTCTAGCGGCGAGATGTAAAACTAAAAAAACATGAAATATAATAATATTCGTAGCTTAATAATAGCTCTTTTCAACTAGCCCAAGTTTGATAAAATCGGCTAAGGCGTTTTTAGTATACAGGGTGTGTTTTAAGCCAACTTTTGAACACCCCCCACCACTTTATTTTTAGAGATACAACAAAACTATTCAAATAAAAAAGGTTCGGATTAGTCTCTACTTTAATAATCAGCTATTTTTTTGTTAGGTTAATTCAGCAAAATTTACAGAAACATCAGTTTTCTAGATTCAAGATTGCAGTTGCGCCCCCTAGCGGCCATTTTAGAAACTTGAAAATATTTTCCAGGTCATTCTCTTGGCCATTTTAGTAATAAATTTTTTTATCGCAAGCTTCTACGATGAATAGTTTCCCAGATACAGTACCTCGCATTCTTATTTGGCCACCCTGTACTTGCTAGTTGCAATATTTTTATATTTCGAGTGGTTGAATTTTGCATATTTGTGCTCATTGAGGATTAGGTATTTGCTTTGATGAGATATTATATTATGGAACTGTTGAGATGGGGTGGGTAGAGGGTAAAGATGGTACAGTAGATAACAATTTTTTTCCACGATTGGCATTTCGACAATAAAAATTACTTTATTTCCCTTTACATAACTTTTTATGTTAAAGACTTAAAAGCAGTTTGCCAATCTCTAAACTTTGAGAGTTTTTAATATAAATTATTGAGCTTTCTATTATTGTCATTTGCCGCTGCATTAGATTTTTTAAATTATTTTCATTTTGTAAGACAAGCTATAGCTTTATCGTATCATTCAGCATCCTCACTATCTATTTTGCCAGTTATACTTTTAAGTATACTTCTTAAACCGTTAATTAAACCTCTTTTTTTCGCGAGTCTTAAAAGAAAGTGGATTTACTTGAAGATTTCATTTCTTATTTTCTTACTTAAGGTAATAATATGAAAAATAAATAAATATAAACTAAATAATATGAGTTAAAATATTCCTTTTTATAAAAAGAACAATTTTCTATGCTTCTCCCAATTTCATGTATAGTTTTTTGTAAAATTAGGTATTGGTCAGCTATTGGATTAATGTCGTAAACTTGAATAAATGCCCAGTAATCAATTACGTGTTGTGAGTTTCCTAGTTTTAGTGGTAGGAGTCCGGGATTTTTTGTTACGTCATGAAATGTTACATCGGATCTTGTGCATTTTAGGTTGAAGGACCTGCAACAACAGAAGTTTTGAATTTTTTTATATGAATTACTTCTTCTCTATTATTCTTTTGATTTTTTATTTTAACTTTATTTTCGAGTAAAATTGTTTGTCTTTTTTATTTCTGTTAGCATTATTTTTATAAACAATTTGTCCTATTTTAAATTGATTCGGACCTAACATGTTTCTTTTGTCTATAAGTTTTTGTTTTTGATTTTATAATTTAAATTTGACGTAGTCATAGAGATGTTTTATTTTTTCCTTGTGATTATGTACATAATCAGTATAAGAACTCGTTTTTATAAGTTCACAAGGGTCTCTTGAGCTTGTGTGGCCAAATGTAAGGTCAAACGGTGTAAATTGTATTGAGGAATGGATTGAGCAATTATAAGCTATTAAAGCATATTTCATTAAAATTTTGACATCTTAAAACGATCCCGTACAATTCGAAGGTGTTCGATTAAGTGTCGAATGAAGTCGTTCAATGGGGGAGTTGAATTCGTGGTGAAAAGAAGTTGTGAAATGTACATTTATTTTATGTGATCTTAAGAGATCTTGAACAGCAGTGTTTTTAAATTCGAGTCCATTATTCATAATCATTCTCTCGGGAAGGCCATAAAAAGAAAAATAGTGGATAAGAGCTGAGGATATTTCGATAGCAGTTTCGAAATATCCTCAGCTAGGTAAAAATAGGTATATGATTGTATAATTTTATTTGGTATTTAATTCGGTTTGTAAAAGTTAGAGGAATTTTTTCACAATAGAAGATATCTTTATATTCAAAACTTAGATTTCTAAACAAGTTTTTCTTCTAGATTACAATGATCTAGACGGATATTCTTGAGGTTCCCTTTAAGAAAATTATTTTAGTCAAACGAAAGATATTCGTTAGCGCCCATTTTTTCTACAAAATTTATTTCAGAAGGATGAGTTGACTCTACTTCTAAGGGTTCTGGAAAGTTAAGTGTGTATTAGAAAGTTAAGTGGAATTTCTTGTGGGTTGGTAATTGAAGTAGTGGCAACATAATCAGAGATGTTTACTAAACTATTCGGTATTTCCAAATTATTTTTAAATTTATGGTATTCTAAAAATCCGGTTCCAGTTTTAAGTATTACCCTTACTTTAACTATTTGTTGCGATCTAAGAGAAATAGTAATCGAATAATTAAAAGTTTGTTGAAAGTCATCAGAGTCATTTAAAATGAAAGCTTCTTGTTTTTTTATAGATTATTGGAATTTCTGCAAAAGGTGTTTTTATTTTTCTAGCGTTAATTAGTTGCAACCTAAGTCAACCCCAAATATCAAATTTCAAGCATATCGGACGAATAGCAAAGAAGTTATAATGGTCACGTGACCTAACGTTCACAATTTTGAAAATAAATTAATTTTATCTTAAAAAAAGAATACCCCTAGGAATAATACCCTTAAACTTTAAAATACCCTGTACATTATTACAACTATTACTATGATTATAATTTAATAGTTATAATTTATAATTATAATGTCGACTGTTACTGTACTATTTTTGTGTTTATTTTCCGGTAAGCTTATTTTATTTTACTTTTAAATTTACAACCTATAATAGTTACTGTTACAAATAATAATTGCTTGTCCTCCTGTTTTTTATTAGTTTTATGGGTAGTTTAATGCTTAAATGGCAACTCCTGTTTTAATTAAATCGATTTGGTTTTAGATTAGTTGTCTATGATAAAATTACCATGTCTGATCATTTAAGTTCTTTCTAAGTTACTTGTTTCCTCAAATTATTAAGTGGCCTGGAAACGAAGAGAAAGTGGAAATCGAACAACACTTCAAATCATGATTTGCCTAGAGTAATTGGTATCATTGATGGTACGCACATGAAAATAGATAAGCCAGCTGAAGATCCCGACTCATACTTAAACAGGAAACATTTTTTTCTATACAGGTAACTTTTTAACTAATTACAGTAATGTTTGTGAAATAATTTTTAAAGTTTGTAATAAATTTTAGTAAATAATTGGTATTTATATTTGACTGTTACTTATTGATTTGTTTATTATTAGCTTAGCCTTCTTTATAATAGCATATTTATTATACCCTTTAGATAATACAACTTTTTACAATATGCTAATGCGATGTGCCACGCAATATGCTAAATATTAAGTCATTTGTATAACTAATTATAAATAATTTTTTTGGCACAAGTGGTGTGTGACCACCAAAGAAAAATCAGGGGCATATTTGTCGGATATCCTTATGATAGCAGGGTCTTAAGAACCTCCCCATTGTTTAACACCCTTGAAGAAAAGTGTGGTGATAACATCATTGGTGATAGTGGATATCCATGTTTAAAACATCTTTTAACCCCTTTTTAGGACAATGGACACCCTACAGACGACAAAGAAATTATAATTTAATTTTTTTTTTTAAATAGATATCTAATTGAGCATAGTTTTGGTTTTATGAAGCAGAAATTCAGACAATTGTATCATGCCAAAATTAAGAATATAGAAGATATTGTTCATTTAATACGAGCTTGTGCAGTTTTGCATAATATACAGGGTGTTCATTTGAAAACTTCCCACCACGGATTTATCAAAAACCACTGTTTAAAAAAAAACGCCGAAATACGTCAAAAGGTTTGTCAAGGTCCAAAACATACCTATGCGAAGTTATCTTCTCCGGATGTCTGGCGTTAAACGTGACGGCAGTTTGCCGAGCACATTGATTTTGGGCACCATAAATTAGAATAATTTCCACTCTTTCGGCTAGTTTGTAAACCATTTTGAAAGTAAAATATTCAATTCAACAAATAAATTTTCACTATTCCAAGACTGTCACAAATGTAACTGACGGCAAAATAAATTCTTTATTTTCCTTAGCAACTATAAATAACTAAGCAGGTATAACAATAAATACAGTTCGCCCAGTTTTTTTAAAGACTTTAATACCTAAAGAGCCAACCATAGATTTATATTTTTTATATACTTCCAAAAACATTAAAGTATTTTGATGGTTCCACCTAAATGGAGCATCTTCTTGGCTGGGATGACCAGAAGTCGATGGGTCAGAGCCAGACGCATTAAATTGTAAGAAATGGAATAACTCTAAAAAACAATTTATTTAGGATATTTTACCCATAAAGTATCTAATTATTGGTGGTAACAGTTTACAAAACAACAACAACAAAAACAAAACCAGAACACAAAGACTTCGAATAGAAGTTTAATTAGGGTTAGGTCTATTATTATTATTAAGGTTCATTGGAAATCTTAAGCTTGGGTTTGGAACAAATGGTATTTGTCCAAAAAGTTGGGGTGAAAAATTTTGTGGTTGGGTTGGGTTGGATTGGGAGGTTTTGGGGTGGAAATGTGGTTTGTGCCGCTGTGTTGAGGATTTGATGCAAAACCATTATTGGGTGGGGGTGCATGGCGGAACCACCTGGGGGTGGTCGATTAGGTGGGTGATTTTGCTGAATGTTGAATTGAATTGACGAAACAGTGGGCTGCCAAGGCAGTTGTGCATATAGGTCTCCTGATGGACCCGTCATACCCCACCGGGGGTTACCAGAGCCCAACGGCCTTAGAGAAACCGATAAGGCTCTCTGGTCTGAAGGACTTAAAGTCGCTCGGTACACTGAGTGTTACCCAAGTATTTGAACCTGGCGCGCCTGAGTGCTGGGCACTTCCCGACTACATGGTCAACGGTTTCATCCTCCTCACAGCACCATCGGCATTCCGGGTTGTTCGCAATACCGATAGTATGGAGATGGCTTCTTGAGTGCCAGTGACCGGTTGAAAGACGATTTTTTTTTTGCTGAGTGTTATTTGTCTGTCTTATATTTTGTGGTTGGTTTGTTTTAGTAGGTGGTAGATGAGAAACGGTGTTCATATGTTGATTTCTGCTAAGTTATAAAATTTTCTTCTTCTGCAGCAAACGACAACGCTTGCTCTAAATTGGTTGGATTTTTAAGTCTTACTATAAATTGCATGTGGTATTTAAGTATTGCTAAAGATGTTTTTAGCACAAAATCATCATAATGAGCTATTTTAATGTTTTTTTCGTTTCCATCAATTATCAAAGAACCTAATTTAGCGCATAAAAGGCTTCTGGCATCTTGTATTCTTATTCCAAAGTTTAAGGGTTAACTTCTTTGATCTGCAAATGTTAAATTTAAAGTTTGTTTTATTAAAACCCATGTATTTAATTCTGATCTGGAGCTAATTAAATATGCTGGTCTGCCCCTTAATTTCCTTGACATTTTATCGATTAAAATTATATTATCGCTATCTTCGCGATTTTGTTCGTTTTGAAAGTTTTTGAGGAAATTTTGACGATTTTATGAATCTTTGTAAATGCCAATCGTAAAAAAAATCGTTGTTTTAGATTTGCAATTACGCAAAAGCAGGAAATTTAAACGTTGAAATAGGTTATGATAAAAATATATACAGTGCTTTCATTTCAAAACAATCCACACTTAATAACTTCTAAAAAAAAAAAAAAAAAAAACACGTCAAATTAGATATACAGGGGGACGTTTAATTATGCATTTACTGAAGTTCTGTCAATCACCTCCTCACCTCCAGCTAACCTCACTTTTATATGTCAAATGGGAAGCCCCATCGTGTGATACATCATAGTAAGGAGCGTAAAATTCTCTATTCAACGGAACCAAAAAAAAATGAAATCGGTAAATGTGTAAGCAAATAGTTAGCGAAAATGTCTACAAATAATGAATATTTTATTTATTTACGCCAAACTTTGGTATGTAAAGTGGCTACCCCATGGTGTGATACATTATTTTAAAGGGCATTCATTATGCTATCAATGGTTGTAAAAAAAATAAAATTGATTGACCAAGAAGCAATTAAAGTGTAAATCGGTCGGGTAGAAAAACAAATTTAATTAGTTTAACAAATGTATTTTATTAAATGTTCAAAATGCGCGCCGTTATTAGCAACACAATATAAAAGTCTATTTTCAAACTCCTTACGAACATTGGCAAGGGTCTGCCCGCTAATTTCTCTGCATTCTTGAAATAATCTATTTTTTAAATTCTCAATACTCTCAGGTGGGGTTTTATAAACTTTGCTTTTTAAGTAGCCCCAAAGAAAAAAGTCTAGTGGGGTTAGGTCCGGAGACATTCAGATTCGCGCAGGCCATTCGATTACACCACGTCTGCCAATCCACTTTTCTCGAAAATATTCATCAAGCCACTCTCGAACTAGCAAAGTGTAGTGCGCGGGAGCTCCATCCTGCTGAAAATGTATATTATTTTCATTCAATAATATAGCACCATGTTGAACTACTTGATTTTCCATAGATTGGATGATGGAAGGGTATATTGCATTTTCTAAAAGGTTTAAATAAATTTCGCCAGTCAAATTTTCTTCCAAAAAAAATGGCCCGATTATTTCATTCCGATAAATTCCTGCCCAAACATTAATTTTTTGGGGATATTGGGTATGGCCTTCCCGAAAAACATGCGGATTTTCATTATCCCAGTATCTACAGTTATGTCTGTTCACGAGGCCATTTAAAAAAAAGGTCGATTCGTCACTGAAGCAAATGTTCTTCAATAAATGGGGATCGTCGTCAATTCGCTGGCACATCACTTCACAAAATTAAATTCTCCTATCAAAATCATCTTCTCCGAGTTCATGAAGAATATGAATTTTATAAGGAAAGAACTTTTTTTTTTAAACTTTATGTACGGAACCAGTGGAAATATTTGTTAGTTTTGCGGCCTTTGGTATAGACAAAGTTGGATCCATAGCAAATTGTCCTAGTACTTCAACTTGGCATGCTTCATCGACAACTCTACTTTCATATTTTTTCTTATTGCAAATCGATCCCGTCTCTTCAAATTTTCGTATCAATTCTAATACGTATTTATGGCTCACGTTTTTATCTTGATACCTTTCATTAAATGCTCTCGCGGTTCTGCGAGCACACCGATCTTGAGCTCCATAAAGGAAAATTATTTCTATTCTTTCGGCTAGCGTATACACCATTAACTCACTCTTTTAACTAAAACTGAAAAATTGCACGCGTCAAACTGACAGTTTTAACAATAATAAATCGCCTGCTTTTTAAACGCCTTAAAAATGTAAGGTATTGCAGTGTTTTTTTGTACCTATTAGGTAGGTTTCGCAAAAAATATAAGTGAAATAAATACACATACAAAGTTATAAGACTGCAAAGATTTTTGCAAAAAATTTAAAGACGCTCTTTTTTCTCGCAAATAACGGTACACATTCTTTACTTAAAAAAATAAATAATTTGCTTGAACTAAATGTACTGTTTGTTACAACACATTTTAACTTCCAAATTGCTTGTATTTTTTTTTTTGATGATCTATTATAAAAAATGTTAGAATTTTAAAATGATGTAGGTACCACACTAAAAGTATTCATTTAAAATACCAAAGTTTGGCGTAAATAAAATATTCATTATTTCTAGACATTTTCGCGAACTATTTGCTTATACATTTACCGATTTCATCAAGTTATTAAGGGTGGATCGTTTTGAAATGAAAGCACTGTATATACACAGGAAAAGAAAATGTGCACTAATTATGTTACGGGTTGATTTAAGAGTCTTTTAAAAAAACCCAATTTTAATTTCTACAACAAGAATACATTAATACGTGAAGTAAAGAACAAAGATTAACTTATCCTACGTCGTGTAACTTAATTTATAAACTAAAGTTAGCATGCAAAGCGAAATATAATACAGGAAACACATAAGCAAAATATTTATAAGGATTAACACTATTGAGTCCATAACTCCTCCCACCTAAGAGGAAAACAATAGGGAAGTTCCCGGGGTAGATTCTTCTTCAGGGGTGTCTTCTATTTTCTGAAGTTCTAAGTCTTCGGTTGGTTTCTTCTTGAAAAATAGCTCATTTACTGTAAAAGCTATGGTAACTATGATAAGTATCGTCCCAATGGTTGTAGCTAAGCTCCAGGCTACGGACTGAATATCGTCTTCTTCTTTAGGAATATTTTTCAGGATCTTGGCTTGATCTTGAAGGGATCGAATTTGGTTAAAATCGATCGAGTCGAGTTGAATAGTGTCCTGCGGTAACTGAAATTCTATTGAATTGTTAAAATATATTGCAGGCAATTGGAAAGGGGTGCTTTCCAGGATTTCTTCTTGATTCCAAAAGGTGGAACCTAATACTTCGATACCACATTTAAAAGGTATCTCAATTATACTGGGGCTCTCGACGAAGAAGAATTGATTAATTTGGCACAACTTTTGAATTTTAACTTTAACGTCGGCAGGAATAACTATTACAAATCGTTCATTTACTTGACGCACAATAGGGGTAGTTACGTTAACAGTTAGTAGTTTACACTGGAAGTTCTCAGCTCGTCTGATGAGGGATGTAGCACAATCCTGTTCTGGAGGGCTTAAGGCGTTCTGGCAAACATAGACTTTTTCTATCATAGGGCAGACATCTTCTTGATACTGATGCAAGTAAGTGCCGGATAAAAGGAAAGGGAGTTTGGGTATAAATATGGTTCGGTTAACAGGAATACTGAACAAGTGAAAAAGTTCAAATTTTTCTTTTATGAATATTGGAAAGTGAATGGCAAATATTATTTTGTCATTTGAAAAACTAACTTGTAATCCCGCTAACTGATAGTAGTATTTTAGATCCCTTAACATTAAAACTTTATCTTCACCATAAAGGGTAGTAAGATTCAAAAATATTTGTTCCAGTTGAGAAGCTGATATTATAGTGCTGTGTAATGTATTTAGCTTAGCAAACATAATAGCATCTTCCAGATTATCCAGGAATGTGATAAAACTTTGAGAAATTACTATAAGTTGATTTATTGTATTTTGAAGTTTCATAAATACTGAAATGTCGCCAATTGTTTTATTTAGATGTTTTTCAAAAAGTCGAACGTGCGCTTTTAATGAATTTTGATTTTTATTTAATACGAATATTGTGGTATTATAGTTATTTATTAAATCCTTAGTTAATGACATTTGTAAGTTTAACTCTTGTCTAAAAGAGTTCTGGGAGTTGCGTAAAGAATCTATTGCTTTTTCGTATTTTTCTCCGTCATCAGAGTCAAGTGTACCAAAAAGCCATTTAGATGCTTTTCCTACAAAATTTATTAATCCTCTTTTATGTCTTAAATTATGTGGTTGAATATTATTAAGCTTAACTTTAATCTCATCTATAAAATATTTTGCATGCGAAAGCATATTAACCAGTATTCATATGATGCATAATTAAAGTGTTAATTACATTAGTATCATTGCAAGAAGCGGTTAAAGTTTTATAAGCGTTTTCTATATTTTCTAATTCTAAAAGCAATGGTTTTATTTCTATGTAGTGAATGAAAGTATGTTTACTTTCTACTACTCGCGCATTTCCTAAATAAAATGGGAAAAGGGGAGTTTTGATAGGGGTAATAACGGGATTACTCGCTATCACTGATGTCATTTGCAGACATAAAATCGCGAGGAGGCTCGTCTGGAGGCTCATTGTTCCTAGGAAGAAGAAAATCTTTTTTAGGTTTTTGTATCATTGCTTTATGAATTACTTTCTTCTTCCTTTCCGTAATTATTTTATTGTCAATGTCTTGTTCTACATATTCGATCTTTTTCCGGGGTTTGTCTTTACTTCTAAGGGCGGTTTTATCGGTAACATAAATTTTAGATCCTGAGGGAAAATTTGCAGGGTCTTCTCTAGTTTGATTTTGCTTTTCATTTAGTTTTAACTTGGTATTTAGGGACTGGTTATAGATTTTATCGTGTATTAGTTTCAATCGATCTCTACGGTCACTTATGTATTTATTTAAAATTATTTCGTCCGTTAAATCAAATGGATCTAAGGCATTTAGTCGGCCTTTTATGATGTCGAAAGGTCTTTGTTTAGTGACGCTATGTACTGCTAGGTTATATCCTAAAATTGCATAGGTCATTAATTGTTTAATTGTCGATTGGGGATTTTCTAGTTTTAATACTCTTATATGATCTAATAAGGTCGAATGCACTCTTTCAATGGGGCTATTCGAATTTGAGTTAACAGGGGTTGTGAAATGTATTCTAATATTATGAAGCTTACAGAAATCTAACATAAGGGATGTTTTGAATTCGGTTCCGTTGTCGCAGGTAATTTGGTGAGGTAGACCGTGGTGACTTATGAAAATGGATAAATTGTCTAAAATTGTTGCAGTATTACAGCTAGGTTCTAATGGATATGCTTGTGCGTATCGCGAAAATACATCTATAATTGTTAAAAACTTCATATTATTAATTTGGAACGTATCCATATGGATTGATTCTAGGGGTTCTCTAGGGGTTGGTGTCAAAGAAAATTTAATTTTTGGTGGGTGGCGATCATATTTAGCTTGTTGACAGGTATCACAGTTGTTAATGTATTGTGTCAAATCAGATTTCATATTCGGCCAGTAATATAACCTTTTTAAAGATAATAAACATTCATTTATGCCTCTGTGGCATGTCTTTTCATGGTGGTTTTTAATTAAATCTTTTTGCATATCTACACTTGTTATGTCGTTTAAAAAGAGATTAGTTAAAACTAATTTGTATGCATGTTGTTTAAAAGTTTTAGATAGAATAGTACTTATTTTGTTACCTAAGTCGTTTCTTTCTGAATGTTTTACATAAATACAATGTACAGTTTTTGGGTTTATGTATTCTTTAAAGAAGAATATAATTTCATTTTCAAAATTATTGGATAAAGTTAGATGGTACCGCGTTTTGTTTTCAAAATGACTAGTTTTAAAGGCATGATATTTTTTGTTAGCGTTGTGAGTAATAATTATTTGATTCTTGTAGGTGTTAAGACAATTTTCGGTAATGGGTATATTTAATATAGGGTTTTCAATTGCTGAATGGACAGTTTCTCCGTTAGAATTATTTATTTGTTGAAATGGTGGTCTTATTTGAATATTAGATATAATATTTATTTTATTTTTATTTTGAGGTTCTGTTTGTTCGTCATTTAAATTTACGGGGTTAAATATTTCTTGTAGGTTATCTAAGTCGTCTAAGGAAATGTTTTCGTCAGTAATAAATTGATTTATATCATCGACAATACTTCCAGGGCTTCCAATAATTGAGTCGTTTTCCATCATGTGGATTTCTACTCTAGATAGGGCGTCAGCGTTAGTATTCTGAGTTCCTTTCTTGTATTTAACGTCATAATCAAATTCTTCTAATTTCAAACGCCATCTGACTAATCGCGAATTTGGTTCTTTTAAACTGAAAAGATATTGTAACGGTTTATGGTCTGTTATTATCATAAATTTTCTTCCAAATAGGTACGGTCTAAAATGTTTCGTTGCCCAAACGATGGCCAATAGTTCTTTCTCTATTGTTGAATAATTGCATTCCGCTTGGTTTAAGGTCCGTGATGCGTATGCTATTGGTAAGTCTTGGCCTATCTTTCCTTGACTTAATACTGCGCCAATTGCTATGTTCGAAGCATCGGTTGTCAAAATAAACGGCTTTTCAAAGTCGGGGTATCGTAGTATGGGGTCATTGCATAAGAGGTTTTTACATATTTCAAAGGCTTTAATAAATTCGGGGGTATGTTTAATTGTAGCTCCTTTTTTAAGGCATTTGGTAAATGGTTTAGTGATCTTAGCAAATCCATCTATAAATCGTCTATAGTACCCTAAAAGTCCTAAGAATGATTTAATTTGTTTAGGGGTTTTTGGTATAGGAAATTTTAGAATCGCCTCGATTTTTCTTGGGTTAGGTTTGACTCCTTCTTTAGTGATAACATGTCCTAAAAATTCGACTTCCTTGCGCAAAAATTCTGACTTATCTATCTGAATTTTTAATTTCGCGTTTCTTAATTTTTGAAATACTAGTTTCAGATGTTTAACGTGTTCTTCTAAGCTGGCTGAAAATACGATAATATCATCCATGTATACGAGACATAGCTTGCCTTGTAAGTCTCTTAATACGTCATCCATTATACGTTGGAACGTAGCTGGTGCGTTTTTAAGTCCGAATGGCATCCTAACATATTCATAGTGTCCATTCTCGATGGTGAATGCTGTTTTTTCTATTGAATTGGGCGCCATTTCGATTTGATGGAATCCAGATGAGAGGTCAATAGTTGAAAAATACATGCAGCGTCCTAGTTTATCTAGTATGTCGTTAATATTTGGTAGAGGGTATCTATCATCGATAGTTTTCGCATTTACGCCTCTGTAGTCATTTACTATACGCCATTTTTGCTTGCCACTTGCGTCTGGTTTTTTGCTGACTATCCATATAGGACTGCTCCACGGGCTTGAGCTTGGTCTAATTATTCCGTCATTAAGCATTTTGTTAATCTGTCTTTGAACTTCTTCCTTGTGTATAAATGGATATCGATAAGATTTAGTGTGTATAGGAAGTTCATCTTGTGTTTGTGTTGTGAAAAATCGTTTCAGGGAAATATTTTTCGGCAATAGATGGTCTTATCATGGATGGATAACATCCTGTGTCGATTAATAATTTCATAGGGGGTTGTTGAATTATTACATATGGTAATCTGTTATAAAATTCTTGGTTATTTAAATCTATTGTTATTTTAAATTCGTCGGTGGGCTGTCTAAGCGAAAAATTTCTTGATTATCGGCATAATCATTAATGGGGTATTGATTATCAGAATAATCATTTTGATCGATACACTGATTAATGGGGTATTGATTATCAGAATAATCATTTTGATCGATACACTGATTTTCTGAGACGTCATTTATAGGGTATTGATTAACATTATAATCATAATCATTATATTGATTAATAGAATTATCAGGAGGTATTTGTCTTAAATTGGGGTTGTCATATTCGCTGTTAAAGGTATTTTCTTCGTTATGATTTATTTGAAAATCATTTTGTGAAATTTCTTGGTGGTTAAAAGATTGTGCAGGTCTAAAATGGTTTGACCTTTGTGGTATTGTATAGTTTGTCCTAGTTGACATAGGCTCTGGTTTATTTGGGGGTACTTGACCTGTTGGTTTGAAAACATTTCTAGGTGTGCCAAAAACTTGTTGATTTGTAGGAAAGGGACGTTGAGGTAGTTGCCTAGGTTGTATGTGTACTGGGCCAGTGGGAAAACTTGACCTATGTGTGTGATTATAATTATTATTGTTATAATTAGCAGCATAATTATTATTTGTAAGCGGCATATTTCTGTTAAAAGAATGATGTTGTTGGGGTTGTGTGTTAAAATAATTTTGGGGTATTCTATAATTGTTGTTATTTTGATTTTGATTATAATATGGTGTATTTGTGTTAAAATTTCTTGGTGGATAATTATTTGTTTTCTGTTGTATGGTTAATTGTTTATTAGTGTTATTATTATTGTTTAAGGGTGTCATGGGTTTAAATAGATTTTGCGTGTAATGGAAATTCTCTTCTTCATTAATCATCGTCATTGCCATTTCAATACAATCAGGGTTTTTTAATCTTATTATACTTTGAAGAGGGTTGTTTAATCCTCTGATAAAGGTACGTAAACAAACCGAATCATATTGTCTTAGATAAATTACTTTTGTTTCAGGGCCCATTTCGTTATCTGAATAACCATTTATTTTTTGGGCTAGAGTGCTACGCAAAACTTGAAGTCGTTTTGCAAATTCAAGAGGTTTTTCAAATTTGTGTGGGGTTGCTACGAATAAATCTTGTTCTAAACATTCCAAGTTACGTTTGTCGCCAAAACAATCTACTAAGGCATTTTTAATATGTTCCCAAGTTGTTAGTTCCATACGGCTACCTACTAGTATTTGGGCGCGATCTACTAATTTCATTCTTATGGTTCTAATTAAATAATTCTTTAAAATAGGGTCATCCTGATTACCATAAGTTTCAAATAAAAATTCCGCAGCTGAAATAAATGTATTCAGTGTAGTTGGATCACCATTATAAGGGAAAATTGTGTCCACATACATCTTTAAAAGTGTGTAGTTAACGGCTGCTACTTGTCCGTTAGCGTTAGGCATATTTTCTACTACGTTAGGCATATTGTTACGTATTTCAATAGTTCTCGATCTTAAATTAAGGGTTCTGAAAAATTGTTCTGCTAATTTGTCAACGCTAGTTTCTGACATAAAATTATGGATTAGTAAATAAATCAATTAGCAATATAAGTGCAAATGCTATTCATTACGTAATATTCTTGTGAATAGAATATTCCTAAATAAAAATAAAATAAAATTGAATAGGTAGAATTATTCAATTGCAATTGGTTAATTTTCAAAAATTAAAATAAATTCTTAAAAGAAATACTTTCAAACTTTCTTCTTTCGCTATGAAGAAAAGAGTAAAATCAAGGGATTTATCTCTAGAGAAACGTTTCAAAATTAAATGCTTAATATCTAAATAAATTCAATATGTTGAATTAAGACGTTAGTTTTTCAAATTCAATACAATATTTATCGTAATATACTCAATTGTATAGTTCCGTGCTTAATATATAGTGTAATAATCAATAAATCAATTAAATCAAATAATCAATAAATCAAATCTTAACCTAAACTTTCCACTTGGACAATTCAATCTAAGGGAAAGGTTTGAGGAAAAATTAGGCACTTACCAGTTTCGATAGTGGTAACTTGTCAGCCTTCTTATACCTCGGTGGTGAACCAGTGTCTTCGCTATCACGTCGTTCTTGTGCGAAATTACGTTCGAATCGATTCTAAAGAGTTAAAACTCACGTTCACGATATGTTCGTTATCGAATAGAACTGAACCGATCCTACCGACTGCGCCAATTATGTTACGGGTTGATTTAAGAGTCTTTTAAAAAAACCCAATTTTAATTTCTACAACAAGAATACATTAATACGTGAAGTAAAGAACAAAGATTAACTTATCCTACGTCGTGTAACTTAATTTATAAACTAAAGTTAGCATGCAAAGCGAAATATAATACAGGAAACACATAAGCAAAATATTTATAAGGATTAACACTATTGAGTCCATAACTCACTTACAGTAGAGATCCAGCGTGACCTTAAAACTACGTTGCCTTTAGGAACCGATGCTTGTGTTCTCTAGGGTGTTGTCGTGTTGGTGTGTAGGAAGTTGGACCTTGCCTGAACGTTCCTGGGTTTTCCAATAGATTTGGTCGAAGTTCGACTTCCTCCTGGGTGCTGCCTCTCGTAGATTCGTATTCGAAAATTCGGTTCACTAGTCGAATAAACAGAAACGGACCGATTCCGCGATTTTTGTCGGATATCGTTCAACTAAACTCCAGACGACTGCGCCAGTTATGATACGGAACCTCGAGAAAAGCTTTTTAAAAATTTTTATTCAAGAACGTTACAGACAAATCTAATGTTAACTAAAGCTAAAATCTAAATATATCTTCTTACAATAGGGCTTTTACTCTTATTTATATTCTAGAAAACAGTAAGGGATTAAATTATACATAATAAGCAAAAATAACGTATAGTCAGGGGTTATATGGTCCACAACTTGTACCTTCCCAGGAATGCATACAATGCAGATAAAATGCGGACATTTTTCAATTTGTATTCCGAATTGTGCAGCAATTTCAGAAGGAAGGTCATGTGTCTTTAAGATTGAAGACAGGAAGACCAAAAAAAAGTACCCCGTACGAAGACAAGCAAATTTTGAAATATTCAAAAAGAAATCCATTTTTGTCTTCCTTACAAATCATCATCGAGGCCAACATTTCTAAAGATCTACAACTTAATGTGTCATCTGACTGTCTCAAGGACTCTCAGAAAGAGACTATTGGAGGGTGGATTACATGCTAGACGACCAGCTAAAAAAACCTTTGCTCTCGGAAAAAAATGGACGTGCCCGCCTCGAATTTGCAAGACTTCATGTTAATTGGACAGATTTTGATTGGAAAAGTGTCATTTGGAGTGATGAATCGACGTTTATTAATCGTAAAAACAGCGAAGGAATTTTATTTGTTAGAAGACCGCTAAATCAAGGGCTTAATCTAAAATATACCAATTGGAAAGCATAGAAAGCATGGGGGCGGCTCCTCTATGGTTTGGGGCTGCTTTTCAAGATTTGGTATAGGTCCTTTAAATCGAATAGTTGGTCTTATCGATCGATTTGTTTATAGAGACATTTTAAAGGAACACATGGTACCATATTCTGAAGAAATAATGCCTTTTAAGCATTATTTTCAGCAAGATAACGATCCAAACATTGCTCCAAATACTTAAGGGCTTCGTTTGGGCAAGAAAAATAGAGGTTTTGAAGTGGCCATCGGAGTCCCCGGACTTAAATCCTATAGAAAATAAATGATTTTTTTTCATTATTACAGCATTAACAGCCAAATAGCCAATTACAGATACCGAAATTACATATAACTAATAAATTTAAAATAATCAGAAGCACTTAGTAAACAATACAAAATCCTACATAGCTCTGAGAAAATTAAAATCTAAAATTAATAATCTAAATACCTACTAACACAGGAACTAACGTAATAAAATATTTGAATCCTGCATCAGAGAAACATACAACCTAACATTTATAATTCTAGTAAAATGTTCTAAGATTAATCAAATCTATGTCCAAGTCACTAGCATGAATATTAAAAGAATTGCACATTTTATATACCTATTGGTGAGCTTTTAAAAATATTTGTCCTTGGAAAATCTAAATTGAAAGTCTTTCTTTGTCTAGTATTCCCAGCATTGACAAAAAATGGAAGCATTGAAAGTATTTCTGGAGAGTTCATTTTATTTGTAAATATTTTATACATATATCAAGGCAGTTTTTTTGGTGTCTATTTTCCAGGAAGAGCCTATGAAATTCCTGCAATAACAATAAATGGTTATAACCCTGACTTAGATAATATCCATACTTTTTGAAAAACATGTATTTCAGAAATTTACGTTGTATACGTTCTATAGTTTTAGTCCACACCTTATATTGTGGTGACTATATAATGCTACCATACTCCAATACTGGCAACATCAAATGTCAAACAATTTTATACAACACTCAACACTAAAACCCTTGGAAGACCCGACGATAAATCCCATTGTTCCAAGTGCTTTATTTACAAACTCAGCAATGTCTGTAAAAGTCAAATTACAGTCCACAATAATACCCAAGTCTTTCTCATGCTTACGGTCTTGTACTGGTGTACCATTAATACTATACTCATATTTAAACACATTTTTATTAAGAGTTAGAGACATAGAACATTACTTTTTTTCATTAAAACTAAAATCATTTAAGTTACACCAGTCTAAATTTCTTCATTTCTTCACACTTTGTAAATTTCTTTGCAAAACATGATAATCCTTTAGTGTACTAATTTCCATATACATTTTAAAGTCATCAGCAAAACATAAAGCCCTTGAATTACCTATAGCATAAAATATGGCATTTATAGCAATTAAAAGATCGTTGGGGAACCCCAGAGGTATAAATAAGTAACTAAGAGGTATAAATATTAGACTTTGCACCCCTGACTTCAACATATTGCTGCCTTTAATTTTATTAAAATATTTGTAACATTACTTTTATAGAGAGATTTTACTATGTGAATATGTTTTATTCATTTTATGTTGTATTCATTCATTTTATTTGTCAAAAGCCTTCTCCATATCAGTATAAATTATATCAACTTGCTTTTTCTTATTAAAGACATTATGTACATACTGGCAAAATGTTATTAGGTTAGTCAATGTCGACTTTTTTGGTAAAAAACCATGTTGATTTTCCGATATACTAATTTTTTTCTTCATCATATAGTCTATCAAACAATACAATTTCAAACACATTAGATACAGAGTTTATTAGAGTAACTGGTCGATAATTTATTCCTTCATTCCTGGCACCTTTTTTAAATTGGAACGATTTTACTTATACGCCAGGCTTTAGGATAGGTTGAAGCTTGAGGTTAAAAATATGCAAAAAAGGCTTTACTAAGAAATCAACACAACCCTTAATAATATATCTAGGAACACTATCAGGTCCAACAACTAGTGATGTAAATGAAAGAACGTTCCCTTCGTGCTATGGCGAATATTCGCGCAAGTTCGCGCCCGATAGATCGTTCGTGCACGCAAGATAGATCGTTCTCTCGTGAGTTAAAGGACAACAACCAGCATTTGCTTTTTTTAAAAAACAAATTTATTGAGAACAGGGACTAACTAACTTACAACTAACTTGATTGATAGATAATGACTACATCGATTACTATATTAATTATTATCGCTCTTGTCTATTACATTATATTTATGGGTTCTAAAAATGATGACAATACAAACTAAGCTATTTCTAAATAAAGTATGCAGGGTCGGCATAAGGTGGCGGGTTGGTACCTGTTTTGTTGCTGCTCCGCTGCTGGATCACCAAATTGTGTAGTGTCTCTGCTGCTGGGAACAGCAAGGGTTGTTTGTGGACTGTATTTTATTTTATAGTTGAATTAAACAAACAAGTCCATCGTGAACCACTTCTTTATTTTAGAAAAATGTACTTCATATGCAAAGAAAGTGGAGGGCTTATTTGACGGCGTTAGTTAGTCGTTGACAACAACGTGACGTTTTTTTTCTGTCTATCAAAAAACAATTCAGGTGTTTTAATTAACGTAAACCTTAACAGTACCCGTAACTCCTCCCTCTTAAGAAATGAGCCCAGGGGTGAATTATATGACAGTATGGCTCGGATTCTGTAGGCTTTCTTCGTCGTCACTGGTTGTGGTGGTGGTTTGGTTGGGATGTTTTCTTTTGGTCTGGATTAATTTTTTTGTCTTTCTTAGCAACAGGAAGGCGGCTACAGTGGTCATCAGGATATACAGGATGATGGTCCATACGCTAACATTTGTTATATGGACAGGTCCTTGGCTGGTTTCTTCCATTTTCTTGGCTTGGATGTCCATCATGGTTTGAATGTTCTTAAGTTCATCGAAGTTTATGCTATTGAGTTCAAAGGGCTGTAAATCAATAGCATTAGGGCGAACATTTAAGTCTAAGGTCAGCTTGGGTAATTCAATGCTGTGAAAATGGGTGTTTGTATCGTGGAAACTTCTAATCTGGAAGTCCTGAATTTGTATGGTGCAGCTAGGGTTTAACTCAAGGACAAGGGTGCCTTGGATTGGGACATTTTCTTTATTATGGCCACATTGTTGGACAGCTACGGTTTTCTGGGGTGAAACAATTATTATTATTTTCTTGTTCCAGCTTCTGGATTTTCAAAGACTCGACCTCGGTTTGAATGGCTCGACAATTTGAGGGATGTTTTGAATACAACATCATTTGTACTTCACATGGCGGATCCTCGGATACGCTCAGAGGACTGTTTTCTTTGCAGAGGTAGATTTCTGTAGCTACCTCTTGAAATTTGGCATTGAACAGTACATATGAGTGTTCATTTAGGATAAGGTATTGACTTTGAGAGATAATTATTTGGTAAATGGAATTTAAGGGTACGGGCAAAGGGTAGAGGTGATATAGTATATAATTTTCAAGTTCAACTATAGGTACCTCTATTATAAAGAATATTTTGTTTTCCTTTGTATAACCCTTAATTTCGACAATTTTTTCGAATAGTAAAATGTTCTCTAAAGTTGCCGCAACTGGTAACTTAGTTTTACTTAAGTTAGGGCCAATTAATTTTATTTCATTTAGCAGTTCTTTTGAGTCGATTATAGAGCTGTGAAATAAATTTAATTTCGAGAATGTAATCGCTACTTCGATGTTATCCAAGATATCGTATATATTTTGATATGCATTTATCACTTGAGAGACAAGTATTTCACTTAAGAAAAAAGAGTATGTATTTGTATTATTCAAATTCATTTGTTTAACCACCAATTCTAGTTTTTTTACACAATTTTCTAAAATACGTTGATTATGTGACAAATTTTTGCTTATGCTTTCGAAATGTTCGACAGATTTTTTAGATACGGTTATTTGCTCTTTTATAAACGTTTTTTGCGAATTTTGGTTATTAGAGATTTCCAAAATAGCTTTGTCATATTTTTCAGCATCTTCTTGTGCGAGATTACCAGTTATGGCTTTTATAATGGAACCTAAACCGTTAATAAGTCCACGTTTGTTTCGGTTGTTAAATAAGGGATTTAGTTGTTCAATTTGTAAGTTTACTTTAGCACTTAACGAATTGACTAGATTATAGGAGTTTAAAAAGGAGTTCTTGTCAAAGAATTTATGAATTGATTTCTCTTCCAACGAGGGTGAAGATTCTGTAACAACAGGGGGTTTTCTTAATTCTTTAACGTGAATTGTTGTTACCTTTTTAGATTGTTTATTTTTTACTTTAACTTTATTATGTTGTAGTAGTTGTAGTATTTCGTAGGGGCCTTTAAACTTATTGTCTTTTTTGTTTCTAGTGTTGTTAACTATATAAACAGTTTGACCTATTTTAAATTGTGTTTGTTCTGGTCCGGCAGTGTTATGCTTTTCTACGATTTTTCTTTTTGTTTGATGTTTTCTGTCACTTTTTGGTAAATGTGTTTGACTTTTTCCTTGTGATTGTTAACGTAATCATTATAGAATGTGGGTTCTATAATATCGCAGGGATCTCTACAATTAGTATGTCCAAGGGTTAGTTCAAAGGGAGTAAACTTTGTTGTTGAGTGTATAGAATTATTATAAGCAATTATTGCGTAATTCATTAAAGAAGATACATTATCTGATTTATGTTTGTGTCTAAGAATTCGCAGGTGTTCAATTAGAGTCGAGTGGAATCTTTCAACAGGTGAATTAGATTCATGATGGAGTGGTGTAGTAAAATGTATTTTGATTTTGTGCGCTTTTAGTAATTCTTGTACAGTTTCATTCTTAAATTCGGAACCATTGTCCATTATAATTTTTTGAGGGATGCCATAAAATGAAAAATATTTTATTAGGGCATTAGAAATTTCGATAGCAGTTTTTCCAAAAATTGGAATTGCTTGTCCTAATTTTGTAAAAGGGTCAATTAATGTTAGGAAGTCTTGATTGTCGAATTTAAATACGTCAATGTGAATTAACTCAAAAGGTTTGCCTACTGTTTCGGTTAGAACCAGGGGAACATAAGGTTTTGTTCTGGAATATTTAGTGAGTTGACATGTTTCGCAATCATTAATATAGTTTGTAACATCTGTTTTCATGGAGGGCCAATAGTAATTTCTTTTAAGTTGTTCTAGAGTTTCGTTAATTCCTTTATGATTACATTTGCCTTCATGTTGGTGTTTTATTAATAATATTTTATGGTCGTATTCTCGTATGTTAGTGACTATTTTTGTACACTTAATTAATTTCAGTCCAGAGCTATAGAAATTTTTTAAATACACTCTGTTAAAATCTAAATAAAGTGAGTCGTCATAAAAATATAAATAAAATGTTTTATTTCCGGTGGTGTAGGTTTTTAGTAAATCAAATATTAGTTGGTCGTTTGATTTAGGGATTTTTACTAAAAGAAGTTTTAGATGTTCGAACTTATCGTGTATAACATCAAGTTTGTTTATGGAATGTCTAGAGATGATCATTTGGTGTGGTTTGTTATTTATTATGTCATCTAGTATTTTAATTCCTTCACTAAGATTATCAGGGTCACTGCGTGAATGCGGTGTTGCCAAAGTTGGGGTATTGTCTATAACTTCTAAATTCGTGTTATTGTTAGCTGGTCTTATTAAAATATCTTGCAATATTTTCATTTTTGGGGACTTTCGTTGTTCGTTTTCATTAAGGTTTATGGTCGGGTTGGAGTTATAGTTGGTGCTTGTCGATGGTTGCGGGTTAAGGTATTGCGATCCAGGTAGATAAGGGCGGGAATAAATTGTGTCATGATTTTCGAGAGGATTTTCAGCCATATTACGCAAAAAATCTAAAATGTCGTTGTTGACTTCGCCTGGATTGTTAATGATGCTTTCGTTTTCTAAAGCGTTTATTTGAATTCTGGAAAGGGCATCGGCATTGGTGTTTTGAGTACCTTTTTTATAGATTATTTCGTAATCAAACTCTTCAAGCTTGAGGCGCCATCTGATAAGTTTACTATTTGGTTCTTTTAAACTAAAAAGCCAAACAAGAGGACGATGATCGCTATAAATTTAAAATTTTTTTCCATAGAGATAAGGGCGGAAGTATTTACATGCCCAAACTATTGCTAAAAGTTCTTTCTCAATAGTAGAATATCTGGATTCACTATCATTAAGTGTGCGGCTGGCATAAGCTACAGGTTTGTCATTTGGGACGTTGCCTTGTGAAAGAACGGCTCCTATTGCAAAATTACTTGCATCGGTGGTAAGGATGAATGCTTTTTCGAAATCGGGGTACTGAAGGATAGGGGCGTTGAAAGATCGGATAAATTCAGGAGAATGAACTACTTTTGAATCTTTTTTTAAGCAAGCTGTCATGGGCTTAGTTATTTTTGCAAAGTCTTTGATAAAACGTCTGTAATAGCCTAGAAGACCCAAAAAGGCTTTAATTTCTTTTGGACTTTTGGGAATTGGAAATTTCTGGATAGCAGATATTTTATCTGGATTTGGTTTGACTCCATTGGATGTAACGACATGTCCAAGATATTGGACTTCTTTTCTGAGAAACTCGCATTTGTCCAGTTGAACTTTAAAATTCGATTCACGAAGTCGTGAAAAAACTTGCTTTAGACGAGAAAGATGTTCTTCAAGGGATATGCTAAATATTATTATGTCATCGAGATAAACTACGCAGATTTCGTTTTGGAGGCCACGAAGGATGTTATCCATCACTCTCTGAAAGGTGGAGGGTGCGTTTTTAAGACCGAATGGCATTCGACAAAACTCAAAATGTCCAGACTCAGTAGAAAAAGCGCGGGGCAGTAGTTGCTCGGGGATTAAAATTATTTGGTCTACTTGGGGGTAGAAAGGGTTGTCTAAAGGTAGAGCTGTTCCTACTTCTAAAAAGGTGGGGCTGTGAAATAGTCAGTACGAGATCTATTTTGGAAGTTATTGCCTAGATGAACAGGGCCTTGAGGAAAATTTGAACGATTCAAATTTTGGGGAATTAATCCAATACCTTGTGGTACATTAGATCTGAAAATATTTTGAGGTAATGGGGTCGGTTGAGGAGCTATATGGAAAATTAGAGGTTGGAATATTCGTATATGGTCGTTGTTGGGGTTGATACCTGGAAGAATGTGGGAAATTTCGAGGTGGTAAGGGTGGTAAAGGAAGCGGTCTTGAATAGTTCTGTTGAAAATTCTTGCCTTGAGAAAAATAAAGAAAGTTTTCTTCTTCTACGACTAAAGAAATTGCTTTTTCCAAAGTGTCAGGCTTTCTTAGCCTAACAACAAGTTGGATTTGGTAAGGTAATCCATTTAAAAATGTTTTACGGGCAAAATCTTCGTAGTGTGCTAACTTAATTCTACGTTCATTTTCATCTGCAACGGAAGTATTGAGTTTTGAAAATAAGAGTGAACAAGCATCTTGCACTCTCATACCAAATTGAACAGGATTTTCATTTCTACGTATTTTTAATAAAATTAAATTTTGTATCAAACATTCAATACTACGCTGATCTGAAAAAGCTATTAAAAGTGCGTCTTTAATTAGTAACCATGAGTTTAAATCTGAGTTAGAGCATATGAGATCGGCTGCACGACCTCTCAGTTTCATTAAAATTGTATCAATTAAAGCTAAATTTATCGGATTATTTAAATTAGCGGCATCTTGAAAGTTTTGAAGTACATGCTCACAAGCAGTGATAAATCTATTGAGTTGTCTTGGATTGCCATCAAAAGTAGGGATATTGTCAGCTTGATATCTTAACATACCAATATCTATTCGACTCATTTTCTTTTTTTCGATAGTAATTGAAGGTAAAGGGTTAGTTCTTCGTGAGAAACGGTTTGCAAAAAATTTATGAACTCGTTGAGTTCTCTTATTTCATGCTCAGACATAAAAGAAATTAAAAAATCTAGTAAAATTTACAATTATTAACTGTAAAAATTGTAAAAATAAAGGTTATAAAAAGGTAAAGCGTCTTTTTATAAAGAAATAAAAATAAATGGTAAAAACTGCAATTAAAATTGCACTCAAATAAAATAAAATACACCTTGGTAAATATTAAAATATACCAAAATACTCGAAAATAAATGCAAAAATATATCACCAAAAGGATTTAAAAATAATGGTAAGGAAAAATGTTCACTTACAGTAAGGTTCTTGCCAAAATTTCCATTTGTCTCTTAGCCTAATTTCCTAAAGGAATCGATTTTTGTATTCCCAGGACCTAAACTATAGCTGTTCTCAATCCGGTGCTGAACGGGTGGTTGCTTCAGTTGGATCGCTGCAGGTACTTCCGACGATTCTTGTTCTTTGAAGTTTTCTGCAGGTCTTCTTTCAGCTTCCAGGGATTGTAGCGGTCTTCAAACCGTAGAAACGGGCCCAAATATGGCGATTTTTGTCCAATATTGGAAAGACCGAACTACCGACTGCGCCAGTTAAAGGACAACAACCAGCATTTGCTTTTTTTAAAAAACAAATTTATTGAGAACAGGGACTAACTAACTTACAACTAACTTGATTGATAGATAATGACTACATCGATTACTATATTAATTATTATCGCTCTTGTCTATTACATTATATTTATGGGTTCTAAAAATGATGACAATACAAACTAAGCTATTTCTAAATAAAGTATGCAGGGTCGGCATAAGGTGGCGGGTTGGTACCCGTAACTCGTGCGCGAACGTTCGCCAGAGAATTTTTAGCACGATTCCGTATTCGGCGCGCTTTATTTACAAAAACTACTGTCGGCGTCGGCAACAGCATCAATCAAAAAGACAAAGCGGCGCCGACAGCGGCGGTTCCCCGAATATTACGGCCGGTCTCTTTTGTAGCAATGCCGACTGTAATTTTTGCATGTTATTTATGCATTTTTTGTTCAGTTTATGTTGCGTTTAACAAAACGAGAGTTCAGAGACTGATAAGTCTGACGAAGAGAGCGGGGCCTACAGTGTTCACGATTTCGATTCCAATAGTAGCATCGGGCCAGAAAGTTTGGATGGGCTTGACTACTCTTGATCTTGATATTGATCCACAATTAGAGTACCTGAGTTAGGTCACCGAACATAAACTAGAATAGAAGGATCACTCTAAGCGCCGCCCAAAATGTTGCCTGTCTCACTCGCTTTCTGATGCTACTCTTTTTTGCTGCCCGGTGGCGACTGCGTTATACAGGGGCGTCTTCAATATTAGAACTATAATAGCGTGGTGCGGAAATTTTGTACTTTAAAAATGCCGGCGATGTGTTGCGTAGATGGCTGCAGGAGGAAAAGGGAATATACATTTTTTTTTAAATAAAAATGGATTAGTTCACAGAAAAAAATACACGCTTTTCTTCAGTATTTCTTAAATATCTCGGAAAATTGAGATCTTACAAAAAAAATCTAATAAACAAAAGTTGGTTTAAAAATAAAAGATTGGCTTTATAGGCTCTATAAAGCCAATATAGCTCTATAGGCGCCGAGATACAACTGTGTGAACATAACCCCTTTTTTTAGATAACAAAATATAATGACGTAAAATAATAACTTGAAATAATTTTAAAAAATCACGTTTCTTAGACAAATATCTAGCACGTTTTTTCAAGTATGTACTATCAAAAACTTTAAAAAGAAACTTGATTGTAAGTCATTAGCATAAAAATTAAAAAAGTTAGGAATAAAATAAAAATAATTGCAGTTTTAAAAAAATTTATCATAAAAAATTATGTATTTATTTCAAAAATTAAAGCGTAGATTTCTACAATGGACTATATATAGGTACCAATAATATGTTCAAAAAGTATCAGCGATTTAGAGTACATATTTTTTTTAATCGTGATTTTAATCTAAAAAAATGCAAAATTTTTGGTAATATTCTGTTATTAGTGGTGGTTTTTAATAGTGAAAGCTATCCGATTTATTATTAGTTGCATTGCAATCATTTGAATGATATAAATTTTAGCCACTTATACCGTCTAACCATACTAAAACTGCATTTTTTTCGTCATTAAGGGTGGTTTTTAAGGGTTTAAGTTTCAAAATATTGATGTGTACTATAATCCCCAATGTAAAACTATATTTATTTTGCATATTTATATGAATTCTAGGTTGTAAAACACCTATTTTCGTTTTATTTTAATTTTAGTGGTTTGTTCTTTCATCCCCTATTTTAAAAGCAAATAATTAGGCATTTAATAAGTTTTTTTATTTAACTGCCTTTTTATATTTCACTGTTACCGAGTTCCATATGCTGAGTGTTGTTATCACATTATTATGTAAATTTAATTAAATATTTAAAAAATGGCTATATTAACGAAGTTATTATTAATTAAGTGTATGTAATATTAGGTAGGTAGTTTCTTGGTCAGTTGAGAAAAGAGCATGAAAGGAACATAAAGCTAAGATTTAATTGTGTACATTCTAATAAACTTAATTTTAAAGCTATCTACCAAGTGTTTTTCTTACAGTTATTTGTTCAAAAGAGATACTTAATAATATTCTTTCAATTTCATTTTAACAATAATACAAAGTGCCTTTAATTTCAAAAAATTCCATATATTACACGCTGCCCGCCGCGATGTACGTTCAAATATTCCTTATTAAAAATGTTTCAAACACCCCCCGTATCGTAAAGGATTGCCGCCGAAACTAAATAATGATTTACGACCGCGTAAAAAAAGTCGGCACTGTTTAGAAGTCCCTACTTCAAACGGCCGCAAGAGAGTGAACCTACTGTCTTGTTCTTTATACTGTGGTTAGGTTAAAACTGTATTTTTGGTTTATTGCAGATTGCAGTTTATTTTTGTATATAAAGCTTTTTTTCGAGTTACTTTTTACTTCTTACATCATAAAACGCTTCTCATGTTACTTTACCTACTTTGTATTTGTATTCACATAGCATAGCACACAAACTATGCTCAGTTTTTAAGAATATAATATCAAACCTGATCGGTAACATAAATTCTTGTATATTCTTTAAAAACCCCCTTTAGATATAATAATTGGTTATTTATGATGAATATTCTTATTCTATCCGGATTTATGAATATTATGATGTTAAGGTTTTTATAAAGTTAGAACAATAATTCAGTGTCGGTATTTTACAAAGCATTAGGAGAATATTGAGCATTTTTCTAGGCATTTTGAGAATTTTGAGCATTTTGAGAAAAAATCATAAAAAATAAGTTTTTGAATACTTTAGCACATCCCAAACATAAATTCTCAGTTTTTTTTCGTTTATGCTTGTTTATTCTCGTTCATGCTCGTTCGTGCTCGACAATTTTACATCTCTAGGTCCAACAGATCTGTTTCCTTTCAATTTCTTAATGGCATTCCTAATCTCTGTTTCTGTGAAAGCTCTATAACAAAAAAAGTCTTTGGAGCGTATCTCATCCTGGCAGAAGAGGTATGTCAGTTGAAAAATCAGAACAAAAATACTTGACGAACAAGTTTGCAATATTTTTAGCGCCATTTACAGAGAGGTTGTTATAAGTCATTTGGGCAGGTATATCGACATCATTTTTTAAAGTCCGAATAAAAGACCAGAAAAATTTGGGATCTGTATACATGCTTCTTTCAGCGTTAGTTTTATATTCTGCATATGCTTTTTTATACTTAATTTCATTGTTTGCCTAATCTTTTTATACTTATCCCACCAATATTTAACTTTTTTAAACTTCCTTAAATAACATTTCTTATCTTTAATCATTTTAATTATTTCACCATTATACCACACAGGAAATACTTTTCTAACTTGTGTTGACATGGGTACACATTCTGAAAAGATGTTATTGAGAATTTTATAGAAATTGTTTACAGAATCATCAATATTTGGACAATTACAAATGCTATTCCAATTTGTATTTTGGAATACCATGTACATCCTTTCAAAATTTGCTTTTTTAAAATTAAATTGTTTGTTCTTAATTTGATCACATTCCTCCAACTGTTTATTAATATTTCCCTCGACTGATCATGCGGGATGGAATTTATCCAGAGGCAACAATGGGTGATCATTAAGTCTAACCAAGGAACTCTGTAAATGGGGGCTTATTATGAGTAGGTCTAACATAACATTGAAAACATTGCGTACGTCATTATTCTGTAAAAAATTTGTAAACTCTAAAAAAAAAGTTAAAATCACACATTGGGACACTACGAACATTTAACATGAGGTCACGAAAATTAAAATCACCTAAAATTGAATATGCACAGTCTGAAAGATTTGTTTCAATACAATTATAAAATTTGTAATAAAAATCTAAACTACACCCAGGCACAAAGTACACAGCCACAACATACAGAATTTTTGCTTTGGCTTGTTATTTACCGGTAAGTATTTGATATCTGTCCTTTCTAATTAATAACTTAATAACTGCAATTTCAGAACTTCTAACTTTGTTTTAATACCTCTGCAATTTTGATAGTAGACTTTTAGTTCTGACAATTTAAATATTTTTTATTGAGTTTCGAACAGTCTTATTAACGGCAGAATCATCATTACTATTTTGCAATATATGAGTAGTTACATTAAGAGATTGATTATTACGTATTTTTAGTGAATTTTACAACAATTATAAATCTCAACCTGCTTAACCAGATTTTCAAATCAGTTTTTTCGTAAAAGTTTTAGTTGAGGGACGAGATTTAACGCGAAAACAACAGAGAAAATAGCCTAAATAAATCGCATTCCTATATTGAATTTATTCAGTGTGTACGGCGCGAGACGTTGTGGACCTTGCCCGGACTCCCGGCTTGAAAGTACGGTAAAATACTGTAGTCTGCTAAAATCAGCGTGTCCAAAGTGTTCCTTTGCAATCTTGGCGCGGCGCTGCAAACTAAATCTGTGAACTGGGAGAATGGGTGGAAATCCTAAGGTCTATAAATGTGGTGCATGTAATAACAATGTAACCAGGACTCAGTCATCAGTGCAATGCACAAAATGCAAGAATTGGTTGCAAGTTGGGTGTACAGGACTTACAAGTCTAGAATTAGAAATCATACATAAACTGAATAATCATTTTTATTGTAATAAATGTAAAGTCTCAACACAGCAAGAAGTAAGAAGATCAATGGACCTTACCAGGACCTTACTGATACTCGTGAATCCAAGGATGACGGCGAGGATGGTCTTCTCGATTAAATAAATGATTTAAGGAAGGAAATACGTGACCTCAGAAGTGACTTAACGTTTTATGCTGAACAATATGAAGCGCAAAAAGAAAAAATATAATGTTTAGCAAGGAAATTCTAGCATTAAAAAAGGATAACGAGGACATAAGAAGAGAGCTATATAGACTTAAAGGACAATCCATAAGCAAGGACATTGAAAATAGAGCTAACAATATAGTAATGGGAATAAAAAGTACTCTGGATGAAATAAAAAGAAGCCCAAGGGAAATAGAAACGAAGGCGGAAAATATACAAAAATATATTAATCCGGAACTAAAATTGAAGGATGTAAAATTTTAATTCCTGGCTCCGAATAAAGAAAATACGCCAATATTAGCTACATTTATATCAGCTGAGGAAAACGGCCAAGTTATGCAGAAAAGAAAGCAAATTGGAAAAATAGTTAGCAACAAATGTAATATGACAGGATCGCACCTTATTTACCTAAATGATGATTTACCCAAGGAAACAAGAGAACTATTTTTATCAGCTAGACCTGCTACTGAATATGGCTACCAATTTATATGGGTCAAGGAGGGAAAAATATTTGCGAAAAATATTGAAGAGGGATAACGATCCGGTTGTAAGGAATTTTGGAAAAATTGAAGGATGTTGAAAAGATAAGTCGAGATGCTCAGGTTGGTTAGAGATATTAAATATATCAGGTATATAGAAAATAATCTTACTTCTTAATATTATGAACCTTAACTCACTATTAGATGATTATAATAGCAATAATGGTAGTATTAAAGTATGTGATTAAAGTGAGACTGCATTGCATGTTAATATTAGGAGCCTAAATAAAAATTTCGATAACCTTGTTCTTTTTCTTGAATCACTGGAAAGCAATTTCGATGTTATTGTTTTATCTAAGACCAATGTCCTTCATGATCCTTTAAATTTTCGTATGATGACTATGATTTATTTTATAATGAGAGCAAAATTAATAAATATGATGGAAGTTTAATGTAAGTTCATTAGGAAAAATTAGTAATATAATTGAAATTAACAATCAAAAGTTCTTAAGAGTTACACTTACTAAAAATAAAACAAGCATAGGGGTTATCTCCCATTATAGATCCCCTTTACTTAAAGAAGATTATATTCTTTCTTTGGTGGGTCTGCTAGGTCAGGCTAATTATGCTTCTTGTGATATTGAGCTTTTTGTGGGAGACATTAACATAAATTTATTAAATATTTAGTCTTCTATTGTTAATTAATATGTAAGATGTCTTAATAGCGTTGGTTATATCTCTAAAGTTGATAGGCCTACTACCCTACTAGGGTTGAATTATAGTAAGACATGTATAGACTATATCTTCATGAGAAGCAAAACAAGTTTAGCTCGGTTTAGATCATTCTTCATTATTTAATATTAACTTACAAAATAAGTTAAACAACGCATCCAACAAAACTATGAAAATGGGATGAGAAATGGGATGAAATTCTATTACGTCGAGTCCCGGATACCGCCTCTGAAATTTTTATGAATATCTTAAAAAAACACATACTTGCAGCAGCAAATGTAAAATCAATTTCAAATAAAAAAAATTCGCCTTAAACCCTGGATCACTCCATGCCTGCTAATTTCAATTAGAAAAAGAAATGAGCCTCATAAATTATGCATTCGCAATCCTTTAAATGAAAATGTTCGTATTAGTTACAAAAGTTATAGAAATATGCTAACTAAATTTATTAGAAGTACCAAGGCTAACTACTATAAGCAACAATTAGAAAGTGCTGGGGGTGATTCGAGGAAAACCTGGGACATAATCAAATTAGCTACCAATATAAAATAAAATCCAATATTCCGTGTAATAAAAATACTAATAATCAAGAAATCACTGACCAGAAAGAGGTTGTTAATGAACTTAATATGTATTTTAGTTCTGTTGGTTCTAAGCTAGCCAATAAGATTCATAAGCCTAATAATGTTTGTGGTGTGATCCGGGAGCAACAAAGGGAATTTCTATCCATGTTTTTGTCCCCTGTCACCAAAAATGAAATTGCTAATGCTGTTGCAACTTTTTTTTTTTTATGGTAAACACAAGCACAAGAGGAAAGTCCTATGTCACTCTTGGAGTGGTGCTTGCGCGAAGATATTTGTGGGCATTTATCTTGAATCGCTGCAGGTTGTATGCGTCGGGAAATATGTGAGGTGGAAGCCCGTTCCACAAAGAAGATGTTCTCCAGATGAATGAGTCCCGATACAGCGATGTGCTTGGGGTAGTCAGGTGGACTCGATGATACCTTTACCATAATAACTTTGAAAGCAAAATCTTCTCCAGATGACTTTGGTGTTTCCAACCAATTTGTGAAATCAAATATAGAAATTTTGATTGTACCCTTGGTACATATTGTGAATTTGATATTTACCAGTGGCGTTTTTCCTACTATATTTAAAAAAGCGGTAATTGTTCCCTTGCATAAAGATCGAGATAGAACAGAAAAGGGTAATTATAGCCACAGTGCACTTACTAGTCCTATCTGCAAAGTATAGAGAAATGTATAAAAAAACGTTTATATAAACGTTAATATTTAACTTTTTTAAACTTCCTTAAATAACATTTCTTATCTTTAATCATTTTAATTATTTCACCATTATACCACACAGGAAATACTTTTCTAACTTGTGTTGACATGGGTACACATTCTGAAAAGATGTTATTGAGAATTTTATAGAAATTGTTTACAGAATCATCAATATTTGGACAATTACAAATGCTATTCCAATTTGTATTTTGGAATACCATGTACATCCTTTCAAAATTTGCTTTTTTAAAATTAAATTGTTTGTTCTTAATTTGATCACATTCCTCCAACTGTTTATTAATATTTCCCTCGACTGATCATGCGGGATGGAATTTATCCAGAGGCAACAATGGGTGATCATTAAGTCTAACCAAGGAACTCTGTAAATGGGGGCTTATTATGAGTAGGTCTAACATAACATTGAAAACATTGCGTACGTCATTATTCTGTAAAAAATTTGTAAACTCTAAAAAAAAAGTTAAAATCACACATTGGGACACTACGAACATTTAACATGAGGTCACGAAAATTAAAATCACCTAAAATTGAATATGCACAGTCTGAAAGATTTGTTTCAATACAATTATAAAATTTGTAATAAAAATCTAAACTACACCCAGGCACAAAGTACACAGCCACAACATACAGAATTTTTGCTTTGGCTTGTTATTTACCGGTAAGTATTTGATATCTGTCCTTTCTAATTAATAACTTAATAACTGCAATTTCAGAACTTCTAACTTTGTTTTAATACCTCTGCAATTTTGATAGTAGACTTTTAGTTCTGACAATTTAAATATTTTTTATTGAGTTTCGAACAGTCTTATTAACGGCAGAATCATCATTACTATTTTGCAATATATGAGTAGTTACATTAAGAGATTGATTATTACGTATTTTTAGTGAATTTTACAACAATTATAAATCTCAACCTGCTTAACCAGATTTTCAAATCAGTTTTTTCGTAAAAGTTTTAGTTGAGGGACGAGATTTAACGCGAAAACAACAGAGAAAATAGCCTAAATAAATCGCATTCCTATATTGAATTTATTCAGTGTGTACGGCGCGAGACGTTGTGGACCTTGCCCGGACTCCCGGCTTGAAAGTACGGTAAAATACTGTAGTCTGCTAAAATCAGCGTGTCCAAAGTGTTCCTTTGCAATCTTGGCGCGGCGCTGCAAACTAAATCTGTGAACTGGGAGAATGGGTGGAAATCCTAAGGTCTATAAATGTGGTGCATGTAATAACAATGTAACCAGGACTCAGTCATCAGTGCAATGCACAAAATGCAAGAATTGGTTGCAAGTTGGGTGTACAGGACTTACAAGTCTAGAATTAGAAATCATACATAAACTGAATAATCATTTTTATTGTAATAAATGTAAAGTCTCAACACAGCAAGAAGTAAGAAGATCAATGGACCTTACCAGGACCTTACTGATACTCGTGAATCCAAGGATGACGGCGAGGATGGTCTTCTCGATTAAATAAATGATTTAAGGAAGGAAATACGTGACCTCAGAAGTGACTTAACGTTTTATGCTGAACAATATGAAGCGCAAAAAGAAAAAATATAATGTTTAGCAAGGAAATTCTAGCATTAAAAAAGGATAACGAGGACATAAGAAGAGAGCTATATAGACTTAAAGGACAATCCATAAGCAAGGACATTGAAAATAGAGCTAACAATATAGTAATGGGAATAAAAAGTACTCTGGATGAAATAAAAAGAAGCCCAAGGGAAATAGAAACGAAGGCGGAAAATATACAAAAATATATTAATCCGGAACTAAAATTGAAGGATGTAAAATTTTAATTCCTGGCTCCGAATAAAGAAAATACGCCAATATTAGCTACATTTATATCAGCTGAGGAAAACGGCCAAGTTATGCAGAAAAGAAAGCAAATTGGAAAAATAGTTAGCAACAAATGTAATATGACAGGATCGCACCTTATTTACCTAAATGATGATTTACCCAAGGAAACAAGAGAACTATTTTTATCAGCTAGACCTGCTACTGAATATGGCTACCAATTTATATGGGTCAAGGAGGGAAAAATATTTGCGAAAAATATTGAAGAGGGATAACGATCCGGTTGTAAGGAATTTTGGAAAAATTGAAGGATGTTGAAAAGATAAGTCGAGATGCTCAGGTTGGTTAGAGATATTAAATATATCAGGTATATAGAAAATAATCTTACTTCTTAATATTATGAACCTTAACTCACTATTAGATGATTATAATAGCAATAATGGTAGTATTAAAGTATGTGATTAAAGTGAGACTGCATTGCATGTTAATATTAGGAGCCTAAATAAAAATTTCGATAACCTTGTTCTTTTTCTTGAATCACTGGAAAGCAATTTCGATGTTATTGTTTTATCTAAGACCAATGTCCTTCATGATCCTTTAAATTTTCGTATGATGACTATGATTTATTTTATAATGAGAGCAAAATTAATAAATATGATGGAAGTTTAATGTAAGTTCATTAGGAAAAATTAGTAATATAATTGAAATTAACAATCAAAAGTTCTTAAGAGTTACACTTACTAAAAATAAAACAAGCATAGGGGTTATCTCCCATTATAGATCCCCTTTACTTAAAGAAGATTATATTCTTTCTTTGGTGGGTCTGCTAGGTCAGGCTAATTATGCTTCTTGTGATATTGAGCTTTTTGTGGGAGACATTAACATAAATTTATTAAATATTTAGTCTTCTATTGTTAATTAATATGTAAGATGTCTTAATAGCGTTGGTTATATCTCTAAAGTTGATAGGCCTACTACCCTACTAGGGTTGAATTATAGTAAGACATGTATAGACTATATCTTCATGAGAAGCAAAACAAGTTTAGCTCGGTTTAGATCATTCTTCATTATTTAATATTAACTTACAAAATAAGTTAAACAACGCATCCAACAAAACTATGAAAATGGGATGAGAAATGGGATGAAATTCTATTACGTCGAGTCCCGGATACCGCCTCTGAAATTTTTATGAATATCTTAAAAAAACACATACTTGCAGCAGCAAATGTAAAATCAATTTCAAATAAAAAAAATTCGCCTTAAACCCTGGATCACTCCATGCCTGCTAATTTCAATTAGAAAAAGAAATGAGCCTCATAAATTATGCATTCGCAATCCTTTAAATGAAAATGTTCGTATTAGTTACAAAAGTTATAGAAATATGCTAACTAAATTTATTAGAAGTACCAAGGCTAACTACTATAAGCAACAATTAGAAAGTGCTGGGGGTGATTCGAGGAAAACCTGGGACATAATCAAATTAGCTACCAATATAAAATAAAATCCAATATTCCGTGTAATAAAAATACTAATAATCAAGAAATCACTGACCAGAAAGAGGTTGTTAATGAACTTAATATGTATTTTAGTTCTGTTGGTTCTAAGCTAGCCAATAAGATTCATAAGCCTAATAATGTTTGTGGTGTGATCCGGGAGCAACAAAGGGAATTTCTATCCATGTTTTTGTCCCCTGTCACCAAAAATGAAATTGCTAATGCTGTTGCAACTTTTTTTTTTTTATGGTAAACACAAGCACAAGAGGAAAGTCCTATGTCACTCTTGGAGTGGTGCTTGCGCGAAGATATTTGTGGGCATTTATCTTGAATCGCTGCAGGTTGTATGCGTCGGGAAATATGTGAGGTGGAAGCCCGTTCCACAAAGAAGATGTTCTCCAGATGAATGAGTCCCGATACAGCGATGTGCTTGGGGTAGTCAGGTGGACTCGATGATACCTTTACCATAATAACTTTGAAAGCAAAATCTTCTCCAGATGACTTTGGTGTTTCCAACCAATTTGTGAAATCAAATATAGAAATTTTGATTGTACCCTTGGTACATATTGTGAATTTGATATTTACCAGTGGCGTTTTTCCTACTATATTTAAAAAAGCGGTAATTGTTCCCTTGCATAAAGATCGAGATAGAACAGAAAAGGGTAATTATAGCCACAGTGCACTTACTAGTCCTATCTGCAAAGTATAGAGAAATGTATAAAAAAACGTTTATGCAGTTTTTTAAAAGCTAATAGGGTATTATCAGAATCCGACCGAGGGTGTAGGTTCAGATGATGCTTTGAATGAAGTCTGCACTTTTATTAGACTGTTTTAATAACCGTTGGAAGCCTCTGGCTGTCTTTTTGGATCTTACCAAGACCTTACCTTTAAAATGGCAGCATCATAGTGATTATCTTCAAAACAAACTAAAAAAACTAATATATAAATTTTATGAGTATATATATTTTTATATATTATATTTATTTATTATATATTTTTTTACGTAATATATTCAGTAAAAAAATTATAATAACAGTGTACAAAGCACTAGGTGAATCATGCCTAAGCTATGGTAAAATATATTGGGGTGCTGCATAAAATGAAACTTTAAAGAATATTAATATTGTACAGAAATATCTTTTAAAAGTTATTTTATTTAAATCCAGGCTGTTTCCCTCCAACCTTTTATTTGAACAATCTGGAATATTTAACAGTAAATATTACCAACCCAACCTAACCCAACTTTATATTAAAAATGTACTTAGATTCTCAATTTGTAGTAACCTTTTTAATATTTTAATAGTCATAATGTTAATACTAGAGCAAATACATATCAACAACTAATAATACCCAACCCCTATTTTAGTGTAACTCGAAAATGTCTAACATATATAGCTCTCAAATTATTAAATATGTTGCCGGAACAATTTAAAAACAAAAAATATTATACTGTAAAGAAAAAATTGCACTCATGGATGAAAGTAACATAGTAACAAGATATTTAAAAATAACATAAATTCCATAAAGCGATGAAGACGTTCCTTAAATTTACTATTAACATGCTTCATTTTTGGATAATTCGCACTTAACAAGTCATTAGACCACATCCTATTATCACAAAGTCGTTGGCTGTTAAGCCCTTAGTAAGTCTAGTAAGATCTTCCAGTACCTGCTTGTGCTTTGCATATGCCTTTACAATTGACATCTTCCACCCTTTCCTTTTCAAGTACATTTATTGTGTTTACTAGATTTTTAATCAGAAGAGTCAATTCATTAATTTTAGACTCAAGTTCTTGCCTACTGGTTCTACATAAACTAATTTCTGTTAATAGTTGTTGTTCCTTGGCTTTTAACTCTTGCAAATTAGCACTTAAAAGGTTATTTTGTTTATTTAAGTTTTTAATATGCAAAGAAAACTTCATTTCAGCATCGGAAACTTCATTTTAAAATACCTGACTATTACGCTTTAATCTTTCAATTACTCTACTCTTTTTGTTATTAATCTTTCCGTTATTATCGTTGATTAACTCTTCTTCTGTTCTTTATATGTTTTTCTCTCGTTCTCTTCCTCATTATAATCATGCTTGCATTTTTCTGAACACAATATTTTATATCCATGCAGTTTTATCGATAATATGGATAAATATTGGACCAGATAGAAGCAAAAACCTATTTAAATGTGGAAGAACTGTATAAAGCTTTAGAGTTGGCATGGAAAAATATGGATCCTCACATTATCCAGAGGCTTGTATCTTCAATGCGGAATCAGGAAGTTCCAGGTAAAAAGGTAAAAAAATGTTTATATTATATTTATATATTAGTTATATATATATATATATATATATATATATATATATATATATATATATATGGAAATATATATATATATTTCCAGATTTTATTAGCATTGGATGCGTTTCTGAGAAGGTACAGTGCCCATCTATATTTTAAGTTAAATAGAATAATAATTGTTTAAGTTAAATATAAGGTTGCCTTTACTTTTTGCCAATACTGTATAAACAAGCTTAAAATCAAATTCAACAATTATTGTTCAGGTTCATAAGGGTGGAGACTGCGGCAGTCCTTCTAATATTAGACCAATAACTCTCCTCCCTGCCATATCCAAGATTGTTGAAAGATTAACTGCGCGAGAAGATAGATGTAAACAAGAAAAATGATTCGAAAAATGTTGAAAAGTCGAAGCCAGGTAACGACAATCCCAAAAGTTCTGCTGTAACTGCATAAAAGATAAATAATACTCAAGTAGATGCTACTTCTGTTAGGTTGGTAGTTTTACAGGGCCAACAAAAAAATATTATGGATGAATTGCACTACCTGGAAACCATAAAACATTCTAATGATAGGGGCCGGAATGAAGTAAGGACAAAAAGAAGTAAAAAGAGACAGTTTGTTATTGGAGGGTCTAAAGAGTCTACTATACAGGGTGTCCCTAGGCAGGTATCGTAACATGTATCACGTCTGAATCCCACAACTAAACCAGAGACCTAAACATTTATTAGCTGCAGAATTTCCAGAAGTTCAATGTGAAATACATCCATTAAAACAACCAAACATATATGCATCTATAAAGGTAACCATAATTGAAAGAAGTCGTCCATATTCTCAAAGAGACCCTGATATAAATAAATCAAAGGAGAACAACACAAAGTCTCGGTCTCAAAAAATTCTTTAATTTTTTAGAGTGGTGACACGTGTTTCGCTCCTCCTCAAGCGCATCATCAGACCTAAAAAATAACGTAAACGAAACCAAATAAAATTACAAACCTTTTAACATCTCAATCGCAAGACTTCTAATTCCGTAAACCGAAATCTGGTTAAACCATTGGATAAGCCAGATCCGCTTTCGAAATCAGGAGTGCAAACATTTTGCCGATTGCCCTACGATTTATGTGGGACAGTCCGGAAGGAAAAGCCACCGATACTGTCGAGACCAAGTCAGCGTTTGCCAAACCCCAATAATGTGGCAGTGGTTGCATGACTGCCAGAAGGGCAAAAAGCTGGATCTTCTAGAGAAGCTAGAGATTACAAGAGCGAAGAAGAGTCCAGTTTTAACTTGCGTTAACGACGTGTTTAATTTTAAGCCGGGACTCATTTATAATAACATCTTGTAGTCCCCTCCTTTCTTTTCAAGCTATCGCATGAACGGTGTGGCCTAGCGGTCAACGCAGCAAACGGTAACAGTCTTGCTGCAAGGTTGTACGTTCAAATCTCGATCGTTCCTTTTTACTTTTTTATTATTTTCTTGTATTCATGTTCTATGTTATTGTTTTTTATATATTTGTGACGTCATTTTTTTTAAACTTATATTTTACCTTTCAGTGTGTGTGTATATTTGATCCAGTCGGGAGTCTTTTTAACCTTCTTGAGGTATACTTTTTTGTTTTACTTTAAGGTCTTTTTGTAATTTTATTTGGTTTTGTTTACATTATTTTTTAGGTCTGATGATGCTCTTAGGAGCGAAACACGTGTCACCACTCTAACAAATTAAAGAATTTTTAAGCCAAAAAAATTTCAGGAAGGCTTGGAGGAGGGATATTTGGTACCAGGGGGACCTGGTATCTCGGTAATAAAACAATAATAGCAATATAATAATATAATAACAATATAAAATAATAATAAACAATAATAAAAATAACATATAAGACAAAACAATATGACTAAAAGTGCCCGGCGTAAAATTCAACCAATGAGTAAAAAGCTTCACTTTGCAAAATTGTCTTTAGTTTTTTCCTAAATTTAAGGTGACATTCAGTATTCCTCAAATTAAGAGGTAAATGATTAAAAAGCTTCCTGCCACCGTATACAAACGAGGCCCTTACCCTCTCAGTTCTTCTAATAGGAAAAGGCAGAGAAAATGTGTTACAAAGATTGTACTCAGATGGAGAATTAAGTTCATGTTTGTATTTCTTATGAACAATACAAGCTGTTTCCATTATAAATAAGGAGGGCAAGGTAAGGAAGGAATGCCTCAGAAAAAGATCCGACAAAAAGTGCAGAAAGAGACACGGCACATATAGCGAATTACCTTCTTCTGCATAACAAACAAAGAATTAAACAGATACTCGGAACAAACTCCCCAGAAAACAATTCCACACCTAAGATGGGATTCAATGAGAGCATGGTAAACATTTTTTGCTATAACAAAGTTAAGGGCATTAGCAATTACTCTAATAGCATAACAGTTAGATGACAATTTCTTTTGTAAATAAGAGATGTGGTCTTCAAATTTAAAAAGCTTATCGATCGTCACACCCAAAAATTTGCTTAGGGCAAATGGACTGATTGAATTATTATGTGAAGTAACTGCTTCTAGATCACACCTAAAGAATAGAATTTTAGTTTTAGAGATGTTAAAAGCTAACTTGTTAGCATCACACCACAGCTCAACAAGAGTCAGATCCCTGTCAGTGGCAACTCTCATTCTTTCAGGATCGGTATCATGCCAAAATATAGTGGTATCGTCGGCACTTTTTTTTAAACTTTTTTTAAAACCAGGACCAAAGGCAGATTGACGTATAACAAGAACAAAATAGGGCCGAGGACAGCGTCCTGGGGAACACCAGCATCAATGAGTAGCCTACCAGACTTAGTGTCATCAAAGAGCACTCTCTGAGTTCTACCCGAAAGATAGGACCAAAACCTGTTAAGAGCAACTTCCCTGAAACCATAGATCTCGAGTTTCCGCAGCAGAATTCCTTAACTCATACAATCAAAACCCTTGGATAAGTCACAGAAAACCTCTGCACATCCACCAGAATTCAACCCCAAGTAGAGGCTCTCCAAATGGTTGAAAATAGCATCGCCCGTGCCGAGTCTCTCCCGAAAACCAAACTGATAGACGCTAAGAAGTCCATGCCCTTTAAGAAAAGCCATTATACGAGTATTAACCAGTCTCTCAATCAGTCTGCTAAGACTAGGAAGCAGAGCTATTGGCCTAAAATTTGATAGACTGTTATGGTCACCTTCCTTGTACAATGGAATCACCAAAGCCTCTTTAAGAAAATAAGGAAAAGATCCAGATAATAAAGAAATATTGATTACTTCAGAAAGTGCAGAAGGTGAGGTTTGTGGCAATGCAGCAAGTACTCTCACCAAAACTCCATCCCACCCACCAGAATTCTTACTCTTTAAGTCACGCAGGACAGCTTCAATCTCATCTCAGGAACTTGAATGCTAGTAAGATAAGAGACTGGATCGACATTACACTGGGGCAAACTCTCAGAGAGATTCAAGGAAATACCCTGATAATAAGTGTTATATATATGTGTGTATATATATATATATATATATATATATATATATATATATATATATATATATATATATATCAATATTATTAAGTATATTTATTATAACTTGTATTAAACTTTGTTGGTAATTTTGTAAAGATAGCTTTATATATATATATATATAAAAAATATATATATAACAAAGTTTAATACAAGTTATAATAAATATACTTAATAAATATAATATATTATAATTCCAACAACAAACATTACGTTTTCTCCATTTTGTGTTCAAGAGGATCAAGTTTTTAAATAAAAAGCCTCTTGCACTTAATTAACTAAAAACTAATATTCAAATAAATATATGGAACAAATTTTGAGATATAAGCAGGTTTCACGTAAATATTATAGAGAATAATTGAAATAATTCATAAGACTTAATACCTATGGTAATATAACTTGATCAAAATTTTTTTGTAAAAAGTAACCCCTATTTGTCTTGAGATTCAATATCTGAAAAATTGTGCAGCGTAGATCTGTAAAGTAAGAGGTTTTGAGTGAGGATGTTAATAGAAATAGAAAATAGGCCACATCTTAAGTTTTAAGCGACACAGGCAAATTCTCAATTACCATTTGTTACAACTATACTTAAAACTATAAAAAGATACCTAGTAACAACAAAAAAAAAACATTTTGTTTAAAGACCCCGTATCACGGTTATACAGGACGTCAAAAGAGGTGGTATAATTAGAGGAAAGTTGAGCAATATAGTTTCCTTTTATAATAAAATCCAAATACTTCCTAAATTTTGCAAAAAACTGAAATTTGGGAAAATCATTTTAATTTTTTTCTGGCATTATTAAAAAATATATAACAAAAGTATTTATTAAATGAATAAACTTATGTGAGCACTTTTTCTCGCCTATACGATGACACCATTAAATTTAAAATACGACGTTCTGTCTTTACAGAGCCATCATCAACTTTGTTTTTCTTTTTCGGCGCTATATTGACCATTTGCAGTTTTGAATAGCCCTTTTAATTACCTTTTTAATGAGGTATCTTGTATTTCGAATGAGGATTTATGGTCACCCCTATAATATTATATACCTATGTCTCTATCGCTGTTTAAAGTTTTAAAATAAAGAGCTGTTTTAAAATTGTAAGCGCCGTAAAATTCGAATACGGCGCCCATAAGAAAAACCAACCATTATAATGGAAAATGTATACAGGGTGACCCCTTTGGACAGGCTGAGATACATTCCTGGACAAAATTATCGCACCACTGAATATTTTGTCAAGAAAATTTAAATAAAAATAAATATCAGTTAAAACAGTTTCTTATCTAATTTTTTTTCTTATCTTTAATCTTTTCTTATATAAAAAGCAGAACTAGAGAAAAACTATGTTTATGTGAACAAGTTAACGTGCTGAACAAGTTAGTGAAAATCGATGTTTTTTCTTTGTATTGAATTAAGTTACTTAAATTTCGTTTTGTTAAATAAAAGATAATTTTTTTGTTAATATTTAAGTTAACAATGCGTATTATTCATTTTTTTTTTATCTTTATTAAAAAAAAATCTGTAAAAATCAAGTGGTTCGATAATTTTGTCCAGGAGTTTATTTCTGGGGAACCTAAGTTGTTTACTTTAGTGTATTGCTTTTTTGAGAATAAATAACTTTCAACGACTTCCAACACAATACCTTTCACTCCATAATGTTCAAGAACATAACTATGTATTGTAAAACAATAACAGGGTGAATTATCAATAAAATCCTGCTGATTATTCCCTGCATCCCTCGACTACTATCTGATTTTAATGATGATATATAATATAAGTTCCATGACTGACAACATAGACAAGCTAGGGCTTTGGTTTGCAAAAAGTTAAAATTAGTTCAAGTAATGAATTTATATAGGTAATGAAAACAATAGGTCCCATTATATTCCTTTAAGAAACGCCGATTTTAATTATTTCTGGGAAACTTATTGTTATTTACCTTAGTGTATTGCTTTCTTGAGCACAAATAAGTTTCAACGGGCACTTTTATTTCTTGCTCTAGTTCTGTACAGACATCCACAAAGTATTTGTTGCAAATGTTTGACATCACCAGAGGATCGTTAGAAAGTTGGTCTTGTTCATCCTTAATAACTGATGTATTGCTTTTTTGCCCTTGGCTCCACCGGTTATCTTATTTATGATTTTATATACTTTTTTCATATCATTCTTGTTTCTATTTCTATTTTGTTTTTGTAAAATGTATACATTCTTATATAGGGTGGTCCGGTTTCGATGGCGAAAAATTAAATGGCCGACGGAGAACGAAAAAATAATAAGTTTGCTATTATAAATAATATTCGAAAAATGATTCGTTAAAAAATTACAGGGTGTCAAAATTCTAATTAAAAAAATCAATTTTTTTTATTTTTCTTAAACCACTTTAGATATTTTAATGAAATTTGGCACGTTTAGATAGTTAATCAAAGCGCATCTTTTTGTGCAAAAATTATTAATTTTATACACCAGTGGCGTGTGTGCGGGTCGATCTTCATACAATTTTAATTAATTTTAATTAAAAAAATGATGCGCCACTGTTTTTTTTTATTTCTTTTTTTTTATGAAATCCTTGTTTAATTTAAAATAAAAAACATCTCTTTACTTTTTGTTGTACTATCTATATCCTCTGTAAAAATTTCTATATTATTTTGCAATTTGTCATCAAAAATCATTATCAGCGAATCATTACTAATAAATCCTCTCAATTATAGTATGTGCTATAACCTTCAATATTAAAATATTCAGAAGATGTTAATTGAAAACACTTAATACACAACTCACGGCAAAAATAAACACATCACAATGATTAAATTTTGCTTGTTGAAATAAAAGTAATAATTTATCAAAATTTTCTTGGTAAATTCTGCCTAGTTATTACTTAGAGACTATAAAATTAATAAATTTTTGCGAAATATCCAAAAGCATTACATTAAAACACCTTGCCAAACTTTAAAACGGTTTTATTTGAATTATTCGATTAAAAAACAATGATTTTCAAAAATCCAAAATTACACAAGATGCATTCGACAATAACCATAGAATAAACTGGAATGCTTTCCCAATTTTAGCAAAGAAACCAATTTCAAAATTACGTAAACTAAAGGAAAGTGCATTTATAATGTTAAAATTAATTAATAATTTAAAATATCTGATATTCATATATTTTCTACCATTAAATTACATTAAGATCACACCCCTTTAATTTTAAAAGAAGTAAATAACCTTTGAACTTTTTGCTATCTTTCAAAACAGTTTTTCAAAACTATTAATCAACGGTGAAATTATATAAAAAAGTATTTAAAGTAATTATTAAAAGTATTTAAAGGGAGTATTAACGAGAAATTTAAAAGATAGGTATATTTGGTTCATACCTTTAATATAATTTAATTTAACTTTATTTACCTTGATAACGGTAGTAGATATAACTACCGAAACGTTGGTTCAAATTAGGTATTTTTATTTAAAAAGTAGGTCTTTTCGTTGTTTTTATCGTTTTTAATATTCATAACAAAGTTAGGTAGGATATTGAAAAAAAAAAACGAGCTCAGAGATTAATAGATTAAACCTCAGCTTCTAGGTATATAAAAAAATCTATTATACCTTAAGTAAATTATTGTATTTAAAACTTGAATGAATTTTTGATTGAACCTAAATTAAATTAAGTATAACGAAAGATATCATTAAAGATTTACGTTCATATTTCTTTTAAATACGTGAATAAGTCTATTTTCTTCATCTTTTCAATTTTTGAGCGTGTGAGATAGTATTTTCTAAATTGATTTTTGCTATAAGTGACGTAATACCCAATAAAATAAATAACTCCATAACAGATCTAAGTAATAAAATACAGTAAAAACTATTTTTGCGTGATTACTTAATTGAAAATTAAGACTTTCATTTCATTCATAGCACCCTATTTAAAATTGAAAAAAAATATATGATTATAATACAAAAAAGTAGCAAATGTCCCATATAAAATAAGAAAGTTAGTGTCACACTGAAAATAACTGAATGTTAAAGTATGTTTTTATTAAAGATTACTTACCTTTCCAAAATTTGGAAACAGCCGCCTTATGCAGCATCGTTCGTCTGCCACTTATATAAATGTAGTCTTTATTAAAATGTTTTTCACAACTAAGTCTATTTTTTAGTAAAACCTCATCCATAACATATATTTCCTGGTTTCCACAATTATTTATCCACTCAGCGAGTATTTCTGGCTTTTTTAAAGGGAACTTAAAAAAACTTACAATATTGTTTGTCCTTTTCTTCACGTTACTGCATCCACGATAAACGCAAATATTCATTTTAAGTGACGACCTATTAACAAGTTTTATTTAAAAACAAGCAAAATAAATCTGCTCAATTAAAAGTATTAAAAAATAATAATGAAAATTCAAATTTAATAATCTAGGTGTGTGCGAAAACACCTAAGCCTGTTCGTCCGCTCTCCGGACAATGAAATGATACACGAGATTTTTAAACGAGACCGGGGCGCACTTCTTGTTGTGCCATCTATCCGCCAGCCGCTTTTAGTGGCACGATTTTGCCCGTAAGGTTGCGCATCTTCCCATATTCTCAATCAACGATAATACTGACCATGACTAACAGAATTGTACCATACACATAAAATAATGTTCGTGCTTCTTCCCAGAGATAAAAGCTTTCTTAAACCAGACATGACAAACAAGTAAAACTTAAATTAAAACATAAAACTACATTATCATTAACATTAAAATCTGTAATATTACTAAAGATGTGTTTACAAAACTTGTGAATAGCATCAACAGAGAGCGCTATTCATTACTTGGCCCGTTACAATGGCCATAAATAAAAATGGAAAAAGGCAGCATATTGAGAATTATAGAGCTATCAGTATTCCTAATGCATTAGCTAAAATATTTGAAATAATAATACATAAAGATATCTTCAATTTCACAAAAAATCAACTTAGTGCCCACCAACATGGTTACCTAGTAAGACTATTACTAATGTAAATAATTGTATGCAACTCCATGCCAACTTGAACTTGGTGGCAACATGGTTCAAAAAAAATAGAATGTACACCAAAAAATTAAAATATTCTATTCATGACTACTACATCTGCAACAAAAAATTAAATGCTAAAAGCGAATCAAAGGACTTAGGGGTAATTTTTCAATCGAACATGAGATTTAAACAGCATTTTGTACATTGCACCAACAAAACATATAAAGCTCTGGGGTTTGTGATCAGAAATAACAAAGGGTATAATATTTCAACCATCATATAACTATATAATGCTTTAGTACGGCCACATTTAGAATATGCCTCAATAATATCTCTACCTATGGCTGAAGTAAATATCAATACAATTATAAAGGTTCAAAAGTGGTTTTTAAAATATATATGTTAGACAAAATAATGCATATCCATTAGATAGAACCTTCTATAGAACCATGTTGGACAGTTATGGTTTTGTCTCTCTTTGTGATATTATATGTGGCAGGTATGCAAGTTGTTTTTTTTTATAAATCTCAAATTTCAGAGTACCAAAAATCAATTTAAGAATTCAAAATTCCTCACTTTTTGATGTTAGCCCTGTAAATGCATCACCTTTAGACAAAATCGGTTGAGAATAACTAATGATCTTACTTCGTCCCATGGACTGGATATTTTTAAGCCCAGATCCATGGAAAAAGTTGTCATTGTTCTTAAATTTAACAAATCTTAAGAGCTAGTAGGTAATTGTAACTTTTAACCTGTTTGTGATGTACTTGTTCATATTTACTGTGATAATTGTAAAATATTTAGTTATGATTCTTACATTATCTTGTCTATTTTTACAATATTTATATTTATATTAATTTAGTTTCTATTGTCATTATTATTTTATTGTTATTGTTCTTCTTCTTTTTTTGTAGTTATTTACTGATCCACATTTACATGTAATTACTAATGCTGTGTTTGTAAAGAATAGCAATAAATAAATAAATGTTAAAATTAAATCATTAGCTAGTATGCTAGCTTAAAATTAATTACAAAAAATATTTAAATAAATTACAGGGAATAATATAACACAATGCTGACAAGAGGTTGGAGATTTAAGACAACAAATAAGGCTTTAAATTGATTTTTAAGTTAAAAGTCAGAAAATCATCAGACCTTATAGCTAGCTATATTAGCTTTATTAGCAAAATATGTAACCTTAGTGACATATAAAAAGATGTTTTGAGACTGAGACTTGGAGTTTTTTATTTTTTCTCTAAAGGTTAACATGCAAAAATTTATCAAAACTATAGAACACTCCTTCAGACAACATATCTTTAACTGTTCAAATACATTGTTTTTGTAGTAATGTTTTTATTTAAGCAGGCAGTTTATTAAAGAATGTGGATGCATAGTACAAAGTGGATATTTTTGACTTCTTGAGCCTAACAAAGTGTAGGTTCTCAGCTTGTCTTGTAATGTAATTGCAATACTTGATTGCATCTGTTTAAGTTTTTTTTTGTATATGAGGCATTCAAAAATATATCTAGATGGCAAAGTAAGTATTATTAGTTTCTTAAATAAATGCCTTACATCCTCCCTAGTTAAGTATACATACCCAAGTCCCTCAACAACTTTCAAAGGTGCCTTTGTGGTCCAAATAAAGAATAATTGCGAATATGGGCAGGCTCCTCTAGTTTTTTTTTTTAATGTTAAATCAATAATACTACTAAAGTATTAACTATTGTTTAAATTACTTAGAAACAATTGCAAGTATTTTTTTTAATCTTAGTTTTGTTTCATAAGTAAAAAAACTTTGCTATTTTTTATTGCCACAGTTTTTTTTTTATAAATTGAAAATTCTAGCAGATATGAGAATAGTGCAAGAGATCAGATAAGCTAAACAAAAAAACAGTGAGTTCAACTTTTATGCAGGGTACATCAAAAAAAGTTTTGAAAAAGAAAATTGTGGATGATTCAAGAAAATGTTATTGTAGAGATTCTAGCAAATAATTGATGTGCCAAATTTCAAATAATTATCACAGAACATAAGAAAGGAAACATAAAATATGAACCATCCGATTTCTCATTTGTTCATCTTTGAGTTTTTCAATATGCAGTTGTACTATATTTACTGCTAAGACTGGTCTAAATATTAAATACAAATTTGCACAATTTCGAGCACAATAAAATTATCAAACATTATGAGGACCAATGCCTTTTTGGCCAGATGTTCGCCTTAAGGATCAATGTGGTTTTCTATTGGAGGTCTTATTATATTTAAGATTTCATTAATGTATGGCAAATGATGTGAGCCTAGTGCCATAAGCCAGATTTATAATATTTTAGGTTGCATTTCATTATTCTTAACTTCATGATATAGGTAAATTGATATAGAAATTAAGTAATATAAGCAAGATTTGTTTTTTAATAATAAGAGATTTAAACAATTCTTGTAATATTAATAATTCAGAAAGTATGGCATAGATAAATATATACACATAACATAAAGATTGAGAAATATCACTTCAAAGATATTACCAAAATTTTTTGGAAAAAAAAGAAATTTTGAAAATCTTAAGGAATAATAATTATCCTAATTTCAACTTAAAAAAGAAATAGGTAGAAAATACTTTTATTTATCCAAGTTATATTAATTGCAAATTTGAAATTCATGGGGAAAATTATTTTGCTATCATAATATATTATATTACATAATATAAAAATTAACAAGCATAAAGTGTTTAAAAAAAAATACTAATTTGCTTATAAAACCAAAAACTTACTGTAATCTGAAATATTCCCCATGCTACATACAAATCCTTTTGAGGATCCTCCAAAGGCAGTTTCTCCAAATGTACTGCCAAAGGTTCAACATGTTCGGTAACCAAATACAAAACCTTTTCAGTCTCTAAACTGTCCAAGTAAGTTAGCACACTTGGGTGCCGGAGAGTCTTTAACCGTTTGATGGCTGCTTTGGCAATATCTAAGTGAGAATCTGATCCGCTCTTCTGGTCATATACAAACACAGAAACCTCTTCATTTGAGCCCTAATTAAAAGAGAAATAATTTAGAACTTTAGACAAAATACTGCAATGCAGCAATGACGCCAACCTTTTTCTTTCCTTTGTGCAAGGACCAAACGCTTTTACCCTCGAAACCCGGTACAACTTCACCGATTTCGAAATTAAAATCTTTTGATGGATCTCTGGAGAAAAACGACCACATATTTCGCAGGTGGTAGTTATCAAAAAATTGGAATTTAGTTGGGCTTTTATATTTATTTACAAAATCATGACATCATGAGGTACTTAACCTATAATTACGCGTCACGATAAGCGTCAATGTCAAAGTCATTATTACCCACGGGGAAAAAGGGAGTGGTTGAAGATACAATTTTATTTAATAAATCGCAACTCCTGTTGTTAAAAAATAATGTCCACTTTTACATTATCTGTTTCGTATTTTTTATAGAAATACATACTTATGACTAATGCAAGGATAATAACAATGATAATTTTAACAGAGTAATCGGTAATCCGGAATTCATACTATCGAAGTGCTGTAAAGGATGGACTACCAATTTTTGAGCGTTGTCCAAATCTTCTTTAATGTTTTCAAGATTTATTTCTTTTAGTCTAGAGGTTCAATATTTTGAACTAATCGCTCATCCATATTAATCGAAGAAAGTTTTAAATCTTTAAGTCTTTTTAATCTTCTAAGATTGATTGTCTCTGATCTTTGTGAGGGTATAGGGCCCGGTTGTACAAGCAGTGGCTTAAGCTCTACTGAACTGCAGTTTTTCGTTGAAGGTAGTTCAGTGTTTGGTGTTTTGTTTCAGTACATCAATCAACCTAGTTTAAACAAGTACAAGTTTGTTTATACTAGGTTGAATTTAAAGCCTGCAATAGTGACAAATGGTATTTATTAATGTATAAGAAACACTATTGTTGATTTCCCCTGAGGCATGTTGAATATTGTTATTAACGTTATTGGTCAACTCTAGTGCAACTGCAAGTTCTTTATTGATATTTGGAGGATTCCCATCTCCCATAGACAAAGAAATATTATGAAAAACACTGCAGCCATAACAAGTTGTTGATTTGTGTATGCTTCCAAAATCCTCAACAACTTGCAGAAAACTTACCTTTTTAATAGCAGTCAATGGTCATAGTTTCTAAAAGTATTTTTAAAGTCTATAAATAGTGTTATTGAACGAATACTAATCATCATACTTGTTCGTAACTGATGAAATTTGTCTTAAAGCTTGCTTTTTTAACTCAAATTCTTTTTAATTCCAAATGTTAAAACGATCTGGTCTATTCCTGTAGATATACCTGTGGTGATCTGGTGTATACAATTTAATTTACTAACTAATCTAGGGTACCTAGTAACTAATAAATTAGCACCTTACCAAGCACAATAATTATTGAACGGCGGCTGTATTTACATAATTAAAAAATATCAAAATGATATTCTAAAGTCAGAACAAAACTATTACTAAACATTAACCTAACCTCAAAAATTTGCTTGAACTCCATTTGAACGCTCAAATTTGGACGTTCAAGATGAACCGTAGATTATCGTTTGAACCAACACTGCACAACGGATTAATTCCGCTGGTAAAAGAATTGGAGATTTTTATGAACTGTCGTTGAACGCTCATTGTACAACCGAACCTAAGTAGGGTTGGTTTACTTATAGTTCCGATACTGTATTGACTGGGACATTCAAACTAGATGCGTTTCTCAGAACTCGGAATTACTATGATTGAATTATTATTTAACTGTGTAGCAGACGTCTCTTTATATTTTATAGATATCATTGGAGAATGATTGGTTACATTAATAGTTTGAACAATGCATTGCAATGGTTCGTTTTGATTGAGCAATTTATTAGGACATAAAAACGTGCCTTCTACTTCAAAGCAGATTTTTCTTAAATTATAGAAATTATTATAAGATTTTAACAAATAGGGATTATTAATGGTGATACAGGAATTGGGTATATATGATAAAGCATGTAAGGTTTTTCTAATATTAGTGGAATGGCTACGTAGAATATTAAATTATCTTTAATTGTTACGTCTGCATGTTCCATTTTTATAATATTTGATTATATTGTCAAAAGATATCCGGTTTTTAGGCTCAATGTTCAAGATAATCGTTTTAAACTCTTGATATTTAAAAATTCTGTGATGCATTATATTTATCTCAGCGAAATTAATTGCGGTTTGCACGTTCGTATAGATTTCAGGTATCACTCGAAGGTTGTTCTCTAAATCGTCAAGTAGCAAAATAAAATAAGGAGTTATGGTTATAGACTGGGTCAATGATACTTCTTGGTTATTTTTAATATTGCTTTATTGGGTGTCTACTGTCTATGTCTCTCGTCAACTTTTTAACGATTGTCTGGGTTAGGAAAAGGTCGTGATGCAAGGTATTTTGGTTATCTTGTATACGTATTATAACGTTCTTGATCGCTATCGTTTAAAGTGCCAAATAATAACTTTTGAATTTTACCTATAAAATTAGATAATTTTCTTCTGACTCTATTTTGAGGGGTATACATGATGGTAATTTGTGACGATATAACTAATTCCTTGATACACTGGTAGCAAAGAATTCGTTAATTCTTCAATCTTATACTGGGCATTGTAGAAGTAGAAGAATGGTTAGCTTCATGGTTTCGTTCCTGAAAATCACGATCATCTTTTAATAATCTTGGGATGTCGCTGATTTCTAAACTTAGTTTTCTTATATTTAGGTTCTAGTTTTAAGGCTAGTTTTCACAGTGTACTTACAAAGTGTGTAGTAGTTTCAGGTATTTCGGGGTCATTTTCTCGTTTTTTATTTAGCTTTGCTACAATTATATTTTCATTCAGTGCTTTTAATATTTCTGCTAGTTCATTGTAGCGTTTTATTTTTCTATTCCTTATGTTCACTAACGCTCCATTGACATTTCATTAATTTCAATAATTACATTAATAATTTCTCTTCTTTCTAATATATCTTCATACCATCATTTAAATAAAAATTAAATTACTTGTGTATCCTTATTCTTTATTAATGGCAATTTTTTTCTCCAGGCCTTGTCCACATGCTAGATACAAAATAGACTAAAAAAACAGTTTTCTAAAAAATTTTGAAATACAGTTATATTCTTACTTACCGGTATTATGCATCTGACATTACATATAACCATGACAATTCGATTATTTTTTAGCAAAAAAGAACAGGCTCCAACTTAAATTTAGCAATTTATTTCAGTTCTCTAGCATTTATAGTTACTTCACAATTCATTTTCAAAGTTCGAATAAATACGCCATGTTTAATTTTTTCCTTGTACCAGCGCGGCCGGGATAATACGTCACAGGCGGCCAAGTGGACGCAACGACCGACGCTAGCATGTCGACCGCGCACGCTGCTTTGTCAAAATAACGCCTGGGCACTAGGCTGTGACTGGCTGGCTAGCGAGCGCTCTATAATACACCGTCGCGTCGCGTCGGCGTCTATGACGTAGCGCGTAATTGGGACGGAATCTCGGGAGGTATAAAAAACCCCAGACTAGCAGCCTTATAACTTTGCAAATACTTACCCTAACAACTTGAAATAAACGTCCTTGTTCTTATAAACTTATGTTGTATTTATTTTTGGGAAAAAATATATATTTTTTTTAATTTTCCAAGCCCATTGTCCCAACTTCCTCTTTCAGAAATGTAAAAAAAAACATTTATAATCTCCACATCACTTCTACTGGAAATGCAAAATGCGCATGGAAAACCTTGTCTTAATTCGTCTAAAACTACGATAGTATGTATTTCAAATTTATATTTATTCAGTCCGTGCGTTCCATCAATGCATATGCAATCCTTCGAATATTTTTCCAAAATTGTCTTTTTTCCTTCCGTCATTATTATTAGAAGAAAATCTTCTGATTTAAGCTGTGGATAATTTTCTAAAATTGTATCTTGGGGTTTGTAAAATATGAAAGATGACGCCTTCATCTCTTCAACCCATGCATCTACACTTACTGCATCGTTAGTATGTCTCTGTGATGTTGAATGAATTTGAAATTATAACTAGCCCCGATATTGAAGAGGTCTTTTTTTGTGAGTAGGTGTAATCTTTCTAGAGAGGTTTCAGTTAAAGAATCCCGAATGCCATCAAGTATTACATCAAATGCTATTTTAGCTGATATTTGTTTAGCCAATATTTGCCGCTCTTCTCGGGTTTAAACTAAATGACACAAATCATTCTCATGTCCTATGTGGGTTTTTACAAAAGATACCTTATAACTCCCATCGTTTTTTTTACTTCAACACGTAGACCAGCAGGACAGAAACCATTGCTTTTCCTGCTTCCTTGCGTTTTAAGATGTCGTTTTCCAGTACCCTCAGATTTAAAAAAACAGATCTGTGGCAACCATAATTAATAACAATAGCCTGTTTAGTGTTAAAGCGCTTTTTTAAAACATATTTTGCTTTTGACTCTTTTTCAATTTGAGCCAGCCAAATTTTAAACTCTCTTTCTGACGAAAAAGAGCACTTCTCGGTTTCTACATCAATATCATGAATAGTTTTAAAGTGAGCGCAAAATTCGCTTTTTATGTTTGTTGTATAAGAACATAGCGGATATTTTCTTCTAGCTTTACTATAATAAAACCTAAAAAATACATAAACATTAAGAATACCAGGATTAAGAGTTATAGTCACAGAATATTAGTTATCTATATAAGAGTGTATATGTTATTGGTATAAGTAAAATTATTATTTTACTCATACCAGTGGCGTGCGTGCGGACACATCTTTGCATAATTTTAATTAAAAAAATGGTATGCCGCAGATTTTTTGTGAAGAAAAAATAATTTCTAGAAACTCTAAATAATTAATAAACAACCCTAAATTTGTTATATTTCAAAAATAATTTTTATCTTATTTTTTATAAAAGTTATAAAACAGTTATAAAAAAAAATACCCTCATCACACAAAAATCACATTTCAGTCATATACCCAGTAATAATCCTGCCTTAATATATTAAAATTTTGAAATTTAACATTCTATATAGGTATTAATTAGGCAACAGCTTTATACACCTTCTATGTTAATGCGCAATTTGCTATTTCAATATATTAATATTATTAAACTGTAACCCTAATAATATTTACGTCGTTATATTTACTTCTATGCGTTTTTAAATGTTGTTTCCAACGATTTCTGATCGTAAACACTTCTTGAAAATGCAAACATTTAAAATTGTCAGTTCTAATTCTTAAATGAGGAGATATCTCTTCCTGTGAACTCCGGATGAAATTTCTTGACATACACTCGTGAATGAGTTATCGCTTGTAAACAAGCGATTATAAACTGTACATAATTTATTGGGTTTGGAGTCCATATTATCACCGTTGTATAACCTACTTAATATAAATAAATAAAAATCAAAAATTACCTTTATTTATCAAACCTACTCAAGCAAAAAAACTGTACCTCGACTAATCATTTTTCTTTATCGCATTCAAAAACACCCTGCGCGCCAAAATCACTTTAAATCAATACTTCCTGCCTCCTGCCTCCGAAAAATCCTAACGAGAAGTGCGAGCCTGCGAGTCTGCGAGACTGCGATCGAGCACATGCATGCATACGGCTCACCCAGAATGGGTTTTAATCATAAAATATGATACCTTTGATGAAAGCGGCAACATTGGCTATGCTCTGCCGCGAGAGCGAGCGCCGGCAGCACAAGGAACGGTGGTTCCGCAGACGCTAGTCTTCTAAACGGCCACATCAAGATCGTGCTGGGTCTACTGGTAGTCTGCTTTTGAACTCGTGACCAATAGCAGCCCACCTCCTTCCTTATAAATATAAGCAAACCTAAATCCCGCTTATTCAATTCTGTCAACCCGGACCAACAACAACTCCGATGCACATCGATGCGACCCATAATAAAAAGATAAGTGTCTAAATAGCAAGCAAAACAAAAACATAAGACCGGCAAGAGCCCCGACGCTAGTCCGGAGGAATCAGTGCAAAACATCATCATACTTAAAGTCAACTAGAACCCTGGCCTGTATATTCCTCCAAGAAATGAACGACTAGCCTTCAAAACCGAGGCAGTGGATGTATGTCAATTGTAGTTCAGCTATCCGGACTGGGAATCCCTAATACTAGCTCTAACTCTAGTAACTCAGCAATTTCCCGGGGAAATCAAAAGCCTGTATCCACAATTGAAGAGGAAAACGGAAAAGTAAAACCCTTGCTAGGTTTCATTATCTATCTATATAAAAGTTTCTAGTTTCTGACCTGTATCATGAATGTGGAATGATGTCTCTGCAACAACATCTATACTGTAGTGAAGGCACTGTCTTGGAAGCTAGCTATACCAATTCTTCCTACTGGCTACTCGCAATGGCGTACCACTTTTTGAGGATTGGTGGCCAGGAATCACTTAGCTCCTGTCAGTTTGCTCAGCAACTCATGATCCTTTCCAAACAGTTAAAACAGAAGAGTGAACTACTGGTAATCCGCACTTTCCAGACACTAAGCACTGTATCCACGCTTATGGCTAGGGGATCACTCACTACACTATTTAACGTAATTCGCGTTACGTAACTCGCGACTACTCGTATCTGTACTCGACGACGATGTTCACAGAGATCCTCCGAAAGGATCCTACCGCGCTCCTGACTGCGCCATTTTTATTCAATATATCGCAACTCGTGTTTTTAACAAATAATTTATTAAACACAAGAATACAATTTAGGTTACAATGTTGCAAAGCTTACACTTATGACTGCGCTAAGATGACTAACTGCTCCTCTTTCACATCCTCTATATATATATATATATATATATATATATATATATACACTTATAAATGCTGAATAAGCTGTAATAATTATTTTCCATATAATTGGCCATATAATTATACTTAACGCGGATAATAGAACTCAACGTACGAAATAAAAAAACAAAATGTATTAACTATATACCTATCGACCACATGTATGAAGCTTGTATGGTGATAATCGGAATCGCATGTCGGCCATCCTGCTTCCTTGCTTGGAAAAATTGACAGGAGCTATCAGAAATGACGTTGTTGACATTGACTGATAGAACATCATTTGTAATATCATTTGAGACAATTTGAGTTTGTTTTTAATTTCAATGTATGCCACCGGTATGAAGGTTGAATGTGGATGGGCGGTATAGTCTGCTACCCAGATGGCCGATTGATTCTGATTTTTTTGACGATTGTCTTTTTGAGGTTCTCTTTGGAAAACACGAACTTAATAAATATACCTGGACTGCCAATTCAATGAAAAGTAAATGACCACTATTAGGGGGCCACCATTTTGGGTGATTATTCCTTTCGATGTTAGTATTAGTCTAACAAATTTCAGTTGTGCCCATAGTAGGGAAATAAAACAATTAAAGTTTTTGAGAGGTTATGTTTACAAATACAAAATAGAAAGTTACATTTAGGTAAGAATTTAAGATAGTTGCGTTAGATCTGTGATTTTTCTTGTACTTTTAAAATTTCGTTAAAATTTATGAAAGAAAGTAATCCTCATCTAAAATGAGACGAAGTTTTAATTAACTTGGGATAGATGCATGCACTTTAAAATATCTGTTTTATTATTCTGATAATGTCATATTTTTTAAATCTTAAAACTTAAATAATATAAATCCTAATACCATAAAAAAGATCTTCATTAAAACTTTTGCTTGTATTTACTTAACAAATTCAGTTAAAAACACTTTTATTTTCTTTCTATTTTTACTATTACGACTTTTACTGTTTCCACATTAATAGGTACAACCATCTATAAAAATCAAAATTTTGTAATTATCAAGGGTTTAAATAGTAAAAATAAACAACTCTATATATTATTCTATCATAATCACAGACAGACAATTCACAATGATTCGGTTTTGAGAAACAGTAAACTAAATACGTTTAAATAAGGATGGTTATACATTATCCACGTATTAAATAAGTGTGTGCAGACGATATATCCAGGTGTCGTTTACAAATCGCCAAAAACTAGGTAATCCGCTATACTCACACGTCAAACATCAACATCGTCAACAACTTCATTACCTTTATTTAATATATTTTTTGTTGGCAACACTAAAAATCTTCAGAGTGACCAACATCAAAAGGACACAACCACTATAAAAATTGCGGCCACCAGGCAGTGGTCATGTTTGGGTATCATGCCCATAAGCATTAGCAGTCCAGGTATATTTATTAAGTTCATGGTGGAAAACAAGCCTTATGATTTTCTTCCAATTTAAAGTTTTTTAATGATTTTATAGCGTTTTCTAGTTTTTTTGAGTCATGGGTTGATAAATTATTTTACAAACGTGCAACTACATAGAGCAGGAGACAGGTAAATTTCAATTATGACATATCAAGTGTTTTCTAATAATGTTGGATGTTTTATTATATTGAGTATAATTATTATAGATTCAATACAATTTTGGACATATCTATGTTACTGTTCAGTTTTAATTCTCGGACCTCCACTGGGAAAATGTCTAGTATTTCCTTTTCCTTATCTTCATCTAGATTAAGATATTTATGCAAATATCCTTTATGCACTAGTTTGTATATTGGGAATTACCCAGACAGTCACAGAAATCATAGATTTTTGTTAAATTTCCATTAAATCCATCCTTACAAAAATCTTGGAGAAAGATCTGTCATGTAAGTCTGACGAAAAATGTCACAAATTATCGAGTTCCAACACACTTTACCGGTTCTGATTTTAACAACTCTGATAATTCTGTGCGACTTAGATAGAATGCTGGAGTAGAAATGATTCAATTAATTCCACTGACATAATAGAATGGACAATTCTTGGAGTCGGATTACGAGCTTAATGTCCATGCAAGCAGAATTCCCAAAAAAAGTGTTGTGCCTTCTGGCTTTAATTTCCCAAAACATTTGCAGAAAGCTTCTAATTCAAAACAAAAGAATTTAAAGAGGAATGAAGTTTTAGAAGATGAAGTTTTGAAGGCATAATACTCGTACATAAAATTTACACTTGAGTATACATGTATGAGCTATATATTATTAAATTATATTTGTATACTTATTATTGCGATATAAATTACTTGTATAGTATGTGAAATTATTTCTTTAACCTTTTCTATAATTAGAAAACCAGCCACCTGAAACTACTGCAGCTATTTTTTCAAATGATAAAGTTGTTGAACCAATGGAGGTGGAACTAATTGAGAAGCAGATTAAAGAGCTACCTGCATTAGCTAAAAATGTTCAAGAAATCCATGATGCTCTACCAACTGCAGTGAAAAATCCAGGTCTAAAAAGGTATTTTAATGTCCTTGAATATTTTTTTTGTTACCTATATAATATGAAAATATACCTATTTCTAATAACTCTATATTTTAGAAGAAGGCTAGACCCAGTTTTATTACACTTTTCTATTCATTAAATCCATTCATGTAAAAACAATGAAAATAATTAAATTGTAATTATTTTATTTTTATTGTTTTTTTGCAATAAAAAAATAATAACTGTAAACAATAATGAAATTAGTTATCTTTATTGTAAATGGATTACAGAAATTTTGGTTGTAGTTAAAAATTATACTTGTAGTTGCTATATATCCTGCATGCCTTTTTAGGAGGGTATTCCCGAAATACAAAAACAGATGCTGTTTAGATAACTCAAGAAGGGTATTAAAGACAAGTATAGCCCTAAGTTAAGGTCTTTTGCCCTTTCTCTCCATTTTTATTAAGCTTCAACTATGACTTTGGCAGGAGCATGTATGGAAAAGATTCCTTACCTCATCCAAGGCCATTATCCAAATGGTATAGTTCAGTTGATGGTAAGCCAGGATATATTGCAGGAGCTTTACAGGCAGTAAAAGTCAAAGTTGAGGCTGAAAGGGCAAAAGGAAGGCAGCTTGTTGCTGGCTTACTTATGACGAGATTTTCTTTACGAATAAACATTTTCAGTTAGTACTGTATGTAGAAAGCTATTTTAAATGCATATTTTTGAAAATCACTAAATTTAAATTATTTTAAATATCGCTTCAATATTTTTAAAATACATAAGCTAAATTACCTGAGACATTTTGGTAGTAAATGCTATGCTTTTTACAGTCCTATTTTATTTACTGACCCATAGCTAAAATCATGTTATTTGCTGAAAGTAAAATTATAAACTAATATAAAACCCTTTAAAGTATTATTTAGAACCTTAATGATAACTACTGTAATAATCAATACTTACTAATAATAAAGACTGTCTAAACGATTTTTTTTTGTATTTTTACATTTTTAAGTATCCATGCATAATTATATCTATAAAATTATTTATGTTAGTCGATTAAGGTGTTTCCGATGGATTTTAAGCTCACGTTTGCTGTAAGTTCGCAAGGTCGTAATTGGCAAAAAGTTGAAATTATGATTACGTTGCTCATCTTGATTTTTATAATTACCACGAATTGGTATTTTAAGATCGATATAAATAGTTGGTAATTTTTGTGAATAAATCAGTATTAAGTTCTACACCCAGTAGTCTCTCATTGCTCAACCTACTACGGCTAAGCCACCTTGTCTTAAACCTATAGTGAGGCTGCTATAGGGTAGTAGGGAAAAAAGGTTAAGGAAAAAGCCTTAGATCTTTTCAGACTACTATACGTGTGTTGGATCATTGGGATGAAATATTTATTAGGATAATTAATTTTAACCTGATTAGGATATAATATTAAATACACAATATGCTGCCTTAATCTGTTTTATTATGTTTCATGCTCCATACTTACTGGAGACAACCCCACTGACTTGTGACATCTTTGCCTGATTGTGACTAACCAAAAGTCAAAAGTTGTATTTTGTTTTTATTTGGTTATACTAAAAAAATAAAAAAGAAAAAAAACATACATATTAACTTGTACATATGTATTTGTGTTATATCTAGTCATTATTAATTAATTTATTCACAATGAGAAGCTAGATTTATTTCAAGAAATAGGTTCAGTTCTTGTTGTTATTAAAGTTTAGATTTTGTTTTCCATATGTGGATATATATTATTTTGTTACGATTGTATAGATGGTTAAAATATATATATATGTTTAATTTATTTTATTTACGTATATTTGTTACATGTTTCTTATAATGTTTTAAACTCTAATGAAAACAGAAAAAAGCAGCTAATTTTTTCTGAAAATCCAGAAATTATTAGGATTTTCAATTAAAATATGCTTTATATCTGTAATAATTCCATTTTTTACATAAAAGGTCTTATTAATACCATACTCACAGTTTACAGTAATTTAATGTAGAGTATATTGTAACTATTATTGCACTTATCGTGCCAATTTATAATTTTTGGTAAGTATCTGTATCTAAATATCTTAAATGTCCTAAATAAGCAATATCTTGAGAACTAAATTTAAGTCAAATAATATTTTAGTTGGTGTGTTAATTTTTGAATAAAGTGATAAGAGATGTCTGAGATGCAATATTTTTTCTCCCAGCATTTAAAATTAATAAATTCAATAAAATGTGGGTTTTTCTAAACTGATAAGCATATTTTAATAATTTTAAAATAAAAAAAAATTCTATTTAAATATATCTTTCATCACTCGTCAGTTAACGCATCAGCTTCTGTAATTCTGCAAATTACTTCAAATTTAAATATCGCACAATAGATCAGGCTTAAATTTCCCGCCACACGCCACCCAAGATGGTTGCCCCGTCTTCGTCAAGAATTTCAATAAAGCTGTCAGCAGAATTTCTGTCTGTTTATTAGGCAACACGCATTTCTTTATATTTGTGTTCTGTGATGTATGCTGGAAGACAAGACCAAGGGGACGTTGTCAGCCGCCATACTAGACTTCGAGCGTTAAAAATTTCTGACCGATAGCGTAATTAACATGTTATTTTAAAATCGTTAATTTCCTAAAAGACCATCACTGGCGGCTGCAGGGAGAGGGAAGGCGGCGGAGGGTAACCAGACGGAAATAGAATTCTGGGAATTATATTTATTTTATTATTTGCCTTTATTTTTGGTTTGTAGAGAACCGTGCTGTTTTGAAGGGTATAAACCGTGGATGCACAGACCGCGGCCCGCCGGTCGAATACTGGTGGCCCGCCGACAGCAAAAATAATACTCTCGTACATTCAAAAAATATTGGATTCTATCCCAGATAAAACCAAAAAAACATTTGTTTGAAAAGTAATTGAAGTTTGTGGAAGTTAGTGCAAGTTTTGTGAAGGTGATTTTTGAGAAAATTTGAAATGATGCTGGAATGGTTCGTCATATCCCTCATGTAAGTAATCACTAAAATTGCCATTAATTTTATTTTATTTATGTCTGTTAATCCTGAAAATTTATTTAAAAGTATTTTATTATCGAATAGGAGAAGACTAGGCTTAAAAGCTAAGAAAAATAAAAATACTTCTCTTGCACAAAAGCTACAATCATATAAAGATAGATCTGATTTAAATTTAATTGAATTATTTGCAGATTTTAATCTTGACTTTTCTAACTCTAGTGAGACTAGAGAAAATAATCTTATTTTCTATCTTCTATTGAAGAAGAGGAATCTGTAGAACATTTTCCTTTTATACAAAGTTATAAAACCACAAGCGAAATGGGCGTTCTGCGATCCTTTGCTAACATTTTACCAACTTTCTCTGGAAATCCAGAACATTTAGAATTTTTTATTTTTTCAATTAACGAATTTCGTGAACTTTACTACAATGGAGAAGAAATTCAGAAAAAATTCGTGTTGAATGTTATACGCTCTAAGTTAATTGATAATTCTAGAGATTTTTTGATGAGTAGGCCAGATCTCAAGACATAGGAAGAAATTTAGGTAGCTCTAAGAGAAAAATATGGTGATCCAATAGGTTATCAAACTTTACTTCAACAACTTAATTATATTAATAAAGATAGAAACGAACATTTACTAGATTTTGTACAAAAACTTAAACTGTTTGTGCAAAGAATTAACTGTAAAATTCAAGTTTGTGTGAAGTTATCCATAAAATGCCAGCCATAAAGTTACCGCTCCGCGTGACCGGCCTACTATTTGTGTCAGGCCGGATATTTTTAAAAATCTAAGGAAATGAACATCTTCTGTATAAAATTACGTAATAGTACTAATTTTTATCTTTATTATGCATTAAAAAATAAATTTAATCTTAAAAAACAAGAAAATCTAGAAAAAATTAAGTTTGGTCAAAATACCGATTTTTTCAAGAATGTTCGTTAAATAGTGCCCTCTTACTTTTATGCAAATCGGAGTGCATGAGTTTTGTTTTAATAGTGGTATAAAGGATACTTTTGAGTATACGCTAACATAAGTTTAGATAGTTGCCACCCCTTCATAACCCCTAAAAAAAATGAAATTTGGTCAAAATCCCGATTTTTTCAAGAATGTTCGTTATTTAGTGCCCTCTTACTTTTATGCAAATCGGAGCGCATGAGTTTTGTTTTAATAGTGATATTAAGGATACTTTTGAGTATACACTAACATAAGTTTAGATAGTTGCCACCCCTTCATAACCTCTAAAAAAAATGAAATTTGGTCAAAATCCCGATTTTTTCAAGAATGTTCGTTATTTAGTGCCCTCTTACTTTTATGCAAATCGGAGTGCATGAGTTTTGTTTTAATAGTGATATTAAGGATAGTTTTGAGTATACGCTAACATAAGTTTAGATAGTTGCCACCCCTTCATAACCTCTAGAAAAAATGAAATTTGGTCAAAATCCCGATTTTTTCAAGAACGTTCGTTATTTAGTGCCCTCTTACTTTTATGCAAATCGGAGTGCATGAGTTTTGTTTTAATAGTGATTTAAAGGATACTTTTGAGTATACGCTAACATAAGTTTAGATAGTTGCCACCCCTTCATAACCTCTAAAAAAATGAAATTTGGTCAAAATCCCGATTTTTTCAAGAATGTTCGTTATTTAGTGCCCTCTTACTTTTATGCAAATCGGAGTGCATGAGTTTTGTTTTAATAGTGATATAAAGGATACCTTTGAGTATACGCTAACATAAGTTTAGATAGTTGCCACCCCTTCATAACCTCTAGAAAAAATTAAGTTTGGTCAAAATCCCGATTTTTTCAAGAATGTTCGTTATTTAGTGCCCTCTTACTTTTATGCAAATCGGAGTGCATGAGTTTTGTTTTAATAGTGATATTAAGGATACTTTTGAGTATACACTAACATAAGTTTAGATAGATGCCACCCCTTCGTAACCTTTAGAAAAAATTAAATTTGGTCAAAATCCCGATTTTTTCAAGAATGTTCGTTATTTAATGCTCTCTTACTTTTATGCAAATCGGAGTGTATGAGTTTTGTTTTAATAGTGATATTAAGGATACTTTTGAGTATACACTATCATAAGTTTAGATAGTTGCCACCCCTTCATAACCTCTAAAAAAAATTAAGTTTGGTCAAAATCTCGATTTTTTCAAGAATGTTCGTTATTTAGTGCCCTCTTACTGTTATGTAAATCGGAGTGCATGAGTTTTGACAATCGGGTTTTTGCTTCTCGACCACTACCGGGTGAGGAGCAGTTAGTGTTCTTAGAATCGTGCACTCTGATATTCATATACGTAGGAGGGCACTAAATAACGAACATTCTTGAAAAAATCGGGATTTTGACCAAACTTAATTTTTTTAGAGGTTATGAAGGGGTGGCAACTATCTAAACTTATGTTAGCGTATACTCAAAAGTATCCTTTATATCACTATTAAAACAAAACTCATGCACTCCGATTTGCATAAAAGAAAGAGGGCACTAAATAACGAACATTCTTGAAAAAATCGGGATTTTGACCAAATTTCATTTTTTTTAGAGGTTATGAAGGGGTGGCAACTATCTAAACTTATGTTAGTGTATACTCAAAAGTATCCTTAATATCACTATTAAAACAAAACTCAAGCACTCCGATTTGCATAAAAGTAAGAGGGCACTAACTAACGAACATTCTTGAAAAAATCGGGATTTTGACCAAACTTAATTTTTTCTAGAGGTTATGAAGGGGTGGCAACTATCTAAACTTATGTTAGTGTATACTCAAAAGTATCCTTAATATCACTATTAAAACAAAACTCATGCACTCCGATTTGCATAAAAGAAAGAGAGCACTAAACAACGAACATTCTTGAAAAAATCGGGATTTTGACCAAACTTAATTTTTTCTAGAGGTTATGAAGGGGTGGCAACTATCTAAACTTATGTTAGTGTATACTCAAAAGTATCCTTAATATCACTATTAAAACAAAACTCATGCACTCCGATTTGCATAAAAGTAAGAGGGCACTAAATAACGAACATTCTTGAAAAAATTGTGATTTTGACCAAATTTCATTTTTTTTAGAGGTTATGAAGGGGTGGCAACTATCTAAACTTATGTTAGCGTATACTCAAAAGTATCCTTAATATCACTATTAAAACAAAACTCATGCACTCTGATTTGCATAAAAGTAAGAGGGCACTAAATAACGAACATTCTTGAAAAAATCGGGATTTTGACCAAATTTCTTTTTTTTTAAAGGTTATGAAGGGGTGGCAACTATCTAAACTTATGTTAGCGTATACTCAGAAGTATCCTTAATATCACTATTAAAACAAAACTCATGCACTCCGATTTGCATAAAAGTAAGAGGGCACTAAATAACGAACATTCTTGAAAAAATCGGGATTTTGACCAAATTTCATTTTTTTTAGAGGTTATGAAGGGGTGGCAACTATCTAAACTTATGTTAGCGTATACTCAAAAGTATCCCTAATATCACTATTAAAACAAAACTCATGCACTCCGATTTGCATAAAAGTAAGAGGGCACTAAATAACGAACATTCTTGAAAAAATTGGGATTTTGACCAAATTTCATTTTTTTTAGAGGTTATGAAGGGGTGGCAACTATCTAAACTTATGTTGGCGTATACTCAAAAGTATCCTTTAAATCACTATTAAAACAAAACTCATGCACTCCGATTTGCATAAAAGTAAGAGGGCACTAAATAACGAACATTCTTGAAAAAATCGGGATTTTGACCAAATTTCATTTTTTCTAGAGGTTATGAAGGGGTGGCAACTATCTAAACTTATGATAGTGTATACTCAAAAGTATCCTTAATATCACTATTAAAACAAAACTCATACACTCCGATTTGCATAAAAGTAAGAGAGCATTAAATAACGAACATTCTTGGAAAAATCGGGATTTTGACCAAATTTAATTTTTTCTAAAGGTTACGAAGGGGTGGCATCTATCTAAACTTATGTTAGTGTATACCTAAGAGTGTCCCAAAAATCCCTTATATAACAAAACTCATGCACTCTGATTTGCATAAAAATAGGAGGGCACCAAGTATACAAATACTGGAAAAAAAAATTGGATTCCATTCAAATTTTATTTGTATTTATGAGATAGAATTTAAATTTATATATATTTAAAAGTCTTAAAATATAAGAACTCATTCACCATAAAATATCAGAAATTATGAAAATGAAATAACTAATATTAAACATTAAAAAATATTATTTTTCCTCATGTTTTTTAAGATTAAATTTATTTTTTAATGCATAATAAAGATAAAAATTAGTACTATTGCGTAATTTTATACAGATGATGTTCATTTCCTTAGATTTTTAAAAATATCCGGCCTGACACAAATAGTAGGCCGGACACGCGGAGCGGTAACTTTATGGCTGGCATTTTATGGATAACTTCACACAAACAAAATTCAAAGTCAAAATATTGACAATAATTCTAAGTTAATCTTCTCCACACACGCCGAAAAAACTGCTCTAATAGTTTTAATGTCCAATGTCCCCGAGTCGTTAAAAACGATGTTACTCATTCAAAACCCCGATAATTTAGATGCCGCACTTGTACATGTTACAAACTAATTTAATCGAATCACAGATTAATTTAAAAAACCAAACTACGCATAGACACCAAAACTCACAGCAAAACACGAACTCTCACCACAACCCACATTTTAACCAAAAACACCATAACCATAACAATCAGCAACACCCACAACAAACTAATTTTAAAAATCAACCCTTTCCGTCTCAACCCGTTAATATACAGCCTAGACCCGTAAATGCCGAAGTTTTTGGTCAACAAAAAAATGTTTTTGCCCCTCAAAGAGACTTTAATCTAAGGCACTTGCCGAAACCAACCCCAATGTCGGTACAATCTGCAGGACCCTCTCGAATGTATCAACAAGCGCAACAAAAGCCCTATAGAAGTCATTTTCAACCCGACTGCGGTGCTAGAAACTTTGCTTCCCAATAATTAAGTAATTTAGAATATAATTATGATCCATCAGCAGGTCAATATTTTGATGAATATTATGATGAATCCTTGTCGTATGATTATGAGCAACAGGAAACGCCTGTCATGAAAGAAGCAAACTTTATTCCCTCTAATTGTCCGGGTGGGTCAAATCTTGAAAATTTTTCAAGAAATAGCCTCTATAGACCCATCAACCTAAATAATATTGCCCAGAAAGTCGAATTGCCGTATTTCTTTTTGCCAAAAAACAAATTACTGTTCTGAATGACTCAGGAGCGTCTGAATCAATAATGAACCCCAATGTTGCAAATTTGTACCCTGATTTATTATTTCATGAACCCTTTGAAGTAACCGCGTGAAAAAAGACTTACCGTAAAAATTACAATATTAACATTCCCCTTTTAAAAAAAAATTGGAATTAGTACACCCCTAAAAATGCGTGTTCTTAATTGGCACAACGATTTTTGACGCACTAAAGATTTTAAAAATTTAAATGCCATTTGATTATCAAAATAAACTTCTTACGCTTCAAAACAACAAGAAAATTAGATTTTCACTTGCGTATAATAAGCCTCTCAGTCAACCAATTGAAAATATTAGTAGATATGCCCTTAACATCCCTGTAAATCTTGAAAATGGAGATGCTATTCTGCCCTCTTTTCAGATTAATAATCAAGTTGTAATCCCAGATAGTTTAATGACGGTTAAAGATGGATTTTGTAAAATCCCAAATCCACTCCCCAACCATAATATTAAATTTGAACAACGAATGAGAGTTATTCCTAAAGAACATTTTAAAATAACTGATCCGCCCGCGAAAAATAAATCTATTTATATTTCTAGCCAATTGCGTTTAAACCATCTTAATGATTTAAAAAAGAAGCAAAATTGTCCCCTTGTGTCAAGAATTTAAAGATGTCGTCTACTCAGAAGACTGTGACTTGACTTTTACTAGCCAAACTCAAACATATTCGTACCACGAATGATCGCCCTATATATGCTAAGTCTTTTCGTCACCCTCCAGCCATGTTGCCTGAAATTCAAAAACAGATTCAAAAGCTTAGACAACAAATCATTAGGCCATCGATTTTTCCTTACTCCGCCCCTGTCTGGATTATTCCAAAAAAGGCTGATGCTTCTGGTAAGAAAAAATTCCGCATGGTAATCGATTATCGCAAGTTAAACGATGCCACCATTGAAAATAAATATCCCTTGCCTGTCATAACCGAAATCTTGGATAATCTTGGAAAATGTAAATATTTTACTACCCTTGACCTAGCTCAAGGTTTTCACCAAATCGAAATGAGCCCTGATTCCAGCGAAAAGACCGCATTTACTGTCAATAATGGACATTTTGAGTATTTAAGGATGCCCCTTGGCCTGAAAAACGCTCCCGCCACGTTCCAAAGAATGATAGACAAAGTCTTGCGTGATTTCGTTTACAAATTTTGTTTTGTATATATCGATGACGTAATTTTTTCGAAATCTCTTGCTGAGCACATCGATCATATCAGAAAAATCCTTAAAAGGCTCCGGGAAGTGAATCTTAAAGTACAATTAGAAAAATCCGAATTTTTGTCCAAAGAAGTTGCCTTTTTAGGTCATATTATAACTCCTGAAAGCATAAAACCAAACCCTTCAAAAATTCATGCCATCCAAAGATATCCTATGCCTAAAACCCCTAAGGAGATAAAATCATTTTTGGGACTTATTGGTTATTATCGTAGGTTTATTAAAAATTTCTCGAAAATAACATTCCCTATAACAAAGTGTCTAAGGAAAGGTCATGAAAAATTTATTGGTAATCAAGAGTACCAGGAAGCTTTTATCAAATGCAAAGAGTTAATTACTAACTCTCCTGTACTCGCATACCCCGACTTTACAAAAACGTTTCATCTTACTACCGACGCCTCTAATATAGCCCTTGGTAGCGTACTTTCCTAGAATGATCATCCCATTGCATATTACTCCAGAACCTTAAATTCTGCTGAGCGAAATTATTCTACCATCGAGAAAGAGCTTCTAGCTATTATTGAGTCCACTAAACATTTTCGCCCTTATTTATATGGCCAAAAGTTTATCATAGAAACGGATCACAACCCTCTTGTATAGTTGTCAAAGATTAAAGAGCCGAATTCTCGCCTTATCCGATGGAAATTAAAATTAGGTGAATTTGATTTCGAAATCAAATATAAAAAAGGTAAAGAAAACTTCGTCGCCGATGCTCTATCACGAGTCGACATAAATGGCTTTGCACTCAACGAACGTTATAACGAGCTTATCTCCGAAACTCTTGACCAACCTCAACAAAATTTCGATAACCCTAGAGAAAATGACTTCGACTCTAATGCCACAGTACACTCTAATAATGACACAGAAGGTAAATATTTACCCATTTCTGAACTCCCTGTAAATTATTCCTCCTCACGTCTAATTATAGAATCGGGAAATAATTTTGTACATAAATACACTAAACCTTTTAAAAATAATCATCATTTTGTCAAAGTAGACAAAAATAATCTTGCAGATAATTTTAGTAAAATTTTAAAGGAAATAATTAGACCAGATATAAATTTTGTTATTTTTATTCCAAACTCCGATTTAAAACAAGAAATTCAGAAATATGTTACCGCCAACCTAAATGGTTCCGCAAAGCTTTATATTTCAAACAGTTATTTAATTGATATAGAAAACCAAGATCAGCAAAAAGATATAATTTCTGAATATCACCAAAAAAATCATAATGGCATAACAGAAACCTATAATCAATTAAAACTTAAGTATTATTGGCCTCAAATGCGAGAAACGATTACTACCGTAATTAATACCTGTGAAATCTATTTACAGAATAAATATGAAAGACATCCATATAAAATCAATTATGAAGGCCCTTTACTTGCAGAAAAACTATTTAATACCCTACATATGGATTTATTTAAATTTTTTAATTGTTATTTATTAGCAATTATTGATTCCTTTTCTAAATATGCCCAAGCATATTATATTTCTGATAAAAATGCTACGACCGTTGTAAATAAATTACGTCACTACTTTTCTCATCATAATGTACCGAAGAAAATAGTAGTCGATAGAGGTTCAGAATTTAAAAATCGTTTATTTCACGAATTTTGTGAACTCTTTTATATTGAAGTACACTACACTACACCTGGTAACTCCACATCTAACAGCCCCATTGAAAGACTACACTCTACCCTTCTCGAAAAACTCAAAACTCAAAAAATGAAAAACCCTGAGGGAACCTCACAAAATCTGAAGATTTCAGCAGTTTTAGTATACAATCAGAGTATTCATTCTAATACAGGTTTTTCACCTTTTTCGTTACTCTATGGCCCATACCTTAACGAACCTAACAGAAACAATGACTTGACAATTTACAAACAATATAATGAAAAACGAAAAAATGAATTAATCCCCTTTCACCAAAAAGTTTATGAGCAAACTCACATAACACAATCCAAAAATACTGAAAAACAAATAGAAACAGCTCATACCTGAACTTTCAGAAGACCAAATTGTGTACAGAAAAAATCCCTATAGGAATAAGATGAACCCCTCATTGATCCCTACGAAAATTAAGACTATTAAGAAAAACGCTTTTACTGGACTATCAAAAAAGAAAACCGTAGTTGGTCATATTAGGAAACTTAAGAGATTAAGGAAAAATCTTTACAGCGTAACCCGACTTCCCAGGATCAACCTTCTACAAGTCGACCCCCTGATGCCGAATAATGGATTCTTTATAGAAAAAATCGCCCCTACTATGACGTTAAATCATTATCATAGTACTTATGTATATTTTAATCTCACTAGTATTAAGTTTACTTTAGCGGGATTAACTTCTAATTTGTTTATATTTAATCATTTGACCGCTAAGTATAATAATACCTTAAATTCGCTATTTTTGCGAGTCAATAAAGAATTAAATAACACATACGATTCTTATGAAAAATTAAGTTCGTTTAAGTCTTTAGTTCGCAAAAAACGCGGATTGGTAAACCTTCTTGGAAGCTACATTAAATTCATTACTGGCAATTTAGATAATTATGACTTGGAGACTATAAACCAACACATGCAAATCTTGAAAAGTAATCAGATTAATTCCATGCATAAGATTAACGAACTAAGTTCATTCGCCGGTCATATAACTGCTAGATTCCAGGAAAATGTAAATATAGTAAATAAAAATTCAGAGAAACTTAAAGCTAATATAGATGTTTTAAACGACACCATTAGGCTTTTGGTTGAAATGCAGAATCAAATCCTGCAAATTAAAAATGTACACTCTTATTTAGAAAAATTATTACGCACGTTCACTTTTGCCCATTTAGAAAGCCTAGATCTTGAAATTTTAAATACTAAAGAAATACATGAAATTTAGAAGTATTTAGAAGTTCAATATCCTAAAAATTTTATTATGGCCGATAAGACATATTACAGAACTGACATTAATTTGTAAAACTGGATTAATTTTATCCGATGACATAGCAATTCTAGTGATTAAGATCCCCATTTTTGGAACAAAAACATGTAACCTACAAATTGTATACTCCATTCCTTCATCAAATGACACTATTTTAGTGAGCAAAACGTAAGGTTAAAGATGAAAATCGGCAGTTTCAAGAAATTTGGACTGAGAAATACTCTTTTGTATGGTCGAATAACAAAGTCCCTTGTTTAATTTGCAAGAATTCTATTACGATTGCAAAGGAATATAATGTAAAAAGGCACTATGAAGCGCAGAATCCTTCTTTTACCAAGTTTACAGGCGAATTAAGAAAGTAGAAAATGTTGTATTTAAAACGTATTCGTCTGCAAGCTATGTTTACAAAAGCCATTCAAGATTTAGAAATAGCTACAGAAGTTAGTTATGAAATTTCTCGAATGATAGCAAAGCGAAGTCGTCCCTTCAATGATGGCGATTTTGTAAAAGAATGCTTAGAAATTGCCGCTAAGAAAATATGCCCAGAAGCAGCACAAAGGTTTGAGAAAATTCAACTGAATCGTATGACTATCCAAAGACGAATTATGTCTTTGCCAGGTAATATTGCGTAACAATTAATTGAAAAAACTAAGATCATTGAATTTTTGTCATTAGCACTGGACGAATCCACCGATACTAGTTCCACAGCTCAACTTCTCATATTCATAGAAGGTGTTACCCAAGATTTAAAAGTCTTAAAAGAGTTATTAGTAATGTGTTCATTGAAAGGTCAAACCAAAGGAATTGATATACTCAATGTACTTTGGATGACTATTCAAAAACATTTGGACTGATCAAAATTATCGGGAGTTGCAAGAAAAAGATTACAGAAGTTAGTTATGAAATTTCTCGAATGATAGCAAAGCGAAGTCGTCCCTTCAATGATGGCGATTTTGTAAAAGAATGCTTAGAAATTGTCGCTAAGAAAATATGCCCAGAAGCAGCACAAAGGTTTCAGAAAATTCAACTGAATCGTATGACTATCCAAAGACGAATTATGTCTTTGTCAGGTAATATTGCGGAACAATTAATTAAAAAAACTAAGATCATTGAATTTTTGTCATTAGCACTGGACAAATCCACCGATACTAGTTCCACAGCTCAACTTCTCATATTCATAGAAGGTGTTACCCAAGATTTAAAAGTCTTAAAAGAGTTATTAGTAATGTGTTCATTGAAAGGTCAAACCAAAGGAATTGATATACTCAATGTACTTTGGATGACTATTCAAAAACTGATTTGGACTGATCAAAATTATCGGGAGTTGCGACTGACGGTGCTTCTTCGATGATTGGTGTCAATTCCCAGCTAGTTACTTTGCTGAAAAAGCATCTGCAAGAAAAAAACATAAACGCTAAAGATCTCATGCACTTCCACTGCATTATACACCAAGAAGTATATTATTACCTATACACCTTATTATACATTATACACCTCTGTTCTAAAAAACTTGAATTTCAAAATTTTTTGATTTTCAAAAAAAGTGGATAGCTATGCTTCCCTTCACAGAGGTAAAAATTAAGGCGTCATTTATTTATTCTAATTTGGAATTTATTTTTCCAAATCTTTATTAGGTCTATATTAAAAAAAAGGTATTTAATATTTAAAAAAAAAAACTTTGTTACTTTGCAGAAATTTGAAACACCGTATATATACATGGGTTCCAGATATTTTCGATATTATTTTGATTTAAGTTAGGGTACTTGTTTATGTTAGTTTCTAAATCAGTGGCGACTGCGGCGTCACCACAAAAGTAATAAATCTTTCTTTATTAGTCTGGATTCTAATTTAAAAGTGCTGAAGTATTCGACATTCGAACTGATATGTAATATGATCTGATATTAAAATAGTATGGAAAGAGTGAAACGTAGCTAGGAATGAATAGTTCATTCATAAAAAGATTATTTATTATTGAGTTTAGAAGTACGGACCAACAGTTTTCAGAGAGAATTGATCGAGATCGGTAGCCGGTTAGGGATCGCAGGTTTTTATCTTTACGGGTCGATAATTTGGCATTATTTTAGTGGAAAAAAACTCACTTTCATATTTCATTGTGTTATCGAATGTTCAAATGTGGTCTGAAAATAAATAATAGTAATTCTCCGACATATATATGTTTTTTTTTTTAAATTTATCATATATATGATTTTTTTATATAAAAACCTCATAATTGAAAAATTCATAATCAGAATTAAATCATAAATCACAAAGAAAAATTAGAAATTACTTGTCGAAATTTAAAACTGAAATATTTTTATCAATTCTCAATCTTTTCTGGGTTTATTTTGAATCCAACACTACCCTTTTAGTCCCAAAAACATTAGCATTGTTTTTCTTATAATTTATTTTTTTACACTTTTTTTTCTATATAAAAATTTTGTATAGTTTAAATTGATTTCAAACAAATAAAGAATAGAAGTTGGCTTCCCAATTAATAAAGCATTTATTTCTTGGTGATTTTTTAATAAAAGTTTTAATTTTGTTTATAATTGAGTGAAGAATTAAATATGATTACATTTTTGTTTGATTATTATGTAATGTGGATTTATTCTTAGAACATTGAAAGGCTAGAAGTAGCATGCCGTGGAACTATGGGCAGGTTTGTTTGCTTGCAACATCTCTGATACAATGATGCCAAATGCTTATAGAGAAATGGCAAAAATCACTTTATAATATCATAAAAGTTTTCAGTTTTTTCCGAAAACTTAAAACAATACTACTGCTCCCCTTTAATAAAATATCAAGCATTTTTTTAAAATAAATTTGATAAGATACTCTATATCGAAGTCAATATACGTTAAGTAAATGAAAATAAAGTACGAAGCAACGAGAAAACGTTAATGGCATCGCAACGCCGCTCGAACGCATTGTTGACGCCACCGATACAAGCACTCTCTACCAGTGACGTCGTCAACAAATATTTACCTGATAAATTTTTATTAATTATTATAGAGTTTAAATATAAGTAATATTACCATTGATGAGCTATTTATGTGTTTTTTTAACGGACTTCGTTAGAGGAAGGTCCTAATAAAAGGCAGCATTTTTGTCAAAGCATTTTTATGGAAATAAAATATTTTATTAATATAATATTATAGATTTCTTAATAAACCATGTTTTAAGACACACATTTTTAACATTTTGCAAAATTTTATTATATTATACAAAACTCAGTTTTACATCACTTACTTTAAATCACATAATATATACTTCTATGGTGCTGACTTTTTCAAAGGGACAGTATGGCTTCAGCGGAAAGAGTTAAAACTACAAGGAGGTTCAAATTGTGAAGGAGTTGCAGGTTTTTTATAGGTTATAAGATTTTTATTATGAGTATTTAGCCTGTACAAGTATTTTAATAATAACTTGAGACATCTAATTCAATTTCTTTGGCGCAAATTTGTTTGTTGCAATCTTCGAATTTTAATTTTTTGTTCTTTTTTTTCCATAATTTGGTGACAAGTGATTTAGCTTTTAAAAAGTCCTCAGGATATCATTTTCATTTTACCCTAGAGTAATATACATAAAAATATAGTATTACCAATATTAAAAAGAAAAAGTTAAAAAAATGTATTATGATAATCCAATTAATCAATAAAATGTATGTTATTATAAAGAATCTTTGAAATATCATACATTTGATTAATTGCATTTAATTACAAATATAACACAATAAAATACTATATCACTTTTAAATAAGATATATAGAATAAGATGATACATGGCATAAAAGTCTTATTTGTACTTAGAGAAAGAATTGAACAATAATTTTTAAATTTGCTATAATGATGTCTATTTTAAGTGTATTTTTACCTTTTCCCTGGCAGAGTCAGGGAATGTGTAGCAGTTAAACAAAAACGGATTGGATGGGAAATAGTAATTGTTGACCTAGACCCCACAGTAACTTAATCTCAGATGCAGTTATTGTTGATGATGAATGATCAGATCTGTAATTATACAAAATTTGGTGTATCAAGAATATTAATTTATTTTAATTATCCATACTTGTCTATATTAGCTTCACTGTTTGTACTATATACCATTTTGGAAGCTAAAGAAGTTTTTGCACTCTTCAGGAAAACTACCCTTGCAGCTTTGAAGGGTAAATCACTTGGTAAATTAATGTAATGTTAATGTAAAAAAATAGTTTTACACACATACCTAATTTAATAAGTATTAGGTATAAATAAAGCTTATATGAGTAACACTAATACTTTTTGTGACGATTTTTTTATACTAGAAAAATATATTAAAAAAAAAATACCTTTAAGGTAGAGCTGATTTTTTTAATAAAGTCCGGCTACTGATAATATTATCTTCCTTATATAATAAATCACTTCTAAGGATGTGATCTGAACAAATATATTCTTTTTAATTGTGTTGATTTCGATTAATGAAATCCATTGTTCCCTTTGGGCATATATTAGGCAATTTATAATAAGTATTTGATATTTAATCAAAAAGCAAAAAAAAATACAGTAATAAATTAATATGTGGTGCCAATTACTATATATATATTATTATAAGTTGCAATATGGTAAAACAAAAAAAAATTATCGACCAAATTTTAGGGAAAGACAAAATTAACTATACATACCTAGATATCAATATCTAAATAAATTTCAAAATTCTTTAAAGGCAATAAAAAATTAGTAATTTCATCTATCTACCTAATGTCTATATTAAAAAACATAACTATATATAGATAGGTATATGGGTATTATGCCATCTTTCTGCCAAAACAACAAAAAAAACATAAAATCCTGCAATAAAACCAGGGATAAAATTCTAGTTTTATATTTTTTATAGCCTATTGATAGATGAATATGTTCAAAAATATATTTAGATTTAAAAATATAAATATTTTGGTATTTTACACACACTTTCACATTCAAGTTTTTATTAGGTTTATATCTATAAGATCCCCTATTCTACGTTTATGATGATGGTTACCCCATGATGTGATGTTATGAAAGTATCGGTACTTACTTGTGAAAAGATCGGCTTGAATCACCTTTTTATCATGATGCGGCACAAACGACACAAGTTTTTGCCATCCTAGCAATTAAAAAAAACACTAAAATGTGGCCTTTTTCCTTTTGAAACCAAAAAATTAAAGAAAATACACGAATCCCGAACATAAACAAAAAGCCGTTTGACAGATGACACTATGCGTATGGCTCAGGCGCTTAAGTTCCCGTGTTGTCGCTTCAAATTTTTTAGAAACGGTTTTAGGGATAAGAATGTTAATAATTTTGTTATTTTTTTGCTTAAGGATATTATATTTATTCTTAAAATAGGTTAATTGTAGTATTTATATTTTTTAATTTAAATTTTCCTATAAAATACAACACAAGTAAGTTAAATTAACGTTATAATGATTGTTAAAATATAGCAAAAAATTTCCTCCGTTGGAAATTCGCGTCGACTTGACAACAGAGAATCGGCAAATATGTTTGTAAACAACACACCCCTCTTGCCCCTGTGCACATGTTGGACTCAAACAAAGTTGTTGTTTACTAATTCTAGCCTTTCAATGTTCTAAGGATTTATTAGATTAATTATTGACAATTAATTTTTTTAATAAGGAGATTTCTGAAAATAAACAAATAATTTAAGCCTAAAAAAATAAATCTGTTAATTTTTAAAACCTAGTATCAAAGTTATATCAAAGTTTATATAAAATAAAATTTTAAAACAATTTTTAATTAGATTTAAAATATTTAAACAGAAAAAAGCTGCAAAAAAAAATTAAAACAGCTTTTGACAATGAATTTTAAGTCTTCGTTCCGTTTTTTAGAAATCATTAAAATTTAAAATAAATAAATCATCACTGCATAAAAGGTACTCTATAAGAATATCAGAAATAATAAAAAAATATAGAGGAATTTCCTTGCTAACATTATTTTCAGATTTGTTTTAAACTGACTAAATTATTTTCTTTCTGTGTTTTTCTGTCTGTTTAAGTTATTTTTAAATGATTAAAAAAAAGGAATTGTTCCTATAAGGGTTATCATTTCAAAAAATAATTAAACTTCAAAAATACACCTGATACAATTAAATATATGTATGTTTAAAAATGGGCATTTAGGTAAGAAATCTCCACACCTAATATTATTTATTTGGCTGAAGTAATATAGGTATTAATAAGTCTTGCCTTTATTCCTTTCATATCTTTTAATGTCCTAATAACTAATGTGCCACCACTGTAGGATAATACTTAGATTGTGGAATTATTTTAGAACAGAGTTAAATATGTTAAATAATCTTTTTTATTAAAAAAAAAATTATGATGAGATATAAATATAGTTTTCAATTTCTCTTGTTTGTTTCATAAACATATTTTATACAATTATTTAATATATATTATAATAATTTATTTTAAATGTAGTATAAGAAAAATTGAGGAAAATCTAAAATTATGAAAAAAACACATTTTGACAAATAACATGCTTCAGATGTTAATTTCATGCTTATAGAGTATATTTTGAAAACCAAATAGGTTAAAACAAGCCAAGACCAAAGTAAAACTAATTTTAAAATTTTAATTATAGAAGAGAATAATTGGCCAATGTATATAGGTGCATGTCCACAGCGTAATTAAAAGTACCTTAGTTATATTGATACTAAATTTTTAAATTTTCAAAAAATATTTGGCAATTACTAGTTGTACCAATAACTATTTATTATCTTTTGATATAGTGTTTTTGTTCTTTGGCTACTCGAGCTGAGTTTTTAATCGTAATGAGAAAAGGAATATAAATCTCAAAAAAAAAATTAAATTTCATTATCAAAAATATGAACTAAGCTGTTTAAAAGTTCTAATTTATGTATCTAACTACTTATTATGATAGTTAAATTTTTTGTTTAATACCAACATATACATGTATGTAATGAAACCATACTTTTTAAAAATGGGTATGTCATTGTAAATTAAATAGTGACTAAAAGAACAAGGGTAATAAATAAATGTCTATTTACCAATTTACAAAATTATAATTAAATACAAATAAACAAGTTACTAAGAAGAATAAGCAACTTAGGCTTGCAATACTAATTAATTATACTAATATTAAAGAAAGATACAGCTTATTTACACTTACTCATACTACACTACACTTGCATAATAATACTCTCGGAGACTAACCTTTAATTATAATCCGAACTTGCTAAAAAAAAATTTACTTGGTTTGGCATGAAGAAGTCACTATAGTCGCCTTCGCTCTTATCGTGCGGGTTCAAAGGTCACCACGTAATATGATTCAAATTGAAAAATCAGTGGCTGTCAAAATGTTATTTCCTTGAGAGTTTGACAATACATTGAACGCCGTCATGTGGCATATTAAAGCCGCGTTATCATATTAAAGCCACCTTAGATCATAATTATTAACTGACGTGATGCCTTTAACGTCGTAAAAATGTCTGCGGAATACTACGTATCTGAGACATGTAAAACATACGTTGGTTATTTCCTTTCATGATGTGAAAAAGCCCATAAGTATAAAGGTCGTTGGGTATACGCCTCATCGGTAAATGCCTAGAATCCCCAATATTCTGCTAAGTTGCCAGACATAATATTTACTTTTCTTTTTTGAAAAATTGTCCGAAATAGACGGAATTCTCAATAACAATTTTTCTTTACGCAATAATATCTAAATCTAAGCATTTTATATTTTTTTATGAGAGCAAAAATGCCTCCCTAGCCTTTCATTAAAATTGTACATATTTCATTTAAAAATGGTTGTTACCTAAATTTTTGAGAAATTAGTATACGATTATACCCTATGTATGTGCATAACATAATAATTTGTCGATTTCAGGGTACAGCGTCTAATTTTTAACGATTATTTGATCTGGTCTTCTTCTTTGTTTATGTGTCATTGTGTTTTTTTGTAATAATTATTGGGAAACTATACATTTTGGTATAATGGCAAACAATTAATTTGTATTGTGTGTGATGCAGTGCAGTCAGAGACCAGAAAACTACTTTCTTTGTTTAAAGGCAAGTTCATGTTACAATCTCACTTTTAAAATGAAATTTTAATTTTATGATTTATTATTTGTCGTTCGACCCAATCTATACGTTGATGCACAGAAAATTAAAAAAGTTGTATTATCTTTTCTTTTATATCATTTAAAAGTCAAAAAAAGATAAAAAATAACTAAAGAAAAAACTGGTGAATGCGGCGGGCATTTCTATCTCCCAGTGCATTCACCAATTCATTTATTTAACTTTGTTTAAAAAGATAAATACGAGGCGAGCTACGACAGTTCTTTAAAATGTCGTTTTCTTAAGACATTTTTTTTACACAATACAGGGCAAAAAAAATATTAAAAATAACTTAAAAAAAAACTGGTGAATGCGGCGGGCATTTCTATCTCCCAGGGCATTCACCAATTTATTTACTTAGCTTTTTTTAAAAAGATAAATACGAGGGGAACTACGACAGTTCTTTAAAATGTCGTTTTCTTATGAATATTTTTTTATTTACACATTACAAGGCAAAAAAGATTGAAACTAACTATTTAAAAAATCGAGAATGCGCCGGGCATATCTATCTCCCAGTGCATTCACCAATTTATTTACTAAGCTTTGTTTTAAAAAAAAAATTATTTTTTAATTACACCTAAATAATAAACGAAATCCAAAAAGAAAACTAATTATTTTAATAACGAAAAAGAAAACAAGGGATTGCTTAGAATGTACAAGAAGAAGTAACTAAAGCGCTTGGAATTAGTGTAAGAATGGTGCAAAAGGTTGTATATGAAAACAAGAACAATCTTATTTCCAAGCAGGAAACAAAGTGTAAAAGGAAGAAGCCGAAGACTGAAGATTTAAGTGAATGTGTAAAAATGAAGTAACAAATTTGACTAAAAAAAGAAACTAATTATAACTATCATTATCACTAACAGAGTCGGAAAACTCTTCGTCATTTTCCGAATCTTCTTCAAATGGAGCAATGATCAATGGTTCAACCTGGATATCGAGTACTTTTTCTCTCTTCCACCAGGTTCTAATGTTTTCTGTGTGTTCCACTGAATTCCGCCAATACTCCTTTGTGATGTGATTCAATGCTTCATTCCAAACAGCTTCAACCTGGTCAGATCTAAGCCCAGCACCCACATGCTTCTCATAATAAGATTTTGACCCTGCCCATATAAGCTCAATGACATTAAACTGACAATCGTATGGTGGCAATCTTAAAACTTCATGGCCATATTCAGTATATATATATATATATATATATATATACAACCTTTTGCACCATTCTTAAACTAATTCCAAGCGCTTTAGCTACTTCTTCTTGTACATTCTTAGGCAACCCTTTATTTTCTTTTTCGTTCTCGAAGTAATTAATAACATTAATTACCATTTTTTTGGCTTGAGGATTTAAAAATCCACAAAAAGGCTTTTTCTTTTCCATAATTTGAAATTTAAATTATCTTGTGACAAATAATGTCACCCGTCAATCGAAACGAGACAGGCATATTTGTTATGAAAGTAATTGTTTTAGAACCACTGACATTAATCATTTTATCTTCTTTTGATACATTAACGCTGCATATATCTGTTTCGTTTATCTGACGCGTTGTAGTTAAAAAACGTAACTACAAAAGTTTTTCGTTGATAATCCGATACACCCGCACGATAAGAGCGATTTTGATTATCAATAACATCATTTAAGTTTACACATATTTGTTTTGTATTTTTCTGCTATTAATCCAGATACTTTGATCCTTGCACCAGTTCATGACAAATAACAAATTTCAAAATTTGCTAAATAAACAAGGTTAATCCATATTTTCCATGCAAATTCACAATTAGCGTTGCAACCCACAATTTTTGCACAATTGGATAGGTCTTATAACAAAATAACATTGACATTTTAGTTTGGAAATTAAAAAGTTTAGGAACTGCAATTAGATAAGATTCAAAATAAACAAAGCAAAGCAAACTAACCTCACTTTGTTTGGATTTGCATGTGGCGCCTTCAAAAACTGCTTGAACTTTCAAATACAGTTTTATTCGAAAAAATCAATAAAGCAAGGAAATCAGAAAATTCAATTTAAAAGAATCTAACATTAGATTTGCTTGCAATTCGGCACACACATTCTCGTATATATTTCACACAGACTCACTATTTTATTTTATGATATTCGATCTGATTAATAAACTGTAAATAATTACCATCGGAAAAACCGGAAATGACGTGAAAGCCCCCGACCAAGATGCAAGCCAGTCTAAACAGCTGACGAGGGAACTCAATAATAGCAAATCACAAAATGTAAATTATAACGGATCGCCAAACAAAAGGGGTCTGAGCGGAATCGAATAAGAAGCACCTTGACCAATTTTCAACTCATTCAGATGTGAGTTTTCTTTTAATTGAACTTCTCTAAGATGCTAAAAGTGACCAATCACGAGAGCGAATTAGACGTCGGAAAAGCGGTAAATGAGTAGGACTACGCCCCCTTTTAAAGAGCAGCGGCAGTGCTGCCAGATGTGACGTATGAAATTATCGAGTGACTTTGTCAAAATTATCGGATTTTCTCGAAAAATATGTTATAATCCGGAACTTATTTTTTCTAAGAGAGAGTATTGAGGAATTGAAATAAAAAAATTGCGTCGTTAGTAAAAAACAGTTAGTATTAAATAAAACCCCAACAAATATAAACTTAACCTATATATTTTGATATTATGTATGAAATTTAAACCAGAAATTAGATACAAGAAAACATTTTTAACACAAAAGTCATTATTCAAATGAAATATTAATCTTCTTCATCATCCTTCTTATACATATATTAAATTTGATATCATAGACTTTGTCATTTTTTGAGTAACATCAAAATTATAGGATTCACCATTAGCGCGCTGTGATGATAAAAGTAGTGAAAAAACCTGTTCACAATCTGCATTGGAATGGGGTAAAATAAGGATATTCAAAACAAATGCGCCCAAATCTGCATATGGTTTGGAGTCTAAAAGGTCCTTCTTTATAGATATTTTATACCAATATTTGTCAATGTTATTTTCATTTTTAATATCCTCATCAAACTCATTTAGGCACTGACAATATAGCCTCCACTGGTCATCAATTTTTTGTTTTTTGTCGGTATCTTGAGGATCTATAATTCTAGGTAGTAAGTTTATTACCCCTATAAGAAACTGAGGTCTTGGCTTGCAATAATTCTTATCAAATATAGCTAAGTTAGATAAGATACTATCATTGAAATTAAACCTTTTTTTATCTCCATAGCAGATACTATTAAAAATTGACGACATCGGATGAGGAAGGTGACTTCCTGTGTTGTTGCTGATTTAGTTTATCAATATTTTCCATTACCTTAATACCAAGATATATTTGATTTAACTCTATAAAATATTTATTGTTACATGGATCTATGTTTTGCAACTCTGTTTGATGGACATAATTGGGTTTTAAAAAGGTCAACAAAAAAAATTTAAAAGTTTCGCACATTTTAGTATAAACTGTTGCTATAACTTCTTGTTTGTTTTAAAAATAAGTGTTTAATTCGACAAATTTTGGAAGAATCCATTGAGGAAAATTAAAAAAAAGTTTAGTTTCACTGTCACCTAACCTATTGGCTATGGTTTCGGAGGCTAGTAATCTATGTTCAATCCACTGCTGGGTAAAATATAGCTGTAATGGATCCCACTGCTCAATAATTCTGTTAACTACCATGAGCAGTGAAAGCCACCTAGTCTGCGAAGGCCACAAAATTTTGTGAGACTTGACAAAATTCTTGGAATTCTAAAATCTGAGCTTGTCTTTTGCTACTGTGTTTAAAAAAAACTAAAAATATTCCTAGCTAAGTCTTTACAGTGCCGTGGAAGAACTTTACATGCTTCACTGGCGCATAAATGGAGAGAATGACATATAAATTTTTGAATAACTATTCCAGGGAAGTTAAGTTCTAATCGAGTAACAACAGAATTTTTTGACCCAAACATTGTGTTGCAGCCGTCCGAACCAAAGCCTATGATATTTTCTAAGGGTAACCCGGATGATGTAAATACAGCAATTAATTAATATATATATATAATATATATATATATATATATATATAATGTAAATTAAGCAAGTTTGTTGTATATTACCTCAGCCGTAGCACCAGTATTTGCTTCATCAGCATTTTTGCCAGAAAAACATTGCACTAAACTAAAAAATCTAGTTACACCTTATTGACATTTTGAAGAAAAGTACCACACGCAAACACACATATTTTTTACCCTGCTTATATCTGTAGATTCGTCTATTAAAAAACTAAACCTTTTATGCCTTAGCTCTTCTACAAGCTCCTCAAAACAACATTTCCCCAAAACGTTCTTAATAATGTCGGTACATTTGGTTCTTCTGAAATGAAATGAAACATATTTTTTATAAGGGGCACTAAATGATCTGACAGTTTCATAGATAAGTTATGCTTAGAAATAAAAGCGGCTACTTTGATCTCTGCTTGGGAAACTTGATCTTGAGCCTCATTCTTTTTAAAAAATGAAGAATCGATTTTAGGTTGATTTGATGCCAGTCTCTTTATAAGCTTCATGTGTTTAACGCCCTTGCCGTGATTTTTGATGACTGTAATATCAGCTTGGAAATCAGTGTTACATGCAATGTAACACTGCCCGTAGAGGATTATCTAAAACACAATAAATACCAAATAAATGAAAGAGTATTCCACGGTCCCACCAATTATTGATTACATAATTTATGTTATATTAAGCCACCGAGTTTATTTATTTATTTTATTTATTCTGTTTTTTGTTATTTTGATAAATTTATCTAAAGAAAATAAAAAATCTATATATAAAAGTCAGTTACGATTATTTTTCTAAGCAAAAATATTCGTTTAGGTATACCGCTCACGACGCCGCATCTAATAAATGTAATCAAACTAAGGCTAAATTAACACCTCACTAGTATAAACTATACACCGCCAAATTATGACAGAATTAGATAAAGCGTATTAGGATATGCCCAAAAAAACAATTATTTTATTTAAGATTAACACCCTGCATCTCGTAAACAAACCGCCGTTGCGGACACATGTTTATCTAAACTTGTATTAAAATAACCTAAAGATTCATCTGTCAAATTTATTGTACCTAACATACTAAATTAACACCCTGCATAATGGAAATACAACACTTACCTTTAACATGTTAACATTATGTTTGCTTCCGAGTCCGAATCAGAAGAATATTTTGACGTAGTTGCAGCGTTCATTTTACACGTTTCAATTATAATATTACCAGAGCTTAAATAATTACACAGCTGGAGCACTCCCTCATTTTTACGTATTTGGGCAGTTTGGCGCGCAAGACAGTTCTCGGTTTAAAACCTCTCAAAACCCGACACCCGTCAGTGCAGTGCAGCAGGCGAACTTGGTTAGCGTGTATGCGGCAAAGCGATATTTATGTGTTCTTACGTTCAGTTGCCAGTGACGGAGTATAATTTAGTTTGGGATTACATTATTTGTATTAATAACTATTATATACTTTTGTGTTTTGTGTAATGGACATTATGGAATCAAACCGAAAGCCCGGAGGCCTGACTTGTACGGCTAAAAACTGTCCAAATAAAAGTTATAACTGCAATAAAAGTTTTTTTAGATTTCCTACTGATCCTACCAGGTATGTAGTTTTTGTTTCTGAATTATATAGTAGGTATAGATGCGACATTTTTTTAAAATAGGTATGTTATGGGTTATGGACAATGTAATTAATCTTATATGAGAAATTTTAACAAAAAATAATGACTTACATGCATTAAACCATGCATTTTAGGAATTTTTTTATTGATATTAGGTACCAACCTCCCATCTCAACCCAATCCAAAACCCTTATACCAATTTTACAAAAATACGCTATCAAGCTTTTAAGTTACTTTCAAGGTTGGGTTTACTGGGGTTGTGGTTTAAGTTGGTTATGATTTAGATAATTAATAGGTATAGGTAGGTAATTTCGCGTTAAAATTAATCACTGTCTATAACCAGTATACGGAGTATTATTAAGAATGTATTTATACTCTATTTCAGAAATGTATAGAGTAATAAACTGGGGAATTCCGCTCTGTTTGGCTAAATTAATAAGGTTTTATTGCTCTATATACATTTCTGAAATAGAGTATAATATAGGAAAGTGGCACTGTTTTCCGCTCACGATCCTCTTATAATATTATTTAATTACTTAACAATATTAATAATATTGAGTAGGTATATATTATAGGCATACAAATTATTAGATGTATATCATTTCATGTTTTTTTTTCTATTTAAGGTCTAGATTATGGGTTATGGCCAGCGGAAGAGGCGATCTGATGTCCAAGTTAGATAGCCTGAATAAAAGCTACCGACTTTGCAGTGAACATTTTGAAACTAAAATGTTTACGAACAAAGTTGAAAGCAGTTTAATTCCTGAGGCTGTTCCAACTATTTTCTCAGCAATGGAAGGTTCTTCAAGATTTTCAGCATCGGATCATAGCTATAGCTGCCTACCTCTCCAAAACTTAATGTTGAACATCGGCGTTAAAAGACCATTAGAATCAGCAGAAGCAAATACGTGCCCCCCTCCAACTAAACAAATACGAATTCTCCAGGATATTACGATTCGTCCAGCAAGTATGTAATTATGGGATTAACATTAAAATATACATTAATCACTTCAAATATTTTTTAGATGATTTTCTACTAGCCACCACCGGCGTCGCTGCCACTACCTTCCCCGACAATTTCAACCCAGACCTCTTCAACGTTATCCGATGCGAGTCCCAGAAAAAAAAAACTGCGGGAAAGCGTAAGACACCTAATTAATCAAAATTCCAGAATGAAGAAAGAAATTGAAAATTTAAATACAAAACTAAATAATGTGCTGCAAAATGTCACATTAGATGAATATTTAGCAATGACGTATAAATTTTGTGAATTAGATATGGCTATATTTATCAACTGTCAAGTTAAACTAGCACAAAAAAATAAAAGAGGACGGCGTCAGATGAATTTAAGCAGGAGTGCCTGAATATGTGCTACTCTGGGCCAAAAGTATACAAATCTATTTTAATGAAAAAATGTTGCTTTCCCTATCCCCAAACCCTTTTTAAAATGATTCGTGGCATGTCCATACGTCCTGGTCTACAAAATGATCGTTTATTTACAATGTTGCAGCAAAAAATCAATGGGTTTCGTGAGCAGGACAAATATTGTATGTTATGCTTAAATGAAATGAGTATTAAGGGTAATTTATTCTATGACAGATCATCAGATTCCGCTATAGGCTTAGCCGCAAATGAACAGGGTGTTCAAGAATTTAAACCTGCTTTGCATGCTACTGTTTTGATGATAAGAGGTTTATGCACTAAGTGGAAGCAGCCAATCGCTTACTATTTTAGTCACTCTTCTTATCCATCTCAATCACAAAAAATAATTGTTACTGAAGCGATTAGAAAGTTATCCGATATTGGACTAAAAATACCTGTTTTTACTACTGATATGGGGCCAAATAATTTGCAATTAGCAAGCAAATTAGGCATTAAACGCAATAATTGTGACTTTTTTATTGCTGAAAATCAAATATCGTATTTTTTTGACATACCTCATATATTTAAGGCTATTCGAAATATGTTACTAAAATACAATTTTTTATTGATGGAAATATTATATCATGGAAATATATTAAAATGTTTTATGAACTTGATAAAAAATATTCTGTTTGTGCAGCACCCAAATTAAGTAACTCCCATATAAACCCTACAAATTTTGAGAAAATGAAGGTGAAGTATGCCACACAAGTATTTAGCGCCACAGTGAGTGCAGGAATAAATTTATATATTAGATTTGGTTACCTTCCCGCAGAAGCAGCTGCTACTTCTGCCTTTATTGAACGAATGGATCAATTATTTGATTTGTTTAACTCATCAAATATAACATCTTCCAAACATTTTAATATGGCTTTTAAGGGTACGCCAATGCAGGTTGACTTTTTAAATGATTATATTTTGTATGTTATGTTTATATTTTGTAAATAAACTAAAAGTGGTAGATAAAGACAATGTTGTTATAACTAATAGAATTAAATGAATTAAATATTTAAAAATAACAATAAAAAGTCTGTTCTCTTAATGGAATCGCCTAAGCTCTACAGGACATTTCAAATTTTTGCTTACGAGGAGACTTAACCAAGATTGCTTGGAGAATACTTTTTCCAAAATTAGACAGCAGAACGGCAATTGTATTAATCCAACGACAATTCAATTCATGCGAAGTTTTAAGAAATTAATTGCTTTAAACCTTTTTCATTCCGAAAACGAAAATTGTGAAGCAGATATTGAACCGATTTTTTTAAGGCTTAGTAAAATACCTTTGGAAATACAGTCTGGCAATGTGCTACAAGTCACAAAATATACTCCACAATTTAAAATAGACACTGACTACCAAAGGGATGATATATTGCAAACTAATTTTGTAAGATATGTATGTGGGTATTTATTAAGAAAAGCTCTTGAAATTCATTGCTGCGACATTTGTAACGTCTATTCAAATGCACACAAAAAACTGGATGATTCTAGTTTATTTATTTTCTTTAAGGCCTATAAAAACGACCCCTTATTCGGAAGTCTTAAAAATCCGCATGATGATTTTGTGGATTTAATGAGCGTCATTGAAAGAATCTTTCAAAGTAATTTTGAAAATTTTATAATCAGGCCAAAAATTTGTGAAAGATATTTTAGCATTTGCAAAGAAATTTGGTACCGACACCCCTGTCCATATTTTCCACTACAATTTGTGATTCATTTATATTTGAGAGTGCGTTTATATTATACCTTTAAACGTATAAATAAAAATTTTAGGCAAATAAATAAGAACAAATTAATAATATGGCGCCATGATTAATACAATAATTTAAACGATGATTTTTAATTTGTAATAATAATGTAAATTATGTAATAATGTAATAATATATGTATAATAATAGATAATAGATATGTATGTATTATACCTATATAAATTACACTGATGTATTTTTAGAATTAAGGTTACTATCGTATTTAGTTAATTAAATCTTACTTATATACAACAACACTTGAATATTAATTTTAACCATACCTATACCTACTTCAATAAAAATTTGAAACTAAAAGAAAACATTATACATATTTATCTATCTATAATGCTTTCATAATTTAAATAATAAATATATATTTACAATTTTGTGTTTTAATAATTCATTCTACTATACGTGATATACGTCCCTGATCCAAACTAAATCCAAAAAAAAATTCCAACTAAATCACGAATTTGCACAATTTCTAATTTTTCATTATAATTATTTATATTATCAATTATTATTAGATTGTTTCATTAATTGTTAGATTATTTCTAATTATTTCATCATGGTATAATCATCAAACTAAAATTTATATTTTATACTTTACGCATTCGTCCTACTACGTTCCTGACCCAACTAAAAAAATACGTAAATATTCCTTAGTCCGACCCCGAGTTTTAAACCGAGCGAGGTCAAATTTCTTTTGTTAAGAATCTGGCCAAGTGCGCCTGCTGGTCTTCCTTATGCTGTGATATTACCAATTACACAGTGAAGTAATAGCTCTCTACCGTAGGCTTTAATATGTACGATTTCATTTTTATTTGACGTTCTGTCCGGGGATTCCCACAACTCGTTACCGGCGGAGCCCACGCCGAGCGCCGTTTAAAGATTTGGATTTGATTGATTTGGTCTTGAACTTGCACCAGAGATGGCGTTATCGGTTTGGAGTTCGGATGTATAATTGGAAAATAGCTAGTAGGGAGGAAATATAATGGGTAGATGCCTAGATGGTATACATATTCATTTTGCCAATAATATAACTCACGTTATGGTAAAAATCCTAAACTCTCTTGGTAGTTTATTAAGTTTGAAATGTATTTTAACGTTTTGAATTATTTTCTAGTGAAATTATGTTACAATTATCAAATATGGTACAAGTAATATTTCAGTTAAATTTTAAGGATAAATTATGTTACAATTTGATAAATATGTTACATCTGGCAGAACTGAGCAGTGGTCACAATTTCATTGACAGGGGATTATGCAAAGAGGGTTACTTTTTCAAAACTTTTTTAACAAAAGTACTAGTACTATTACCAATTTTTTAAAAAAACGGTGAAACACGTCATTTTTATTTTATTTTTATACTCAATTTCCATTTTTTTGTTTTTTTTGAAGGGGTTAAAACCACTCTTTAAGATTTTAACATCTTTTTTTATCCTTAAATTGATTGCTTTTGGAAAAAAAACTGCAAAACACTTCAATTTAATTTCATTTTAATGAAAAGAACAGTTTCTCGAAAATTCCGCCATCCTGAAGGGGTGAAAACTGCTACGAAATTTCTTTTTTTTTAAACTTATAGCGTTGAAAATTGACATTTTTACATATTATGAAGTATACCTAAGTAGTGCATTCAAAATAAAAATTGTGATTTAAATTTTGTTTATGCCAGGGGTGTATTAAGGTAAACGGGGTTAAAATTACAATTATTCAAAAAATAAATTATTTCAAAAACGATTTCTTATTTTAAATAATGAAGAATAAACACCACTGGTGTTAACTTATTAAAATAAAACTACTAATTTAGAACAAAACACGAATTGAATGTTAACTATCAAAAGCAAAACAACAAATTTAGTACAAAATAACGAAAGCTTTCTCACAAAAACTATTCTTTTAAACCCCGCAGCAGTCTAAAAACAAGTGTCCGCCTTTGCATTCGAGTACCCGGCTCACCCTTCGTAAATACCCCTGATAAAAATACCAGTTTTGGGTCGCTTTCATTCATGCCTGGTTCTTATCGTTGTACCGACGATAACACTGGTATTTCAAAATGTTTATTTCTATGTTATATTATGTTTACATATTACGTATCATATTACGTACCATATTTTTTATGTTGGCCAGAAAGAGGCAAGGTGAAAAAAAGAGGGGGAAATTATAAGGAAACTTTCTATATTTATTTTTAAAAACTGATATTAAAATATCTTTTTGCATAAAAGTACTAATAAGTTTAAAAAAATAACAAGACGCGACGTAGTGTTTCCTCCAAGCGGTCACGCATCCCATTGCCATTACTAACCACACCCGATGCTGCTTAACTTCGGTGATCGGACGAGAACCGGGTATTCAGTCTGTCCGTTGCATGTAAACAATTTTATTTTGCTGCATGACATTCACGTTTTTTTTTTCCAAAATTTCATTCTTTTAATTTACGTTGTAAATACGTTATGATATTTATGATAAATAAAAAAAAATATTTGGATTATAATTTTTTTTATGATGGCAGGGTGCACATATTATCGTGATGCCGCGTTCACAAAATAAAATTATATTTGACAACGCTGTAAGAAACCACTATAAATATAAGGCGGCAAACGAAAGGAAGAAAATTCGAGGAAGTCGCCGACGAGTCGAGGACGGCATAAAAATCCACCCGCAGACCATCACGGACTACAGAGTTACCCAGGACTATCTGGACTCTTCAAAATTGCCATTCCACTCATTCTCCCTTCCTAAGGAGAGAAGACTATACATCGTCCTGCGAGGGCGTTTCGAGTGCTGGTCGGCCGAAAGCATCCTGGAGGACCTCAGGATCTGGCTTCCACCCACATTCAGCGGCACGATAGTATAATAGGAACAGGCAACCCACACCATTGGTCCTGGTACAGCTCCCGAGAGAAGTGAAGTCGGTCTTCTCGCTTACGAAGCTGCGTGGAGTGAAGATAAGGGTAGAAGCAAAGAGAAACGCCATATTGCAAGCATTCTTTGCTTCTATGCAGAAGCAGTTTCAAATGCTGCTGCAAAGAATGCACCCTGTGGGAGCCTTACAAACCCACCACACTCCACGCAAAAGCCACCTGTTCTTTGCAATAAGTAGCCACTTCCTTAGTTTATTAAGAAATATTCTTGTTAGTTAAGTAAATAAATCATTTTGATTAACCTGTATATATGTATAATAAATGTCAATTTCAAAGTAGGAAGGAAGCTTCTTATCTCTTTCTTTGAAGAATTTTTGGTTTGTTTATTACAAGTCGCAGGGTCAGACTCAAAGATAGCAGGGATTGATTTGAGACAGGATTGCTTAACGCATGGACAGTTTTATGTAGCCTATTCTAGTTCACCAAAAAACTTAATAATTCTGGCACAAGAAGGCAAAACAAAAAATGTTGTTTACAAAGAAGTTCTTCAGTAGAACTTTTCTTTTATTTTCAAATTCCACGTGACATTCAGCAACGTGCATTCAGCTAGTAGAGTATATTTTGAGAACCAAATAGGTTAAAACAAGGCAAGACCAAAGTAAAAATAATTTTAATTATAAAAATTAATAATTGGCCAATATATAGAAGTGCATGTACACAGTGTAATTAAAAGAACCTTAGTTATATTGACACTAAATTTTTCAATTTTCAAAAAATATTTGGCAATTACTGGCTGTACCGATAACTATTTATTATCTTTTGATATAGTGTTTTTGTTCTTTAGCTGCTCGAGCTTAGTTTTTAATCTTAATGAGCAAAGAAATATAAATCTATAAAAAAAATATATTTCATTATCAAAAATATGAACTAAGATATTTAAAAGTTCTAATTTATGTGCCTAGGTACTTTAATGTTTAAATTTTTTTGTTTAATACTAACATATACATGACGTATGTAATGAACCTATACTTTTTAAAAATGGGTATGTAATTATAAATTAAGTAGCGTTAATTAATTACCAATTTTCAACTAATTCTGATGTGAGTTTTCTTTTAATTGAACTTTTCTAAGATGCTAAAAGTGACTAATCACTAGAGCGGATTAGACGTCGGAAAAGCGGCAAATGAATAGGACTACGCCCCCTTTTAAAGAGCAGCGGTCACAATTTGATTAACAGGGGATTATGCGGGCACGGTTGCTAAGTTGACTGCAATTAAGGTAGAACTGCGGTATTTTCTGGTTTGAAAAATAAGGTTTGTTATTCTATTTCTATTGTAGGTAGGTGTAGCTATAGGATATATAATATATGTATTAAGTGGTTAAGTATGTAACTTTTTCAATATCAATATACCTAAGGGTATATGCTAAATGGTATGGTCACTAAAAAGAGTCCATCAAGATGTATAAATTCAGTTATTGAATATAAAATGATTAAAATTTTATATAGTAAAAACTCACAAGAACAGCTTTATTATAGTTATAGCATAATATGCAGAATGTAATATATGAAGTTTTCATTTACAATAATATTACGTCTAAATTTTAGAGTAAATTAGATATTTTTATGGTGTAATAATTAATTTAAATTAAGTTCATTTCTTAGAGGATGGCTATTGTTTAAGTTGATTTTACTTTATACATTTTTGGCTGGTACTATAAAGGTTATACCATCAGACTCGATTTTAGAGAGTAAGATTCTTTTATGAGCATTACATAACATTTTCTTAGTGATTCATTTTTACCTGTTACTTCACCTCCACCAAAATCGATCCCAAATTCTGGATGAAATAAAGCTATTCTTTCGGTACTAATTTTTATTAATAAAACAGAGCAATATAATCAAGTATCGTATAAAGAGGAAAATAAATGGTAAATTAAAGGTGTTTCACATTATCTGATCTGAAATTTTTGAACCATACCTACGCTATGCAGTGACAGCACATAAGTAGATGCATTAAAAGAAGTCTATATATTGTTAACCTTTTTGAATCTTTAACATGCTATAAAATCCAAACGATTTGAGAGATAAAAAAACGTTGCATGGTTTTTTTCTCTCTTGGTAGCATTCGTCTGTCTTTAACTTTTTAAAAGCTGTCCAGTAATAAAAAATTAAAATCCTGTTCTTTTTCAAAATTTGTGGTTTTTTGTAAGAAATAAAAAACGGTATTAATTTTATAACTATTATAAACATATAATAATAAACAAGGTGCTCCATTAAAAATAAACGATATTTGCTTCGTTACTAGTCACTAGCTTTTTATGCACCCTGTATATAGATTTTTATTAAATAACTGCATTCGCAGTTAAAAAATAAAAAATAAATTGTAATACTCTGTGTATTTACATATCTATCTATATACAGGGTGTCCCATTAGTGCGATAACGGACGATAGCTCCTTATACAGTGAAAAAAAAATAAAATTTTTTATACAAAGTTTCTTTACTGTCTAAGGTGCATAACATAAAAATATTTTTGGATATACAGGGTGATTCATAAATGTGATATGATACACAACTTTTTTAATTTAAATAGAACACCCTATATTTTATTGCATTTTTGGATTGCTTTAAAAATTTTGCATACCTTTTATCAAGCATCGTCTATACCAAAACTTGCCCGTTTGTGAGATATTTAATATTTTATCAAAAAATCGACGTTTGCACGTCTCCACAAAAACAAAAATAATTCACTCATTTGGGATCCTACAAGCCAAATCTTTTGTAGGTTTTTAGTGCATACTTACACTTACTTTATGGTCCTATGAGAATTTGATAATATTCTACAGGGTGTTCGCAATACTCTATCCAAAACCAAAAAATAAAAACAACCATATTTTATTTTTTTCAAATGGAATGACCCATATTTTTTTATCTTAAAATGTTCACAATATGATAAGCTTTCTTTTTTATTAAGCATGTCCTATACCTATCTGTAATAGTTATCGAGTTTTTTACACTTTTTCCTAATTTCGCCTAATTTAAATTATGAAATGTCACAAAGATAAAAAACAGGGGCAAATCCACAAAATGAAATGCTTGTTATGCAAGCCCTAGTAGAAAATCCGCCTGTCTCTTGTAGGCAAATTGAAAGGCAGTTGGACATTAAAAAATCCACTGTTAATAGAATCACCCGGAAACATAAATTTAATCCATATCACGTACAGCTTGTACAAGAATTAAGCGATCAAGATTTTGCTAATCGCCGAAACTTTTGCCGCTGGGCTTTGCATCAAATCCAACTGCAACAGGACTTTTTTAACTTTGTGTCGTTCACTGATGAAGCGACATTCCATAAAAATGAATTAACCGACACAACTTCCATTATTACAACGATGTAAATCCAACGCATGTGATACCACTGGATCATCAACATAGATGGCCACTTAATGTATGGGCTGGTATCATTGGGACAAAGCTTCTTGGACCATATTTCTTTGATGGGGCAGTGAACGGTCAGAACTTTCTACATTTTTTGCAAAATGAATTCGAAGAAGGGCTGGATGATTTACCGTTACAAACAGTAAGACGAATGTGGCTACAATTAGATGGAGCGCCTCCTCATTTTAGCCGTGTTGTGAGGGCCCATCTAAATGATCATTTTCGAATGGATTGGCAGGAGAGGACCAGTTGCTTGGCCGGCCAGATCTCCTGACCTTACAAAACTCGACTTTTTCTTGTTGGGGTTTGTGAAAAATCGGGTGTATCAAAGGCCTGTTACCACCAAAAACGACATGAAGCAAAGAATTCGGAATGTTTTTCAAGAAGTAACTAGAGAAATGTTACAGAAAGTAAGTAGTTCTTTTGTTAAACGAATTCGTTTGTGTGATCAACACCAGGGTGAACATGTAGAACATTATTTATAGTTCAATGTACATACGTTTTTGGTTTAGTCATTTGTTGTTGTTATTGTTCACAATTTTATTTTTTTTATTTAAGGAATATTTTTTTGTTGATTTTCGATTAGTTTTAAGATTTTATTATTTGGTAAATTTTAAACAAAATTTCTTTTCTGTACATTTTGGTATTATTAATAAATTTGTTGTAATTTAATAAAATGCCAAATTTAAAAATGATTTTCAATCCGTTCCGTTTACTATTTTTAAAGTTTAACGTTTAATAAATTGTTTTTTTCAAACGTCTTTAAACGTTTAGCAAAATCTTTATCAGGTAATTCTTGCATAATCTGTAGGTACCTACATAAAAACATGTGATTCCAAATTAACAATAACATATCACAAACCAAATTAAATTTTTACAATGAAAATAAATGGAATAATAGTATTCAAGAATTAAATTTAAGTCTTCTTGATGAAGAAAGGGTTAACAGTATAATTAAGACCATAAAATCAAATGCTATAGGAGCTGACGGACTTTGTATAAATGATATCAAGCTTTGCCTACCTTTTTGTAAAAAACCACTTCTAAACATTTTAAATACTTGCATTCTTACAAATGTATATCCTGATATCTGGAAAAAAGCACTTATAAGACCTATTTCAAAAATCTCTAATCCGAAAGAACTAAAAGACATAAGGCCTATAAGTATTTTATCAGTAGTTTCTAAAATTCTAGAAAAGCATATTCACCAACAACTTTATAATTTTGTTAACTCATTTGGTATACTTCCAGATACGCAATCGGGATTTAGGAGGAATTATAGTACAACTACTAGTCTGGTGGGAATGTTAGATTATATAAGACTTAACGAAGAACATAAACAAAGTACTTGCATGGCGGTGCTTGATTTTAGCAAAGCATTTGATACTATAAATCACTCAATGCTCCTTGCAAAGTTGGGATATTTTGGTTGTTCCGAATCTACAGTTTCTTTTTTTGATTCCTATCTTAAAAATAGATCACATTCGGTGTTGTTAAAAACCAACAATGGAAGTTTGGAGCACTCAGGGTATCTTGATTTGGAAGTTGGTGTTCCTCAGGGCTCCATATTGGGACCTCTTTTATTTTCGATTTATGTTGCGGATATGCCTAACTGTATTGAACATTGTAAATTACAACAATATGCTGATGATTCTCAAATATACATGCCATTAAATTTTTTAAATTTTAATATTTCTGAGCAAAAAATTAAATCGGATATACTAAACATAGTTAATTTTTCCAATGAGCATAACTTAAAAATTAACCCTGCTAAATCTAACATCATTTTATATGGCTGTAAGTCAGGAATTCTGAGACACTTATATGAAAGTATAAATATTGAGATTAATGGAGAAAAAATTCCAGTTGTCAATGAAGTGAAAATATTAGGATTGACTTTAGATTCTAACTTTTGTTTTGAGACACACATTAAAAACAAATTAAATATAGGCTATATGCGTCTTAGAAATCTGTACAGATTTAAAAATGTCTTAAAGAGTAAAACCAAATATTATCTCTGCAATAGCCTCATTCTCTCCTTACTCGACTACGGTGATATCGTATATTCTAATTCTATAACATCTGAGCTTTCTAGATCTATACAAAAATTGCAAAATAGCTGTATAAGATTTTCTTATAGCGCTGCCTATCGGGAGCATATCACACCTTATTTAAACATAAATTCTATTTTAAATATGGAAAGGAGAAGAAAATTACACATATATGCCTTTATATATAAAATAATAAAGTCGGGTCAACCCCCTTATTTAAATAAGTTATTTACTACTCTCTCGCATTTACACAATACTCGTAATGTTGGAAATTTTAGGATACCTCAACATAGAACAAGTAGCTTCCACAGGTCATTTTCGGTTGTCGGAGTTACAATGTGGAATAACTTGCCAAATAATATTAAAGATTCGTCATTTAATAAATTTTACACCAAGGTTAAGCAAATTCTTCTCGACTCCCAACGAGATGCCTGGTAGCACAGATATAACTAGCTAACGCAACTTGCGTTAGCTAGTTATATCTGTGCTGGTAGTATGACTAGTGGTGGATACATAGTAGTATAAACTGCAAAATCAACTAAGACCAAAGATAAGCTGGCCTATCCAATCTTTCTTTTATGGTTCTTTTTTGTCTATTCTTGTTACCTTCCGTCGCATGCCAGCCAAATTGCTTTGCCATTTTTTGTTTCTACCCTTTTTAGTTTTAGTTTTGTTCTTTTTTAGGTTAATTAGGATTTTTTTTTTGTGTTTATTTATAATGTTTTCAAGGCCTGTTTCACGCAAATTGCGCTATCGGTTTTATATAATCGCGAAGCAGTTCCTTTTACCAGAAATTGTCAATTTTATTTTCTCATGTAGCTATAATTATATTTATAACTATTTTTTTGGTAATAAACTTTTTTGACTTTGACTTTTGACTTTGATTCTGTTAACAGTGGATTTTTGAATTATCTAACTGTGCTTGCCAATAAACAGTAAAGTTACGTCAATTGCATCCAAACAGTTGAAACAGTAAATCATTTTCACCATATCCTCTTTCGAAAAATTCATTTTTAATGCAAAAATGTTTCGCTTTAGTGATAAACTGACAACACTAAATTTTCTGTCAAAGTAATTGCTTGATTTTTGTGCAATTATTATTGCAATTGTTATTCTTTTAAATTAAAACGCGACTATTGTGGATTTTAAGGCTGAAATTAGGAGAAAGTGTAAAAAACTCGATAACTATTACAGATAGGTATAGGACATGCTTAACAAAAAAGAAAGCTTATCACATTTTTGTTTTTGTGGAGGCGTGCAAACGTCGATTTTTTGATAAAATATTAAATATCTCACAAACGGATAAGTTTTGGTATAGACGATGCTTAATAAAAGTTGTGCAGAATTTTTAAAGCAATCCAAAAATGCAATAAAATATAGGGTATTCCATTTAAATTAAAAAAGTTGTGTATCATATCACATTTATGAATCACCCTGTATATCCAAAAATATTTTTGGGTTATGTACCTTAGACAGTAAAGTAACTTTGTATAAAAAAAAAATTTTTTTTTACCACTGTATAAGGAGCTATCGTCCGTTATCGCACTAATGGGACACCCTGTATATCAACAAATCTTATTTGCGATTGAACAAAAATAATGACAGAAAATCATACTAAAAATATATACACTTTAATTAGTCTTATAAGAATAATTAATTTTATAAGAATAAGACTAAAGTGGTATACCTTCAGTTACAATATTATTTATACCATTATGACCACCTGCAGAAAGTTGAATGGCATCGAGATCTAAATCATGCAAAGAAAATCGCAGAAAAAAAAAGAATACCACTAAAAACTAGGTGGCCATCAAATTCAAACCTTTCATTAACACAAGACAGATCTGGGCTTTTAAAAGCTTTACTAATTTTCATTGACTCCAGCAAGTCTAGTTTTTTACTTTTATTGCACTGATAAAGTATTTTTATATTTTGGCTGTCAGGAAAATTATGTTTGGAGTCGAGGAGGTGATTAGCAAAAGCCGATCTGCTGACTGTGATATCGGTATTTTTAAATTTAATATATTGAGCCTTGTGTTCACTAATCTCACTAATTCTAGACTCTCAAATGATTGTTAGATTTCTTAAATGTATAAGGTGATTTGATTGTTTAGTTGAGTTCTTTGTACATAGATAGTGCCACTTTATTGTAAGCTTTGTTTATTTATATGTTAGGTGTTTTGTGTATCTTATGGTAAGTTTTTGTTGAATTTTCCTTTCTTCGGGTTACATCATCTTAATTATTATAGGTCTGCTGATACTCTAGTCGAGAGATACATGTAACCTTTGTCATTTTATTAAATATTTTTGTGATGCTGTAGATTTTGTGTTTTTACCTTTTATGAAATTGTATTACCAGCATCTTTGGGATAATGGATTAATTTTTCGAGTTATACAATTATATACCATTACAAGAAAAACATGAAGAGAGAGATATGCAATGTAAATTTTATTGTAAAGACATGGAGCTATAGAATTTGTTCTGATCACTTTTCTCCAACAAATTTTAATAATGCTGCTCCTGCTGGCTTTATACTGCAATACAAGATAACTAAGAGAGCTGAGCACCCAAAATGGATCAGAGTGAATGTTTTTGTTATAACCGGTTTTTTTTTCAGTTTATTTTTATTTTCTGTAGGCATTTGTCTTTCAATTATTTTTTTTTCAATATCATAGTTCCAAGTTATGTTGTTAGTATTATGAAAGACGAACAAATATATACTGTGTATGTGATATATGCTATACTATAAGTTGGTTTCATTTTCAAAGATTTTATTTTGTATTGAAGATAGTATATTGTTTTTTTAGATCAATCAATCAATCAATCAATGCTTTATTATCATAAAATTTAAAATTTTGTCGACAAAGCTATTATTTAAATAAATCATACAAACAAAATATATACAAAGACAAAAGAAAAAATACAAATATATAAAAATAAAAAATACAACAAAACATACAAAAAACTTAACAATTTTATAAATTGTTTGAGGTCACATTTCCTTAAAATCTATAAAATATATATACATTCACTTGTATACAAAGTCGGCAAAAAAAGCAGTTGTTTACAAAAACATTATTAGCAAACTACTAATTTGTTTACATAATATACGAATATTATTTATGTACATTATCATAACAACATAACAATATAAACAAATTTACCAGTGTTTAGGAAGCGCGTGCTTAAAATTACATAACATTAATTATTAAAAAAAGTCATTTACTCTGTATAAGGCTCTCTCCAGCAAGTATGATTTCAGAGCTTTCCGAAATTTGGAAAAAGTTGTTATTGATTTGATTTCAAATGGGAGATAATTGTGCATTTTCTTTGCATTGTAAAGAATGGATCTAGTTCTCATCGTGGGGTTGGTAGATAAAGATCGTACTCTGCGTTTCTAAGAGGATAATTGTGAGATGGCCTTTCTGATAAGTGCTTGCGGATTAGGCAGACGGATTCAAATATAAATAAGGAAGGAAGAGTTAGTATTTTAATTTTTTTTAAATATTCCTGGCAGTGTGTTTTGTAATTTAGTTTTAATGAATAGCGTATAGCTCTCTTTTGTAGCTTAAATATGCGTTCAAATTGAGTCGCACCACACGTACCCCAAAACGGAAGGGCATATCGGAGGTGCGACTCAAACAGGGCATAATAAACTGTTATAGCCGTTGCCAAACTTAGCTCCCTGGATACTGATCTCAGAGCAAAACATGCAGAACTTCATTTTTTGGATAAGGAATCGATGTGGATATCCCATTTTAAAGAGTTGTCTACCATCAGTCCCAAGAACTTTACGGAATCAACGACCTCCATTCTGTTGTTATTAATTACAAAAGGTTGCAACGCCCCACTAAATGATAATACTCTAGTTTTTGAGACGTTAAGGCACAAGAGATTTGAATCACGATTTAATGCTGACTAGGTCACGAGATATGGTTCTACGAAGAGCCACCATATTTAAGTTGCTCCAAGAAAAACTAGTATCGTCCGCAAAGAGACAAATTTTACCATTTATGTCCAGATTAGCAATATCATTTATAAATAGAAGAAACAAAATAGGGCCTAGAACTGAGCCCTGAGGTACCCCGCATTCTATTGGCTTGCACGAAGACGTCATCGAATCAACCCTAACAAACTGATTCCTGTTGTTCAGGTATGACATGAACCACTCGAGAGGTGTTCCTCTAATTCCATAGTGCTGCAATTTATTAATTAGGATATTATGGTTTACACAGTCGAAAGCTTTAGAGAAATCACAGAAAATTGTTGCTGTAGAGAGATGGCTGTTTAGGCTGGAGTATATATTATTAAAGAGGGACAACATAGCGTCATTGGTGCACTTGTTACTCAAGAATCCGAACTGATGCGGGGTTATAATGTTATATTTAAGCAAAAAAGATAAAAGTCGTTTCTTTACCAGTCTTTCAATAATCTTCGATAATGTTGGGAGAAGTGCATTTGGGCGGTAGTTCGAACATTGATTCTTCTCGCCCCCTTTATGTAAAGAAATAATAATTGCCGTCTTAAGGCAGCTTGGAAAGATTCCAATTTGAAGAGACATATTAATCAAGTTGGTAAGTTGGATGCCAAATCAGACAGTGACTTTATAAATCGAGAAAACTCAGTGTTAACATCATCAGATAGGAAGTCCCAGTCCGTTCTTACACACAGAAAAATCCCGATGGATTTTTTCACATTTTGTTGTGTAAAAAAAATGTTTAATTTCAATACACAATTGTTAGATAATATCTCACAGTCCTGTATAAAAATTCTCAGGCATTTTGTATATGTTTTAATGTGTATAATTCATACAATTATTGCATATTAAATTAATACACCATAAGGGGATATTAATTATTAAGATAATGTGTATAAATATTCCACATTTTTTTTAAAAATCCAATGCAGTGTTTGTAAAAAATCTAATAACCAAGTATATTTTTACTACAATTTTTAATTAATTTTTTATTCTGGCTTGTGTTGATTTTATTTACAATTTTGTAGAATAAAAAAGATTCTTGCTAATAGCCCTTCACAATCCTTGAATTCTAAAACATATTGTGTAGTTATAATACACAATTGTGTAAAAATGGGGACGCGCCCGACGCCCTTGCCTTTGCCGCTAGAACTTCGTTATTAGCGTCAATGTTGCCAGATTCAATATTAAACAGTTGTAAAGGTATGCATCAAAATTTGCAGTCGATTTAAAGTTGTTAATTGAAAATGATTTAATAGGATATTTAAAAATAAGCCTAATCAGCATAAGTTCTAATTTTATTTATTTAAATAATATCGTGATAATAACACGCGCAAGGAAAAAGAAAACGTAACTTTTTTAATTAGCGGTGTAATCTTTAAGATACATTTGATTTGGCAGCATTGCTATAATTCCCAGTGTCACAGGTGTTCAAATGTTCATTCTTCAGTCCTTCAATCAACCGGCCGGCATTAATTTGTTTTAAGGTTTTTTCGTTTCGTTAAGTGTTAAAAGTGTTAAAATTGCATAAGAAAAAAATGGATATATTCGTTGAAGATAAACTTAAGGAGTGGGGTTTATTTGACCAACTCCAGGAGCATATTATTATGTACCTGTAAATAAAACCCTTAGCTTAAAACTGTATGTTGTTAATATGTAGGTATGTACCTACATAAGAATTTTCGTTAAGTTTCTTATTACGTTCCTATTAGGGATTTCTATTTTCTTTTAAGTTTTTTCGTTTTGTTGTGTCATTTATTTTTATTAAGTGATTTTGAAATAAATTGATGAAGGGCGATTTAAAACGAAATAACAATCATTTTGATTTCCATGGGATATGAAAATCCGGTATATGTAAACATGCCAAAACCTTAGTTATTGTAAACGAACCACCCCATAGTAAACACATTTTTAAGTTCTACATAAAATGTTAAAAATTTTATAAACAAGTATCATATCATATATTTTAAAAACATGTATCATAATGTCATACTTGTTAACAATTTTTTTAATATAAGGTGTTGAAAATGGCACTTTTTATGACTTTAAAAGGGATCTAAAGCTAATGCTGTTATGAAGAAAAAACAGATTTCAATTTTCCATTTCGTGTTTTTAATTTAAACTTTTTAAATGATTTCTAAGGTTTTTTTTCTATTTTTAACAGAATTAACTCTAAAGCCTCCTTAAGTTCTGAAAAGTGCAATTTTCAACACCATGTTTAAAAAAAATTGATAGCAGTAAATGATTGTTGTTTTGTTAACAATTACCCGCCTGATATACTGTAGATGTTAAGTAACTACATACATATATATGTACAGGGTATTTTTTTTATAAGTTGATTTTTTTAAATGAAATTCTATATATATTTCCTCCAAATCGAAGGACCCTTTTTCCTTGATTTTAAACATGTATAGGTTGGTAATATTTGGATGAGCCGTTTTTAAGTTATTTAAGTTTTTATAAATTAAAATCGTGATCGCCGATCATGTAGTGCCGAGACGTTCCGCATACTTCAACGTGACATATTAATTCTTATTATATCAATTTAATTCAAATTAAAGTTCTTACCTTGGAAAAACACGACTAATTTAAATAATTTAACTTAATTTTAATTGACTTCACTTTAACTAATTTAATTTAATTAAAGTTCTCTAAAAACAAAAAACTGCTTAAAGTTTTTCCTTATTTCCTTATCTCGGCACTCCATGATCAACTTAGCGAACGTGATTTTAATTTATAAAAATTTTAAACTTGAATAATCTAAAAACAACCTATATATTTTTGAAATCAGGGAAAAAAGGTCTTTAGATCTAGCAGAAAATATATAGGGCGTTTTATTTAATAAAATCAACTTATTGCTATTGTTTTATTAACTTTGCAATGCGCTTTTGTTTTTTTTTTCAAATCTAAAAGATAATACGGAAAAAAGTATGCAACTTTTGTATAAAAAGTTGTTCTCTATATCACTTACATTAACCCTGTTTATGGGCACGCAAATATAAAAAATGACCCTGTACATAAATATATGTGTTTATTATTAGCCTTATTTAAAATCCTGTTTTTACAACTAAGAATTTCCATTTTAAGTTCCTATTTGCGTTCCTAATGTGTATTTGTAATACTACTACTAAAGTTTTTTTGTTTTGTTGTGCAGGTTATGTGTAGTTTTTTAAAAAATATATTTAAATAAAAAAATTTTTTTTTAAAACAATTGAATTTTTTTACCCTACCTATGCAACTAAAATTTTTATAAAACATAAATGTTAGAGTGCTTGGGAAAAACAGTCAATATGGAAAAAAAGTCATAATTTGCTTAAAATTAAATAAGTCAATTAATTAACACGATGGGAAAAAGTGGGGCCTAACGTTTGATAAAAAGAAAACAAGTCAAATTAGGAAAATACATATTCAATCTGTATTTTTCTAATATGATTACTTTTCTTACCAAACGTTGGGCCTGACTTATTTTCCATTTTTTACAAGAATTATTTTATTTTAATCAAATTATGACCTATTCTGTTTTTCCCAGGCGCCCTAGAATTTATTATTACACAAATTTATGACGAAATTCTCTAAAATGTATTTTAAATTTTTAAACAATTTGTTTATTTTTTTTATACAAATATATTGATTATTTTAAAATTTTTATGTATATAAATACAAAATATTGTAATAAAAAACTCCAGTTCTTATGTTAATTTGATATACAAACCTAAAATAAGTAACCTACACTATATTTAATTTTATAAAACAATATATAGTATTATTATACACAATTTGTACTAAAATTTTATAGTTGAAATGAAAGAAAATAAAATATATTGTAAAAACAACCTACACTATCATGTGTATTTAAAATGCACAAATTTTGTTTTTTTCCTGTACATACCATGTTAAAAAAAACACTAAGAGTTTGCTTATTTACTGAACAATTATATTAAATAAATATAAAATATTGTCGAATTTAAGTACACAAATAGTGTACTATATATACAATAAAATAAATAAAATTGATACACAATTTGTTGATTATAGAACCACAGTTGTGTAAATACAATAGCATAGAGAAATTCTACACAAATTGATTCTGTACCATTTCCAGAATCAAGTTGTATGTAAAATCTATGCAATTGTTGAACTGTGGTACTGTGGTAATACTGAGTCTTAAGTATTATCCAAAAACATTACCTTAATTGTCTGCTAGCTGAACCATATACTTTATAAAATGTTCCTTTTTTTTTCATGTCACAAAAGACTTTCAATTTATTGGCCTTTTATTTGCATATAAAGTTTTGTAAAATTATAAATATTTTACTTATTGTATTTTTGCAAATAAAAAAACATTTATTATTAATATATTATTACCCTCTATAAATAGAATGTGTTTGTGTTAGTAAAATAAGGATATGAACCTAATAGTAATGTCTTTACATGTATGATAAGAAAATAACACAAAAATCTTCACAATATTTTCTAATCTATTTGGGTTGGCATAGTTCAGTGCTAACAAAATACTTTTAAACATTTTTAGATTAATTCTAATTTATATAATATCTGTTATAATAAATTATTGTATTTATATATATAATTTTTGTAATTGTTTTTCAGAGAATTTAAATAATAAACCTATTAAAGAAAAACATTATTTCCATCTTGAAATTGGTGACTGTTTGCTTTGGATATTGGGATTAAATAATAAAAATATGAGATTTCTATTAAATGAAAATTCTTATTAAATGAAATTTGAATTTTCCCGCCCTAATTTGGCCAGGCCTTCCTACCGTTTTGATTAGTCCAATGAGGTACGTGAAACTGTCAAGTTAGTTACAATAGTTTCCGTTGCCAAACGAGAGGACGCTAGCCGATTTGTCAGAAGAATTTCGATAAGTTTGTATGCAACTACCACTTCTCTATATATTTGTGTTTTTTGATTTCGACGCTTCATTATTCATGGAATTGATCATTCCAGGTCACGTGACATTTGACAGGCGGCCATGTTAGCTGAGGGGCAAACAATTATTTTCATTTCCATTGTGTTCTTGTGTGCTTCGTGTGATTTTGTTCTGCTTCTTTGTGCTCTTTTGGGTGTTCGAACTTTGTTTTTTAGTTAAAAACGTTGTATTTTCTAAAAATGTTTAACAGAGGATATTATGAAACCCTAACTGGGGACGTAAAGCGGCGTTATGACCAGAAAATTGGGCTTATAAACAATATTGACCCCTACCAATTGGGACCTGGTGATTGTAATTTTAATGTGAGGGAGCTTCCCATTGTTACCATCATCGATTTGGTTTCCTATCTTGTGTTTACATATAGTTTTTACACTGGCCACGGAGAGCAATTGAAGGCAATGAAAAGCTTGCAAGCATATAAATTTGCTGAATCTGGTGCGGTGTTAAATATTTTAGCCAAGCATGTAAATGAAGAAACTTATGTTGTAGTTGGCAAGGTAAGTTAAGAACCTTATTTAATTTTTGTACAATTTTTTTATGGCTTATGTTATTACAGGTTAGACACTCACAACGTTTCCGAGTAAAGCCCCTTGAGACTTGGATAATTTTGCTGCAAGATGGAAGTGTTTCAAGTGCGCACTGCACATGTATGGCTGGTCTGGGTGAAGCATGCAGTCATATAGCAACAGTTCTTTTTTATTTGCACATGAGACCGAGCACACCCTATGAATCTCCAATTTCATGTACAGAGCGCCTGGCAGTTTGGCCCATACCATCAATAAAAAATGTTGATATAACTACACTTAGTGAAATGAGTTGGTCACATAAAGAAGCTGGTCCCTCTTATCTACTGAGGCAAAGAAATATTTCAATGACTGTGGAAGAAACAGAAACTTTTCTAAGAAAACTGAAAATAGGAAATGAATCTTCAGCAATTTGCCGCCTCATTGAACCTTTTGCTTCAGAAATCAAAAAGGAGGAGTTTAATAAAGCCCCTGATCTACCAATTGCCTATGGGTCATGGTAGGACGAGGGTTTAAAAACAAAAACATATGAGGAACTGTTAGAAATATCAAAAGGTATTACTATGGTTCCAACAGAAATATATTAGAAATTAATACAGTTGAGGCATATACAAGAAACCAAACACAAAATAATGTGTGGTTTAAATATAGAGCAGGGCGAATCACAGCATCCAAATTCAAAGCTGTTTGCAGAACTTCACTTGCAAATCCATCAATGAGTGTAATAAAAGCGATATGTTATCCCGAAAAGGTAGTGTTTTACTCAAAACAGACCATGTATGGACTAAAGCATGAAAAGACAGCTCTGAAGGATTATGAGACAACCATTAAGAAGGATCATCTAAATGTAAATATAAAATCTGCAGATTTTTTCATTTCCAAACAGTATTCAGACTTAGGTGCATCACCTGATAGTTTAATAGTGTGCGAGTGTTGTGGACAAGGCTGCATTGAAATAAAGTGTCCATATTTACTTAAAGGGGAGATGTCGCTTCAAGAATTTGCTGAAAGAAAAAATACGTGTCTAATTTTTGATGACGGTAATATACTCTTAGACCCAAATCATTCATATTATTACCAGTGTCAACTACAAATGTTTGTAACCCAAAGTGCATACTGTGATTTCTTAGTTTGTTCACCAAAAAATATTTTCATAGAGAGAATTTTTTTTGATAATAAATTTTGTCTTGAAAATATAGAAAAAGTTCTAAATTTCCATGCTTTTATAATTAAGCCGGAGTTACTTTCAAGGTATTTTACTGAACAAGGAGGCAGTGTTAGGGTAGTACTTTGGTGTTATTGTAAAACTCCTGATAATGGACGTCCTATGCTAAAATGTGAGAACGATAATTGTATTATACAGTGGTTTCATGTTGACTGTGTTAACTTATCTGAGTTTCCGATAGAAAATTGGTTTTGCCCTGATTGTAAATGTGAATAAAATAAAGGTCTAAACTATATAAATATATATTAATTACTTGGTATTACAGAGTTACATAAATTTATTAATGCACTACATACAACAATTATTTCATCAACAGCAGATTTTTTTGACAACATACTGGAATACTCTGTAGGAAAATTTTAAATTTTTTCTTTAATAAACCTATTATTCTTTCAACATGTATTCTCACAGTGGCAATATTTCTAGTGCTTTCTAGGTCTTTTGGATGAAGCTGACTTTTTTCTTTAGTGAATGCCGGCATTGCCAGTTTGGCTCCTAAAATTTTTACAGAGTCTTCTATTAAAAATCCCCTATCTGCCAAAATGACATTCCCTGGTGAAATTAAATTTAAAAAATCTGAATTTTCTGCTAAATATTTATCACTTGTTCTCCCTCCCCAAGCTTTTGATATATAAGCTATTGTACCTTGGGGAGTGATTCCAATTAAAAACTTTATGGTTTGGTGATGTTTATAATTTGACCAACACTGTGAGGCATTTAATACATTAGATGGAGTCTCTATAAAAACCTCAAAACAGTCAATTATTATGACTACTGTGTCATTAAATGCCTCTTTAAAACAAGCAGGAACATTTCTGAGTAACTGTTCTCGAGATGGCCACAAAACAAAATGTTTTAGTCTTAAGTATAAGATACTTAAAGTACTTAAGAAGGTCTCTGAAACAGTTGTTGGACAAACACAAAATCGATATGACATATACTTAAAGGGTAAATTTAATCTAAATTTCATTAATGTGAGCAGCAACTGTTGGAAAGGTAACAATGCTTTTTTCACAGACAAGAATGGCTTAATATCTTCATATAATGTAAAAAAGATATTGCAGCTAAGACCGGTAAAATATAAACATTTAGAGTCATTATTTTTAAATGAATCTTCATTTAAATCATAGCTTTCAAGCCTTTGTTTTAGCTCGTGTATTTGACTATTGCAAAACTTAAGATCTGCAAAAAGTTTACACAAATTGTCAATTGATAGGTCAGTTTGCACTGCAATACTAGTTTGTGTTTCAGTAATTTTTGTAGCCGCAATTTCTTCATTCATGTTCTTCATTTGGGTGCTACCACTGGGAGTATTGACACTTTCTGGATTGATACCTGGGTCGATTCCTGTCTTGCTTTCCTCTGCATTTATCTAAAAATAGCATGCATATATTTTAATCAGATTACAGACAAAGTCAGTTTAAAACTCTAAATAAATATCAGAAACTTTTTTTTCCATACCTCTAACTTAACCCTTTTTCTCCTATTTAATGCCCTGTCATGTCTCTCTACTGCTTTTTTAGTTACAGTTTTAATTGTAACATAACCCATATTTTGATTAGGTACCCAGTCCGGGATTGCCTTTATCTTCTAACTCAGCGGGAGCACCTGAAAATATAATACACAAACTATCATAGCATCTCTTCCCATTACAACTTAGTCCAATATTCTAAACTTAATTTAATATCTTTATGGCAAATATTGCTTCTGTGACTATGCATTATTATTTACTCACCGTTTATGAAATGCCTAGAACATATTCGAGCATTTTTTAGGAACGTGTCTGTGAAAGGGCCCCTTTTTAAAGACTTATTCCAAAGATCACGACGTTCATTTGACAAGGCATCTAACATATCTCCTCGACCTTTTAAAGCAGCGGGTATTCTAAAAAACCTTACATTGTTCCTCTCAGCTCTCATTGAACACTTTACAACTGAACAAAACGAAGGCATTTTCACAAAACTTTAAAAAACAAACTCCTATTTCTGCATTCAACAACTTTATGTTTACAAATTGTGTGCCCCTCAACAAATCTAGTCCGCTGTCAATGACGTCACTCTAGAATGATCAATATTTACCATGCTAAATGGCGCCAAGCAGGGCCAAGAGAAAATACTGAAAATACTTAATTTATAAAAATATGTATAATTGTTGAGAAGTTTGAGATTAACAAGAAAAAAAAGTATCAAAAGAATTTCTGATATAATTGACGATTTGATAATAATGAGTTTCAGAAAACTCCCATGCACATCTGAAAAAAAACCACAACTCAAACAAGTTTAAATCTTTTTTTAACTAAGCTTTACAGATGCTTAGAATGTCGTCTTCCGTGATTCGGCTGAGGAAAAAGCTTTTATAATATCATTAAAGTCGAGTTTTATTGCTAACTCAGATTACAAATATAAAGTCGCCAATCCTGAAACTCGATTTTGAGTTGAACAAGAACCGTAAAAGTTTTTTATTCTTGATAAAATGCTAAACGATCTTCCGGCGCTGGCAACTGATACTGGCAAAGTACAGAAATTTTTAGCTGTGATGGTATTTAACAAATCAAATGGCGGCATACAACATTCCGAATTTTCAGTAAAACTTGCTTTGTACACACTGTGTGACATATTTTAAATGAAATTTCGTCCGAATCACCAGTGGAGTATTTTTTAGCAAAATTAAACACTATAGTCCGAATTTCTTTCTCACGGGATAAACCCTATTACAAAAAATATAAATATTTCTGAAAATATAATAATAATAATAAATAAAAGCTAAACTACCTAATCACTAATTAACAATAATTATAAGACTTAATTTTAATACTTTCTAACATGAATAACTAACCTGTTACAAGTAGCAATAATAATTACTCAAAATGTAAACAATTGACATTACAAAATTAGCTTAAAGAAAAAAAAAGATATGTTAACGCATAAATAGAAAATTACAAAAGTTGTGGACTGTATTTGAAAAGTAATTGCTAGCGCAAGTAAGAAAATTGTAAAAACGAATGTACCACACTACTCAAATGGGCACTTACCGATTAAGTCAGTTGTGGTCTTCTTAACGGGGATCCCTTTAGTTGCAGTCCAGGCTCACCAGCATCACACAATGTTTTTTAAACCGAAAATTTATTAAATTATTTGTAAAAAATGACTTAGCACCGACACCAAAAATTTACTTGTTTTCACCGTCGTTGCTCTCGTACCAGTGCTTTGACCTTGCACATCATCCCAGATAATAGGAGAAAAATGTGGTACATATTCCGCGCGAAATGAAGTAAATTTTGAAATGAATAATGCATTATCATGGCCGCCCCAAAAACACCTATGTGTTTTATAGTTAAAAAAAAATTAAAAAAAGAAAGGCTAATCTTCCTCTTCCTGTGTTAACTCCAAGTGAATCGCTTTTGTAGCAGTGCAAACAAAAATACAAAAATAGGATTTAAATAACTTTACTATTCTCATATGGAGGATAAGTACTGGAAAAGGACCACAGAAATCAACAGCAACATGTGAAAATGGTTTAACCCTTGATATAAACTCGGTAAATCAGCCGTTGGAGGAGGTGAATATGGTTTAGGTTTAACCCTGAAACCACTTAAGCAACTAGAAAGAACCTGTGTAATGACTCTTCTGGCTGACAGTATTCAGTATTTTTGTAACAGTAAATTATGTAAACATTTTTTCCCAGGCTGTAAATACTGCCTATGAGCAGACTCAATAATTAGTGTAGTTAAACGGTGTGAACTACGCAGTAGTAATGGATGTTTTGCGGAAAAAGATAAATAACGCGAATCTAGAAAATGAGAAAGTTTGCTAAAAGGCTTGGGTAGCAATTCATTTTTATTGAGTTTTACAATCGCTCGATAATAAAAAGGTCGGAAAATGTGAATTGTTGTGTGTGCTTTATTAAACACAGACGTAGCAAGCTATTTTTCATTTTCTTTCCGGTAATCGGGGTTGTAAACTTATTCTGAGTTTTTTTTTTTGAATATATAAACTTAAAAAATAGACATAAAATTCGTTGATTTGAAATTGAAATTTGTTCCCTGGTCGGACCAAATTTGGGTAACTCTGCCACGCCTAGCAACAAACCGGCGAAAGGCAACTATAAAAACCTCTGTGGTTAAGTCTGAAGTAACCTCTAAGTGTATGCTTTTAACCGTTGTACATACAAATACACAAATATAATCAATACAAATATATCCTTTATAGGTTTTCGCTCCTTTGTGCCTAGACATAGTCAGGGAAAAAGGACCAGCGAAATCTACACATACATGGTTTGAGCTGAGAAACTCTAAAATATAGCAGATCTCTCATGTATGGATTATCGGATTTAGGTTTGCATTTAAAACAATAAATGCATTTTGACAGACATTTATAAATAGTCGATTGGGGTGAAAGAATCCAGAAATTCTGGAGCGATAAATTATGCATTGTTTTTAACACTGGATGACAATGTTCATAATATACTTTTTCGACTAATAAATGTATAAGTCAATGAGACTTAGGAAGAAGTATAGGATGTTTAGATTCGTAAGGAAGATCAAGGGAATGGCGAACTCTACCACCCACCTTGACTAACCCCTCTGCATCTAGAAATAATGCAAACTTTTTATCGGCTTTTGGAAATAAATTATTGTTATCAATATTTACAAGAAGGTTGCCAAAACATTCATTTTGAATATGTTTGATCAACACTCTAAGGGCTTTGTAAATTTCAGTAGGTGTGATGATACCATCAAACTTAGGAGATGATTCAAGTTTTTAGCCTTAAAGTGAAAATTATGAAAATTATTCTTGATCCATTCGCTATAATTCGCAGAATTTTATTAAGAGAAGAATAATGTTGAAGTAAAAGATCAATGACATGATCTTCAGTTTTCACCGCAGTGTGAAGAGCTATAATTGAACGTTTTGTCTTTTTCTCACAAGAAGGAGTTTTATATTCACCTAACGCTTCCAAAAATATCGTGGTTATTAGGTAGCGTTTGTGTGTGCCAGAGATCAGAAGACTGATAGAGGAATTCTGGACCAGACCACCAGATATTTTGTTTCAATAATTGATTACGGTAGAGACCACGACTCGCACAATCATCAGGATTATCAGCACTGGGTACATATCGCTATGATGATGGTGATATAATATCTTGTACTTGTGTTACATGATTAGCAATTGAAGGATTTCCATGTATGAGGAGATAAACACAGCCACCTCAAAGCTACTTTAGAATCGGACCACGTGATAACTTCATCGAAAATGAGTCTCTCATTATATTCATCTTTTATTCGTTTAACTAGCTTGCTTATTAATACAGCATACATCAGCTCAAGTCGAAGAGTAGATTGAATTTTTAAAGGATTTACCCGGAATTTTGCATAAATTAAATACATTTATAAGACCGGAGTACCGAACTGTGTTAGAGGATTAATTACGCTTTAGATCGGATCTGAAGAATCCTATCTTTTATTCATTTGGTTAAGACATTTAAAAATTACCTTGTTAAAAAATTTTCTTTCAAAACTTTATAAGTACGAGACTGCTGACTGAGATACCCACCATAATTACGATTGCCTTCGATTCTTAATGGAATTCGCCAATATTTTTCATTGAACCACTATCAATGTTATTACCACTTTAATTCTTTGTTATTGTTTACAATATGATGTGCATGGATAAGATTTCACGGCACTTAAATTGGGCAACCGGTTTACTAAAGCGGCCACCAGTGACGCCGCGTGTCGAACTATTCCGATTTGTCCCGTATTTGTATTTTGCAGGATGATTAGTAGCCCATTTGCAAAGTTTAAAGCCGCCCCTGTTCATAATTTCAATAAAGTGAGTCTGAAGATCAAGGGTGGACTCCAAAGAAGAACTGCCTGTGTGGTAATCATCAATATAATTTTCTCTCCGCAATACTTCTGAAAAATTTAATTCTTCCTGGTTTGCCAGTTCTATCAAAGTACGCAATGCTAAAAAAGGTTAAGAACGATTGCCATAAAAAATAGTGACTAAATGATATTCTTCAAAAGGTTGCGTTGGGTTAAACCTCCACAGAATGCGCTGATAGTCATAATAATATGATGTGGCACGTAATATGCTGAAGACGATTTTTGATCCTTTTAGGGAACTAAGGTCATATGACCGCTTTCCAGGTAATCTCTCATAAACTCTGAATATTGATTACGAACTTCCAAATTTTTTGCCAATTTGGACTCGAGTAAAATAAATCTGCGATATGCAGCTCCATAGCTATCACCTAGATTAGGATGTGGGTGGTTAAATGGCAAAGTGTGCAAACCGAACGGCTGAACAGGTTCATTTACAGCTTGAAAATTGGAAGCAGTGTGTGATACTGCCGATGAGGTTTGTAAAACCGGCTTTAAATGATGCGTTACAGAGTTACTGACTGGTTTCATAACAGTAGAGGAATATCTTGTTTTCTCTGAGTGTCGCTGTAAGGGCCGTGTCATACTGAGAGATGCTTGAGCTTTTGTTTCATGTATCTGAGGAGCTGTAGATGAAGCTTGTGATTGTAGGTGAGTCCTAGAAATATCTGGAAAAGCCAAAAGAGTGGTTGGGAGAACCGTAGAATTGCAACCCCAACACTCTTAATGCGTCAGTATTTTCAGAAAAATTTTTTAAAAGATTTAAAAGATAAAGTTCGGTCAAGGTCCATTTTTGCAAGGCGTAGCAAAATAAATCTGATGAAACTAATAGGTAGCTAAGATTCGTACATTTTGATAACGCTTTACAAGTTTATCAAATGCTATTGAATATGTAGCACAAGTAATGGGAATTTACTATATTACCCTTTTACTATTGTCAAAGGTATCTAACGATGTTATGTGCAAAGGTATTTACATTTTTTTATTGACGGAAAGTTTCTATCGTGTACTAAACTTTGAAATAAATCAAACCACATAAGCCATTCTTTAAAATCCCCTGAGAACTTTGGTAAATTTAATTTAGGAAGGTTTCCTGTCATTTATTCATAAGGTGCATCTACTTCTGTAGAACCATTATTAGCAGGAGCAGTAACTGAATTATCATAATAAATGGCTTTTGTCCCATAAAAGGCTTTGTCAGCTTCTATTCTTAAAGTGTCATAAAATTTAAAATCATCATCTGACGCAATTAAGCTCACAAGACTGTTATGAGCTGTTTGAAAATCTGCTCTAGCCAAGAATAGTCCTTTTGCAGTAGGATCTGCTGCTATCGAAAGACCGCTTTCATAGGTTTCCTTAAGTCTGTTATAAGCTGTAGTATGCTTTAAATTGTACCTTGTAATTTTCTCTGCAGTTGTAGCCATGGTGATAGCTGTATGAAAGTATTGAAATCACTTGGTACAATAAACGAAATTATGAAAACAGCTTATTACAAAATATAAAATCAAGAAAATCAGACAAAGAAAATCCTATATAAGTTAATAAAAAAATTATGCAAAATTAAAATAAATTTAGTTTGAGAAAACTAGATATTAGTAATTAGTAATACGAGTTTAGGAAGTAAAACAAACTTTGAGCATAAATATGAATAATTTGGGCATAATAATTTGATTTGATGGTTGGTATGGATGGATGAAATTCCTTAAAATACAAAAAATGGTTAGTGTTGCTAAATTTAATGGATTAACCGATCGTCATCTGTGGGTAGAATGGACCAAAAAATGTCGCCGAATTGCTATGTATTTATTATATTAGAAAACAACCGAAATCAAACTCTCAACGTAAAAAATGGAAACGCACTTACATGTGGTTTCTTAATTCCATCCAGCAGGGATCCCTGTCGCTGATATTGTCCATTTAGCACAACCGCTTTTAATTGTATAGTCTTACACAGTACTTTATTGTATACATTGTAATTTGCAACTTTAGTATATAAGTTAAAAAAAACCTAGAATTCGGCAGCACCTTAGGACATTGAAAGGCTAGAATTAGTAAACAACAACTTTATTTGAGTCCAACATGTGCACAGGGGCAAGAGGGGTGTTTTGTTTACAAACATATTTGCCGATACTCTGTTGTCAAGTCGACGCAAATTTCCAACGGAGGAAATTTTTAGCTATATTTTAACAACCATTATAACGTTAATTTAACTTATTTGTGTTGTATTTTATAGGAAAATTTAAAATAAAAAGTATAAATACTACAATTAACCTATTTTAAGAATAAATATAATATCCTTAAGCAAAAAAAAACATAATTATTAACATTCTTATCCCTAAAACTGCTTCTAAAAAATTTGAAGCGACAACACCGGAGCTTAAACGCCTGAGCCATACGCGTAGTGTCATCTGTCAAACGGCCTCTGTTTATTTTTGGGATTCGTGTATTTTCATTAATTTTTGGTTTAAAAACGAAAAAGGCCACATTTTAGTGTTTTTTTAAATTGCTAGGATGGCAAAAACTTGTGTCGTTTGTGCCGCATCATGATAAAAAGGTGATTCAAGCCGATCTTTTCACAAGTAAGTACCGATACTTTCATAACATCAGATCATAGAGTTACCATCATCATAAACGTAGATTAGGGGATCTTATAGATATAAACCTAATAAAAACTTGAATGTGAAAGTGTGCGTAAAATACCAAAATATTTATAATTTTAAATCTACCTATCTATATAGTTATGTTTTTTTAATATATACATTAGGTAGATATATGAAATTACTAATTTTTTATTGCCTTTAAAGAATTTTGAAATTTATTTAGATATTGATATCTATGTATAAAGTTAATTTTGTCTTTCCCTAAAATTTGGTCGATAATTATTCGTTTGTTTTACCATATTGCAACTTACGATAATACATATAGTAATTGGCACCACATATTAATTTATTACTGTAATTTTTTTTGCTTTTTGATTAAATATCAAATACTTATTATAGATTGCCCAATATATGCCCAAAGGGAACAATGGATTTCATTAATGGAAATCAACATAATTAAAAAGAACATATTTGTTTGTTCAGATCACAGCCTTAGAAGTGATTTCTTACATAAGGAAGATAATATTATCAGTAGCCAGACTTTATTAAAAAAATCAGCTCTACCTCAAAGGTAATTTTTTTTTAAATATATTTTTCTAGTATAAAAAAATCGTCACAAAAAATATTAGTGTTACTCATATAAGCTTTATTTATACCTAATACTTATTAAATTAGGTAGGTATGTGTGTAAAACTATTTTTTTACTAGGATTTCTGATGCACTGGTTAAAAACACAGCAGCCGATAATTCAGTTAATTTACCAAGTGATTTACCCTTCAAAGCTGCAGGGGTAGTTTTCCTGAAGAGTGCAAAAACTTCTTTAGCTTCCAAAATGGTATATAGTACTAACAGTGAAGCTAATATAGACAAGTATGGATAATTAAAATAGATTAATATTCTTGATACTCCAAATTTTGTATAATTAGAGATCTGATTATTCATCATCAACAATAACTGCATCTGAGATTAATAGTTACCGTGGGGTCTAGGTCAACAATTACTATTTCTTATCCAAGCCGTTTTTGTTTAACTGCTACACATTCCCTGACTCTGCCAAGAAAAAGGTAAAAATACACTCAAAATAGACTACTAGTTTTATGCCATGTATCATCCTATTCTATATATGTTATTTACAAGTGATATAGTATTTTATTGTGTTATATTTGTTTAATTAAATGCAATTAATCAAATGTATGATATTACAAAGATTCTTTATAATAACATACATTTTATTTTATCAATTGGATTATCATATTTTTTTTTCTTTTTAATTTTGGTAATACTATATTTTTATGTATATTATTCTATGGTAAAATCAAAATGATATCCTGAGGACCTAAGCACTGATGATTCACCAAATTATGGAAAAAAAAAAGAACAACAAATTTTAATTCGAAGATTGCAATAAACAAATTTGCGCCAAAGAAATTAAAATAGATTTCTCAAGTCATTATTAAAATACTTAAGAAATAATAACATAATTTTCGAAAGCCCAACATACTACATATTTTATTTGCCTTGTAAAAGTACTTGTTTGTATATTACTACTATCTATAAACTATCTAATCTAATCTATTGTACATAGTCTTTATTCTTAGGTAAGCTTTGTTTTTTAGTATAAATTAATATGATATAATAATTGGTATTAGGTATTATATAGGTCACTGTTAAATGTCTCAAAACCATTGTACAGGCTAAATACTTATAATAAAAATCTTATAACCTATAAAAAACCTGCAACTCCTTCACAATTTCAACATCCTTGTAGTTTTAACTCTTTCCGCTGAAGCAATACTGTCCCTTTAAAAAAGTCAGCACCATAGAAGTATATATTATGTGATATAAAGTAAGTGATGTAAAACCGAGTTTTGTCCAATATAACAATAACAATAAAGTTATGCAAAATTGTGTCTTAAAACATGATTTATTAAGAAATCTATAATATTATATTAATAAAATATTTAATTTCCATAAAAATGCTTTGACAAAAATGCTGCCTTTTATTAGGATCTTCCTCTAACGAAGTCCGTTAAAAAAACACATAAATAGCTCGTAATGGGAATATTACTTATACTCAAACTCTATAATAATTAATAAAAATTTATCAGGTAAATATTTATTGACGACGTCACTGGTAGAGAGTGCTTGTATCGGTGGCATCAACAATGCGATCGAGCGGCGTTGCGGTGCCATTACCGTTTTCTCGTTGCTTCGTACTTTATTTTCATTTATTTAACGTATATTGACTTCGATATAGAGTATCTTATCAAATTTATTTTAAAAAAATGCTTGATATTTCATTAAAGCGGAGCAGTAGTATTGTTTTGAGCCTTCGGAAACAACTGAAAATTTTTATGATATTATAAAGTGATTCTTGCCATTTCTCTATAAGCATTTGGCATCATTGCATCAGAGATGTTGCAAGCAAACAAACCTGCCCATAGTTCCACGGCATGCTACTTCTAGCCTTTCAATGTTCTAAGGGCAGCACGATTTAATATATGTGTTTTCAGCAGCCATTGCTTTTGGTACTCTGTTTCCGTGCGTACAGCATTGACGTGACGTCGTCGCGGCTTTACAGGATGCGCTGAACGTTTAAATATAAAAATAATAAACTAATTCGCAAAACCGTATTTATGCCATTAAATTTATAACATAAAATATATTCATTAAAATTAAAGAAAAATTACGATTTCCAAACAGTAATTTTGCAATGAAAGTGCAGCTTGGATAGAAGAGCTTGAACCGAGGACATCGTCAATGTAGACCTGATTTAAAAGCACTTGGCTAGCCTCTGGAAAATTGGTTAATTTTATCAAAGCTAAATTGTACGCATGTCTACAACTAAGTCCAAAACTAATCGTATTTAACGTCTATTCTAGTAACGGTTCATCTGGAGAAAATCTACAAAGAATTTTCTGAACATCTCGTTCGGAAGGAGAAACTAAAATTTGTCGAAACATTTGTTTAATATCGGCAATAAACACAATAGGATCTAATCTGAAAATCCAAAGAACGGAAGTAACATCGTTTTGTAATTATGTTTCAGGAAGTAAGCTATCATTTAAACTTATACCTTTAGGCCCTTTGGTTGAACCATCCCAAACTACTCTAAACTTAGACTAAACTTAGTTTAGTGCTTACACTCTCCGGTTTCAGGACACAGTGATGCAAAAAATAAGTCAGTTTAGGAGAAAAACAAATAATCTAACCTCACTGAGTTTGTTTGTTTATTTTCTCGCCTCTGATAATTTTTGTGAACTTTTCACTCTAAATTGAATATTAATTGTTAGTTTTGGTTAAGTGGTGTGTGTTCTTGTCCCCTATTTCCGAGATCCTATAAGGATTGCTATTTTTTGTTCTATTTGAAAGTTAAAATTGTTTTTTTTAAATCTAACCTCAAAATGAGTGGCACATGCACCAGATGTCTTTATTCAAATTATGTAACGATACTACGGAACTCTGTTTAAAAAAAAAACTATTCAAATTAGATATGTCCTATACAGTACAGAGTTAATTCTAGACTAAAGAATAAATTTACGTACAATAAAAGCTAAAGCTTATAAAATGCTGAAAATAGGAAAAGGCAAATGATGATTCGGCAAGCTGGTTGGTATTGTACAGTTTCTTATAAGTTAAATAGGGATATAATATATGACTCCTCCCCTCTTAGAACGAAGCATCCTCTGGAAGATTTACTCTCGGCTGTAAGGGAATATCTTGAAGGGTAGGATCTTCGACATTAATTCTGATCCATTTCTAACAGATATTTCTCTTGTAAACAAGGTAAAAGAGCACTGCGGCTATTAGACCAATATACAGAGTGGTTGTCCACAGGCTTGGTATATAATACTGGTCGGCTGAGGTGCGTTTTCTAATGGGATAATTGGGTTTAGCGCTGGAGTATCTAGGCGCAGATTTTCCAACTGTATGTGAAACTTCGGGAAACTTTTAGGTGTGAACTGAAGCTTAGGGGCATCAATGACCAAAGGCTTCCATAGATCGTCTCTTGAAAAATCATTTGTTTGAAAATTTCATTCATCATTTCATCATTTGTTTCAAAAAAAGCATTTGTTTCCTGTAAAAGATTTTGCAAGCTCCTTCTTTAATTAGGCAAATACCTTTAAGTTCTTTTACGTCTATTTGCGACTGGCAGTGAATTTCTAGTTTTTCGGCTTTGGGAAATACTGCCATAAATTGGTCAGTATTTCCCAAAAATACTTCCAAAACATGAAGTTTGAGGAAGCGGCAAGTACTGGTTTTTTGCTCAAACAAAATTTTACTTTCGCAAGTTGCGTTAATTATTTTTGACTGCAACGTGCTTGGGCAGTGATACGGTTTACCTCCGGTACATTTGTCACTAAGAGGCCTAATAAGTTCATCGTTTTCTGATTTCAGACAATATTTTATCTTTGGGATTATTGCAAAATATTCTGAATTAATTTTTGTTGGAGTTGGAAGTAAATAATATAAATTAAAATTGTCTTTATATTCTATGGTAAGTGATAAAAAATACGATATTTTGTTAGAATCGATTTTGCAACAGATTTTTATACTGTTTTCGAAGTTTATTATGTTCTCGAGTTTCACATCGAAAGGAAGTTGGTTCTTATAGTGTGTGGCAATTTTTTGCAATTCATAAAACAAATCTTTAGATTTAATTATGCTAGGGTGCATTACGCCCAGTTTGCAAAAGGTAATTGAATTTTCGATATCTTGTTAAGTATTAAGTATGGAGTCATATAAGGCTATTAGTTGATTAAACAAGTCCTTGGCAAAAAGCATATTTTTGAAACTAGCATTTTCTTTAATTAATTGGTTAAGCTGCAATATTCTTGATTTTAAAAGATTTTCATTGTGCATAATACTCTGGACAGTATTATTAAAATTTTCGATAATTTGTTTATTAACGGAGTATTGCATTTTAATTTGATTTTCTAGATTTTGATCATTTTTCTGAAGATGTAAAATTGTGTAAATTTTTTCACCGTCTCGAGCGTCTAAATTTCCAGTTATGTTTTTAACGATAGAACCCAAGCCATTAATTATACCTCTTCTTGTGCGGTTATGTTTATAAAATTGTATATTCTACTAATTTTTTCAAAAATGCAATATTGGGAAAAATTTTCGAAAAAAAATCGAAATTATACGTGCCGTTCGATAGAGACGACTTAAGTCTACGGTATTGTTCATTTAAATTAATAAATTCATTATAAAGGGGCTCTAGACTAAAATAGTGTACAAAAGTGTGATCTGTACGTTGTAGTTTTGCAGGTCCTAGATTTATAGGCAGGATGCCTAAGTTGCTGGTGATGTCCCTTATTTCTGTTCCTTGTCCAAGCGGAAGGAACCTGAAATATTTTGAAACTTGTAAGGTTTCTTTTTAGGCCTTTTTACATTGGAAAGATGTATTTTTTCAGCCGTATTACCGTGTGTTGTTTTTAATTTTGCAGTTTTTAAAGTGGGGTCGATTGTTTTAAGTTGTTCGTTTTTATATTTGTTTAGAGTTTTGCTTTGTTTTTGTTTATTTTTGACGTACACGGTATCGGGTATTATCGGTAATTCTTCACGGTGTTCATTAGCTTTATTTATATCCACTTGTTTTTCCTTCTGAATATCATTATTAATTTTTTTGTATAAAATTTTAATTTTATCTCGGTGGTTAGAAATATAATTATTTAACAGTTGACTATCAATATTTATATCAAATGGAGAATTTGTGTCTAAATGCCCAGTAATAATTTCATAGGGTTTTTAAGTTGGTTACAGAATGAATTGTATTATTATAGGCAAGAATAGCGTAATTAATTTTTATTTCTATAGGCTCATTTTTATATTCATTTTGATTATTTAATAGTCTAAGGTGTTCAATAAGGGTAGAGTGAAAACGTTCTATAAGCCCGTTTGGCTCAGGGTGTTGCGAGCCAACAAAATGGATTTTAATTTTATGCGTTGTCAAAAGTTCAGAAATAATAGAGTTATAAGAGTTTTTAAATTCTGAGGCATTATCAGAAATGATTTGATCTGGTATACAATGGTGACTGAAATATTTTATTAAATTATTTGCTGTTGGGGTAATATTAAAATTTAATTTAAGAGGTCGTCTGTCATATTTGGTAATTTGGCAGAGTTCACATTCATTTATATATGTTTGAATTGATTTTTGTTGATTTGGCCAATAATAAATATTTTTTATAAGTTTTTCCGTTTCTTTCATGCCTCTGTGGTTTGTCTTTCCTTCATGGTGATTTGAATTATATTCTTAATTTCGTCTTCGGTGGTAACATCTATTAATTTTTTAGTGCATTTTATCATGGATATTTGGGAGTTTTTATTAAAATATTTTTGTAAAACACTGCTAAATTTTTTATATAAGGGATCCTCAATATATAAATAATATTTAACTTTTGGGGCAATATTTTCTTTAATAAATTTAACCATTTCTTGTTCATAGTTATTTTTTAAAAATTGTACATGAATTCTTTTTTTTGTTCGATACAAAAGATTGACCCTATTAGTATCTGCAGGAGAGAAATTGACTTCTGAGATAATTATTTGATTTTTTCCATAATTTACGGGGCAATCTACGATTGGTATTCCTATCACCGGATTCTCGTGATTTGAGTGTACGGTTTCGTTACTATCGTCTTTAGCTGCGTTTTCTGTGTTATCCAGATCTCCCGTTTCAACTATTACAGATTCATTTTCTCTATTGTTTTGTTTAAGTTCTTGGTTAAATTGATCTATGTAGTCATGTAAAGAAAAATTTTGCTGTTGTTCTGATGTTTCATTAGCGTTTAGTTCCATACGAGAAAGGCCATCGGCATTTTTATTTAAAATGCCCTTTTTGTAAACGATTTCATAATCAAATTCCTCTAATTTGAGGCGCCATCTTATTAACTTTGAGGTGGTTTGGTTTGAAAATAGCCATTCGAGGGGCATATGTTCGGTGACGATTTTAAATTTACGCCCAAATAAATATGGCCTAAAATATTTGGTTGCCAGATTATTGCCAAGAGTTCTTTTTCTATTGTTGAGTAGTTGATTTCTGATTCACTTAAGGTACCGCTAGCATATGCTATTGGCAAGTCAGATCCAATTTTTCCTTGTGAAAGTACTGCTCCTAAAGCAAAGTTCGATGCATCACAGGTTAAAATAAACGGTTCGGCAAAATTTGGATACTGTAACGAACGAACCCCTTTCGTTTGTTAAAAGGTTTTTACAAAATTCAAATTACAAAATACAATGGCGTCTTTTTTTAGTCTTTTTGTTAGAGGTTTAGTTAGTTTCGCAAAATCTCTAATAAATTTACGGCAGTACCCTAGTAACCCAAGAAATCCTTTGATCTCTTTTTGATTTTTTGGTATTGGGAATTCTTTTATCGCTCGGATCTTGTCAGGATTGGGCTTTACACCATTGGGTGTGACTATATGGCCCAAATATGACACTCCTTTTTGCAAAAATTCCGATTTGTCTAGCTGGACTTTTAAATTGGCTCCTCTAAGTCGATGGAATACTTTCTTTAGTCTGGTTATATGCTCCTGGATGCTGGTACTAAAAATGATAATATCATCTAAATGTACGGCGCATATTTCATTTTGATATCCTTGGAGTATATTGTCCATGACCCTCTGAAACGTCGCCGGAGAATTTTTTAGCCCAAACGGCATTCGAAGAAATTCGTAGTGTCCGTTTTCTGTATTAGATGCCGTTTTCTGGATATCTTCTTCTGCGATTTCGATCTGGTGAAATCCAGAGGCTAAATCTAATGTAGTAAATTACTGGCAGCGCCCTAATTTATCCAGCAGGTCGGTTATATTTGGTAGTGGATAGGAGTCGCCTATGCTTTTTGAATTAATATTTCTAAAATCGACGACAATTCTCCATTTTTGGCGTCCAGATGAGTCAGCTTTCTTGGGGACAACCCAAATTGGTGAAGACCAAGCCGAATGGGATGGCCTAATTATATTTTGGTCCAGCATGTCCTTGATTTGACGTTGTACCTCCTTTGTGTATTTCCGGGTACCTGTATGTTCTGGTGTGTACGGGAATATTATCTGTTGTCCTGATATGGTGCTTAATTTTATTGGTAAATGTTAGTTTATCGCCTTCTTGATAAAAAATATCTGAATATTCCCTTAAAAGTTTAAAAATTGCGTCACGTTCTTCAGAATTCATATGTTTATGCCAAATTCTCGAAAAATCGAATTTAAATTTTTTTAAATTAACCTTATTTAAATTTTCATTTTTATTAAAGTTACTTGATATTTCATAATCACAAAAATCTATGACCTCTATTGGGTTGGAAAAATCAACGGTTTTCTGCTGTTCTGACGAATTTAATATAGAACAAATGGCGTGATTATTTTCAACCTTCACAATGCACTCGGGAATTTCAAGATTATCCGATTTCAAGTGGGGTATTATCGCGTTACCGTCTTTTATATTTTTTACTTTGAGTTTGATAACTTGCTCTGACCTTGGTTATAGTACTATTAAATTTGTATTATGGGTCATCACATTATAATATGAGAGTTTTATTTCAGTTTCTGGAGTACAGAGAATATTTTTATTTAAATCGATCATAGCCTTTAATTTTTTTAAATTATCAATACCAAGTAAACAATCAAAGTAATTATGAAAATCAAAAATATAATATTTTAAATCAAGAGACTTTTTTGTTTTAAATATTTTAGAGCAGGGACTTAGAGTGCTAAAATTTTCAACTGATGTACCATGGGCAGTGAAAATTTGAAACGGATCATGTTTTCTAAAATTTTTAAAATATTTCATAGCGATATCAGGTTTGACGAAAGATCTTGTGCTACGCGTATCAATAAGGACTTTTAAATTAAATTCAGGAAATGTGATATATGGTGATTTGCTTTCGTTATAAGTGAAATTCATCAGTTGGAATTTTGGCAATCTTGTAATGGTGTCAGTGCTACCGAGGCTTGTGACCGAAAAAACTCGTCACTTTCACAGGGCTGTTCAATAATACAATCGGATTGATCGTTTTCGTCATCAATCTCGTAAAATATATTATCATTACTTTGTTCGTCAATGTTATGTAATTCCTCAACAATAATATTTGAGTTATTTCGCTGATTTTTAAAATAGTTATTGCTAAGGGGTGGCTTAAAAGTATTTCTTGTTGAAATTGACATTGGTGTGGGTGTTGGGAAAGATCTATTTTGGTTAGGCCTAAAAACGTTTGTGGTGTTTTGTGTGTTTAAATTTGTTTGTGTGGGTTTTGAGTGTTTCTAAAATTCTGACCAATATTGCTTGGATTTTGTAAATTTTGAGTTTGAAAATGTTGCCTAAAATTACTGGCTTGATTTTGATTTTGTAAATATGTATAATTATTATGGCTAAAGTTTGTTATCGGTAAATTAAAATTCCTTAGCATATTTGGATATTTAGGCCTATTATTAATAGATTTATTAAACGTTTTTAAACTTTTTTGTTCCGCTGACTGAATTTGAAAATTATCAACCAACATATTTAAAGCTGTATTTAAATCCTGTGGATTTTTGGTTTTCATTAATAAACCAATTGGATCTTTTAACCCTCTTAATAAAACCCTTAAAGCTAAATTTCGGCAGTATTGAGACAGCACTGGAGATTCTATCACACACGATATTTAACGTATAAATATCACGCTTATCAGCATAAGCATTTAGTAATGCGTCTTTTAATTCCTGCCAATTTGTTATTAAACTAGATGAAATATTTATTGCGGCTTCACCTTTTATTTTAGAAATTAAACTTGACATTAAATATTCATTTTGAAAATCAGTTAAATCTAAAGTATTGTAAAATTTATTTACAAGTTTTTCTGAAATACTTAAAAATCTAGGGAGTACTTCCGTTTTGCCCTGAAACTCGGCAACCATGTCTAAATATTCCTTTTTTAAAGAAGGAAAGGTTGGAAGCTCCTGCACCTTCGTTAGGCATATTAAAATTGTTAAAGTTACTCTCTTGAATTCTTTTTTCCTTATTATAGTTTTTGCGATGTGCCTTCGCTTTTACTTTTAAAGGAGATCTTAAACGATACATAAAACTGAAAGAACTTGGTGAGCCAGAATTAATATTCTCTGTATCTGAAGATGATGAACCTTCATATGAGCTATCACTATCAGTATTAGACACTCTAAATGACATTAAATGTACTTACAGTAAAACCAGTATCTTGTCCATACGTAGCCCTTCAAATGTCCCTTTGAAGTCTCGTCTCTGGATCTGGCTGCTTCCGACGTTCATATTCCGTTATCGACGTAGTACTGTTTCAGACCTTCTCGTTGAGCTACTCAATTCACCCAACTGGTTAGAAGCGCGAAAACGACGGCAAAGTCTAAAACCGCACTCCCGAAAACAAAGGTTCACCTCCCAATAAATCGTTAAAATGAACCGTACTTTATGCTAAGAACGTGAGAGAGTCCTAAATGCCCGACTGCGCCAATTATGTAACGATACTAAGAAAGTCTGTTTTTAAAAAAAAAACTTTATTTAAATTAGATATGTCCTATACAGTACAGAGTTAATTCTAGACTAAAGAATAAATTTACGTACAATAAAAGCTAAAGCTTATAAAATGCTGAAGTTAAATAGGGATAGAATATATAACTTTCACGTATTTTTAAGGAACCACCTAAAAGTTCCACCGATATGTTTAAATATCCATGTGATTCGTGCAAGAATATCTTGTGTAAATCTTGCTCTGGAATAAGTACTACAGAAATAAGAACACTTATTCTCTCCAGTCGAGTTATGCCTTATGTGTATAAGGATTGCTCTCCTAAGCTCATTGACTTGTTTGGCTTGGTGAATCGTGTTTCTAACTTGGAAACTGAAGTTCAGGATATCAAAAACAAAACAGATAATTATTTAGAATTTGGCTCCATGATCAACGAAATTAAAAAAGGGTAAAACTCTTAAATGTTGCTTTCTTTGCATCCTTGAGTGCCATCAGGAACGATATTAAATTATTACAACAGCCTCAACCAACCAGCTTGCCTACCACCCCATCGGTAAGTCATAATCTCATACAGGAAATGTCCGAACGACAGAAAAAGCAAACAAAACATCATGCTTTTTAATTTTTCTGAGGATAATGATGATAGCACCCGCGCCAAAGACTGGATAGTATCAATAGATGTCCACCACAGATTCATAGTGCGACCAGAGTTGGTCAGAAAAATAAGAATGGGCATAGGACCCTTAGAGTCGAATTAAGTAGCAACGAGGAAGTAGTAAGGGTTTTGAGAAGCAAAAGCAATCTGGACAGGACTACACAAGTCAGTTTTATGTAAAAGCTGATCTTACACTTCAACAGAGAAAGGATCTAAATGAGTTAAAGCGCAACTTAAAGGACATATAAAGAAAAGGTGAAAATGATCTAGTTATTAAGTATTTTGCAAGGATTCCTAAAATTGTTTCCAAAAAGCCATCAAGAAACTGAATGTGCCACTTTCACAGTTCCGATTGCTGGTCTATTACCAAAACGTGAGGGGTTTACGAACCAAGCTTGACCTGTTATACCAGAATGTGTCCTACAACTCTCAACATCAAATAATTGTCTTAAATAAGACCTGGTTAACCAGTGAGTACTTTGATAATAAACTCTAATTATACGATTATACTGTATACCGAAAGGATAGATCGGCTTTTACTAGTGAATGTTCTCGTGGCGGGGGAGTGCTGATTGCAGTGCATAAGAGTTTAACCAGTCGGGTTTTATCATCAAGTATGCAAATTAATGCTCAAAGAAACCATCAGCTATTAGTAGCTACTCCGCCCAGAAGCCACTCTAACAAGTATGCTATTTTTGTGGACGATTTGGAGGGACTGGTGGACCGACTCTCTCATTGTCAATTGTTGGTTGTAGGCGATTTTAATCTACCTCACTGCCGTTGGTTGGATGAGGAGCTCGGATTAACTGTTGTTCCTCTGGCCTTAGCATCACCTGGTGAAGTCGAGTCTGTCCAGACAGTGTCTGGCCTTTGTGTCCTATATAATTAATTTCAGGTCAACCATATTTCAAAAAATACTGGCTCAATTCTGGACTAGTATTGACACCTTCCTCGGATGTAGTTGTTTCCATGGCAGATTTTGCATTGCTTCCAATTGACAATTATCACCCTCCAGTGTACTGTTGCGTGAAGTGTGGTCTTAACAGAAATTCAAGTGAACTGACTAGCTGCGGTTCCTATAGGGACTTTCATTCGGTCGATACCGTACGGGCATTTTTCCGGATAAGTCGAAATATGACGCAATTCTTAAGTACCCTACACCACAATCAGGTGATGACGTCAGAAGGTTTACCAGTTTTTGCAACTACTATCGACGGTTTATACAAAATTTCGCTGAAATAACGGAGCCCTTAAGGAAGCTTACAAAAAAGAATGCGCAGTTCCTATGGACTGAAGAATGCCAAAGGTTGTTCCAGAAACTGAAGCAAATGCTCATCGACCCACAAATCTTGAAATATCCAGATTTTGAGAAGCCCTTTATTCTTACAACGGACGCGTCAAAAGAAGCCTGCGGGGCAGTTCTTTCTCAAAACTTAAGCTGCAATACATTGGGGAATTATCCATTTTCGACCCTACTTATATCGAAAAACCTTCTTAGTTAAATCTGACCATAGGTCGTTAGTTTACCTATTCTCAGTGAAAAATCCATCATCCAAACTTATGCGTATGAGACTAGACTTGGAAGAATATGATTTCGCAATAGAATACATTAAGGGAAGTGATAACGTGGTAGCAGACGCATTATCAAGAATTACAATTGAGGATCTCAAAAACATGACGTCAGACTGCCACAGAATTTTAGCAATCACCAGGTCGATGACACAGAAAAAACAAGTAGTCCTAGCTGACAATGCAGAAACCTCGGCAAAAACTCATGCTACAACAATTCAAGAAAATTGCAATAAAATAAAATTCGCAAATGACAATTACAATTTATTTAAAATCCCAGTAAAATTCACGCTTAAGCCAGATTATCTAAGGATAATTGTGGAAAAATGGGGAAAAAATAAAATCAGCGCTGAAAGCAAAATATGTTTCACCAATGGCAATTTTTCTTTAGGGAAAACATTGTCTCAGCTTCAAATTTTGGCTCGTGAAAACAATTTGCAAAAATTAAAATTAAAAACAAATGATAAAATATTTAGCACGTGCTCATTAGACGATTTCAAATTAGTAGGACAAAATTGTTTAGACAACTTGGAAATATTTTTATATGGTGACACCAAAACAATTAATGACGACAAAGAAAAACAAGGAGTTATAGAGAAATTCCACAATGACCCACTTTTTGGAGGCCATTGCGGCCAAAAGAGGCTACTAAAGAAGATAAGGACCAAGTATCGATGGAAGAATATGGCGCGTGACGTTGCAAGCTACGTAAAACACTGCAGAAAGTGCCAAATAAATAAAAGCAAAATCACCCATAAGGAACCCATGATCATTACACCAACTCCGCAACAGGCTTTCGACATAGTGTGCATAGACACAATTGGACCATTCAGTAAGAGTGAGAAATACCTCGTAGTCGTACCAGTGCCAAATAAAGAGGCATCAACTGTAGCAAGAGCTATCATGGACAACTTTATTTTAGTTTTCGGCCCCATGAAAGAGATCCGAACGGATTTGGGTACCGAATACAAAAATGAAGTTATGGAGAAGTTGTCTAGCTTACTGAATATTAGCCACAAATTTTCTACCGCTTACCACCATCAAAGTATTGGGGGATGCGAAAGAACTCATAGGGTATTAAATGAATACTTGCGATCATACGTTAATGAAACGCGGACAGACTGGGACAGTTGTCTTAAATATTTTTCATTTTGTTATAATACAACACCAGGAGTTTTGCATAACTATACTCCTTTTGAGCTATTTTTTGCAAAAAACCCTGAAATTCTTAACGAACTGAGAAATAAAATTGACCCGGTTTATAACATTGACGCTCACTACCAAGAAGTTTGACAACGCATGCAATTTTCCTTACACCGAACTAGGGAATTTTTGGTCAAATCGAAAGAAAAACGCAAGGTTAAATACGATCAAATATCTCAAGGTCTCAATTTAAAGCCAGGTGACTTGATTATGATTGACAACGAAAATCGCACAAAACTTGATCCTTGGTTCAAAGGTCCTTTTGTAGTAATAAGTATTGATAATATAAACTATACAGTGAAAAGTGAAAAGTGAAAACGGAAAAGAACTTAAAAAGCATAAAAACCGAGTGCAGAAGTACTGCCAAAGTGCCAAAAGTGATAGTGAGTAGCTTTTAAAAACAAATGCTGTTGTGGTGCCATCAAGGTTTGTTATATTATGTTATATTATTATAACCTCGATTATAACCTTGTTTCGAGGTTGTGTTATTGTTATAATGTGTAACAACCAAACTGTATTTAGAGGAATCAAGCATACAGTCTATTACCAAACCTTATTATGGTCTTATTTCATACACCCTATGGTAATTACCTTCCACACTTTGTTCCTTTAAAGAAATATTCCGCTAAAAACTTTCCATATTGGTTTTTATCAGAGTTGAAAGAGTTAATAGTTGCAAAGAAGAGGGCACACAAGAGATTTTTGAACTCAACAACTGGATGCTGATTATCGTGCTTTTTCGGTTCTACCGTCATGATGTAAAATTAAAAAAAAAACACTGCTATGATGAATATGTGTTTCTTACAGAGCAATCTCTTAAGAATAATCTGCGAAATTTTTGGAAATTTGTAAACAATAAAAAAGGCAACAGGGCGATCCCTCAAGAGATATTTTACGAAAACGTTAAATGCTCTTCTGGTATTGATATAGTCAATTTGTTCTCTAAGTACTAAGTACTTTTTCTGAAATGTATAGCAATGTACCACCTAACTGGAATGATTCAGTATCTGTGAATCAAGTTGTTACAAATAATTTGAATGTTTCTAAGTTAAGCATAACAATCTCTGAAATATTCTGAGTTGAGTACATTGGATGCTTGCAAGGGTCTTGGCCCCGATGGGTGTCTCCTATCTTCTTAAAGCATTGCAGCTTTATTATCTCAAGGCCTTTATTTATATTATTTAATTTATCCGTAAAGACAGGTGTTTTCCCTGACTTTTTGAAATCAAGCTTTGTGACGTCCATCTTAAAGTCTGGGATAGTACTCAGGTCAAGAATTATAGACCAATAAGTATCCTTAGTTCTATCCCAAAGCTTTTTGAGAGCATTGTTTATGGTTTTTTGGTGCGTTATCTTGGTATTGTAAAGACCAGAAGAAGGTTAAAGACCTTGATATAACCTTGGACTCCCAGTTAAATTCTTCTCTTCACGCCACAACAACTGTATTAAAAGCTATGCAAAACCTGAGTTTTATTAAGAGGTGCACCAGAGCATTACTTCTATTAAGCCTTTTTACTGTGCACTAATTCGTCCTCACCTAGAGTATGGTTCACGTATTTGGTCACCTCATTATAACAATCACATTCAGATGATCGAACAGGTTCAGACCAAATTCCTTTGTTACCAGGGCAGACAAACTTGCTAACCAGTACTTGGATCGGTTGGATTGTTTTACTAATAGAATAGAATTTTTAAGACTGTTGAAAGCCAATGTTTTGTGAATTTATTCTGTGATGTGAAAACATTTAAGTTTAATTGTACCCCCTCTATTTTTAAGGTTTTTATCGGCGATTTTTGTGCAATGTGTAGTGTAGGTTAGGTTTTTCTTCTTTTGTAAAATGTGGGCAATTGCTCCTCGGAAGAGAAATAAATAAAAACGACTGCTTGAGGGAGCCACAGACATATGTCCCATATCGCAATATTCCTTCATGAAATCCGAGTAAGCAGCGTACAGGGCAGGAGATTTTATTAATCGTTTTTCCAATATAAAAAACCAACGATAAGTCTGAAGATATGTCGACCGGTTGGATCTCTTGTAGATGTTTTTTTGAAAAATAACTCACACTTTATATCATCAGGTGAGGGAAAGGTTTTAAATGGAATTTGTTCAATTTCCCAAAACTTCGGAATGTAAATGTCAACATTCATATCTGATGATGTTGAAGAAAGAAAAAAATAAGAGACTCGATCAGGCATACTATTATAATTAATTTTGCCTAATAAGACCCAGCCAAAGACTGTTTCAATGGCCGTAGGTTCGCCGGCCTTGCCAACAACACGCCCTTTCAGAAGTATGTGAATGAATAACTCTGGTCCTATTAAAAAATCCACTGGACCCGAACGAAAATAATTTTTGTCAGCCAAAGATAAGCCTTCCAAATGTACTCAATTACGCTCTTTTATAGTAGAAGATGGAATATTTGAGCATAAATTCGGTACAACTATAGCATCGAATGAAAAAAGAGGAGTGTGTATTTTGTGGTTTAATTTCACAAGATGCAATGCCTTTTCCAGAAAGGGATGACATGTCGTTTAACCAATAAATAGTTGTCGTAAGCTGCCGCCTTTGTAAGCTTAATGACCGTAAACATTTTTCGCTAATAAAATTAGACTGGCTGCCAGAATCAATGAGAATACATATTGGTTGAAAAGCACCAAATCCTTCACGGATATCGACTGCAGCCGTGGCGAGCAGTATCGCACTTTGGTCAGTGTATGTATTAGCTTGATTTTCTGTAGTCAGAAATCCCGTGTGAAATATTCACCGATGGATCTATATTAACTTCATTTGAAATTTTGAAAATATGAATTAATTAATGAATGGTGACGATTGCTATATGTACGGCATCTATAAGATTATTAATTGTACAGACAGTATTTAATTGTAAGCAATTAAGACATAACTTATTTTGTTTTACATAAGAAAATCTATCATTAGGCGACTTGAAAAGAAATTGAGCTCATGTGGATAATCCGTGGTGCTCTTTAGAGAGATAGCATTTAATTTTTTTTTAATCTCTTGAAAATAAGCTTTGCACTTATTTTTAGGAGATTAAAAAAGTTCAGTGTACTTTGGAATTTCTGAATTGCTTGACTGAATTAGTGCGAGTCTCAGTACCAAGTTTCTCAAGAAGAATGTGCAGAAGTAAAAAATCCCACTGATCAGTTTGAAATTGAAGAGATTTTAAAACTGCTAGGGACTCTAGCAGTTTTAAAATCTAGTAACTACTAGGAAAAAAAGGGTTAAGAACTACTCGCAAATCCTTAGCGGAATCAGATTTTAGTAAAACAGACAAAATAGCATTTAATGCATTAGACGCGATCAACCGTTTGTTTTGGAATCTGTCTAAAAGTTTATTAAAGGCTGTGATGTAATTATATTGTTAATTGCGATACCGCTCTGTAATTTTAAAGGCTCATCCTGTAAATATGACAATAAATAACGGAACTTTTTAACATTAGAAAGCTTGACATTTTCATGTATAAATTTTTCGTAAAGACCATGGAAACTGGATCAAATTTGTTGGTCACCGTTAAAGCTTGAAATACTTATTGGTGGAAGCTTTGCAGTAGTTTATACGTTAATTAAACGGTCTCCAGTATTATTAATAGAAGGTTTCTCTACGCAGCTATTATAGTAAATTTGAAAGACCCTTGTAATATAAAGTCTCAGTATCCTTTCGAATTATATCTTAAACCTCAAATTCTGAATCATCTCTACTCATAATAATTTCGTTATGATACTCAGAAAATTTATCAAAAACCTTTTGAATATCGCCATACTTAGCGTTGAATTGACCCTTATTTGTGGCGGCTTGAGATGACTGAACTCTTGCCCTTAGACATTGGCTTATCAGATTTGTATTTATTTATTTCCCTATCCTATCTCTATAAATCCTATCTCTAAATCTGAGTTTCACAACCTGTTGTTTCATCCACCTAGGTGTTTACTTGTATGTGCAGAAGTTTATTATACATCATTCCTAATATTAAATTAAAAGACAAGTGAAATAATGTATTTTTGTAGCCTTAATTTACTCACAATATTCATTATTAATAACAAAATTTATATTAAATGATCATTGAGATAGTTTTACATTATCAATCCCCAAGAAATACCCATTTGATCTTAAACAATCTGACACCACATTACAATAAATTACAAAAATTTTAACAGATTATTCACGTTCAAAATAATCATCCATTACTCTCCAAGAGACTTAAGTATATGACCAAAGGAGGTCCTTTGGTCAGATTATTCATGTGTTTTGAAATAAATATTTTGACCTGCTTAATATATTGATAATAATTTTTTTTCTCTTATACTATTAGGTCGCAAATTATATACTTTTGCTGCAACTACAGATGCAAATCTCTGGTTACCATCAAACCTTCTAAAAGGGACAATCAACATATTATTATAATTATTCCTGCTACCATAAGCACGATCTACATGCTGTTTATTTTTATTTTTAAAACAATAAATATAATTTCTTAAAAAGTATAAACCTCTAACATTTAAAATGCTTTCATTGTCTAGTTGATTTGTTGGATATAGATAATCTTCTCCGTAAGTAATTTTTAATAGGTAATTCTGAATTTCATTTAACTGACTGAGAGCATTATTGTAAAGTCCTCCCCAGACTATAATACCATATCTTAATATTGATTCCACTAATGATTTGTATATCATAGTTATAATTTTATGAGATAATATGTTTCTTATCTGGTAAAATTTGTGAATTAGACCTTTTAATTTGTTTGTTACATCATGATTATGTTCTCACCATTTAAGATGTTGATATATAGTTATGTCCAAGTATTTAGTATGTGACACCTCATATATTGTTGTCTTGGCTTGTTGAAGAGTAATTGAGTTGTATAAAGGTCTATTTGATTCAGTAAGAGAAAAAGCAACATAAATTGTTTTAGCAAGATGAAGTGATATTTAACGAGAATTTAGCCATGTTTTTACTTTACTTAGACCAATAACAATTTTGTCTCTTAATGAATCCCATAATGAACCAGTAAAATACAGTACTGTATTATCTGCAAAGGAAATTGACATGCCATTAATATCTAGATCCAGTAATTAATCCAGCAAAATAATCCAATTTATATAGCAAATAAACAATAATAGGCCAAGCACTGTGCCCTGTGGTATACCCATAAAGAAATTCAAAAGATCACTATAAATATTATCTATTTAAAGAATTTGAGATCTCTGATATAAATAACTTTTAAAAACATTCAACACTATACCCCTGACACCAAACTTCTCAAGAGTCTCAAGTAGCTGGATGTCAGGCACAGTGTCAAATGCTTTGGCTAAATCGAGAAAGACAGCTATACGTTTTCGATATGAGTCTAAGTTTATTTTTATTTGGTCAACCAATTTAAATATTGCATCATTAGTGCTTCTGCCCTCTATAAAACCATATTGATTTTTATTCAGTAGTTTATTTGATAATAAATAGTCATAGAGTCTGACTTTAAGGCATTTTTCGAAAATTTTTGTAAAAGTTGTAATAATTTTTGTATAACTTTTTTGATAAGTCGAGAACAAATTCCATCTTTACCAGGGACACAATTATTAATTTAAACTTTTAATATGATTAATAAGCTCATTTGATGTGACTGGAGTAAGTGACATAGAATTTGGTATATTGTAGGAGTTACCAACATCAGATGAGCTATTAGGAATGCCAGCAGCAATTTTTCCTCACATTTGCAAAGTACTTGTTACAGTAGTTGGTTAGTTCCAGTTTGTCTGCAATTATTACGTAATTTTCATTTGCTATTGCCATTTCAGCGTTAGTCTTAGTCTTTTTTTCATTTGCAGCATCTTTTATTATTTTATAGATTTGTCTAGTATTGTTCATGTTGTCTAATATCTGATTTTTATAGTAATGAGTTTTAGCTTGATGAATTGTTTTGTTTAAAATGTTCCGATATATGGAGTATTTTTGTCTGAGATTTTGGTTATTTTTATTTTTAAGAGTTTTGTTTAATTTGTCTCTATATTTGATTGATCATACAGGTGGTGCGTCGCCGAGCGGAATATAGGAAATCCCAGGTTTAATTTTTTTATATTTTTTATTGGTGTTTGTTACTTTTCAGCTATGGCATGCCATATGTCCAAATAAAGGGGAAAGTGGTCTGTTAAATGAGTTTCCAGTACAACACCACTATAGTTAAGATTGTTAGTCCTTAACTTGTTTTTAATAAAAATATGCTCTATACAGGTTTGAGTATCTTATGTTACTCTAGTAAATGATGTAATACAAGGTTCAAATCCTAAGAAGGACAATACTGATAAATATCTATCAACAGAGGGATTCGTTGGTTTGAGAATATCAAAAATCAGAAAAGCCTAGAAAAACACTAAAATTATCATTACTGTTATTCATGTTTGATAAATATATCTCAACGTCAGACAAGAACAAGTCATCATTTGATGCTGGAGACCTATAACATGACATAATCAGAATTTACTCTATTTAAAACAAAAGTAGTAATACTAAAGCATACTTTACCATGGGATAAAATATTATGTAAGACACTAAAATAAATACGCCTATTTAAAAAAAGCAAGACTCCATCATTTTGATTAATTCTACTATTGTTATAAACTGTTTCAAATCCCGGAATTGTAAAATTTTTAATATTTTCGATTTCTCCCATAACAATTAGATCCAAATTCTTAAGATTAAAACCCTCAAGAAAAATTAAAAACTGATCAAAATTTTTTTGAACACGGATATTTATATGAACAACTTTAAGTAGATGTTTCATATGTTTTAAATATACCTACTCGCTATAATCAATCTTACTCTTGACAATATTCAATTAATATTTATAAGAAGGACACTCAAAGTCACTAGCAGCATGTGAAATATTATAATTTGTTTTGAATATATTATTGGATTTTATGCAATTTTGACACTTTTTATTTGGGTTTGTGCAGTTATTTTAATGCTCATGGCCCTCTGAACAATTGACACACTGACTTCACTGGTACAAGATGAGCTTCTGTGATAAAAACCTTGGCACCTTAAACATCTGGGAACAGTTAAATCTTCAAAAATCATTAGACTTTGCCAGCCAATGAAAAGTTTGCCTAACCTGATTAACTTATTAAACATTCAGCGAAGACAGTTGTCGTTCCATTGTTCCTAATTTGTTTTAGAAATGTAACAGAGATTTTGTCTTCTTTCATTATCCAGCTGTTTTGTTTTCTTAAAGTTGATTCAATATCATTTTTATTTAAACTGCCCTTATATCCAACAATCTTAATTCTAGGTAGTTGCATTTTAGCAATATCTATAGTGTACTTATTTCCCAGTGATTCCTTAGCTGCTTTTTTAAGTATTTCAGTTTCTTCTTTCGTTGAGCATTGAATTATTATTAGAAACACTATTAAATGGGATTAATAATAATAAAAAAATTATTATGGTAGGGGACTTCAACGTTCACTCAGGTCTAGGCCTCTCTGATACCCTGGAAAGCTATGTGTTCACGCAAACAATTATTAGCAATACAAGGTCTGGCACATGTCTCGATAATATCTTTATTAAATTTGGGATGGATTCTTTTGTATCGAAAGTTGTTGATATTGGAATATCTGATCATCTTGGTCAGGAAATCCACCTACCCATCAGTGCCAATATCAATAGTAGGGGAGTGTCTGTAATACGGTATGTCGACCATTAACGCGAAGAGGTATGTTTTTATATTCTTTGATAGAGTCTCTTCGTGTGACTGGAGGCCTACATTCAGTCCTTTCCAGAAAAAACGTATAAAATTAAATCTGATCAAACTTGCGGTATGGCCTGATTTGATGCTAACCTAAAATCAATGCGGAACCAAGTGTGGCTTATAAGTCATAAGTGAAGTTTCTCGATAATATAATTCTCCAGCTGCTAACAAAGAACTTAAAAACTTCAGAACAATTTATAGATCAGCCATACAGCAAGCAGAGATCAAGACTAACGACCATTTTATAAATACATCGACAACACTCTGGCAGGTTATTAAATCTAATATGGGCATTTTTAAAGCAAAAGAAAACGTTAATTGTAATATAACTGCCGATGAATTTTCCATTTTTTTTTTCAAATATTGCTCATAACACTGTCGCAAGCATTCCTATTTCACAAAATGATCCGGTACAGGTTTTGCTATGTCTGAATGCTTCGGGAAATGCATTCTCCTTCTCACCTGTATCTTTTATAGAGGTCAGGGATATAACAACAAATTTAAAAAATTAAGCAAATCGCGATAACTTCGGCTTAAATGTTAAGCTTAAAATCAATAAAAAATGTTATAATTAGTCCCCTGACCAAACTAATAAACCGATGTCTTTAAAATAACACTCTACTAGATATACGAAAGTCAGCCAAAGTAATACCTATTTTTAAAAAAGGGGAGCGTAACAAACCGGAAAAACTATCGGCCGAACTCATTACTACCAATTTTTTCAAAGATTTTTGAGAAGTGCATTGCTACGCAGTTAGTAAGGTTTTTTGAGGAAAATGATTTATTCACAATCTGCCAGTTTGGTTTTCGAAAAAACAGGAATACAGTTATGGCAATCCTGGACCTTGTTGCTTTTGTCATGGATTCTTTTAATAACTTAAATTTTAGCAGTGTCTTGTTCTGTGACTTGAGCAAGGCATTTGATTGTGTGCCCCATAGTATTCTATTGCAAATACTTGCTAAGTATAGTTTTAGTCCTGATAGTATTAGGTTTATGGCTTCGTATTTGACATATAGGGGGCAGGTTGTGAGTGTGTGAATGTGAGTGTAAGCTTCTGCAAGAGTACCTCATGGTTAACCTGATCAAAAGCTTTGGAAAAATCTGCATAAATCGAGTCAACCTGAAAACCCCTCTCTAAGCAGCGGTAGAGGTAGTTGACATACAGCACCAAATTAGCATCAGTAGATCTGCCTTTGATAAATCCAAATTGCTCAGAATTAAATAAAGATTTAAAACTCCAGGCAATCCTACGACTGACCAGACAGTCAAGCAGCTTTGGCAACTCAGATTGGTTACACACAGCCCGATAATTGGAAATTTTATTTCTACTACCAGATTTAAAAATTGGGTATATCATCAGTACTAAGAACCAGTACTAAGAAGTAATCAAAAGATCTTACCAAAAATTAATCTAACAAATAATTTAGGATTGGAAATAGTCTAGAAAGAGCTAAGACATTATTATCTCTATCATAGAAAGTAGAAAAAATTGGGCAAACCCACCTGCAATTTGTTCAAACTCCTCATTATTATAGGTCATCAAATCAGGAAGCCTATCTGTTGCTCCATTATTATCAAGCTTTTAGCGAAAACTTTTGGGGTTTTGTATAAAGTAGTTGGTAGTAGAGCATCCAGAACATTAAAATCACCAAAAACAATAAGGTCAAAATTTGAATTGTTGCCTGAGAATATCAACTGACTGGCAATGTTTTTTATAAGAATTCATATTAGATTTAGGTAAGATATAATATACCCCTATTTAAAAAACTAATCTTATTCATATTACATGCTAAAAACAATTGCTCAACTGAATCGTACTCTATCTAAGTTTTTTGACACCTATGAACTGTCTAAGATAAATTAATACACCACCACCTCATCATTTATTCCTTGTAAGAGACGTTATATCAGAGCGAAACAGATTAAAAGATTTCACATTTTAGCATCAGAAAAATTATCCGAGGGCCAACTCTCAACAAATATTAAAATATCATATAGTTAGAATATATTATATTATAATATAATTCTTGAAGTTTCTAGAAGAAGAAATTCTGAAGTTGGAGTGTACTTTAGGTTTTTAGTATGATTTTGAACATGCTTATTAGTTGTAATATAAGGCATTTTCCAAGAAACAGTCCATCTTTTCTCAAAGAGACCGGCTTACATTAAATAGGAATGAAATACCCTCTAAGTCACAGGTCTCAAATTTATAAAAATAAAGTCAAAGGGTTACACGTGTTTCGCCCATACTAGGCATCATCGGATTATATTCGTCAGTAACAGACACAGGAATGATGGACCAGAAATGGAGCTTCAGTTCTCGTAATGTTAGATTATTCCAAAGCCTTCGCCACTTTAGATCATAAGACGCTAGTTTAAAATATGTTGGGTTGTTTGATCTGAAGTTGGTTCTAATAAGGTCGTATTTGACTAATCGCATGCAAAGGGTTAATATTGCTGACTTAAGACCAATAAGCATCTTGGGTGGGTCCCCTTTTATATTCCATCTATACTTCTAACGTGTACTTCTAAAGTGTCTTCAGTATTGTTATTATCACATGTATGCGGACGTTACGCAATCAATTCTTAATTTTGATGTTTCCAAAATAGAGGAAGTCGGCATAAATTTAAACAGTGATCTTAGTAGGCTCAGAAGCGTCAAGTAATCTATCATTGAGACTTAAACCTACAAAATCCATTGCAGTTGTTTTTGCCAGTGATACTCATCGGACAAATATGTTGAGCAATTAAAATTTAAAAATTGGCAACGAAAAAATAATTATATTATGAAAATTATTATTATTATGAATATGAAATAGTAAGCAGTCCATTAGCTTTATTTTTATTTAGCATTAGCATTTTAAGCAAAAGAAAAAGGAGAATGAATAATATTTTCTTTAATAAAATAATAAAAAAAGGGCATTGATGAAGCGGTGTTGCCGGATTTCTGAATTGAAAAATTAGTAGATTTGGGAAGAAATAAGTAGAAATGTGGAATGAGCATTGATGAAGCGGCGTTGCCAGAATGGAAAAGGGAAAATCAGTAGATTTAGGGAAAAGAGGTGTTGAGGTGAGGGATTTCCGTACAATCGCTAGCGCTATCTATGTAATGTAAATATCAACAAAAATAATATGTTTCTAAATAAATACTAAAATTTGAATATGATGAATCTTATTTCTTATTACATATACAGTGTGTCCCAGCATGAGCGAATTTAAACGTAAAAATGACAAAAAATGTAGGTAACATTTGGCCCGTTGGTATCCAGCCTTGCTTGATTAAAAAATAAAATTTAGCATATTTTTATTTTTTTTAAATCAAGCATGCCTTGATACGAGCATTTTTTAAATTTTATGAGTAGGTAAAGTAGTAGTTCTAGACAAGATATAAAAAAAGTTTATAAGAAAAAGTTGTACTTCGATTTTTACGTTTTACCGAAAACGGACAATTTTGGAATGAAATTTCACCATTTGTCGTAAAAGTAGATTAGCCCTTGAATATTATTTTTTATGAAAATTCCTGGTTTCTAAACTTTTATCTCTTAACCAAGCAGAAGATAATAAACGGCGCGCTTCATCCCCCTCTTCTAAAGTATGCAAGTACTTTGATTTGAATGCTTTAATATTGTTGGCATGATAAATTCTTTGTAATTCAGATTTGCTTATGTTCAGCACCGCCGACCTAGCTCTCAATAACATCCGAGGGTTCTCAGCAATGGCCAAAGCAAGGATTGTAGCAGCATCTCTTTTTCTGCTTTAGTTTTCATCTCAATACTGCCCCTGGCCTCAAAAAGTTTAATTAGTCGTCTTGCAGAAGATATTGTTACTTCCACTTTCGGATATTTTTTACGAAAAAGATTCAAAACCTACTTTAACGACATATTATTACCACTACCATACGATTGCACAATAAAAATTTTCTGCTCCAAATTTAACATTTTTCTGTAAATTCTGATAATATTATTAATAACTTTTATAAACTTTACAAGAAGATAATGACATAGGTACGTTTTTTTGTACATAACTTTGACAGTGACAATGTTTTATAGTAGCTGCCACATTTAATTGAGAATGTTTACATTTTAAAAAGTTCGACAAAACTCATAAATGCAACAAAAAAGAACCAAATATAATAAGCGCCATGCATTCCACGAGCAAAAAATTCCTACTGATATTAAAAAGAATTAGTCCAAGGGCAATAATTTTTAATAGGCAATAAATCCGTATTCTTGAACTTCGCTCTACTGAAAATCGATAGAAAGGTTGCTCCCTGGAGATCAACATTTCCTCTACTGGTTTTTTTGCGGGGAACGATTTAGGTCTCGCATGTAACACACGCGCACTAATTTCACACTGTATGTCATGTGTCATTTTGGTAAATTTTGTTTTGTTTTTATTATTTTATGAGGTGGTGGTGTTTATGAATGTATATTGTTTATTTTGTCTTTGATTGCGTGTATTTAAAGTAGTTCTTTTTTATCGTATTTCTGCTTTTTTAATTTGCTACCAAGATGAACTTAAACGCAGTCTTGGTGTGGGATATTGTTGAGCAAAACCAAGAAGATGCTTATGAATGTTGGAGAATTCCGAGAAATAATCTTCTACAAAGTGACCCCTTTTTATTATTATTATCAATCAGACAATCACAGTAATAAACAATAATAAATATCAATAACTTATGTATATAGTTATGCTTATGACTGATTTGTTGTGCAAATAGGCATATATGGAACACTGCATGTTTCATTTTTATGGTTGTGAGCTTATAATTATAACTTACAACTAAACAAACGTTGTATGTATAACCCTTATAAGAGTTCTACATTATTATCTACTCATGGATGCACTGGGCCTTATCTACCAAGATCAAATCAAATTCAGTTTTTAGCATTGTTGATTATTTGATATGTTGATATATTTGACATGACATTTTTGTCTTAATTTATTATCTTTCTCCACTAATTTCACTCCTTACATGGACCATCTGGAATTGCATTGAGAATATTGGTTAATTCCCTTCAATAGTGTTGCATCTTTTGTTTAGCATAGGTTTGAGTAAATTTCTCAGTAAACATTTCCTTGCTGTAGATTGTAACAAGGTTACTAAACTTTCTGTAATTCTCTTATTTATCCATAGAATTACTCGGTTCTTTTTCCAACTTAAATTTACCGTATTAAAGTATATAAAGTACCGTATATAAAGTACATAAAGTACCGTATTGAATTTGGCCGTATGTAAAGCTTATTGAGAAGTGTTAGCAAAGAGATGACTTGTTAGGTTTTGGGATGAATAAATGTGAGTTTATTACAATATTGCCTATAGTTTTACTCAGACAGAAGACCTGGATTACTTTCTCCACTGTCTAAAGGCTAACCGATAGGCCGTGGTCCCTCATCCACATTAAACTTGAGGGTGGCGCCCGAGATAATGATTGAATAACCAACTAAAAACTTTATAAATAACGCAGAAGATCGAGAGGGGATTAAAAAAAAAATTAGTAAGCGCCAGTAACACCATTACAAGTAAACTCCACCATAATTTTTTTTGTTTATTCATAATTGGGTTGCTTTTTTGCCCACTTTTATCCGTATTTAAGTTACATAAAAAGAAAAAAATACCAAACTTAATAAACAGTCTTAAACGAAAACACTAAACAAACTAAAAAAACTGGCAGCCCATAAAATTATCCCCACTACTAAAAACAACAAGCTCCACCACAATCCTAAATGTCAAAAATACCCTTCCATAATTGGTTGGAATAATTGGCAACATGGCTACGCTTTCCCTTGAAACTTGCTTTCTCCTTTTCTGTCGAGAATACACACTTTACGATGTGACGCGAGAGAGTAGAGATAAGTTAGGGATCGATCGCCAGGGATGCTCTATTGGTCGTTCTACTGTATCGCCGTCAAGAATTGGGCCCCTGATGTATTGGAATGAGGTGGTAAAATTTAAGAGTGCCCTCTATGATTGGTTTATATAAATAATAATTAAAAGTAGACTTTTTTGTAGAAAACTGCATTATTTATTAAAAAAAATAGATTACTTGTTTACATGTCCTGACTTTTTGGCGAGTATTTGTGAACTAGTATGCCTGAATAAGAGATCTGTGATTTAAGTCGTGTCGTTGATTGAATATTTGGAAAGATGCGCACCCTATGGACGAAAATGTTCCTTCAAATGTACCCGACAATGGGATGGCGACACCGTCGCGTCGGTCGAAGTGAACCCGAGAATTTTGCCAAAGGCGTGTGCCAGCAGTTGTTGCGTGAGCAGCGTGCCGGCACAGATAGCTCCGCAGCTATTTAAAGTCCAGTTCAGAGATCTATTAGAATCTTTGATGTGTCGCAGATGCCGCACTAACTAGTCCGTGCGCCTATGTCATATTTATTGTTGCATGATATATATGTTTAAATGGCAAAATTTTATATTGTCTATCTATGAAATCATTTTAAATATACGTAAAACCCCATGTTTTATACTATTTTTTATTTTTCTTTCGAAAATGTCAATTTTTAGAAAGAAAATAATATCACAACAAAATAATATCAAAAAATTGACCGCGGACTAAAATCCAAGCATCTTACAAAATATTTTAAACACTTCCAGCACTCACAGACTTGTCACCTCTTTTTAGCCAGTCTATTAAACAAAGATAAAACACCTGCGTTCTGACGATTCCTACTTTAGGCTGTGCAAGTGATTGTGTATCTCTCTCTATCCCACTGATTTTAAGAATTACGGGGCCGTACCCAAATAAATTTTTGGGCAGTTTTTGTATTACTTTCGACGTGTTTTTAAAGAGATCTTTAAGGATGGGTCTATCGCCTTTAAAATAGTTGTTGGATAGGTCTATCACCTTTAATACTTGGGAGGGGGGCCATGTGAGGTTATTATTTCATGTGTTTTGCCGGTTATGCTTTTTACACGTTTATAAAAGTAAAGAATTTAGAATTTGGCCTGTATTCGTCTAAATTTTTTGCAGTTTTTACTGTGAGGAACTGTGTTTGTGGATTTGTTTTGGTATTATACCTAAAGACCTTAAAATGTTTCGACTCTGGAAAAATAGGCAGGAAAATTTGGCAAATGAAGAGGAAAGTGTTTGTGGGGGCTTATGGAGACCGTGGGTGTACAAGAAAGACAATAACATTTGTGATAAAAACAATAAGAGTGATCTGGACAGTGATTTAGACTTACATAGTTCTGATAGTTCATTTTCTAGTATTGAGGAAGCAAAAAGAAGCAAGGGAAGTAGAAGCTACAGAGAAAATCAAGCAGTTTTAAAAGAACAAATTTATCTAAATATCGATAACAATCTAAGGAATGATCCTCAGTTCACAAATGATTGTAGTGCTTTGCAAAAAATAGCGTTTTTAACAGGGGTTACCTATAGTACAATAAGCCTGTAAAAAAAGGATTAAAGACAGAATAAAAAGGAAAGATGCAGGTCAATCAAAGGGACTTGACATGGATATTGCCAAATTGCTAAGGAAAGGTGTGTATTCTAAATACAAAAACAATGAGGTTCTGACCATAGAGACACCTTATCGGCAAGGGACAAACATTTCTCAGTCTCAACCTTGCGGAGATTCCTGATAAAACTTGGATATAAGCTTAAGATGGTTAACAAAAGAGCTGCTGTAATGGAATTGTCAGGTGGTGTATAGAATATTTGAGGAAAATTTAAAAAATTAGCTTCCAATTTTCTGATTACATAATTACTTTTTATCAAAAGAAGTTGGTACTAAATATAGAGATGGGGGGTTTTCATGAGTATATTATTATAATAATATGTCATAATATGTATTAATTAAAAAAAACTATAATACAGGACATTGAATATGGCAGCCACAATCCCCATTAATAATCACCACCATGTAAAAATCTCAATTCCCAAAAAAAGGAAATATATAAAATTTGAAGATAAACCAAAACATTTTACACTTTTGTGTCAAAAAGTAACTATTTAATACCTTAATCCACAGAATAAATGGGCCTAAATAATTTATCACCTATTCTCTCATTAAACTCAAAAATGCTTTATTGTCAATATAAACATAGAAGTTGTAGACAAAGCCTGTTTTTGTAATTTAAAATAAAATAAAATTATATAAAACTTTGAAAAATACTTAAATGCTAATCATTAAAAATCATTAAATCACCTAAACTATAGTACGCTTTACTAGCAAGAAATATTTTCGTCCTTGTACGTAGGCTTTTTTCAGTCTTAAGTTGTCTTATTTCTAGTGGAAGTTTATTAAACAGCTTTCTACCTCCATATATGATAGAGGTACGGACAAGTTCAAAATGAGGAATGGGTAGCCTCAACAAATAATTTTGTCGCGTATTATAGTGGCTTTCTAAGTGGAGTTCCTGTTTATATTTTTTTTAAACTAAGCAAACTGTTTCCAAAATAAAAATACAACACAGAGTTAAAATATTATGACTTACAAAAAGCGGGCGACATGAATCACGAGGCTTGGCCCCACATAGATATCTAATGGCCCTTTTCTGGAGTACAAACACTGAACTAAAAAGTGAATTTAAACATGAACCCCAAAAGCAAATTCCATATTGAAGGTGCGACTCGATAATCGCGAAGTATGCAGATCTGGCGATGGAGAAATTAAGACTGGTGGCAATAACCCTTAGGGCGTAGCAGCCTGATGAGACTTCTCTACATACATTCACAATATGGTCTTCAAATTTAAGGAACTTGTCTATGGACCCAAAAACTTACTGAACGGTGGCATGTTGATGGCTTCATTATTTAAACATATATCATTTGTATTACATTTAAAATTAAGGATATTTGTTTTGGAAACATTAAATCTCAAAAAATTTGCATCACACCAGTCTTTTATTTTTAACAAATCTATACGTGCAGATTGGCCTCCATTTGAGAAACATCAGAGTCGTGCCAGAGGATGATGGTATCATCGGCAAACAATGTAAATTTGCCAGTTACCTGCAGTTGTGGCAGATCGTTCACATAAATGAGAAAAAGTAAAGGACCAAGTACTGATCCTTGCGAAACACCCACATTTATCTTTAGTTCCTTAGAGATACCACCATTAAATTTGACAGCCTGGACACGATTTGATAAGTAGGAACGAAACCACTCAAGGGCAGTTCCTCTGAAACCATAGAGCTCCAGTTTTATCAGCAGCACTCTGTGACTCATGCAGTCAAATGCCTTGGACAAGTCACAGAATACCGCTGCTGCAACTTCACCAATATTCAGTCGTATTACAATAGTAAGTCAATATTGTACAGGTGTTCTAGAAAGCTAAAGATAGCATCATTTATGCTCACAGACTCACGAAAGCCAAACTGCTGAAGACTCAATAGGCCAAATCTATTTAAAAATGAAACCATCGAGCCGTTATCTATTTATCAAGGCCAAATCTATTTAAAAATGAAACCAACCTTAACGAGCCGTTCCACTATCTTGGCTAAAGTAGGCAATAACGCTATAGGTCTAAAGTTAGAAGGAATGTCGCGATCGCCACCCTTGTAAAGAGGAACAATCATTGCTCTTTTTAAGCACTCTGGGAAAACTCCAGACATAAATGAAAAGTTAATTGACTCGGCCAAGACTTGCAAAGCAACAAGAGGTAAAATAGAAAAAATTTTAAGAGAAAGCCTATCCCAACCTGATGAACTCTTATTCTTAATATTAACCATTAACTGTTTAAGCTCTTCTACACTTGTGGGGGTAAAAAAGAAAGATTCGGCTACTACCACATTGCTGAGATAGCTCCTGGGATCTATTTTTTGTTTTTTATTTCTAAGAGATTGGCTGCAAGGTTACTAGCAATATCACAGTAGAAGGAATTGAGGACATTGGAATCTAAGGTACTTGGAATAACCAAGACATTATTTTTACCCCTAAGCTCATTTAAAATCTTCCAAGACTCGTTTGCTCTATTGGAGGAATTATTTAGCCTCCTTTGAAAGTAGGTTCACTTAGCCATTCTGATTGAGTTTCTGTAAATCTTGCGGTATCTGTTATAATAATTTAAAAATATTGTATTGTTCATAGCGTATTTCCTAATGTAAAAAAGGGAGCGCATATTTTACTCAGATACTCGTAAACCCTTAGTATATCAAGGTTTTCTATTTCGTTTCTTAATATTGACAACAGGAAAAGCAGTGTTAAAATTGTTTAATACTATTTGATGAAAGCTATGCAGTGGGTTAACAGTAGTCAAATTATTCCAACTTGACATATTGCAAAGCAAAGAGACTTGACTTGTTATAAGGGACTGATGGCGCTAAAAACTAAACTAATGAAATTCAAATTTTTGGTTAAATTCATTTAACGAAGATAATATTTAAATTAATTTAAATATTATCTTGCTATCAACTATCCTGAATTTCTAACTTAATAAAACTAAACCCAAAAATCCCGAATAAAAAAGTTTTAAATACAAATAAATTTTAAGCCCGGACCTGTGCAACTTTTCACGCTTGAGTGGCTGTGACTGAGGTCAGGCGTTTAACAAAATAGTACGTGGGCGCATGTAGTCACATTTTACGAATCAAATGTATAAATTCTTAAAAAATGCTTAAAACATTTATTTATTTAATGAAATGATTAAATATCGCTTAGAATATTACTTTATGACTCTTTCCACATAAAATTTTGCGATTTAAACATGCATGTCATGTGATAATACAAGCAATACCGGCACACGGACTATTTGCGGTACATCAAAGATTCTAATAGATCTCTGAACTGAACTATACATCTGTGTGAAGTGCGCAGCTATTTACATTTGTGGTGCCGGTTTTGCATAATACAACCTGACAACTCGGGCGCTTTGAATCTTGGCGCTTGAGGGCGGCTTGTTAGATTTTTGTGTTATAAACAATAATTTATTATGTTTAGTAGAGTAGTCAAAATCTATTTCTTTAGCATAATTCAATTATACTAGCGATAAATCAAAATGAGTGTGTTTATAGGGGATGTCTTAATACAAAGAAACATAAAAACATTAGCTACGTTTCCAACGCGCGGATCTATTAGGTCCATGGATCAAATAATAGATTGTTTTTATTTGGTGCAGCCCTGTTTTTTAAGGATTGATTTTGAGGGTTAAATTATTCCAGGATTATCTTTAGGATCAAAATGTCAGTTGAAGTGAGTTTAGACGAAGAATTATAGGACATAACCTCTAAATCTTTAAAAGTGTTATTGTTTAAAGATAGTAAAAATAAACTAATAATTTCTTTTTTAAGGCTTAAGCTTGTCCTCTGTATTTTCTTCTTTATTTTTGTATACAAAAATAAAAACCACGCAACCTAACATCCAATAAAATGTCAAACTTGTCATTAAGTACTTCAAAATAGGTCCTAGGTGTTACACCGATAAAAACTTAATTTTATCTACCCTGTTTGGGAAGCGTCAAATTTGCGAGATAAACCACAATTAATTATTTATATTTTTTACATTATAATATGCCAAACTTAGGACCATTTTTATATTTAAGGAATCGCTGGCAATATATCGTCAACATTAATATAATGTCAAAGCCTTAGCTAATACCGTTGCTGTTCATATTTTTGTTCACCTAGTTTTAAGGCCATTTGTATCAATAAATGTTTTTTAAAAAAGACCGTTCGTCGATATCTGAAGTACCACAACCCTTAGTACTGCGACCTTTTTGGCGAAGACCAAGCCGAGAAACTGCTAAGCCAGCTACTCTGTTGTCAGGGACCTAGCTGATCCAAGTGCTGTCCCAAACATCTCATCTGGACCAGAACGATTCAAGCCACGCCTTTATAGGGACTCCTTTGGTTGTGCAAGCTCTATGGGTCATCCCTTGATGGTACTGAATGCTTTTGTTTGAATTGCCCTTATTTAATGTCTATTCCATATCTGTTGCAAAAATTCATAGGTATCATAGGTAAATTTTACAAATCTGTCTAATGTACATAATAACCAATTTACTAATAAGAATAACCTTAATTCCTATGTAAAACAAAATAGCTTTCAAAGTCCCATAAAATTACTACCCCAGAATCAACCTCCCATAATATTCCCACAATAATTTCCCAGTCAGCCCATACAAATACGACCTAGACCAGTTCAAAGACATTATCCGACAAATGCTCAAGTTTTTGGAAAACCAATAAATGTCTTCGCTCCCCAAAATCATAATAAACCTACATTAGACCCTCCTACTCCAATGTCAACTAATATTCAGACCAACGCTAACTCTTATCCCGATGTGCCTTATGTGGAAGATAACCAGTCTAAACATTATATCGATTATTCACCTCAACATTATTCTGAATATTACGAGCCAAACCTTCAATATGAAGAAATCTCTTTTGATCCCACCTTAACGAATCCTAATGACCAAAATCACTACCCCAATTCCGAACAAAAATCGAAATTGATAATTTCGCAAATTTTCCGAAATGAGGCCCAGACCTACCATCAACTTAAATAACGTAGTTCGAAAAATTTATCCATTATCCCAAAGATGCTGGTCATACACTTTTATAAAAGGTAAAAACACAAAATCTACAGCATCACAGAAACATTTAATAAAATGACAAAGGTTACATGTTTTGCTCGACTAGAGCATCATCAGAGACCTAAATAATAATTAAGATGATGTAACCCGAAAAAAGGAAAATTCAACAAAAACTTACCATAACATACACAAAACAACTAACATATAAATAAACAAAGCTTACTTACTTGTGGCACTATCTATGTACAAAGAACTCAACTAAACAATCAAATCACCTTATACATTTCAGAAATGTACTCATTTGAGAGTCTAGAACTGTTTAAGGCTATTAAATACTAGGTGGCCATCAAATTCAAACCTTTCATTAACACAGGACAGATCTGGGCTTTTAAAAGCTTTACTAATTTCCATTGTCTCCAGCAAGTCTAGTTTTTTTACTTTTATTGCACCGATGAAGTATTTTTATATTTTGGCTGTCAGGAAAATTATGTTTGTAGTCGAGTAGGTGTTTAGCAAAAGCCGATCTGGTGACTGTGATATCGGTATTTTTAAATTTATTATATTGGGCCTTGTGTTCATTAATCCTAGTAGAAATCTTCCTACCAGACTGGCCGACGTACACTGCAGGGCACTCTTCACACCTAATCTCATAAACTCTCGGAGAAGATAGCGGGGGTCGTTTATCTTAGTCGTTAGTTTTAGATGTCTTTTTAATGTATTATTGGTTTTAAAAGCTGGGGTTATGCCAAAGAGAGAAAAAAAGCGGAATAGTTGTGACGAAATTGCTCCAAAATAAGTAAACGACCTAAAAATTTTTATATAGTTTGCTTGTTGTTTGATATAATTAAATGATAATTTATACTTGTTCACATACTGAAAATACATTTTATATATAGGTTTCAGAGGAAAAACGTTACTGACTGCTAATTGTTTAATGGTAAGGAATTCTTTTTTAAAATCTTCACGAGAAAGTGGGATGTTAAAAAGTCTGTAAAACAAAGAATGGAAAGCAGCAAATTTATATGAGGACGGTGATGTTGAATTATATTGTATAATATTACCTGTTGCTGCTTGTTTACGGAATATTTTAAAGGATGTCTTATTTTTTTCCCTCTTAAGTAATAAATCTAAGAATGGAAAGGTGTTGTTCTGTTCCCGTTCGATTGTGAAATCAATTTTAAAGTGAAGAGAGTTGACATAATTACGGAAATTTGTAAGCTCTACCTCAGTTTAATTCCAAATCATACAGATATCATCCACATACCGTTTATAAAACATGATGTTATTTTTAAAATTACTGTTCATTATTTTTGTTTCTAAGTTACTAAGAAATACTTCACTAAGAAATGGCGATAAACAAGAGCTCATTGCTCAGCGGGTGGAATGCTTGGATTGTCTGGTCTTAGTCAAAGAGCTTCTCAGGGAGAAACTTGATTCACTCTTAGTGGAAAATCTACTTTTGCTTCTTTCTACCGTGTAAGATCAAAATTTTTTCCAATTTAACAACCGTTTTTTTAAACAAAAAAAAGGACTAGAAGTAATAACATGCAAGAACACTTCCAAAAATTGAAAAATTTCCTTGCTAGAAGAGCTAGTCATAGAAAACGAATTTAAAATGAGAGTATTAAATTGGCATAACGATTTCGGTGCCTTAATAAAAACAAAAGATCTTAATAACTTAAAAGCCTTGCTAGATTATGAAAGCAAAACCCTCAAGTTAAAAAACATAATATTACCCTTCTCTTTGGCTTACAATAAACCCCTTTTGCATCCGGTACACAAACACATTTTCGTCCATACTTATATGGCCAACAATTCCTAATTGAAACTGACCATAATCCCCTAGTTTAGCTTTCAAAAATCAGAGAACCCAACTCCCGCATTAATCTTAACACTCTTGAAACAAATGATGCCGATTCACAGTCTAATGTCCCAAATGCCGGCATTATCCGATTTTGACTTAGCCAACTTTGTCTTTAATGAAAGATACAAAGAAGACGCTCCAGCCCAAAACATTAAACCCTGTTAACCCCGTCGCACGACTACGATTCTGACGTCAGTGCACACTCCAATTATGATACAGAAAGAATATCTGAATATCAGAATTACTCCTTAATTATGCAACAAATCGTCTTGTCATTGACTACGGCGATGAATTTAAACACACTTACATTAAACTTTTAATAAAAATAATTAACAGTGATACTGCCGAAAATACTGCAAACTTTTTAAACAACATTAAAACCATATTTGACTCTCTCAATAGTAAAACTTTTGATTCATTGATATTCATTGATTGATTGATTTCCTGATAGACGACCCATATCTGAACCCCACGCTGTTAAATAACTTAAAATTTGATCTGAAATATTTTAGCTCAATTGAAGTATATGAAAATAAATTTAAAAAAATATTCACTGCATTAACGGATTTATTTGGACCCTTAATTCATTCCTTCTTTTATTTCAATATTTGACAAACTCTTTTGATTGCAAATATGTTTTAACTAGGCATCTTAATCAGGATCCTCTTGAAAAATTATTTTTTGTTATAAGAAATAGGTGTGGATACAATGCAAAACTAACTGTGCAGCAGTTTCGAATTGCTTTGCAATGCAACATTAATTCCGATCTAAAAATCTCAATTTGTTTAAATAAAACCGTAAGTTTGGTAACGTGCTCTAATGTTTATGTCTCTGGATATTTCGCAACTATGTTAATAGAGAAAACAAACTGTGAAAACAATTGTGAATATTTTTTGATAAAAATTGAAGATAAATAAGAAATAAGTGATAAGAAAGAAATATTTTTAATTAATAAAAGCTTTGCTAAATCAAAATATGTAACTTCTCTAATAAAACCATCAGACGCTTTTCTTTAATTTATGTCAAAACACAATAAAATCCTTTAATGAACTTTATCATACTCTTAAAGTAAATATTAATATATGCAAGTCAATTATTGAAATATTACTAGATAAAATAAATATAAATAAACCAAAACTATCTCCACAGCATATTGATAAATTTTTGCATTTATTAATAAAGACTCTGATTTATAATAACCTAAAATGGGAATCTCAGAATCTCATTAGAAAATCTTTTTAGTCCTATGGTTCTAACCTTTGAGATGTTCAAATTACAAGACAGTTTTACCACTAAACGTACCTCACCTCACAGAAAATTATGTCTTTTATTTACAAAAACCAATCCTTAAAGATATTGTATCTTCATGTCAATGAGAGCCAACTTCTCTTTTCCTTTCTTTTACTTCAAGAAAATTTTAAATCAATTTATTATGTTTATGGTTTTTAGTGTTTTGAATATTTTCAATAATTGTTTTCTCATGAAAAAGATGAAAATAAAGTCTAAAAAAGATAAAAATAAAGCCTAGAAAACCATGGATTAGACATGGTCTTCTCAACTTATTTAAACCTCATCAACTTATTTAAGATTTCTACACACTTTATGAAAATATACCACTAATCTCTAGTTTCATAATTATTCTAATACATACGGAAGGTTTTATAGGAAAACAATACGAAATGCTAAGCAACTTTATTATGAAAATAGAGTCCATAAAGCATGCAATAAAGCAAAAGAAAACTGGAGTATTTTTAATGAACTGAGGGGTAATTTCTCAGTCAGGTAAATTTCCAATTAATGCAGCTAATCTTAATCAGTTCTACTGCTCTGAAGCAGGAAGACTGAAAAATCAAATAAGTCGTCAAATAGACCCTCTATCGTGTACTCATAATATCTCTATATATCAATCGTTTTATTTGAAAACATCTTGTCGGACTTGCATTGTCTTATTTATTTAATGTAACACGACGTTTCGGTTGGTAAGTATCTCCAACCGTTATCAAGTGTAAACAGTTTACACTTTAAATTAATTAGTTAAATTCAAAGTTGTATTTAAAAGAGAGAGAGGTATATAATATTTTATAGGGATAATTCCAACTACTCATTAGAAATGTAAAATACCTCGTTGAAAAAGTAATTAAAAGGGTTATTCAAAACTGGCCAACAAAAGTGGCCAACATGACGTCGACAAGATGGCGACGTAGTTATATTGCACAACTTTCGTCTAATTAAAACACCTTGTATCTCCTACCATTTCCAAGATCCTAATACTGCTCATCCTTATTTTGGACATCCCGTATAATCGCGATGAGACCCTTCATACTGTTAAACAAAATATATTTTTTTTAATTAACTTTTTCTAGTTTTAAGAATGGTTATAACAATTAGTAATTAAGGGTTTGCCTGTATTGCAAATTAAAATGTCGCTTATCTTCTATATATTTTATAGTTTCATTATTACCCTTAATCAAAACCTTTTAAATTTTAGGATTTTAATTTTATATTAAATATATAATTGTAGTTAAATGTATTTATTTTTCAATATTTGTTTTCAAAAAAAGTGTACTTCACAGATCTCACTACGCTACACAGTTTTTGAGATATTGGCTGGTTTCACAAACCTGTATTGTCAAAAATTACATGACATTACGGGCTACTTTTTGGAAAAAATTATCATTTACTCTTTATATTTACGTGAAACCTACTTATATCCTAAAAATCTGCCCCATATATTTTGTGCATATTAGTTTTTGGTAAATTAAGTGCAACACGCAATTTATATAAAAACTTGCACTTTTGAACACAGAATGAAGAAAAGAAAGCATCATGTTGTTGGAATTATAACTTTTTATTTAATATTTGTGTTGTAGGCGTTAACCTGGATTTAGGATCTGGGTACACGAAAAACACGGACTTCAACTTGATGTTACAGCATTTATTAGCCATTAGTAGAACGTACAACATAAATTAATTCTAGTGGAACTTTATAATTACGAGGAAGCCATGGAAAAAATAAAATACGCGGAAATCTCGATGCGGCGACCCGTGCGCATAGCTCTCGACTCGGTTTCTTTTACTCGACTGGCTAGAGAGAGAGAGACGCGAGACACGAGACGTTTCGGTTGGTAAGTATCTCCAACCGTTATCAAGTGTAAACAGTTTACACTTTAAATTAATTAGTTAAATTCAAAGTTGTATTTAAAAGAGAGAGAGGTATATAATATTTTATAGGGATAATTCCAACTACTCATTAGAAATGTAAAATACCTCATTGAAAAAGTAATTAAAAGGGTTATTCAAAACTGGCCAACAAAAGTGGCCAACATGACGTCGACAAGATGGCGACGTAGTTATATTGCACAACTTTCGTCTAATTAAAACACCTTGTATCTCCTACCATTTCCAAGATCCTAATACTGCTCATCCTTATTTTGGACATCCCGTATAATCGCGATGAGACCCTTCATACTGTTAAACAAAATATATTTTTTTTAATTAACTTTTTCTAGTTTTAAGAATGGTTATAACAATTAGTAATTAAGGGTTTGCCTGTATTGCAAATTAAAATGTCGCTTATCTTCTATATATTTTATAGTTTCATTATTACCCTTAATCAAAACCTTTTAAATTTTAGGATTTTAATTTTATATTAAATATATAATTGTAGTTAAATGTATTTATTTTTCAATATTTTTTTTCAAAAAAAGTGTACTTCACAGATCTCACTACGCTACACAGTTTTTGAGATATTGGCTGGTTTCACAAACCTGTATTGTCAAAAATTACATGACATTACGGGCTACTTTTTGGAAAAAATTATCATTTACTCTTTATATTTACGTGAAACCTACTTATATCCTAAAAATCTGCCCCATATATTTTGTGCATATTAGTTTTTGGTAAATTAAGTGCAACACGCAATTTATATAAAAACTTGCACTTTTGAACACAGAATGAAGAAAAGAAAGCATCATGTTGTTGGAATTATAACTTTTTATTTAATATTTGTGTTGTAGGCGTTAACCTGGATTTAGGATCTGGGTACACGAAAAACACGGACTTCAACTTGATGTTACAGCATTTATTAGCCATTAGTAGAACGTACAACATAAATTAATTCTAGTGGAACTTTATAATTACGAGGAAGCCATGGAAAAAATAAAATACGCGGAAATCTCGATGCGGCGACCCGTGCGCATAGCTCTCGACTCGGTTTCTTTTACTCGACTGGCTAGAGAGAGAGACGCGAGGCGAGCGGTTCGCGGTGGTGGGGTCGACGGAACAGAACGGTGCTTGAAGCCGACTGGCGCGCATGCGATTCCATGTCAAGGCCGCCACACACTACCACATCGGGGAATGTCTGTTATGCAGATGGGTGTTATAATCTCCCCCTTTGCACCACATTATCGTCCCGATTGTGGGGCAAGAATGTCTAGTTAGAGGTTGGTGTCTTCCTGGGTCGTCCTCTTTTACGGATGGGCCGAATAGGCGCAGGAGGGGCTCCTTCAGGGTCTGCACGATACGACGTCAGAGCAGATACGTGATACTTTCCGACTGGTATATCTGGATTACTAATGGAAACAATTTCGTAGGTTGTAGGAGTCACAACACGAAAAATAGGGTAAGGTCCATCACGACGCGGAACAAATTTAAAGGTACACATTTTACTCGCATTGCTTAAGACATGAGTATCAACTAGAACTTGATCACCCACATTAAAAACGATATCACCAAGGTTAGAGTTCTTATAAGAAGTTCGACGGTCTTGGGTTAGTTCATGCTTATCACGCGCGGCGTGTAACGTATCGCTTAGTGTAAGCAAGTAAGGCGTGATTTGCGGCACAAAGTTTTCAGTCTGCACTATAGCACGAAAGTCTCGATTTGCATCGTCAGGAGTGCGTAACTCGCGACCGAATGTTAGATACGCCGGGGTAAAACCGGTGGATGCACACTTAGCAGAGTTCATTGCAAAACGTATAGCGGAAAGTTTATCTGACCAAACGGTGTGATCATCTTTCGTTAGAATCGCTAGTTGTGTTTTCATATCACGATTCTTACGCTCGACAGGGTTTGATGCGGGGTGATACACGGGGATAAGCGATTGCTTGAAACCGAAGCATTCTGCGACACTTTGCATTACAGATCCGACGAATTGCACACCATTGTCACTTATTACCCGTCGAGGCAATCCATACCTGAGTATAACCTCGTCGATTAAACATTTGACACACGCGGCAGCGGTTGCTGTTTTTAGCGGAAAAAGTTCTACCCAGCGACTCGCTACATCTTCAACTATGAATACCCAGCAGTAACCGTCTGTGGTCTCCGGTAGTGGTCCAAATAAATCGATGCTAAGTACTTCAAAGCGTTGGGATTGTATAGGAGTCTGTAGTAGACCTGCAGGTTTTAAATTGGTAGGTTTAAACTAGGCAGTCTGTACACTTTTGTAAGTAGTCAGTTATGGTCTTATGCATACCAGGCCAAAAATATCTCTTTGCGATGCGCTGGTATGTGCGTTCGGCACCACAATGACCTGCCGTCTCAGCATCATGATATTGCTTTAGGATATATGGAACACGAGCACTAGCTACTACAAGTTGTGGCTCTTCCTCATCAATGTCTGGAGTGTAGCGATACAGGATTCCATGAGACATCACATATCCTCTCTCCACCCACTTTTTATAGTCAACAGAAGTCTCGTTAGGGTCTTCAAGGCACTTGATAATTTTCTCGACATCAGGATCAGCTAACTGCTCTTGTCTAGTATCGGCATTACTGAGTGTAGGAAAATCAGCAACAACATACCTTATTTCTACTGATTCCTCAGTTTCTTCACGTGGTGGCCGCGAAAGGGTATCGGCAACCACATTTTTCTTGCCAGTAATATATTCGATACGTAGATCATAGGGCATTAATTCTAGAGCCCATCTAGCGAGGCGTCCGGTTGGGGATTTGATAGACATAAGCCATTTGAGAGGCTGGTGGTCGCTTTGATCAACAGTGGTGGTAGCATCCTCCAGGTATCCTCGAAACTTCTTTACAGCCCACACAACAGCAAGGGCTTCCCGCTCTGTAGTGCTGTAATTTTGCTCTGCAGAAGTTAAAAGCCTAGATGCATATTCTACTGGTCGTTCGTCTTCCTTCTCCCCCTGGAGTAAACATGCACCAATTGCATAACCACTGGCATCCGTGCGTAATATATAGGGTAGTCTACTGTCAGCTTGCCTTAAAATTGGTGGTGAACACAGTAGAGTTTTCAGTGCTTCGAAAGCTTCTTGTTGCTTATGGCCCCAGGTCCATTTAGCGTTTTTCTTCGTCAGGTTGCTTAGAGGTTTTGATATCTCAGCAAAGTTTTCTATAAAGCGCCTGTACCATGAGCAAGTTTGCAAGAAACTTAAAAGTTGTTTAACATTATTTGGAGGCGACATTTTTAAGAATTGCTGCTACCTTTTCTTTATTGGGCAAAATTCCCTTGAGGGTAATGATATGACCTAGATAGTGCACTGTTTTACATACAAATGAGCATTTTCCTCGGTTTAGGGTGAGTTGTTATAGAATCAGCCTTTCGAATACTTTTCTTAGGTCACTCATATGTTCATTAAAATTAGACGAAATAACTGTTAGGTCATCAAGATATGCAAGTATAAAGACATCTTGCAGGCCTGATCTGAAGCGGTCAATCAGACGCTGGAAGGTAGATGGCGCATTTCGTAGACCAAAAGGCATGCGTGTAAAGCGAAATGATCCAAAAGGTGTAACAAAAGCTGTTTTGTCTCTGTCACTCTCTTTGACGCTAACCAAATGATAACCACTCCGAAGGTCAAGAGTTGTCATAAATCCTGTCTTCTTGGCGGCGTGTAGGAGGTCATCAATTCTTGGAATAGGATATCGGTCTGCACGTGTGACTGCATTCAAGGCTCTGTAGTCAACGGTGAGACGAACTGTATTATTTTTCTTTGGCACAAGTACCACTGGAGCAGCGTAGGGTGACTCACACTCTTCAATATAGCCACTCGCTAATAGTTTGTCCAATTCTTCTCGAAGTTGTACTTTCTTGGTCTCTGACATGCGATAAGGAGGTGATGCTATCGGAGATTCATCTAGGAGCACGATAGAGTGTTCTGCGTAAGGTGTAGACTCATCGTTTGGCTCAAAAACCTTACTAAATTCATGCAAAAAGGCGTTAAGTCTGCTTTTTTGTTCTTCCTTAAGAACCAGAGCCTCATCGTCTCGTAGTTTGATATTTTCGAATCTTACATTATTCACAGTACAAGAAGGATCCAAGTCATTGTCAAATACAAAGGAAAGTTGGGGATTGTCACCAAAATAGTACTGATTACTAGGTAAGTTTAAAACTATGTTTGCTTGTTGTATAAAATCACATACAAGTAAAGTTCGACTATTTTCATGATCCGGAACAGAAATAAAACGTGTACGAATAGTTTTATGCTGTAACTTAACGTCAACTTCGAAAATATATACATTTACACGACGTTTTAGGCCATCAGCTAATGTCATTAACATAATATCCTCGGTATAGGGTACATTATCTTGCAATAATAGTTTAGCAAGAGACGATCCGGCAACGCTGCTTTTGGCTCCGGTGTCTATAAAAGCGAAACCATTAAAACCACAAATCCCAATCGAAACTAGTCGCCTAACCATGTCTAAATTTTCATCAAAAGTATTATACATGAAATCTGCAGCACATACGTCAGCTGTTTTATATTTACATTTAGGGCAGTTGCTCTTAATATAGCCAGGTGTACCACAACCATAGCATGTTATACTAGAGGATGCAAAATTACTAGTACTAGCAGGCTCCTTTTTATCAATAGGCTCCATTTTAACTGTGGGAACAGCAGTAGTAGGTTTATTTCTACTGTTTGCTAATTTACGACACTCTTCGATTGCATGTCCGGTATATTTGCAATACGCACACCTAAGTTTTTTCTGAGAAGAAAATTTTTGTTCGCTAACTGAGCTAACTTTATTTTCCGGGGTATTCTCGAATGTTTCTTCAATAAGTCGCGCCTGAGTGAGCAGTTCACCAGAAGTTTTTACTTTATCGCGAGAAACTTTTTCCCGAATTTTGCGATTTAAAAGTCCATACACCATGTCAAGTTGTATTTCCTCTGTCAACATACCGTCAGGCAGTTGCGCTAAAATTGACCTAGCCTTACAGATAAAAACGTCAGTTTTAGTCTTGTTGTCTTGTTCACTACTAAATAATTCGCGATACACACGATGAGGAGGTTTAATCGGACCAAAAGTTGAACGTAGTAAGTCAATAGCTAAGTTCTAGTCAGTTAAAGTTGCTTTAACCCCTCGATACCACGTCGCAGCAAACCCATCAAGTAACATAGGTAACCCCACGAGAGCGTTCTCATCAGAAACACCTGTACAGTTTTTGTATACCGTAATGGCATCAATAAACGTCAGTCCCTGGACTACCATTAAAGCGCGAACTACATTTTGCAAAGTTGCCGCTTTGTACATTTACTACAGGAACATCGCGCGGAGCATTAACCGTAGCTAAGCGAGCTAGAAGTTCTTGGAATTGTTCTTGTGATAGCGGAACCGGAGGTGGAGAAGACATCTTATCTTTTGATCTAAGATTGTATGAATGGTTCACTTCCAGCTTGCAGCAGGGAACAAGTAAAAATATCAAAAAGAAAACTTACAGTTTGTAACAGTATAGCTTACTGTTAAATTCCATAGAATCAAACACTTGTCACTGATAATCCTGATATAAAGTATTCCCAATAGTATTTCCTACAGAATGTACCGATGGATGTACTTCATGCGAGATTATAATCTGAAACGGACTGTATACGCACTAGCCTCGTTACAGGGAAAACGCGAAACCCGATGCGCAAGAATATTCGCAAGTCACCTGAGTTATTGTAGCACAGCAAAACGTTCAATGTTTTGAAACGACACAGGGGCAGTTCGAGTAATTTTCGGCGATAACTCACACGTAAAACTATCGAAAAAACCGTTCAGATGCTGTAGGTGGCGATAGCACAAAGTCCTACACTTCTTAAAACCGGCGAAATACCCGTGAAAAACTGCGAAACACCAAGTTTTGACCTATTCCGTGGCCACAAGTTGGGCGTCAATTGTAGGCGGTAACCTGGATTTAGGATCTGGGTACACGAAAAACACGGACTTCAACTTGATGTTACAGCATTTATTAGCCATTAGTAGAACGTACAACATAAATTAATTCTAGTGGAACTTTATAATTACGAGGAAGCCATGGAAAAAATAAAATACGCGGAAATCTCGATGCGGCGACCCGTGCGCATAGCTCTCGACTCGGTTTCTTTTACTCGACTGGCTAGAGAGAGCAGTGTTGCCAGATGATTGGGTGAGAATTATGGTACATTCTGGCCAAAATTATGGAATTTTGTACAAATTTATGGTACAATCATACAATTCTGTCAGTACACAACCTTTTCCTATGTATGACGTCAGTTCAAAGTCGCGCCGTCGCCATACTTATAAAATGTGTTTCATTTTGTTGATAATGGATTATGAATTTAATCAACTTTCCTATTCTGATCATTTCTTTTAATTAAAAGAACGATTTCTAGTAGAAATAAAATACTTTTTTAACAAAGATAGTACTTTATTGAAAAATTAACAAAACATTGCACTCAAAATCTAAATTAAAAATAGATAAACATTAACACAAATACATGTACAAATTTGTATATTGTAATATTTGATTTGTAATTTAGCCAACCCTGAGACGACTTATCTAATTCCCAATCCTTTCGATAACTTTGGGGTCTATTTGCTCGTCTATTTTTATTTCCAAACTTCACTTGTTTTAAGTTTCGTTCACTATTTTTATCTTCGGATTCAGAATCAGTTTTATTCTTTAGTTCTATTTCACCCCCAACCCCCAATAGCCAAAAGCAAACAAAAATAATAACAAAACAACTTAACCTCAAATAATAAAAACAAATGACAGACTGTTGACGTTGACGTTTAGAAGGGTTGTGTCTTAATGTAGTTGTGTGTTTAATGGGATTTTTCATGTACATTTCGCATTTTACTGCGAAATTGTTCATATCATATTAATATGAAAAACAATCATAGAAATTTATAAAACCCAAAAAAAAAACAAAATTATGGTACAACTATGGTACATTTCTGATTATGGTACGAATTATGGAGCAAGCAAAAAATGTTGCAAAATTATGGTACAATTCCATAATTATGGTACGTCTGGCAACACTGAGAGAGAGAGACGCGAGGCGAGCGGTTCGCGGTGGTGGGGTCGAGGGAACGGAACGGTGCTTGAAGCCGACTGGCGCGCATGCGATTCCATGTCAAGGCCGCCACACACTACCACATCGGGGAATGTCTGTTATGCAGATGGGTGTTATAGTGTTTATTTTCTAATTAATAAATAAAAGCTTGTTGAATTTTTGTTTTGTTTTAATTTATTAATTTTTGTCTCTAAAAAGGATTTTGGTAAGTAATTTATTATTTGTTATTGATTTATGGGAAATCACAGCGCATTTAAATATCGGCTATAACAAAATAAATAAAAGCGTCGTTATCATCAACGCCCTTGTCTTAAAAAAATAACACGGCCGCGCGCTGGGAGATTTCAGCGTCGTTAAAAACCTGACTTAAAGAAGCCATAGGCCCAGCGTTGCCAGGTCTACTGTTTTTGCAGTAGATCTACTGTTTTAGGCTTTCAGCTACTGTTCTACTGCCAAGAGGCTAAAATCTACTGTTATTTCTTAATACTGGTATAGACGAAAAATTACTTAAGTACAATATAAATTTTAAATATAGTTTAACAAAAAATGAAGCCTAAAGTCTAAAAAGTATTTTTTTTTAAATCAATACAGGCAGAATACACACACTCTGTAATTAGTATTCAATACTTCTAACAGATGGCGCAACCTGTGATGAAAATTTCCTTCGTATTGCATTGGGGAATCCCACGCGGCTCTTTTTGGGGTTTTCCGTTTCTTGTTTAGTTGTTTATTATTTGCATTTGCCTATAAATCTGTGAATTGGGTTGGCAAAATTAACGTATTTATTAAGAAATATAATTACATGATTAGACAGTGAAGTGAAGTGAAGTAAACTTAACAATGAGGTAAGATTTTAAAATAATTGGCTAATTATCTTGCCCTAAGTATATTAGGTATTTTAACTACCTAGTAATATTCATATTTTTTAATTTTTTGATAGTTCAGACTCTGATTCTTCTGGTAAAGCAGGACCCTCTTCCCCAAAAAAGATTAAATACCAGCAAAAATATAGATTGGATTGGGAACAAGATGAAATGGTTAGAGGCTGGCTTTCTAAGGGCAGATCAGAAGATGAGGCTTTTTGAAAAATATGCAACAAAAATATTTTAATTGCTTCATCCGGAAAGACAATACTTTTAAAACATAAAGAAAGCAATATCCACCAAACATTTTCCAAGGGACTAAAGGGTCAGCAATCAGTACTTAATATTTTTAAACCAAATTCAAATGTTGAAAGTCTGTAAAAAAGGCTTACTTACATTTGGCTGCATTTGTAAGTGAGCATAATCTGGCCTATAATGTAATGGAATATTTGCCCGATTTATTAAGAACAGTTTGTCCGGAGTCTCAAATCGCAAAGAAAATACAATGCAGTCAAACAAAATGATCTGCATTAATAAAAAATGTGATTGGCAAACAAAATGAAATTAATGTTATTAATGATTTAAAAAATACGAAGTTTTCTCTTATTGTGGATGAATCTACCGATAGAGGATGCACAAAACATTTAGCTCTTGTTGTTAGATATCGATGCAACAAAAGGTAGGGAATTTTTTTTCTAGTTCATTAGGCTTATAAAATGTACTGATTATTTTTGGATTCAAGATTGCTTCTTGTCATTAATACCAATGAAAATTATATTTACATTAATACCTTTAAAACAATTCTTGAGTGTTTTATAAAGAGGGATGTGCTTTTAAAAACACCCATATAAACTCCTGGACAAAATTATCGCACCACTTGATTTTTAGAGATTTTTTTTTAATAAAGGTAAAAAAATAAGCAAAATTATAAGCATTGTTAACTATGCATTAATAATTAACAAAAACAATTATATTCTATTTAACAAAACGAGATTTAAGTAACTAAATTCAATACAAGGAAAAGCATCGATTTTCACTAACTTCAATTTTGATACAAAAATAAAATAATAAACCCATAATGAATTCTTAATAACGTGTATTGCCACCTCTAGCTGCAATGACCGCTTGAAGTCTTCGCAGCATTCCTCGTATCAAATTATGAAAACTTTCCTGCGGATGTATTCTCACTCCTCACGAGCAGCATGTTCCATGATAAAGCATAATCATAGTTTTTGTCCAGTTCTGCTTTTTATACGAGAAAAGATATTATAACTGTTTTAACTGATATTTATTTTTATTTAAATTTTCTTGACAAAATAATTAGTGGTGCGATAATTTTGTCCAGGAGTTTATAATATTAATTTTAAAGACCCTGGAAATTATTTACCACTTTCAGGTATATACTTGGGGGCACAAATTGATGCAATTGATTCTACAAATTTAAATACAAAACAGATTCATGTCCTTAGAACCAAATGTTTAGATTTATTTGTAGAGGCGGCAAATCAAATTTTCAAAAGGTTCGATTTTAACAATGATGTCTTGAAATCATTATTTTTGATTAAGCCTCAAATTGTTATGGCAGGGGAATATGGTAGCATTATTCCTCTAGCAAAGCATTTTCCCAATTTAATTAGGGAAAATGAGTTGCAAGAGTTGGATAATGAATACAGGTTATTAAGAAACACAAATGTTACATGGAATGAGGAAGATAATGACAATATTGAAGGTTTTTGGAATTACGTTGCGAAGATGTGCTATGCTGATAAAAAACCAATGTTTCCTGTTCTAACCACTTTTGTTTTTAATATTTTAAGTTTACCGCACTCTTCGGCGAAGGTCGAGCGAATTTTTTCGCAAGTGAATCTATTAAAAACTCAGCAGAGAAACAAGCTTGCCACAGCAAGCATTTCAGGAAATTTGCACTCAAAAAACTTCATAGCTTCCCAAGGCAAGTATTGCTTCTCTGCTGAGTTTAATAAAAATATATTGGCGTTGTATTGTCAAAAAATGTATCAAAAATCATCCGAATTATCAGACTCAGATTAAAAGCTTTTTTGATTTCAGTTTTTTCCTTTACAGTTTGCATTATGTATTATTAGTTTTTAAGATATTTCATGTTTTATTTCGATAAAATATTTGTAGACATTAATTAAGTTTGTGCCAAAACTCAATTTTTCTTTTTTTAATACAATAAAACATAAATTTTTAAATCTACTGTTTTTTTTTTGAAAATCTACTGCTAAACTTTAAAACCGATCTGGCAACACTGCAAAGGCCCCGTCCAAACAGCTTAAATAAGTCGTTCCTAGATTTGCCGCTTGCGGCAGCACCACACGGTAAACGGAACCGAACCACAGAGTAAACAGACGCCACTAAAAAGCACCCGATTCCCGCCAGTGATCGTGTATGTTCGGAGAAAAATTCGGTCGTTTGACGTGAATGACAAGAATAACGACACGAATGTTCTCGCTTTTTTTGCGTTTGTTGTGTTGGTTGTTTACTTTCGTAAAAAAGCTCTAACTAATTTGATCGATTATTGCGATTATACTGAACTTTCCTTTGTTTCTTTGTGAAATATTGACCATATTGTTGCTTATAGTGTTTTAAAATAATACCTGAAAAGCTGTATTAATTCCAATTCAGCGATTTTAGCTGTAAAGATGGACGGCCCTACTGAAAACCATCAGAATCAGGACCAAACTATCAACAAAAATATGTGCCACTTATGCAGTAAAATGTTTTCTTCCATTTCAGCTAAGAGCAAACATATTAAGGTTATTCATAAGCAGCAGCTCCCAGATAACCCAAAGTCACACATTTCTTGTCCTTTATGCAAATAGACTAAGTATTCCTGTGAGACTTTCACTCCTGTGATCAAAAACTTGAAGTTCATTTACAGGTAAGTCATGATATCAAAATAGAGTCCTCAACTTTTCATTTTTCCAGCGAAGAAAGATTTGAGGAATAATTAAGAGAGCATAAAATAAGCACAAACTATGAACTTGTTTGCACAAGAAAAATTGAAGACAAGATTGAAAAAGTATATTGTTGCAATCGAAGAGATTTTAAAGGTAAATTTGTAGCAATTTCAATTCTAGCAAAGTATTTATTACATACTGTACATATTCATTGTACTATTTAGTGAAAGATTGTTAAACATGTACTTAATGTATAGCTGTTTCTAGGATTTGAAAGCAAATGTAGTAAGAGAACAATAAAATGTAGTGAATAAACATTGATTCAGCAGCAGTCGTACGAAGCGGTCGTGTTTCCACTCGTTGGCTCTGCCGGATTGATGTTTTGTTTTGTTTTGTTCTGTTTTGATTTTTTTTTGACGTTTCTGCTGTGCGTGATTCCTGCAAAAAATAATAGTTCCGCTTGACTGTTATTGTTCCTGATCTAAAAGTAGTTCCTGTTTAATACACGTGTTTTGTCAACATAGTTTGTTGAACCATCATAACATTACGACGACGCGGCTAGTGTTTATTGTGCGCGTGCTACCTGTTTATAAATTTGTTCCCGCTTAACTGAACTTGACTTTGGCAATTAGCATTGACCCCTACATAAGTGTTTTTGTCTTTGAACTTTTTACTCTACAATCTTACATTTTTTATTATTATATATATTTTTTTCTTTCTTCACCTTAATAAAAAAATGGCTGAGTTTAAGTGTGATTCGTTTCAAAAAACCGTATCTGATAAGGACAAATATAAACTTCGTTGCAGCGGAGAGTGTCGCCGGAATTTCTGCATGAACTGCAACGGGCTGGACAAGACAATGACAAAAGCGCTTTATTAGCAGAAGTGCCACAATGTAAGATATTTTTGCAATGTCTGTGACTCTCCGACACTCAAATACTTGCACGACAAAGTCTCTCATCTACAAAAAAGTCAGATCCCCCTTGAAATTGTTGAAGCATTGGGAACGTGCCTAAAAAAGAACAACGAACTGTTCCCTGTATTATCTGAGATCTACGACATTCTGAGCTACCATGACTCAAAATGGAAGACCTTATACGATAAAATAGATGAAATTCATAGCCTCCATACAAGAACTCCTGAAAACGGAAAAGAAACCTTATTCCATTCCATCAGGGAAATGAAGCATGGCATTTTTAATCTCTCGTCTATTCTCCTGGATAATCATGGAGATTCTGTTAAGGTCCAGATACACGACTCATCAAGGGAAGAGCTCGCAAAGGAAATGGGTGATCTCCGAAAAAGTGTTAACCAAATGGCACTTTCCATCGACAATTTAACTTCTAAGCTTTTCGACATTTTTCAATTTAACTTTCGACAATTTAATTTCTAAACTTCTAAGGAAACACGAGTAGTGGAAGTAGCCTCCTGAAACCAAAAAAATCCAGTTCAACGCAGACCTAGCATTTGGAAAAGCCTATAGATGTGAAGACTCCCATAAACAAAACCACTCCTCCACCTTCCAAATCTTTTGTAAAAGAGTAAATGGGAGTAAGTGTAAATGGGAATACGTGGTTATGTCTAGGATCCCCTCATCCTATACAGCAAATCAACTTGCACACTACGTCAAGGAGAAACTTAAAACCACGGACTTTGTTAGATGCTTTCCTATGCTGAAGAACAAGGACTGTCCAGACTCAGACTTCAAAGTTGGCGTGCAAAAAAAGGAGCACCTAAAAACTTTAAAAGACCCAACTATGTGGCCAGCAGGTACAATTGTAGATGGCTACAAATTGAATGCTTCAACCCATCCAGATTCACCAACATCCAAGATTCAGCCACCACCAGAAGCCACTGCTACGCCAGAGAGATCTTTAAGAATTACTTCAGACAAGGAAGCAATCGTTGCGAGTAAGTCCCTTGCACGGAAACCCTCCAAAATAATAATAGAAAAAAAACGATGAACGAAGACGAGCCCTTTATGGATCCGTTGACTCCGCCAATAGTGAGGCTGTCCCAAAATTCTGATCCTGAGAATAGCTGTTACCTATTGGCCAGACTAAGGGACCCTTCAATTTTAAAATCACTTAGGCTCTACCTGGCATACCTCCACGACCTGCCGGCGAGTACATGCTTTGAAGGGCACACGAAAACTAGCAATAAACTAATGCTTGCCGCAGAAGGACTTCCCACTGACATGGACTCCCTGAGAAAATTATACTGTCGGTTTCATAATGCCTATGGTATTGGTTCGGCTGAAATTGAAGCAGACCTCTCCGCCTTTGGACCCTTCTTCTCTTCAGAAAGACTCCTACGGCTCCAGAAAATTAGAGAAGGTCAAACTAATTATTTTTCTCCAACTAAGTCAAAAAAATTTTAAATAAAACGACGCGAATAGAGGATCAAGCACTCTCTAAAAAAATGGATGTTAGCAAGCTTAATATATTCCTCATTAACATTCAGTCCTTAAGACATAAAACAGACGAATTACATCTTTTATTGGAAGAGCTAAACTTTCCACATATTGTTGCCATAACAGAACATTGGTTAAAGACTGATGAGCCTGTATTTATTAAAAACTATACCACTTTAGCTAGATATAATAGAAGTAATTTATCTCATGGGGGTACTATGATAATGTCCACTAACAACGATTTTTCCGCGGTCACAAAATTTGATAATTTATTATCTGAAAGAGTATTCGAATTTTCCATCGTCTATCATAATACCCTTGATCTTTATATAGTTTGTATTTATAAAACACCTGACGCGGACGTGCAAATTTTCTGCCAAAAATTATTAAGCTTGCTAGAATCCCTGCCCTTAATAAGCAAATTAATCTTGTGTGGCGATCTTAATATTGACTTCTCCAGTGTGTGTGCTGCTAAGGAATCCCTTCAGTCCATATTTGATTCATTTGGGATGGTTATGCATATTAACTCCCCAACCAGAATAACCAAAACTAGCTCTAGTATCATTGACTACGTCGTATCAACCTTTGATCCGGAACTCGTTGATTTAACTGTCTTTAACTCAGGTTTCTCCGATCATGAAGCAGTGTTAACTAAATTTTCTCTAAATCACAAAAATAAGTAAAATGTGCCGTATCTTTGGGGAAAAAAATTTCCTAAATTTCAAAAATCTATGTCTAAGAACGGACTGGGACTTCCTATCTGATGATGTTAACACTGAGTTTTCTCGATTTATAAAGTCACTGTCTGATTTGGCATCCAACTCATTTCCTCTTAGACCCATCAAAATTAAACAAAAAAAACCATGGTCTACTAAAGGCTTACGCTTGTCTTCTAAAAATATACGCTCCTTATCACGCTTAAAAAAATTCTCAGACAGTGTGTTCTTCCACGATTACGTAAGGTTGTACAAAAAAATTTACCATAAAACAATAAAGGCAGCCAAGGACCTCTATTACAATAAAAGGATTTCTGCAAATGTTGGTAAGGAAACTTGGTCTATTGTTAATGAATTAAGGGATAAGATTTCTCCATCTATCACAATCCCCACTTCACCGGATAACTTAAACAACTACTTTATAAATGTAGTCAAAAATCTCATGAATACCGTAACTCCTTCCCACGATCCTCTCTCATATCTCGCTAATGAGAATTTATATAATTTCTTTCTTACACCCATAGCATTAGAAGAACTACGCAGCACAATAAAAGACATTAAAAACAAATCTTCATCTGGGGCTGATGGTCTAACGCTCAAAATGTTTTCAAATCTCCCGGATATCACTTTAAACCATCTTACCAACTTGATTAAAATGTCTCTTCAAATTGGAATCTTTCCAAGCTGCCTTAAGACGGCAATTATTATTCCTTTACATAAAGGGGGCGAGAAGGATCAATGTTCGAACTATCGCCCAATTGCACTTCTCCCAACATTATCGAAGATTATTGAAAGACTGGTAAAGAAACGACTTTTATCCTTTTTGCTTAAATATAAAATTATAACCCCGCATCAGTTCGGATTCTTAAGTAACAAGTGCACCAATGATGCTATGTTGTCCCTCTTTAATAATATATACTCCAGCCTAAACAGCCATCTCTCTACAGCAACAATTTTCTGTGATTTCTCTAAAGCTTTCGACTGTGTAAACCATAATATCCTAATTAATAAATTGCAGCACTATGGAATTAGAGGAACACCTCTCGAGTGGTTCATGTCATACCTGAACAACAGGAATCAGTTTGTTAGGGTTGATTCGATGACGTCTTCGTGCAAGCCAATAGAATGCGGGGTACCTCAGGGCTCAGTTCTAGGCCCTATTTTGTTTCTTCTATTTATAAATGATATTGCTAATCTGGACATAAATGGTAAAATTTGTCTCTTTGCGGACGATACTAGTTTTTCTTGGAGCAACATAAATATGGTGGCTCTTCGTAGAACCATATCTCGTGACCTAGTCACCATTAAATCGTGGTGCGATTCAAATCTCTTGTGCCTTAACGTCTCAAAAACTAGAGAATTATCATTTAGCGGTGCGTTGCAACCTTTTGTAATTAATTACAACAGAATGGAGGTCGTTGATTCCGTAAAGTTCTTGGGACTGATGGTAGACAACTCTTTAAAATGGGATATCCACATCGATTACTTATCCAAAAAATTAAGTTCTGCATGTTTTGCTCTGAGATCAGTATCCAGGGAGCTAAGTTTGGCAACGGCTATAACAGTTTATTATGCCCTGTTTGAGTCGCACCTCCGATATGCCCTTCCGTTTTGGGGTACGTGTGGTGCGACTCAATTTGAACGCATATTTAAGCTACAAAAGAGAACTATACGCTATTCATTAAGACTAAATTACAGAACTCACTGCCAGGAATATTTTTAAAAATTTAAAATACTAACTCTTCCTTCCTTATTTATATTTGAATCCGTCTGCCTAATTCGCAAGCACTTATCAGATATGTCAGAAAGGCCATCTCACAATTATCCTCTTAGAAACGCAGAGTACGATCTTTATCTACCAACCCCAATAGCAAACAAATTAGTAGTTTGCTAATAATGTTTTTGTAAACAACTGCCTTTTGCCAACTTTGTATACAAGTGAATGTATATATATTTTATGGATTTTAAGGAAATGTGACCTAAACAATTTATAAAATTGTTAAGTTTTTTGTATGTTTTGTTGTATTTTTTATTTATTTTTTTATATATTTGTATTTTTTGTTTTGTCTTTGTGTATATTTTGTTTGTATGACTTATGTAAATAATAGCTTTGTCGACAAAATTTTAAATTTTATGATAATAAAGCATTGATTGATTGATTGATTGAGTGATCCCATTATAATGAATGGTGTATGTCCTTCTCGTTTAAATGTCAAGATTTATGGTGCAGGTAACATTATAGTCCTTTAGGGTATCAACACAACGGGCCTGGATGATCACCAGTAGCATGGCTGTAAGCCTTATTTTTGTATTGTCTTTATGGTGTATGAGCAAAGGAAGGGAAGCGATTCTGTTTTAGGTGAACTCCTTGGGGAATGTTCTTCCAATAATATTGAAGCTAGCTATAGTCACAGAATAAACGATCCCACAGAAGCGAAGGCTTGCGTCGGCTCCTTTGATATCCGTGAACCAGTTTTTTATAAGCCCAACTGACAGATGCACCCGGCGCAAATATCTCGTAAGGTTGTAGTAAACGCATACACCGAACGAAGTGCTTTTATTTTTAAAATCAAAATGCTTATATTCATATAATACGGGAGCAAACTACAAAATTTAGTTATATTTCAAATAGTTTTTTTTTTTGTTAAGGCTTATATTGGTCCTTGCTTTTTAGAGAATAATTATAATAACTATTATTTTTATAAAAATTGTTATTTGACAGTTTTGATACACGATAGAGGTGTAGGTTAGTATACTTTTAATTTGTTTGGGAATGAATTTTTTTTGTTAGTTGTTTTATGATAATGGTAAATAATATTTGCCTTTAGTAGGGCACTAGCTGAGAAAAAGTCTGTTATTTGTGTGATGTTAATATGTTAACAATATACATATACATATGTACATAGGTAGGTATTTTTAAATTACATTTTAGCTGGAAGGTTTATACGCAGGTATGTTTTCTCGTATGTTTTAAACACAACACATTTAAGAGTAGGTATCATCGGCTTTTATATATTTATATATAAAAAGATATATATGTATGTATTATTATATACATATGTAGGTACCACACATACGTCCATATTTTATAAAGGTATTATACGTTGTATAGTCGCCGTCCATTATGATAGTCTGGAACAAAATATAAGATTTTTAAGAGTTTTCCTACTACTATATTGTGCAGACTTTGACCGTAGGTTGGACTATTGCCATTGGATATTAGGAATGATACGCGAGGACAGAGATTTTTTATTTAAAATTCTTTGGACCGATGAAACCACATTTAATAGTGACGGTAGAGTCAACCTGCATAACATGCATTATTGGTCTGCAGAAAATCCGCATTGGTTGCGTGAAGTTCAGCACCAAGGGCGCTGGAGTTTAAATGTGTGGTGTGGTATACTTGGAGGCAACATTATTGGACCATATTTTTTTGAGCAATCTCTAAATGGCAATGTTTTTTTCGACTTTTTGGTAAATAAATTACCGTTGTTGCTGGAAAATGTGCCACTGGAAGTCCGGCAAAATTTGTTTTTGCAGTTGGATGGTTGTCCAGCACATTTTGCTAGGAATGTGCGAGAGCATATTAATAACATTTTTCAACAGCGGTGGATTGGAAGAGGAAGCCTGTTTCCATGGCCTCCGCGATCCCCAGACTTAACCTGTCTTGATTTCTATTTATGGGTGCGGTTAAAGGACATTGTATTTCAGACTCAGCCTACGACTAGAGAAGATGTGAAAAACCGCATTCGTAATGCAATACATACCATACCGAGAGCCGAAATTGAAGCAGCAGTTCTATCTACCCATGAGAGGCTTCAGCAATGCATAGAGCGTGATGGTCAGCATTTCGAGCATTTACGGGGGCATTAAAACCCTTTCTTTTTAAAATCGGTCCTTTATAGGGCCACAACTTACATTATAAAAGAAATTCGAAATAAATTATTTTGTAGTTTTTATAAATATTAAGGGATTTCCATATAAAATTTTCTTTGGCCTAAATTTTAGGTTAGGATGAAGATATTAAGATGCGGTTTTCGCAAGCATATTTAGGCGTCATTAAGCTATTTTTTGTATAAAAAAATGTATACCATTGCATTTAAGTTTTTTGAGAAAATTAGTCATTTGTGTCAGAAAGCCGAAAAAAGCCCTCTAGCGGCGAGATGTAAAACTAAAAAAACATGAAATATAATAATATTCGTAGCTTAATAATAGCTCTTTTCAACTAGCCCAAGTTTGATAAAATCGGCTAAGGCGTTTTTAGTATACAGGGTGTGTTTTAAGCCAACTTTTGAACACCCCCCACCACTTTATTTTTAGAGATACAGCAAAACTATTCAAATAAAAAAGGTTCGGATTAGTCTCTACTTTAATAATCAGCTATTTTTTTGTTAGGTTAATTCAGCAAAATTTACAGAAACATCAGTTTTTTAGATTCAAGATTGCAGTTGCGCCCCCTAGCGGCCATTATAGAAACTCGAAAATATTTTCCAAGTCATGCTCTTGGTCAAATTTTTTTATCGCAAGCTTCTACGATGAATAGTTTCCCAGATACAGTACCTCGCATTCTTATTTGGCCACCCTGTACAATGTTATGTACCTGCACGTATGTACCGGGTGGCCAACTAAGAATGGACGTCGGCGATATCTCAGGCCCTAATAGTCGTAGCCCCTTGAAAAAAAAATTTTTGTAATAAAAGTGGCGAAAAAAAAATGCTGGAAATTATTTTGAAGTTCATTGGTCAACCGCTAGAGGGCGCGACAGCTTCTTTAAATCTTAAAATTGCATTTTTGCCAAAAAACCTCCAATAACGTACACCTCAAAATATTATATTAATATTCTAGGAAGATTTTCTCACAAAAAAGATTCTACAAAAATTTCTGTCAGTTGTCAAATAAAGTGGTGGGGGCGTTTTTAGCTTGAATAAAGAAAACAGCTGAAAATCAGCTATGACTGGACCGATTTTTTTTAAACATATTTTTCATTAAATATTACAATTATGTTCATTTCAAACATTATTTTTTCAACCAAAAAAAAATTTCAAATTACTTTTCCTAAAATCCGCTAGAGGGCGTTGACTTGTGACTAACCCTTTCTGTCGGATTATTTCAAAAAACTCAAATGCAACTATATATTTTTTTTTACGTCATTAAAAGCGGGGAAGAAAACCAAAGAAACTGGTGAAAACGGCACTTCGATATCATTTCTTAAACAAAAGTTATAAAAAAAAAAGTGTCCATTCGAAAATAAAAATGACAAATATGGCGATAAACTCCTATTTGCTTAGATAAACTGAATAAACTCCTTTTATATAAGTATTTTTTTAAACAAACAAACTCATAGTACTCTTTTAGAAAATCCGACATACAGGATTGATCGTTATACGTTTATTTATACAGGGTGTTAACTAAACCAAGTTGACCAAATGGGCCTATTTTGGGAAAACTGTGCATAGGAAAGTTGAGTTAGTAGGCTATGGAAACAAAAGTGGCAGGTAACCATGGAAGCAAAATATGTAAATATTTCAGTTAAATGTCATTTTAGCGTCTCTTCTTGCGATTGTTAAAGCGTTTTTAAGTCTCGCTAATAACATCCAATAGTTTTCTTGTCAGTTCGCCGTATTGTGAACTTTGTTTTTCCAGTTTTCCGTGTTGTTCCAGTTTTTCGTGTTGTGCCAGTTGTTCGTATTGTTCCAGTTTTTCCTGTTTTGTTCCAGTTTTTTGTGTTTTGTTCAAGTTTTTTGTTCCTTAACTTTTTATCTCTGTTTTTCGTATTGCTTTGTTTAACAATGCTTTACACAAACGAAGAGGCGCTTGACATAATAGGTACTTATTTTTAATGTATGAGAAATGCCACAGTTGCTGCAAGGGTGTATGCGCATCAGTATCCTGATAGACGCCATCCTACTGCAAAAGTTTTTCTTCGGATCATACATCGTTTGCGAACGACTGGAAACGTTCGGCTGCCCGTGTTTCGGAGACAACGCAGGGGACGCACCGAAGACAACATAATAAATGTTTTAGCCTACGTCGAGTTTAATCCTCACTTAAGTACTAGAACAATAGCGCACGACCTGGTAGTAAATCGAACTGCTGTTCAGAATATTCTTAAGGAGTAAGCGATCTTTTGGATATTAATCTTCACTATACGCGATGAGACTTAATTTTCCTAAGGAGAGTTCATTTTTTGATGATGATGCTTTAAATGTAAAATTCATTAATTTTTACACGAAAAGCACCAGATTGGTCTATTCTGTTGAATCAGCAGTCATCATCTTGTTCCAGGTTTCATCCATATCATTTAGTCCTGCATCAAGAATTAAGTGCACAAGATTTTGACCGAAGGCTAGACTATTGTCACTGGCTTTTGGGTATGATTGTAGAGGATCCTCAGGTGCTTTCAAACATATTGTGGACAGATGAGGCTACATTTCACAGCAATCGAGGGTGAATCTCCACAATATTCATTACTGGTCACCAACGAATCCGCACTGTATGCGAGAAGTCCAGCATCAAGGCCGTTGGTCTTTAAATTGTTGGGCAGGAATATTAGGAGGTCGAATTATCGGTCAACAACGCACTAAATGGTGCAAATTATTTGCAGTTTTTAAGGGAGGAATTGCCAATTTTATTAGAGGATGTGCCACTTGAAATTCGCCAACGAATGATGTTCCAGCACGGTGGCTGTCCAGCACATTTCGCCCGAAATGTTCGGGAGTTTTTAGATGCTACCTACCCCGGGTAGATGGATAGGACGGGGCGGTACCTTTCCATGGCCGGCTAGATCACCAGACCTAACGTGCCTGGATTTTTATTTATGGGGTCGAGTTAAAGAAATTGTTTTTGCAACAAGACCTACGACCCGACAAAATATGATTGGCCGGATTAGGGATTGCATGCAGACTCTCTCATTTGCTGAGAGTAGAGACTGCAGCTTTGTCTACCGAACAAAAGATGTTTCAGTGCATAGAAAATGATGGAATGCATTTTGAACATTTGGGGAGGCACTAAATAAATTATGTGTATAACATATTATTTATTGTACCACCTAAGATTTTTTAAAATTGTATGTAGAATTTAAATATCAAATAACATATTATAGAGTGTTCTATTTAAAATAAGCAAGTTTTCATCTACATCCGGTATCATCAAAATTGTTAAAAGTGTCAAATTATTTTATTTTTGTATCTTTAATTAACTTTTCTATGGTATGGTATGGTGCCAAATTTTTAAAACTTTCCTATAGAACAACTATAAACTGTATGCACAGTTTTCCCAAAATAGGCCAATTTGGTCAACTTTATTTAGTTAACACCCTGTAATAAATAAACGTATAACGATCAATTCTATATCTCGGATTTTCTAAAACACTACTGAGTTTGTTTCTTTTTAAAAATACTTAGTTAATACGAGTTTATTCAGCTTGTGTAAGCAAATAGTAATTTATGGCCATTTTTATCACTTTTATTTTCGAATGGACACTATTTTGTTAATAAGTTTAGTTTAACAAGTGATATCGAAGTGCCGTTTTCACCAGTTTCTTTGGTTTTCTTCCCCGCTTTTAATGACGTAAAAAAATATATATAGTTGCATTTGAGTTTTTTGAAATAATCCGTCAGAAAGGGTTAGTCACAAGTCAACGCCCTCTAGCGGATTTTAGAAAAAGTAATTTGAATTTTTTTTTTGGTTGAAAAAAAAAGGCAACAATAGAATTAAAAAAAATATATGTTTAAAAAAAATCGGTCCAGTCACAGCTGATTTTCAGCTGTTTTCTTTATTCAAGCTAAAAACGCCCTCCACCACTTTATTTGACAACTGACAGAAATTTTTGTAGAAACTTTTTTGTGAGGAAATCTTCCTAGAATATTAATATAATATTTTGAGGTGTACGTTATTGGAGGTTTTTTGGCAAAAATGCAATTTTAAGATTTAAAGAAGCTGTCGCGCCCTCTAGCGGTTGACCAATGAACTTCAAAATAATTTCCAGCATTTTTTTTTAGCCACTTTTATTACAAAAAATTTTTTTTTTCAAGGCGCTACGACTATTAGGGCCTGAGATATCGCCGACGTCCATTCTTAGTTGGCCACCCGGTACACATACATAGATACATATGGTTTAGGTATATATAGTGCTACAACTGAAAGAACCCTCGCGGAAAGAATGCGGCGAAAAAGTATTTTCGTTTTTGCAACGTTGCCACTTCTTATAATTTATTATACTAATATGTCTTATATATTTATTATTACTTTTTTCTAACTTAAAATTACATATTTTATAACACTTCACCAAAACACGCAGTCTGTATTAAAAATTATACTTAATACTCATACGTAATCTACATGATTTATGCAGCGAAGGCGAAAATCACCAGCATCATAATTCTTTCATTACCCGAAAAAGTGTCTCAGCTGGCAACAGACCGCACAGATGATCTTGCAGGTGCTCAGTGGAGGCGGGCCCCGAGCGGCGACGTTTCGTATCTGTCTCCTGATTCGTCCAGCCATACACGTGACCTACAATGGTTGTTTGGCACGCGATACATTTCTATATTTTAGGCTTAAAGACCACTTGTCTGGTTATCTTGCCATAGGCGTGCGAGATTTTGGACGATTTTGCGATTTCGGCGTTTATTAATTTGCGATTATATTTAACTGTTATTTGTTGTTGTTGCTCTTGTTATTGTTATTGTTGTTGTTCTTGTTATTTGCGATTTTTTTTCTATTATTGGTTATTGTGGGTTGTTTTTTTTTGTGTTAAAGACATTAGATATTTTATTTTCCTTGATTACGCATTTAGCGGAAAATAAAGTACGTATAGATTAAGCTACCAAATACGATTTTTATAGGTAAAATGGTATATTTATTTCTAGACTTTTAAAGTAATTTTTATTTTACTTTCAATTATTCATTATGGAAAAAAAACAATTGTTACATAGACAGGCATTAAGCGGTCAATCTAGTGAGATAATAGCAAATGTTTATAGGGTTTGCGATGAAGAAGCTCTAGCCAACGCATTTAAATTGCCTCTTAAAATAAAGATTGATCGAGTTGCTCTGTATACTGGAGTCTCTAAAGATAGAGTAAGTAAAATTCATAAAGGAGATATGAAACGACAGGCAGATGCTTTTTTCCCCACCTAATAAAAAATCTCGAATCTGTCTCTTAAGGGATTTTGACTTTCCAATTATAAGACGCACAATCAACAATTTTTATTTAGAGCTTAAGATGGTTCAGACTGTTAATAAATTACTTATTAAGTTACGAGAAATTATGAATTTCCCGTATAGCAGAGAAACCTTGAGAAAGCTTTTGAAGGCCAACGGATTTTACTTTAGAAAGTGTCAAAATAAAAGAAAAATCTTGGTGGAGCGACCTGCTATTTTTCATTGGCGCTATAAATATATAAGACCAATTAGAAAATATAGGGAAGGAAGAAATAATATTGTGTACCTTAACGAAACATAGGGGATAATGACTTAACTTTCAGAAAATGTTGGCAAAGCAATGCAGTTTTTGAGGTTGTTAGCAACATTAGAGCAAATGGTAAGCATATTTGTGTGCTCATTTTAAAAATTGTACTGAAACGTATTTAGAATACTGTTAATTTTTTTTATTTCTCCATAATTTTCAAACTAATATAAAATTTTTAAAAAGAATATTTTTAATTCTCCCTATTTACTGCTTCTTATCACAACTTACGATATAAAGTTAAATTTGAATAAATATGAATCAGCGGCAAATAATTTTATTTAAAAGTTATTATTTTATTTTATTTAAAAGTTAGATGTTTTTCTCCTTCTTACTTCTATTTTCAGGTCGATTAGTAATTGTTCACGCCGGATCTCAAAGTTTGTACCCAACGCTGGTCTTGTTTTTAAAGCGGGTTAAGCTAGTGGCGACTATCATGGCCAAATGAATAAAGCCAATTTTACTAAGTGATTGAAAAAAAATTGTTGCCGAATATTCCTCAAAATTCGGTAATTATACTGGACAATGCACCCTACCACTCAGTTCAAGTACCAACCAAATCATCTATTAAAAAGGACATGACAGAATGGCTAAGCAAGAATGGTAATTTTTAAATTCCATAAATATTATATTTTTTTATAAGTGCTGAAATTATATACGACTTTTTTTGTAAATTAATTATTATTCATTTAAGGAATTTTATTTTAAGGAATTCAACACGACCCAGCTGCACGAAAATGGGAATTATTTGAAATAATTCAACGAAACAAGCCCCTCAGTGATGAAAAAAACTATGTTGTGGACATTCGGACCCATGGGCATGTTGCTCTTCGCACACCTCCATACATGTGCGAATTAAATCCGATCGAATTGGTTTGGGCGCAACTAAAAAATTATATTCGATCTCACAATACAACGGGTGATTTGGCAATGAAAAATTTGGCACAGTTAGTCCAGGACGGAATTGAGTCTATAACTCCTTTACACTAGGCAAACTGTTGCAAACATGTCATGGAGATTGAAAATAAATTCTGGGAGACTGATCAAATAATGGAGGAAGTCTAGCAACTTATTATTACGAATGCTGGTGGTAACGATGATAGTGATGACGATTCTTCTGACAGCGACGAAGAAAGCGACAAAGAAAATTATATACAAGCCTTAGGTATTTATTTGCATTATTATTTATTTAATTTTTGTTTAATATATGATTTTACTTAATTTTTTAGAAAACGTCGATCACGAACCGGGTTAAAACATATTGCTAGTACATATGGGATGTGTGATGGACAGAGTTAATTTTTATTAATCTGGCACACACGTCAGGGTTCTAGATTGACTTGGCAAAACTAGAAAACTAGTCAAGAGTGACAAAAATAGGACAGCTAATTTTTACTTTAAAAAATAAAATCCATAGGGAAAAAATGGCTAGTTCTTTTTTATATTACGGTCTGGTAATTTGTTGATTTAAAATGTTAATTGTTACAAGTCAGTGAATAGGCCAAATACTGCCTTAAATATTCTCTTTTTATGACTGAAAATGGTAAAGGAAACACAGTGGTACAATAAATTATTTAATTCGGATAGAAATTTAAATTTAAATTTATCAGCAAAAATTATTAATCCGAAATCAAATTCGTGACAAACTTACAAATATTATTTTCAGGAGGTATGTTTTATTTAATTGACGTTATCGCGATTGGACTGTATTTTTTACCGCTCTTTCGAATGGAATCAGTCATTTGTACCTAAAACCACACAGAAAAAAGTTTTTTTCGAAGCCTTTTTTCAAATCTGCCAAAAAGACACTATAAAACTTTATGGAATAAATCGACAAAATACGTCAACTGAGTAATTAATTGAAGTTTCCAAATGCACTAGTAGTTCTTTGGTAATGGGTGAACTATTAATTTTAGGGCATTGCTCTACTTATGGGCGATAGTGTACAATTGTATATGATATATCCTTTAATATAAACATAATTTTACTAGATACAATTTTTGACTCTTAATATGCGATTTAAACTTTATAAATATTTAATTTAAAAACGAACTTCTTGTATAACCTTATTATAAGTTTCATATTATTTTCACTTACTCTTTGTGTAAATTATTAGTCCATTTTTAACTGTTTTACATGAATTTATCATATTTATTCTAATTAAAAAAATAATATTATTAAATTAAAAATAAAATCGCCCGCCACTGAGGCAGCCGAATTTCTTACACAATTCGCCTCTGCCCCCTCAGCCGTTGTTACGGTTCTCGCGGTTGTAGGACTGTACATATATGTTTATTAAATTAAATAATGTTTATTCTGTATTTATTTGCATGGCACGACAAATTAATTAGGGAATATTCTGAACTTTTCAAAGCTTTTAAACAACCATAATAATAATGAATAATACATAATAATGTAACTTTTCTATACCTACTTTCTTTTATTATTGTTATTGCTCACCTTCTAATATCCCTAGGAAACGAAAATAAACTTTTTCCAGCGACGCTTTTCGCAAAACAACCCCTATACGCACAAAAAGTTGGCATTTTAGTTTTTAGCACAACACAAATGAAAGAAAAAACAAAGTGACAGAGCACAGAGTTAAACTCCAAAACAAGGTAATGTGTAATACCTAGTTAACAAAAATAAAATAAAAAACGGCAAATTACAAAATATCGCGAATACACACACTAACGCTCGTACTAATACACTAATTATGACCCGATACCCCACGTGGGCGACGACAGTTGTACCCGTTAGAATCCCATTTACCCCAAGGGGGTAAATGGGAGGAGCCTGAACGAAAAACCGGTTCGGTAAAAACGGCTAGCCTTCGCTTCTGTGAGATCGTTTATTCTGTGCCATAGTGTAGAAATTGAAACATTTGTTAATGAGAAGACGACTGAAAATCAACAAGTAGCAGTACAACGATTGAACAAGCAATCAACAAGAGAAATTGAAATTGAGAGTGTATCAAACTTTTTAAGATCTTTAAATGATAAAACTTATGATAAGTAAGTTATCTTTTTATAAAATTATATAAGATGTAAATACCTGTAAATGTCTAGGTGCATGAGACAACTGACATCAATGATGGAACAGGTAAATAAGACAAATGCAGGTAAACTAAAAATGGACAAACAAGTTTATTTTCCATCAAAGAAGAAGAAGGAGCAGTAAATAAAAATAATAAATTGTATATTTTTCTGTATTTATCAGTATTTTCTTTATATAATAGTAGGTATATTTTTATAGGTTTAAGTATACATGTATATGTGTATTATAATTTTTTATGTAAGTTTTAGGCAAATATTTGTAAAAACATAACCTATCTCATAAGTTTCTTGCAGTTTCTTCTTATGAGTATTAATCAATACTGCGAATTGTAAATTAGTATTTTAGCATAAAATAATTAAGTTTCTTTTGAAATCAGTCATATACATGTCTTTGCAGCATTTATAAAATAAAACTTTTAATATATGGTACATTTATATAACAGTATAACTAATTAAATCCATTGTGTTTTCACTTACCAAAATAATAAGGTATAAAAGTTATTTAAAAAAATATGTACTTATTTCAAAAAGATTAATAACATTTATATATTTATTCCATTTATTTATTTTTTCCAAATATCACATAATATACCCCTCCTAGAAAAGTATCTGCAATGTTGACAACTGGGATCAGCTTTCAGCGCCCTCCGTGACTAAAAAATGAACTAAGATCTCGGTCGACGGAATGGTGAATGCGTTTTATTACTTACCGATGTTTTTAAATTAGTAGTCCTTTAGGCCCAGTTTTATATGTTTCAGTAAACCTTTAACTACAAGTTAGATTTTTTCAAAATGTTAAAAAAAACCATTAGTTTAACTGTCAGTTGAAGATTTACTGAAAGGTATAAAACTGGGCCTTAACAACTAATTTTTTTAAGTAGATATAACAAAAACAACACGGAATAAAAAATACTAAGCATGCAATTTTTTTCTTTTTTTATTGACATGTATTTTAATTTTACACATATACAATGTATAATATACAGCAAGTCTATGTAACAATGTGGAAATACATATTATATTACATAATACTTTATCTGTGATATTATTTAATAAAAAACACATTTAAATGAAAGAGAATGTACAGAAAGAGTAATTTTGTAACTACTTTATGTTTTAGTAAAAATATAAACTTATATTGTATGCCTAAGTATACATATAAAACGTAAAGGTTTGCAGAAGAATGAAATATTAGTAAATAAAATCACTTTTGGATTGTGTTACGTACAATATTTTTTCTGCAGGAGGACTCTGGATGGAAATTTGAATCATAAATTGACCTAAATTGAAAAAAAAACGAATTGCACTTTCCTTATCTTAACTTTTTAATACCTATCAGTTGAGGTACATGTCAGTTCATGTCATCAGTACATGTCATATCAGTTGAGGTACATGAGATACATGTTAGCAAAGTCACGTGTCAAAATGTTTTTAAATTTTTTTTCGCCGCATTTTTTTGTGGGACACCCTTTATATAAATTGTCTTTGTCCTAGTGGTACCTAAATGGCTATTTTTGAGACTTAAAAAGACTCAATTAAAAATACAGCTTTTTTGTTACTCGAATTTTTTCCTGCTTAGTTTTCGAGAAAAAATAAATAAATTGTGTTTAATTGCATTCTCTAAACTAAACAAGAAACATGGGAAAAACCTTTCTTTTTTTTTCTCAAATTGTAATGTCAAATGACAGCAAAATTGGATATATGATATTTAAGATAATCACGAAAAAACAAATATTTGAAGTTTAAAATCTCGTCTTAAAATTACTTAAAGAAATGCCTGTTAACACCTGGTATGTATAGAAAATGTTATTTATGTTTTTACCTTTTTTTCCTTTTAAAATTTTTTTTATATGCATTAATTTTAATGGGGTCTATTAGATCTTTGGGTGTAGTTCTTAAATACCTAACAAATTTCGCATCTTTGCCTTTTGATATTAAATTAATTTTTTTACACCAAAAAAACAAGCAACATCTAACGATATATTTTAAAAATATTTTATCGGTATTTTCATGCAACGTACAATTCAATAAAGACGTGTGCAATTCTTTAGAAATAATTTCTTGCAAAACTTTAGAAATGTTTGCCACATGGCAAACCCTCGGAATTAAATAAAAAAGTCGGGGTATCGCTTGGCTTACCAGAAAGTTAAAATATGTTCCCGAAACTGTCAAATTGCAATTTTTATATTGCCTAGCTTCAATAAAATCAAGATCTGTCATTAGGTCAATAGATGACATGTTCCTTTTACAAAAATTACACTTAATAAGTTTTTTCATCTTTCTCAAAATAAAACCAGAAATATATTTGTAGACACATCGTGAGATTTTTGATCGTCTTGGAGCAGGAGGAACACTTTTAAGATTAATGCTCATGGTATTATTTGAGTTTGAAATGTTTTCCGAACACTCGGGTGCAACAGCTTACACGCATTTTCCTAATTTTGTCCCGCAGCACATGCTCATCCGTTAATTTCGGACACATACGTACGTCATCTTCATCGTCTAGAAAATACAGCTGCTCTATACGCGACCACTTGGCAATAAATGATGAACCCTTTAGTTGGAAATGGAGGTCTTTTGTTAACAAATTATTTCTTATTCCCTTGAAGAGATGAGGTGTATCGAATAAGGGTATAATTTCTTTTTTGTCAACCAATAAACCCACATATTTATTTTCGATACCGTTCTTAAGGCAATACGTGCTGGTTTCCTTCTTGAGCTGATTTATTGCTGCTTGATTGGGAGCTCCCTGGTCACACACTGTGGCTAGTATTTTCAGTCCTATTTCGTGACAGAATTGTACAATTTTTTTAATAAAATATCTTATAGTGTCGGACTTTGTAGGACCCTCACTAAACGTAAAACAGATCGGTTGTTTCCATTGCCGAAATAAACCTTTGATCATAAAAACATTGGCATAGTTGGTAATTTTCGGATATCTTTGTCCAAGTCCAAAATCTGCGATTCCTTTTATTTCATCCTCTCGTGAGTCATAAGACAGTAGGCTACCAATAGCCACTTCATCGAAAATAAGAATGCAATGACGGTCAAGAGGTTTCATGTTTTGAACCGTCCTTTTCATGTTTTTAAAAAGATGACTATTAATGCCAGGCTTGAGAGGTATCTTATTTAATAAATTAGTTAGAAAGACCGCTTTGATGGTAGAGCAAAAATTTTTGAGAGTAATTTATAGCCTCTATTACTAGCTTTTAAAAGTGTCAAAGCTAACAATTTTTCGTCTAGCGAAAACCTTTGGGCTTTAGGCTTTTGTATTTGAGTTCGCACTTGGCATAAAATAAAGTTGTAGGTCCTGGTGTTCACAGACTTTATGAGATTCTCAAATTGGGGAGATTGTGCCAATTTCTCGGCTTCGGCCAGTCTGTCCTTGTGACCTTTGCGAACTTGTTGCTTAAAATAACAAATTTTTTTATAAAGATGACGGGCTTTAGGTGACAGGAATTTTGCTCGCGTTACATTGATCTCTTTTAAAATCGACGTCGATCCTTTAAGAGATGAATAAGAATCTGAAAAATATATAAGTAATGAGGTTGGTGGGTACTAGGGAGAAAAAAAATTAAAAATAGCTTATTATTAAAATGTATAGAAAGGACATGGCGCAGATTTTATGTAAAAAAAGCCAGTCGATTTTTTTTAAATTTAATAAGTTGTAGAACTGAACATGACATGGGACAAGCATAATAATAATAAACCTTAATCTTTCGAACTATTTAATATTAATCTTTGTTCCATTTCAAGTCCATGCCAAAAAGTCAAATTTTGACAGAAAAATAAAAAAATAATACATATTTTATATCTTGTCCCAGTTTTTTTCAGTTGCTATGGTATACGTCACTATGTGAATGTCCCTATATATTATTAGATTTTTAGTTTCTACATAAAATGTCAAGAATTTTGATACATCACATGCCATACTTATTTTTAAAAATTTGATACACATACATATTTTTCGTCATTTTTAACATGTATCTCAAATGATATAGATATAGGTTTTAAAAAGTTAAGATAGGAAAGTGCAAACCTTTTTTTTCTTTCTTTAATAGCACTACTTGAAGGAAGGATAAGAGCCTCTTAAAAGCAGAAAAAGGGCAATTGTCAATATACCATGTATCTTTGAAACCGTTAATTAAAAGTATGACAAGTGATATATCAAAATTCTTGGAACTAACAACATTAAAATTTGAAAAAAATTGACAAAAATTTTATTTTTAGGCTGATTTTACTATACCTATATGTATAGACCCATATCCACAATTTACCTTCAATAGCAGCAAAGTGTATATTATCAATATCAATATTGCTTTTCCTGGATGGCTTTTCAATATTTTCTAACACTGATGGTAAATTATTAAAAGTGCCAGATGAGCCAAGTCCTGACTGTTTGTCAAATATTGCTAAAATTATAAAATATTTTTAAAACGAATTATACGGGTTATAATATTTTTTAAATATAGATATAATACAGTGTGTCCACAAATAGAGTGTGGGTATATAGGGTATAAATTTATATATTCTGGGAATATTGATATTCTCGGAATCGCTCCTGCTTAATTGATTTAATAAAAATATTGTGATGGTTTAAAGGTTAAAGTCGAGGTTAAAAGTATTCTAGTTTCAAAAGATATCAGAAAAGTTGTTTAGGATTAAAAGCTGAGATAAATGTTTAATTTTGAGACAAATTAAACTATTTTAATTTTTTAAGTACCTAGTTTATAAAAATATTTAATAACTTAAAAATTCAATTTATGTTATTTTGGTAGGTAATAGTCTTTTATTCTATGCCAAATTTTTTAATGATAACAACAAAAAATTATGATGATAAAAGCCTAACAAAGTTTTTACAAATCTACTTAAAAAATTAAAATAGTTTAATATATCCGAAAATTAAACATTTTTATCTCAGCTTTTAATCCTATAAACAAACAACTTGGAGACAACTTTTCTTAATAAACTTTTTCGACATCTTTTGAAACTATAAAGTATTCTATTATAGAATACTTGAACCTTCACAATTTTTATTAAAACTGTTGTAAGTTGGTTACCTCGGTTGTAACCCATGCACCCTGTGTATATTAATTGAATTCACCCAATTTCTCAATATCTTATTAGTTTGTCACTTCAATCACAGGAGCAATTCTCAGAATATTGGAATTTAACTTCCAAATTTTTTGTCATTTATACCTTACTCACACTCTATCCATGGACACACTGTAGGCGTGGTAAAAAAACATTTTTTGCACTTCAGGGACTAAAATGGTTCTTTTAGTCTCTCATTTCAGGTACTAAGGTGCTAGTTTATTCCATAAGGGACTAAAGTATTTAGTTGTAGTATTAAGTACTTTAGTTCTTCAAAAATACTTTAGTTCATATAAAGGTGCAAAAAATCATGTATCAATCTCTAGAGTAAAATGTATTTTTATACCTCGACAAATTTCCATTGTACAAACTTTTCCTCTCGGGTTACATTTTAGTCCCTTGGTGTATAATATATACTTTTATTTTAAATACGGAGGCTATTTTTTTTTTAAACCTAGAACCTTCATATAAAATTTCTCCACAAAAAAACAACTCATACCACAAAAAAATGAAAAAAATTATTTTTTATTTGTTTTAATTCAATGTAAACTAATCAAATAAGATTATTAACACAAGGTAATTAGGTGTCTTAATCTATTTTTGAGAGACCTAATTAAAAAATTAAGGGATACATTTTTATTACTTTAAGAAGGTATACACCCTATCTGCCTGAAAAACAATATTTTTTTTTCTTACTATAAATTAAAGAAGTAACTAGGGCATTCTTAAATATTAAATGTAAAAATACCGTTTAATAAAAATCAGTTATCAGGAATTAGGAGAGGACACCCTGTATACTGTACACCAAAGGAAATAATACCATCGACGCGACCATTCAATATTTTAATTATATTTTTTATAGAAATTTTTAAGAATTCATAGGTATTTTGTCATAGTATTTATCCGGCTTACACTATGAAAGACCGAGTGAAAGATCCATATGGTAATCTTGGTAAAACTACAAATTTGTTCTATTGTGTTATACCTTTATTAAAACTTGATAAAAACATAACATTTTAATATGAAAAAAATAATTAATATTCTTAATTGTATCATTCCCTACAAACTTTTCGCCTTGAAAAAAAAGGTACATTTCCCCTGGTGTAAAAAATATACTATTCGAATTATTTTGCACTTTTGTATTATTTTTAAGTATCTAATAATGATCTATTTTAAATATTTACCCAGATATACTCGCGCTACTTTTTAAAGGTACTTACTTACTTATTTTATCATTATTATCACTCAGACTATCTTTGCCTAAAAATAATGTAGGCACAGCATTTTCCGAAATGCCTCTTCTAGAGCCTGATGTAAGAATTTTTCCTTCAATAAAATGTTTGGCACAAATTTTATATACAGAATGAATTTCGTCGTAGCTGCGCCCATTTATTAATGGATTATTAATATTATCAAGCCAAATTTTAAACAAATCCGCATTATATTGGTTTTTTGGCTTGGGAAATTTAAATCGTTCAATTTCCTCACAAGTTTTGGCACACAACATTTATAACACGCTTTCTTTGGGTTTTTTGCAGAACTCATATTGTAAGAGAAAAATTTGAAATTCTAAAAACAAAATATAAAATTAAAACTGATTTTTACTTATGCTTAACTTAAAATATTTAAATAAATTAATCACCAAAAACACAAAAACACCTGCTACAAAAAGCAAATATTGTCCACCGTAGATAAACAGTTTATAGGGGTTAAACAGTTTAAACAGTTTAAAACAGTTTATAGGGGTTTTTGTTGTCCACAAAAATAATAATAACAAATTACCTAAAATCTACCATCAATCTAAAAAAACATGATACACACAAACACTAAACTTCAAACCACAGCGTGCGGCGTGACCACGAATTATTTTTTCCAAAGCTTCTCAAGGCGCAATAGGCGCAATAATAAATTCTTTTCGCCGAATCTAGAAAAATACCCAGTTTATAAAATGCCAGTACTACCGTTAGCGCCATCTATTTTATTTTACAAAAATCACAAGATTATTGATTGAGTAGAAAATTTCTGGGGGAGACATATGGCGCCATCCGCGACTAAACAATCAAGCTCAAAAACGTATGGCCGATGATCTTCTTGATACTTTTCTAGGGGGGGTATATTATGTGGTTCTAAAGGGGGAGTCTCTGTAGGTATAAGTTCCTAACTGATTTCATCGATTTGCTGGGCTGATGAATGGGCGAGACACGAAATCTTTTATTTCTCGCACAGAACACAAATATAGTTCTCGTCTCAATTTTTAAACGTAAACAAGGCGCGCATGATCTGTCGAAGGCGCTGTTGCCACTGTGACCAAAATCTACAGATATTGAATATTTATAGATATATTGAAAAGTAGGGAAAGTCTTTTCTTCACAAATTTTATTATTACAAATAAAACTAGATAAGCAATAAAGACTTCCCCTACTACATTTTCAATATTATATTGACTCCACCTCAGAATGGACTTTTTCCTTAATTTATAGATATGGAATAAAGTGTCAGAAATGAATACGTAAAGAACTTTATTCTATTAATACTAATTAATACTTAAAAAAGATAACAATCTGATGCCAATCATGAATTTTACAATGTGATGAAAATATTATCTTATGGGATAATACTGCTCATTCATGAAATGACGCAGATCTCTATTATTATAAGTATAAATCCTCTGTTAATATTAAAAGCAATAATACAGCAAATTATAATTATCAGACTGACTTCTGGCTGACTGACATTGTTAAGAACATTAATCTGAGTGTGATTAAAGTTGTATGAATCAGACAAAATCTATAGAGACCCGGCAATTAATATGTCAAGATGAACAGCGTTTAAATGGTTTTAAGAGCTTTCTAAATTTAGCAACTTTAACAATGTTAAAAAATTCTAGACTTATAAGGAATGTACGAGTGGAGGGAAAAACTTTGAGTCTAGAACGTTATTAAATTTCTAATTAGACTCAAACAAGGCAAGAATATAATAATCACTTAATTATTAAATTAACACTAGGAGCTTGCGAGTTGTTGCAGATAAGTGAATATCTTTCATTGATTTAAGCAAATCAAAAATTGAAAACTACAGACATTTTGCCTGATTTCATGAAAACATTTCATGCAATGACTTTAATAAATTTTTAAAAATTGTATAAAGCATTCTGCAAAATATATCTCATGTTAATGATGATCCTCTAACGAGTTTTCCTCGCAAAAATTTCTCTTTTCAGTAATACATTGATAGGTAAACTGTAAAAAACTACATTATTATTCCGTTTACCAAACTTATAAATATTTGTTTGAGGAACACCATGTTTCCAAATTACTAGAGAAATACTAGTCATGCGATATTGGATCTGATTTCTAATATTATTTACTCATTTAAGAACATGTGCTTTAGTACTGTGGTCGACTCACGATCGGAGGTCCTTCATCTCTGTAGAAATGCCCAGACTAGAGCCTAACAGTGGTTTTCTTCCAACAAGTTGCCTCTTAATGCAGCAAAGACCAAACAAATGGTGGTCTCTACGAGGGAAGCGAATGTCCCAAATGAAGCTAGTGAATGTCCCAAACGAAGCGTACCTTTTATGTATCGCTTTAGACCATAAACTGCAATGGAGGAACCACATAAGTAGTCTTGCGAGAAAACTTAGGAAAAATCTGTATGTTCACCCCAATTATTGCTCTTGACAAGTATCTGTTGATGTTATTCGCGTATTCTATTTAACATTGTTCCACTCTCTTCAGAGTCACACTCCACAAATAGTAGCGTGATGACTGAGACTTGTCTATTTATGTATGAGCTTTTGTTATATGTGAAACAAAACATCTAGAGGTCCGTAACAGATAGAGATGTCCATAATTATCAGACTACTAAAAATCTACTACAATCATATTGGCGACTTGGAAGGTGTCCAAGCATGCTTTTAACTTTATACTGCCTATAAATTGTTTTTCTCTTTTTTGTGTATCTATTTAAAAGCGATATTCTTACTAGAGTTACTTTGAATTTCTAAATTTTATTAGAAAATTTTCTTTTTATAAGCTATGTAAAATTTTTATTATGTATTACCATTAATAAAGATTGAGTGATTGATTTAAATAAGCACATATATGACGAAGCAATGCCAGCAAGTTCCAAATTGGTATACCCAGGTTTCAGAAAGCATGAGACATTGTAGATATCACCAAACTGAGGACGTAGATGCTTTTGAAAAACACTGTTATTGGATCCAAAAACCACGAGCAACTTGGGACGACCGTCAATAACAATGGAATGCAAAAATTGGTACTTTTCAAATGCCCTGTGAACTATGTGGCCCATCTCCAAAAAAGAATTTTCTTTTTCCGCTTGAAGAACTTTAATGGAACAAAGCATTTCCTTAGTTAAACTTTATAAAACTGAAAAATGCCTCTAAAGCGTCAGGTTTATTATTAGATCCATATTTAAGGAATTAAATTGATTTATTTTGAAAGCGAGATCATGCTTATTCTCTTCCAAGGATGTTGTTAACAAATGCAATTCTTTCTCTTTTACTTATAGATGTAAAATTTCGACGAGAGTTCCTTCTTTTTTTATTAAGAAAATCAATAGAAGAAGAAAATGCTGTTTCTGCCTCAGATACTGGATCTTCAAAAATCACACTATTTCTCCGGAGCCGAACAATATGCCTGACCTTATCCTTTATTTCGTTAAGTAATTCAGTAATTTTTAATGCCTAGCTAAAATATAAAGCCAGAACAGCATCAATTGTAGAGAACGCTTCTCGAAAACAAAATTATCGAATAGATCTTATGTTTATTTAAAGAATTTTATTCTTAAATTCTAGTTGATTCTTATCACCCTTTTTACAAATAGCTCCGTAAATCTGAGTACGTGCCAAATTATTTAACGGAAAATTCTGGTCATTTAGGAATTAGGAAACACCTATTCGGTTTTTCCTAATTCTATATTTTCTCCCTGTATTCAACTACAACGTTTGGCAACACTGCATATGTCAAGCTATTTATTCAATTGTTTGATAAGTATGGAAGCGAATCATCACCGCGTTTTTTAACTCTAAAAGTGTTTTAATTTGCACGTGTGACTTTTAGTAAATGAAAAATTGTGGAAATTACTTTGTAATTTAAATTTTTACACTGTTCACTGTAAGTAGTTTTTGTTTTCAATTGATTTCTCATATTTTCTCCAAGTGAATATTTATTGGATTTGCCGTACATATCATGTTTTGTTTTGATGGCGTGCATAGCACGCGACTATCTCTAATGTTTGATTTTATTACGCTCACAAGGACTTACTTTAACGGTATATTTAAATATACATAGAAAACGTTTTGAAACGCTTTTTTTCAAGTTATTTTTAGTTTAAATAATTTCCTTTCAACAATCTTAGAGAAATAAAGAGAATGTACTGACAGAACTTGTCAAAAATTATGACTAACCATACATCTAAAAAATTAGTAAAAAAAAAGTAGAAATAAGAAGCCTGCAAAGTTGTAACTTAACTGTAAGCTTAATTCTAGGGAATTTAGATGGATTCTAGTCTTGAGTGGGGAGTAATTTGATCCTTAATAAATTTTTAAATTTTTTTCAAACACTTTCAGTAGGTAATTAATATGCAATGGACATAACAACTAAAATGAGCCAAAAGAGTTTGGAAAGTTTCCTGAAATCCCATCTAAAAGTCAAAAATCAATAAAGTTCTGAAAGAATTTTAACAGGTGTAAGTCAGGAACTGGACCTGTTATGCATAATACAAAAATATTTATTTCCAAAAGGTTAGCAAGAATACATGATATAGGAAAATATCATTTGTTCCAGTTACAATCTCTTAAATGTAAAGTAAAATTCATCTTACCAAATTACATTAAAGATACTTTATAAACATTACTTTTCTTAATTAAAATATTCATTGAGTGAATAAAAAGCCTTGGGAACCAAAAATAATTTAAGTTGTTTAAAACAATTTATGTTAATAGTTACTTTGATATGTTGTGGCAAATGGTTATAAATTTTTATTGTTATAAAATATGGCCCCATTAGGGTAGCATGTAAACAACACTGGGGTGTACATAGATTTTGTTAATATCTAGTATTAAAAGAATTAATAAATTCTCTATTGGTGTAGGTTTCTATGTGGATTTTAATATATAATGCACAGAAATAAATATAAATTGAAATAGATGTCAGAATCCTATATGAAATAAAATACTCTCTACAGCTACCCATTCTATGTATTTGGGCATTCTGCCTCAAATTATATGTTTTTGTGACACTTGTATAGACTTTTATCACTGATAAATTTTCCCAACATTTATGACTGTATAGCTTAAATGTGGGAATACTTGTCCATAGCATAAAGTAAGCATATTGTGGTCAGAAAGACAACTTTGCAGCTGTCTGAAAAGATAAGAATATGTATTAAACTTTGAGCAGACATGATTAATATGTGCATTCCATAATAATTTATTACCTATCTTTACCCCCAAACAATTTGTAGAAGCTGTTCTAAACTGTTACCATTTCCAAAAAAAATAAAAATTTTTTGGTGATAGAAAGAAACAAAAGAAAAATGTGCTATATTATGTAAGACAAAACAAAATCTTGTGTACAAGCATCCTAAAAACTAAAAAATTCTAAATTCACTTTAAATTTCAAATTTCAAACAAAAATAACATCTAAAACATTTCACTATAAAATTTATACACATTACCAAAATTAATTATAATAAAACAGATTGAAAAAATAAAAAAAAAGCATCTTTTTGATAAATTTGATTAAAAAATAAGTAAAGCTGTCAATAAAACAGAATTTAGAGGAAGTAAATTAAAATATTTAATAGGAAATGAAACTAAAACACTAAAATGATGTCAGAGCACAGGTCAAAAGGTATCATTAAAAAAATCGTCAAGGCTATAATATGCCCTGGATAATAAAAGTGATTTTAATTTCTTTCTGAATTTCTTAACTTCTAAAATTTGTCTGATACATAGAAGAACATGGTTGTAAATTTTTTTGCTAAGGTATATAAGTGAGTTCTTGAAGAGGGAGGATGTAGGGATTGGTAAGGGAAAATCTTTAACCTGGCAAGTTATATGAGCAGTGTTAGAGGGAGGTTTAGGACATTTATGAATAAACAGTAGCTGTTTCTAAGATAAAAAGATAAAAAAGAATTAGGATTTTTTTGGTATATAAAGAGAAGATTTAGGATATGATCTTCGAAGCGAAGGCGACTGACCATCAATGGTCATACCAAGGAACTTACAGCTTTTTTGTATTGCAAGGAGGAGTTTTCACTAAACATAAGGCCCTGAATGTCACACTTAAATTCCATAATAAAGGTTTTGCCCACATTAAATATGATATTTTTAAGCAAAAATGCACTAGTTGACTTGTAGAAAAATGAGTTTTTTTTTGTAATTGTTTTTTTGTTGTTTTCACTAACTATGACAAATTAATCACATGCAGTAATGTAAATGAATACACAACATTTTAAACTGATTCTATTTAAAAAGGTGTCAGCATCTTATGGTCCAAGAACATAATTGTGCAAATTTTTGGAACTGAAATGACAAGCCTCTGGCAAAAAACCAAGCATATCAGTAGAAAAACCAGAATCATATAAAATACATCTGTTGCACATAACTACTCTGACTGAGTATGACATAAAATAGAATGGCTTGAGAATTTTTTGCAATGTACTTAGGCCTCTTAGTTCATACCAGCAGGTCATTATTTACTCAAGGCCAACAGTTAATGGTGCCTATGTGTGTATACAGGGTGTTTCAAATTCCCTCAACATGGCAATCTTGGAATCTATAAGAGATAAGAAGAAGGTAATTAGGTCAAAGTTGAGAATTTTTGAGCAAGTTGGGGATTACTGTTGATTTCTGGGCCTATCATTGATGGGAGTTTAAGGTTTGACAACCATGTTTTGGGCCTCCCACTAAACCTTTTTCTGGTTGATTGTTTCTATTTAGAAAAAAAGTGTTAAGGTATCTGTGTGGTGTTGGTCTTAGAGTCTCTTGTAAACCTCTTTTTGTAGCTGAAAGAATTTTAACAATTTTTTCACTCTTTATATTGGAAACTACTACACTCATACATAAGTCTGTTAGTCCACCATCCTGCACCAGTCATTATACTCGTCAAGTAAACAACTTATCTCTTCCAATATAAAGAATTACTAGTATTGTAAATTCTAGGATTAGGAAGCTTTTAGCACAAGTTTGCAAACTGTAAATAAAGTATATTTTGACTTTGACTTGACTATTGTAGTACAAGAGAGGTATTTCACTAATAATTTAAGCAATTATGGTTTTTACAAATGAAGAAAAGTGAGATATGATTAAAATTTATTATAAATACAATAGAAATGCTATTAGGTTGTCAGCAATGTATTTGTTGATTTATCCTGTGACAGTGAAAGTGACAGGAACCGCACCATATTTAAAATCCCCCACATATACATGACAAGTTTCAAATTATCTTACAGAAAGGTTTCTTGATTTGAATGTTTTAGATACATTTTTATGGGCAACACTAAAGAATTGAGTTTATGTGAGGAGGGAATTTCAAAATATTGAGAAGATGCAGTTAACTATTATAAGGGAGTTTTACAGATTAAGTATAAGTAGAGATTTTAAGATTAATTTTTTTTGTTGTTAAATTTACTATTTTTTTATTTATTTTATTATTTACTAAGGCGTGTTAAGCTTAATATGAGATAAAATTGTTGTTTTCCTAGTTTTTTTTTGAGTAAATAGATTAATTTAGCCTCTTTTGAAATACTTATAGGTGTTTCAAAAATAATAAGAGTGTAATCCTGAAGTAATATGTGCACTACTATGGTATTGCATTGTTAGTATTTTTGTCTATCTTGTATTGATAATGTGTAATAATAATAAACGTCTTTTATTAGCATATGCATACAAATATATAAATACTTATAAGTAAAATACATTATAATGCACACACTCAGATTGGCGAAGTTTAGCCATAGGCAATTCTTCCACTTAACCAACTTCAAACCCTATGTGACCATGCAGTAAAAAAAAAAAACAAAAACATAACAAATTTATAGCATTATACAATACTGATCTCATTCAGTGAAACATATTTATAAGCAAGCTTAAATTTATGTAATGAACAGTGTTTAAAATTAGGTGAAAGGGAATTATAAGTTAAATAAATAAGTTTAAGACAGTTATATGAAACTCTTTTTGAAATAGTGAAGTTCTATGCTTAGGAATTGAAAAATAAATATAGTCTCATAAATTTAAGTTATGTACATTAGATCATAACTCTAATTTTTGTTTAAGTACACTTAGGTTTCTTACAGTCCAAAAGTTTTCTAAAGAAAATCATAGATAAACAAAAAGTAATAAAAAAAATTAATAAAAAACCATACAATTTGTATATACAGTCACCGGCACAAAATTCCGTCACCCTGAAATATTGGCCAAGTTTGATGTTTTATAAATTTTTTATCAGATTCTCACGATTTTGCCATCAGTTTTTAGATACATTTGTTGTGATTTTTTAAAATCATTTTGTGAAGTAGCATTTTTCGATTAGGCTATATTATACAGGAGTAAAACAAACTGTTGTTTTTTCTCGTAATTTCAAAAGACCCTGTAGGAAAATTAAGATGGAAAATTCTGTTTACATACTGTTCCTTGTAATCTTTGATGTATTCTAAACATTTTGATTTTTGATTCATTCCATTATCTCATTTCTGCTGCGAGCTGCAAATTTTTTATTAAAACGCTGATTTGAAGCTTATTTTTAGATAATTAATGTCAAGTTTTCTGTCAGATATCAAGGACTGTCAGATATGTCCCATTTTCCATCTACGCTCTCCCAGACTCTTTTTAACAATCCATCTTTTATAACCAATGAATTTCATTGGGAGCAATAAGCTTTTAGTTCTGGAGATTTGTCAGAAATATCTTTCTATTCTGGTTTTAAAATTTCTTGAGATTTCAGTTCGTAAATAAGACCAAATACTGGGTCATCACACTGATCTTGTCAGCTGTATTTGTTGATTTATCCTGTGACAGTGAAAGTGACAGGAACCGCACCATATTTAAAATCCCCCACATATACATGACAAGTTTCAAATTATCTTACAGAAAGGTTTCTTGATTTGAATGTTTTAGATACATTTTTATGGGCAACACTAAAGAATTGAGTTTATGTGAGGAGGGAATTTCAAAATATTGAGAAGATGCAGTTAACTATTATAAGGGAGTTTTACAGATTAAGTATAAGTAGAGATTTTAAGATTAATTTTTTTTGTTGTTAAATTTACTATTTTTTTATTTATTTTATTATTTACTAAGGCGTGTTAAGCTTAATATGAGATAAAATTGTTGTTTTCCTAGTTTTTTTTTGAGTAAATAGATTAATTTAGCCTCTTTTGAAATACTTATAGGTGTTTCAAAAATAATAAGAGTGTAATCCTGAAGTAATATGTGCACTACTATGGTATTGCATTGTTAGTATTTTTGTCTATCTTGTATTGATAATGTGTAATAATAATAAACGTCTTTTATTAGCATATGCATACAAATATATAAATACTTATAAGTAAAATACATTATAATGCACACACTCAGATTGGCGAAGTTTAGCCATAGGCAATTCTTCCACTTAACCAACTTCAAACCCTATGTGACCATGCAGTAAAAAAAAAAAACAAAAACATAACAAATTTATAGCATTATACAATACTGATCTCATTCAGTGAAACATATTTATAAGCAAGCTTAAATTTATGTAATGAACAGTGTTTAAAATTAGGTGAAAGGGAATTATAAGTTAAATAAATAAGTTTAAGACAGTTATATGAAACTCTTTTTGAAATAGTGAAGTTCTATGCTTAGGAATTGAAAAATAAATATAGTCTCATAAATTTAAGTTATGTACATTAGATCATAACTCTAATTTTTGTTTAAGTACACTTAGGTTTCTTACAGTCCAAAAGTTTTCTAAAGAAAATCATAGATAAACAAAAAGTAATAAAAAAAATTAATAAAAAACCATACAATTTGTATATACAGTCACCGGCACAAAATTCCGTCACCCTGAAATATTGGCCAAGTTTGATGTTTTATAAATTTTTTATCAGATTCTCACGATTTTGCCATCAGTTTTTAGATACATTTGTTGTGATTTTTTAAAATCATTTTGTGAAGTAGCATTTTTCGATTAGGCTATATTATACAGGAGTAAAACAAACTGTTGTTTTTTCTCGTAATTTCAAAAGACCCTGTAGGAAAATTAAGATGGAAAATTCTGTTTACATACTGTTCCTTGTAATCTTTGATGTATTCTAAACATTTTGATTTTTGATTCATTCCATTATCTCATTTCTGCTGCGAGCTGCAAATTTTTTATTAAAACGCTGATTTGAAGCTTATTTTTAGATAATTAATGTCAAGTTTTCTGTCAGATATCAAGGACTGTCAGATATGTCCCATTTTCCATCTACGCTCTCCCAGACTCTTTTTAACAATCCATCTTTTATAACCAATGAATTTCATTGGGAGCAATAAGCTTTTAGTTCTGGAGATTTGTCAGAAATATCTTTCTATTCTGGTTTTAAAATTTCTTGAGATTTCAGTTCGTAAATAAGACCAAATACTGGGTCATCACACTGATCTTGGATTAAACTAGCTACATCCCACTCTTTAGAACTGTGAAGGCCAATACGATTACAAGTAAATATCTCTGGATGCTGTTTTGATACTTTTTAAAACAATGTTGACATGTTTCAATACAGGGTCTTCTCGATAAAGCATCGGCATTTTGGTGATATTCGCCTTTCCTATGTTCTATTGTAAAGTCATACTCTTGTAATCATTGAAGCCACCTTACTATTTGTCCTTCGGGGTTTTTAAACTGAAACAGCCATTTCAACGAAGCATGGTCAGTTTTAAGGATAAATCGTTGACCATACAAATATTTATGGAAATGTTCAATAGCTTTTACTGCTGCCAATAGCTCTCATCTGGTGACATAATAGTTTCTTTCTGGTTTTGATAACGTTTTACTGAAATAAGCTATCACTTGCTCGCCATCTTCATATTTTTGTGATAGAACGGCCCCAATTCCAACATTACTTGCATCGGTATCCAAAATAAAAGTTTGTCCGGGAATCGGATATGTTAAAATTGGAGATGTGCATAGTGCTCTTTTTAACCTTTGAAATGCTTCTTCACAGTCTGTTGACCAACTAAATACCATTTCGTCCTCCGTGAGCTTATGTAGAGGCTTTGCAAGATTAGCGAAATTTCTTACAAATCTTCTGTAATAGGTACAAAGGCCCAGAAAGCTTCTTAACTGATGTTTGTCAGTGGGTCGTGGCTATTTTTCGATTCCCTCTACTTTATCTGGATCAGTCTTGACACCTTTCTCTGATATTACATGGCCAAGGTATCGAACTTCTTTTTGAAATAAGCAACATTTTTTAGGACTTAGGCTTCAGGTTGGCCTCTTGCAGTTTAACAATATTATGGACCCACCTCACTATTGTTTATTTTTCCAATAAAATAAAAACACTGTTATGATAATCGTGGACCTTGTTGCTTTTGTAATTGACTCTTTTAATAACCTTAATTGTCAGTATCTTTTCTGTGATTTGAGCAAGTTATTGTTGCCCCATAGAGTTTTGTTCCATACACTTGTTAAGTGTGGTTTTAGTTCTGGTAGTATTAGTTTTCTTAATTCATATTTGACTAATAGGGAGTATAATGTGACTGTGAACAGTGTCATCAGTGCATATTATTAAGGTTCCCTGAGGCTCAGTAGGTCACATACTTACCAACCAAGATACATTTTTAGATAAACTCAAAGACAGGTAAATTCCTAGGTAGGTAGACCTTCCTACTTCTTCGTAGATAGGTCTGTCTCTAAACATTGCTGAGAGGAAAATATTTGGTGACGACTAATGTGAGATTGGATGACGACGGAATTTTGGAACTTGTCTGGATTGACATGGTATTTTATGTACTGATTTTAAATTACGCATAAAAGACACGTAAATCTTATAATACACTAAGGGCAATGGATACATAGATCACATTACATTAGGAAAAAATATTTTTGGCATTTTTATATATTTACTAGCAGATATATCATTTGAATTGGAAGGAAATATAAAAAAATATTGTTGCCAAAATATGAACAATAAAATTTAACACAAATTTTTAGAATGGAATCAATTAATATTAATAAAAGGAATAAGAGATTTTTTAAATGATCTTCCAAATGCAGTCAAAACTTTTGGGCTGGAGTTCTTTGATAAGTAAAAGGAGTATATAGTACTGTGTGGTTGCTCAATCCTCATGTATGGTAGTTGATTTGTTAATAAAGGGCATTTTAGTTTATGTGTATAATTAGTTTATAAAATTCTAAGGTCAGCTTTATGAGGTCATTATTCAGATTCTCATCCAAAAGCCTGAATAATTCCAATCATTTTTGGTGGCCCTGTATATATAGAGTAATGTGTAATTAGCAAAGGTCTAAACGATAAACGCAAGAAATTTTATGCATTCTAATGGCTAAATTATCAAAATATGAATTGATAAATTTTAAGTGTTGAGTTATTTCATTATTTTCTAGTGATTGTATGCAATGGCATATATTTTATTGTTCCAAAAAGATACAGTAATCTGTTAAATATGAAAGCTTTAAACAAGGGTCTTTTATTAATCAAATTTTTTTTTAATTTCAGATCAGCTACATACTCTCCAATATGAATGGTAAGTAAGGATAATTAAATCACCATGAACACATAAATGTTTTCATTTATCACTATGAAAATGCTTGCATTTTGTTTTTTACAACTGTAGTAATGAGTCACTGTCTGTTAAAATAAAATGTTATCAATCAAAGGATATATTATAACTTAGTGATTTTTTATATACTACTACTTAGTGAAGTTATTTTAAAAGGTCATGGTAAAATGTTAATAATCATAATTCTGTTCAGGTGACTTACATATTGTAAATATTTCACATAAAACAGCATTAAAAAATTACGAAAAGCAGTTTTTAATCAAAGTATTAATACAATTCTTAAAGATTATTTATTATTTTGAATTAATTTGAGGTTTTGCAATTTCGGGCCTCTTGCCAAAACAGATAATTTTATTTATGATCCCCAATTTAATTTAATAAATCGGACAATTAGATTCGAATTAATCCAGTTCGGTTCAGATCTAATTAAATGGCGAGTCATTACAGTATACAAATTTATTTATTAGCACATCTTTGTGTCTTGTGCCAATTATTTGTTACAGGTCGTTTATCTGTATACAGAGTGGCATATTTAATATCCATGGTCATTAATCACATATTTCCAGATTTATTTTCTTTGAACAAATGTATGTTTTTTGTTATGAAAGTTTATTGTACAGGAAAGGGTACTGATCAGTGAGGTTGATCATTAAACTGAAAATTCAGGAGAGGTATGGTATGACTGGTATGTACTAAGGTTGCTTGGCTCTCTTCCCGTTCTGCAGGTCGACCAGTCTTGATCTCTTATACAGTGACTGCCTAAAGTTCCGCATAAATTCGATAAAAATTAGAGACATGATTTTTTGAGAAAACGCTCGGACCCGTCGATTTTTATTTTAAGTTGCGCATTATTTCACATAAATTTTTGTATACAGGGTGGAACAAAAAAAAGATATGACGTCATCGGTCATTTTTTTAAATAGAATGCTATATTTTTTATTGCATTTATGAAATATAGGCGAAATTCCAAGCAAGTTTCGTATAACACACCTTATCTCAAACTCAACTGTTTTCGACATATTTACATTTAAATAACAAGAAAACAAATAAGTACGTCTATTTACAAATTAAGGTAAAGTCGAGGATAAAAATAATGTTATAAACACTGCCAATTGTTTCTATTTCCATGGTTGCACTTGTAAAGAATCTCGATTTTCAAATGTCACTGTCAGTTCGAAAATTAATAGTTTTTATCAGAATAAATTATGGCTAATTTAACGGAAACCCAACGAATTGAAATTTTGATGATGCTAGGGTACAGGGATCAAGCAACAAGAAGTAAGTGAACTGTTTAATGCCAAATACCCAAACCATCCTATTATTAGAATAGAGTTAGTAGAATAGAGCACAAATTCATAACTTCAGGTCATGTTAGGGATTTGCCAAGATCAGGTCCAAAAATTTCTGAAGAAACACAATTAAATTACACAATTAAACGTTCTGCTCTCCGTCAAAGAAAATCCAAACAATGCAACTTCACAAATTTCAGTTGATAATAATATAGCCGCAACGTCAGTAAGATGCATCTTAAAAGCAAATGAATACCACCCTTATAAAATTAGACTAATACACGAATTAAATGAGGACGATCCAAGAAACCAATTTTGCAAGCAAATGATGAACATTTGCAATAAAAACCGTCAGTTTGTGTTATAAGTTTTGTTTTCAGATGAAGCAACTTTTTGTTTAAACGGTGTCGTAAATCGGAAAAGTTGTCGGTACTGGTCAGTGTCAAATCCACACTGGGCAACTGAGGCTGATACACAGTACCGTAAATCTATTAAATTTTGGGCTGGTATCGTGGAAAATAAAGTAATATGGTCATACTTTTTCGAAGAAAACTTAACAGGACAACGCTATTTTAATTTTCTTCAAGAAGATCTCATCCCTGCTTTGGCTGCCCTATACCCAGACGAACAAGACCCTGCTGTCCCGACAGATAATTTGTGGTTTCAGCAAGACGGCGCACCGCCACATTTCTTTCGAGATGTCCGTAATTACTTGGATACAGTGTTCCCAGGAATATGGCTAGAACGAAGAGGGCCAATAGAGTGGCCGGCCAGGTGATTTACATGAGTTTGTAAAACGTCTTGCTTTCTGCCAAGAAGTAAATGGGGATCAGTTTAATCACTTGATACATTAATAAGAGTTTTTACAGTTTATAACATTTGATCCTCCATTTTATCTTAATTTGTAAATAGACGTACTTACTTGCTTTCTTGTTGGTTAAATGTAAATATTTCTTAAACAGTTGAGTTTTGAGATAAGGTGTGTTATACGAAATTTGCTTGGAATTTTGCCTACATTTCATAAATGCAATAAAAAATATAACGATTCCATTTAAAAAAATGACCGATGACGTCATGTCTTTTTTTTGTTCCACCCTGTATACAAAAATTTATGTGAAATAATGCGCAACATAAAATAAAAATTGACGGGCCCGAGCGTTTTCTCGAAAAATTATGTCTTTAATTTTTATCGAATTTATGCGGAATTTTAGGGTTACAGTAAAATTTTTAGATTTTATTGTAATATTATTTTCATACTTTCTAGTAAGTTTTTTTTAAACTTTTTCAAGCTATTTTAAAATATTAGTTATTTATTTATTTCAATATACGGCGGAGCCAGTTTACAAAAACAATAATAGATAATACAAAATACTAGATAATATAACAGTAAGATTGAAAAGGTGTGAGTGCACACTCTGAGTGCACACACAGTTTTTAAGAAAAACAGATAGGATGCCATCAGGGCTAAAAGAATTTTTATTAGGAAGGCATAAGATTTCATCAAATATGTCTAACAAAGAAAAAGAGATGCGATTTAAATCCAGACTGTAATCAAAATTATAGTCAGGAGTCTTGCTGACAGGTTCCCTGTATGTAATTTCAAAATACCTAGCGAATAAGTTTACAATATCTTGACCATTACCAGCAACCTCGGCTTTTATATGCATGCTATTGGCGATGAATCAGAGAAATGCAATCTATTGATGTGTTTCCAAAATGAAGAAGGATCATGAGAAATTTCAGTATTTAATCTTTCAATATATGACCTAAAACATTAATCATGAAGAGTTTTACATTTATCCCTCAAATTTGAAAAATGAACATAATACCTTGGGATACTTACTGTTTTTGAATGTTGTGTGGGCAATCTGTTTTTGAATAACAAGATTCTGTAATTTTTGTACTAAAGCAAGTGGGAAAATTAGTATGGGAAATTAAAATGATTTAAAATGTTTAATTGGAACAAACATTTCAATAGCAAAATAGAGTGTTGTAAAAAATATCAATGCATTTATTAATATCTTTTTGATTAAAAGCAGTATCTCAATTCATGCTAGCAATTATTAATGGCAACAAAATCACAGTTTACAAAATCATAATAATAAACATCATACTTAAGATTTAAATCACAATTAATAGGAATACTTATTTTATAAGCAGGATGGTAGTGTGTTGCCGGTGATAAATTTTCAGTGGCATATATGACTTCAACATTTGACAAACTTCAGAAAAACAGATCAAGAAATGTACCAAACAAATTTGGCAGGCCATTCACCTGCTTAAGATTAAGATAGTTACAACAACTACATAGCACAATTGCAGATGATATAGGCTCAGACGGCTGGTCTCAACTCGCAGTCCGTTCGGTATGGTCCGGTATGGATGAACTCTGTCATGTGGCATTTCATGTGACTCTGTCACTCTCGCATGTGGCAGATTAAAATCACCACACAATAATATTAATCAGTAGTCCTTTGGCTAAAAATGTGTAATAATGTGTGTAATAATAATGCTAAAATCAGTAGATTATAGAATCTACTGATTTTAGCTAAAGGCATTATAAGAGAAGTCTTCCAAACATCAGGAAAACAGCCTCTTTCCAAACAGGAGTTTATAACATGAGTCAAGTGAGGAGCAAGATGATGAATATAATGTTGGAGCATATTCGCTGAGATGCAGTCACCACAGACAGTAGATTTGAGGTCTAAAACAATTTTTGAAATTTCTGCTACAGTGGCTAAGTGAAATGAGGACTGGAGATCAGGACTAAATGTATGATTAAGAAAATATTCGACTGTCTCTGGACAGTTATCTGAAGGACTATAAACTGATGAAAAATAATCATTTATTTTGTCAGGATGTTGGTTTAAAGATATAGAATGGTTAGAAGAATTTCTGAGACTAAGGTTTTTTATTGCTTTCTAAGTTTTTTACTATTGCTGCTTTTTTGATGAAGTTCCAAATAAGCTTTCTTTTCCCGTCTAATCATCCCCACCACCGAATTTCGTAGTTGCTTGTAAAATAGCCAATCGGGTAAACTCTTAGACTTTTTACATCTCGATAACGCTTTATTTTTTTCTTTTATAAAGAGTTTAACGCTTTCGGTAATCCATGGAGTATAAGTTTTAGAAATCTTTGAAATAGTGAATGGGGCATGTGTCTCAAATAATGACCAAACGTTGCTCGACAAATACTCGACTTTTTCACCCAGACCAAAAATATGGTAAATATTATCCCAATCCCAAGAAAACTGGAAGCATAGTGATGAAAAACCTCTCAGTTTTAAGCATTTGTGGTTCTTTACTGTCTTAAGAACAACCAGAGCTAAAAAGAATGAAGGCCAGGGATTACAACGTTGTCAATGGAAAACTAGGTATAACCTATAAGAAATCGAAACTTTCCATGGTACTATGAGGCTCACAGGTAAAGCTTAAAATGCACCTTTTTGTTATGTAAATTATAAATTATAGAGGTTAAATGTTAACAGGGCCAAACTATCTAAGTTTTCTTATAAAATATTGCCTAGGCGAACCCTTATTACTATAAAATAAAGACAAACAAAAAAATACAAAAATCTTGTAACTTTGTTACACTTTAATCAACACCTAATTCCACCCGTTGAATTCTATTCTCTAGCTAGCTTTTAAATAGGTGGTAATTCCCGAAAACCATATTTTCCAAATATTGTAGCTGATTACAGTTTACTGTATCAAATGTGTTCTTATTTTTCAAAGTTCCCATAACTATTCATCGTCAAATAAACTTCATGCGGTCAGTGCAGTTAGAGATGGCAATACACGATATTAAGAATTCATTATGGATCTATTGTTTTATTTTTGTATTAAAATTGCAGTTAGTGAAAATCGATGTTTTTTACTTGTATTGAATTTAGTTACTTAAATCTCGTTTTGTTAAATAGAATATAATTTTTTTTTGTTAATAAATAATGCGTAGTTAACAATGCTTATTATTATTTTTTTTTATATTTATTAAAAAAAAATCTCTAAAAATCAAGTGGTGCGATAATTTTGTCCAGGAGTTTAGTTTGTTTTTAGTTGTTACAGATTTCAAAATGCCATTTGCAATCCATGGAGTTTTCATATTTTGGTTTGAATTTAGTTTCATCTGATTAAAATTTTTTTTATCTACAGGGTTTCAAATGCGACCCTCAACGAAGATGGTTAAATTAGGGCAAAGTTGAGAATTTTTGAGCTTAGCAATATGCCGTTTAAAAAAAATAAAAATTCCGACTGGTTCCGAAGATATTCAAAAAATACGGAATTTTTAAAAATCGATTCTATTTTATTTTTTACCTTTTCGGTAATTTTGCAGATATTTTAAAAATGCAAAAACCAAACATGGCGACTATAAAAAAAAACAAAGTTGATGATGCTTAAAAAAAGACGAAACGTCGTATTAAAAATCTAAAAACACCGTCATGTAGCAACAAAACAGTGGCAATGCAAAAATGCAAATTATTTTCAAATCGAATAAGAAATAAACTCATAAAAAAATTAATTTGATTTTTCAAAATTTGGTATTTAAAACTTTACTTTATCTTAAATATCTTCGGAACCACTCGGAATTTTTAATTTTTTTAAACGGTATATTGCTCAAAAATTCTTAATTTTGCCCTAATTTAATTGTTTTCATAAAAAATTAAATATTACTTGTGATACATCCTTAAAAAGGTAATTTTGCAGTGATTTTAAAAATGTAAAAACCAATATGGTGCTTATAAGAAAAAACAAAGTTGATGATGGTTGGCAAAAGACGAAACATGGTATTAAAAATCGAAAAACACCATCAGCACGAAACAAGTAAAAATCGGATTAGAAATAAGCTTAGAAAAATGTAAAATCGATATTTAAAAATTTTGTATTTTTTCAAATATCTTTGAAACAACTTGAAATTTTTAATTTTTTTTAAACGGCATAGTGCTTGGCTCAAAAATTCTTAATTTTGCCCAAATTTAACCATCTTCGTATCTCTTATAGATTCGATCCTTATGTTGAGGGTCGAATTTGAAGCACCCTGTATTTATAATTTTATCTTAGATACAAAGTATTCTCTAGCATCATCAATATTTTCTATTACATAGAGGTCAGTCCAGTTTTCGTTACTTAATATTATAATTGTGTCCTCTAATGCCATAGAATGGCTCAGGACCACAGACAGTGGTCTCTGTTCTGGCAAGTTGTCTTCAGGATATACATCCAAAGATCACTGATAGCGTTTGATCACTGATATTGATAGCGCTTACTTCTGCTCAAATGTTAGTGGAAGTGTTCCCTATAGCGGGATGCTTTACATCCAGGTAAATAAATAAATTTTGAAAATCCTATTTTGAAGCACAAAGGAGAATTTGAACAAGCAAAAGTGGCAATGTAAATGTGCGATTTATTTTGAAATCCGTTCCGAAGCTAGTAAAAAATTAAAACTAAAATTTGAAATTTCTGTTTTTCTTGTATATTTTTTGCTTTAAAAAAAAAATTATATGGATTTGATGAGACCGTGACTTTGTGTTTTTACCTTTGTTTTGTTGAATTGTTCAATTAAATGTAACTGCAAAATTACCAAATATTCGGTTCAGGTAAAACCAGACACCAGTCACCAGCAAATAATTTGTTATAACGCTTTGTCAAATCTGACGTACAGCCGAATACAAGACATGTTTTTTTTTCGTTTTATCAATCTCACAACCATACATTCAAAGTAAGACACGTTAACATTACTTTTTTATCTAAACTTTTATTTAATATAACGATAAAGTTAAACCAATAACATTTATTATTATCGATTATTAAAACAATAATTTTATCATACTTAGAATTTAATTAAACCAGTAGCAGTATCTGAAATATTTTCAATTTATTTTCCCATCAAGCCTATCCGGTCCATTTCAACCATTAAACCTATTGTTAGTAAATTCGAGTCCAAAGACATTGCAATAAATAATTGTAAATGTTTAACTCAGAAGATCGAAAATAGATCCGAAAAAAGAGAGAACAGAACTCTTAATATTTACTAAGTCTGGAAAAATAAAATAAAATTCAATAACTTTTTTAAAAAGAATAGAGAATTAATAAAAGCATCAATTAATCAAATGTTCAAACAACCCCCTATTAACAGCTAAACAATATCCTAACCAATCATAAAATTCATTTCTAACGTTACTAAGTTGATATGGGGAAATTTTATTACATTCTAACGAAATAGCGTTTTGTAACTGGTTTAGATTTTCAAATTTTACACTTTTATAAATGACTTTTTAAATGACCCCATAAAAAGAAGTCATTCGGTGAAAAATCAGGTGACCTAGCTGGCCAAAACATCCGGTACCGTGGACCAATAATATTGCCGTTATTGCCGCATTATGAGCCCGGCAACCATCCATTTGGTACCAGATCATTTGATCCTCCTGAACAACTTCTTCCAAGGCGGGTCCAATTTGATTTTGAAATATGTCCAAATAGGTTTCAGCTGTTAGGTTATAGTCCATAAAAAAGGGTCCAATGATATGGTGTCCGATAATTCCCCCGAATACATTTGTTTTTTGGGGATATTTTGTCCGAGTATGAACAAAGCGATGTTCATTTTCTTGGCTCCACTACCGGCAATTCTGAACATTTGGTTCATTGTTGAGGGTAAATGTACATTCATCGGTAAAACAAATATTTCTTAAAAAATTATACTTTTTTTTTTACAAATTTCTTTATTTTCAAACATATTACAATCATATCTTTACAAAACCAAAATCCTTAAAACAGTGCCAATGCACTGGTACCAAGGATATGTAACGTTCAGAGTGTACAACAACCTTAACCATATATACAGATATATTAAACATACTATAAACCTTTAAAAAAAAAACAAAACAAATCAAAATCCCTGACGATGTCAATTACATCACTACCCTTATAAATCCAATTAAATCCAATTAAATACCTACAATAAGTGTAATTTTAGATATTTTTCTTTAAGTATATTTATAGCAACCAAGCAAAACAAAAAAAAAAAAGAAAAACTATTCTAATATATGACTTAAAAGTTTCACTGTGAATTTTTCAACCGAGTCCATGTTCTTAATGACTACTGGAAGACTATTATATACTATTATAGCCTGATAAACTGGATTACGTAAACCTACATTAGTCCTGATATTATTGTCCCAATAGATGTCACATTGAGCCCTGGTATAATGATCGTGAATATTTTCAGTAGAGACCATTCTCACATTAGTCTTTTGAATGTTATTAGTTACTTTAAACATATATTTGCCCTGTTCTAATATAAGTAACTCTCTCAGCATTAAAACAACCAACTTACATATTTATATTACTATCATTATTTGCTCTTTCTATCATTTCAAAAGAAAATGCCATTCTTCGCTCCTCTTCATCTCCTTCCTGCAGCTCTTGATTTTTTTCGAATTTATACGAATAATATTTGTGTTTGGTTTTAAGTGCGCAATACCGTTGCATGCTGTTTATTTACCTCTTGTCCAAGAACCCTCGTACTAAGCATTTTGTTTTCCTCCACACTCAGTAGAATATTAAGATCACCGTTCTCTCTTTCTTCGGCTCTATTTTCGATATCCTGAGTTGAACATTTACAATTATTTATTACGGTACCTTTGGACTCGAACTTATTGACAATACGTTAAATAATTGAAATGGATGGAATGGGCTTGGTGGGGAAATAAACTGAAAACATTTCAGATACTGCTCTAAAACTGTTTCCCGCATAATGCCACTTAATTATGGCTATTTTTTCGTCGATTGAATAATTCATACTTGTTTTCAAATATCGACTGTCACTAATTTATTGACACTTTTCCTCACGTCAGTGACAATATTCATTTTACTGGTGTCCGTTTGGTTTTACCTGAACCAAAAATTTGCTAATTTTGCAATTACATTTAATTGAATAATGAGCTTGGAAACGACAATTCGATTATGTTTTAGCAAAAAAGAGCAGGCTCCAACTTAAATTTAGCAATTTATTTCAGTTCTCTAGCATTTATAGTTACTTTACAATTAATTTTCAAAGTTCGAATAAATACGCCATGTTTAATTTTTTCCTTGTACCAGCGCGGCCGGGATGATACGTCACAGGCGCCCAAGTGGACGCAACGACCGACGCTAGCATGTCGACCGCGCACGCTGCTTTGTCAAAATAACGCCTGGGCACTAGGCTGTGGCTGGCTGGCTAGCGAGCGCTCTATAATACACCGTCGCGTCGCGTCGGCGTCTATGACGTAGCGCGTAATTGAAACGGAATCTCGGGAGGTTTAAAAACCCCAGACTAGCAGCCTTATAACTTTGCAAATACTTACCCTAACTTGAAATAAACGTCCTTGTTCTTATAAACTTATGTTGTATTTATTTCTGGGAAAATATATATATTTTTTTTTTAAATTTTCCAAGCTCATTCAAGATTCGCTTATTAAATTTTTTTGAAACTTAGCACAAGGGTTTGCCAGATTGGTCTCTTCAAAAAGTTTTCTAACAGTTTTTCTATAAAATGTACAGGGAAGCCAATAATTGGCCCCCTTAAAATTTACATGGGTTTTCCTATATTAAGCTTGGCGACGCACCACCCGGTATAATGTAACTTTAGTACTTCATATACTCTTTTTTCTCAAAAAACTCCTTGGAGCCGTTGGTTAGTATTTCTAGTTGCACTCTTTCTTGTTGAAAACAAAGTTACACAGCGTGTCCCAAAAATAAGATATGACGTCATCGACGATTTTTTTTGTAATAGCAACCCTAATTTTTTATTGCGTATTTTTAAAGAGCCTATCAAGTTATACATTGCTGCAAAATTTCAAGGATATGCGATTAACCGTTTTAAAGATAATTAAAATATTTTTCTTTACATAAATTATAAAATAATATAATAATAATAAACCGTCTTTAATTTAAGCTCTTTGAAGGGCACCTAAGGCTGTTAGATTATTTATGAATCGAATACAAGAGTTTTACACGTACACGTTGCAGCCTTTGCCTGGAAGTCTAAGAAAGGCCATACACAAAATTGCAATAATTTAAATGTGACAAGACCAGGCTCTTGGATCAAAGTTTTTTTCAGGTCAGTGTGCAGCATGTCTTTATTCTTATAGATATTTCTGAGTAATATATATGAGCTTTGAAGTACCTTTGATAAATGAGATCTAAATTTACTGTCAAGAATAATACCAAGACATTTACATTTATTAACGGGTTTATCAATCTGTTTTACTCAAAAAGTTTTTTTAACAAATGTTTATAATGTAGTCCATTAACTATTTAATAATATGCAAAAGGTTTGAAACTTGAAAAACGTTTTGAATATTTTTAATGATTTATGTAGAAATTATAATACAGTGTGTCCCAAAATTAAAATACATATTATAATGTTATTGATTTTTTAAATGGATTTTATTGCTTATTTCTAAAGAGCATATCGACTTATACAAAACTGCAAAACTCCAGGTTTTTTCTGACTTACGATCTCCAAGAAAATTGAAACACTTTGTTTTCAAGAAAAACAAAAATTTACTCAAGTTTTTTTCTTTTTATAAGTGTTCAAAATGTAGCCCATTTACTATTTGACAAAGCTCTAAACGTACTTGAAATTTTTGAACGTTTCTTATAAGTTCTGGAAAAATGAATCTATACGCATGCCTTATTTTGGTTTTATGCTCCTTAATGTTTGCGGAATTGGACACAAACTTTGGATTTCAAATATCCTCATAAGGTCCTCTTTTACCAATCCACCTGTCTGGAAATATAGTATTTAACGAGTTTCGAAAAGGACGTGCAAACTGAGGAGACGCACCATCTTGCTGAAACCAGATGTTTCTATTTGGCATATCAACTGCCATTTGATCAGGAAAGAGAGCAGTTAGATTTGGAATTAATTCTTCTTGTAAGCACGGTAAATCTCTTGGTCCATTTAGATTTTCTTCAAATTCTTAATTTCTGTTCAGCATAAACGTTTACTCATCAGAGAAGAGAATATTTTCTGATTTAACAGTATTATTCTACAGTAGTTCCATAAAATGTTTCATAAACAGTTCCTGGAGAATTGTTTAAAGAGATGACATTTCTGTATCTTCAGAACCCTTACTACTGAAAACTGACTCATTTCCACTTGTCTAGTGGAAATATTCGGATTCTCTTGGACGGATAATAACGCATTCATTTTGGGATTTTCATTAAGCGCAGATTTATGAGATATAAGCAGTTTTTACTTTTTAGAATTCTTCTGATTTTCTTTTTCTTAAACCATCAAAACAGTTATATCCTATCGAAACGTGGGCTAAGTAACCCTCGGCATATAAAATTGACGATAGACGAAGACAATTACGGTTCAACCATCAGACGACTGTCGATGTTCCATAATAACAAAAATAGATGATCTCACATCTTCCGCTGTATTGGTTAAATATAAATGCTATGAATATTGAACGTAAATAAAATTTATTGCGAACCGCACCATCAAGTTTATGAAGCATTTTATTGTTATCCCATCGGGTTTACATCTGAACAGTAGCGTCAACTGACAATCAATCTTCCAGTTTATGATTCTCCTTTAAGAAACTTGATTCAGTAATATTAGTTTTCTCTATTTTGATTTAAAAGATCATTCGGGGGAATTAAATAAAAAAATTAATAAGGAAGATGATATATTAAATGAAAACATATTGTTTGCTTTGGAGAAAATTGTTAATAAATCTGGCTAAGAGATATGGACATATGTTTTTTGGGAAAAAATCACAGAAAAGATAATTTCACTACAATTCTTCATCTTTTCGGATGATTTTTCTTTACTGTAAAATATCAAATTAAGTCAGCGCGGTAGTTTTATTGAGGATAATTTCTATAATTATGATTTGGTAGTTGAAAGAAAATAATCGTTTCCGTGGTTCTCGTTACAGGGAGTTATTTGAAAAATAGAAACTATAGATGGCTCTTAGCAATTTATTAAGCAGATGGCGAAAGATCTTCAAAGACTCAACTGATCTGAAACCAGATGGTAAGTGATTACATTTTGTGACCCTCATTAGTGATATTTTAATTAGAGTTTGTCGAGTCTGATAATGTGAGGCGAGCCGGTTTTTAAATATAAGGGAAGATATCTCCAAAATATAAATGGAAATCAGGGTTAATATTTTCTTATGAGTCTTGAAGTGTCATCTCCAGGATTCTCTCTGATCTACATTAACCATAAATCGAATCGCCTTCTTCGCTTTCTGCTAATCCTAAGAACTTGGTCTTTGGTGTATCAGGAAGATCAATATTATCTAAAAGTAAATCTATTACATCACACTTGAAATCAACAACATGGGTTTTGCTTAGTTCAAACAAAGGGAGGGAGCATCAAATTATTCCTTAATGAGCTTTATGTCTCCCATCATAATAATTAGTATAATTTAATTCTACAATATTTATGTTCTGCAACACTATTGAAGTATCTGCAAACAGTGAATTTTCGTAATATATTTAGATGAACGTTATTATTATTACGCTATTAAGTATAAATAGGACCTAAAACGGACTCTTGAGGAACACCAGAGTTTATTTTCAATATAGAGGATCTTTTCGCTTTTTATTATTATTTTGTAAATTGCTCCAAAGGTATAGTGATCATCCATATTTAGCAAAAGAATTTTGATTCTATTTTTAATATTGATTTAAACTTACATTAAAATAATTAATCGTGTCACTTTCGCCTATATACTCTAGAAATCCTATGTATACTTAATTTTGAGCAAACAAGGGTATATACCTCCTAGTGTTCATTTTAATCTTTTATATCTAGTTTTATATTCATTTTATTGTTTTAATAAATTTAATTACGTTTTTTTTATATACATAAATGTATGTACCTAAATCACAGATAAGAGAGGTAATATTTTGAATGAAATTTGTCAATGTGCATAATATCAGGCCAGCAACACGTTCTTTTTAATGTTGACAAGTTAGATTTGATAAGGTATATGATTTACAATGTTATAAAACACCACTGTTTACCATAATTTATTATTTTATTGGATCACTTTTACGTATCGGTTTTTGTAAACAAATCAGATCAGCGGACTGTTTAAAATGTTAATAGTGCTTGTACGAGCTAATTATTCCTTTTTAGAAAACTTAACTACTCCATCATTAACTACTGCCTTGAAACTTTCACGAAAATCTTCTTCCATGAGTCAGGAAACAAAATTTGCAGATTAATTTACAGATTAATACACCTAATTAAAGATTTATTATTTGTTTTCACAAAAAGTATTTTTTTTACATAGTGAAAAACTGCATAAGAATATCTAGGTTAAAAACAATGAAATATTTAGATGAATAAAAGTGCACACAAGTTACATAATATTTTTACGTCATCTAAAATGATAGTTTAAACAATACCTAAATTAATCATTTTGCTTGCTTTTATTTATTCTATTTTTATTTCCTGCTCAAATTTCTATTAATTTTTTTAAAGAACGATGTATTGAACCGGGAATTTTTCTTTATATGCACCGAAATTAGAAACGGCTCTTATACCCTTTGCATTTGAAATAAGAATTTCTATTCTTACACTTAATTAAAAATATTGCCATCAGCATAGTCACATATTTAAATATACACATTTAAAGCAATTCTGTAGTATTTTAATTGAGTTTTTCTATTGGCATTAGATAATGAGTCAAATATTCAAGTTTATCAGTGAACTGTATAGTTGGGTGACCAAATAGAGGAACAGTGCTCATGAATACTATGAATCAAGTTATAATATATGGACGTTATTGCTTTGGTATCCCGAATGTTCTTGGTATTCCTCTTGATAAATCCCAGGGTTCTAAGTCCTCTTGCTATAATGTTGTTAATGATGGTTTTTGTTGTGATTGAAGGTCAGATCTGACAGGAACGTTACTTCCAGGTCAAGAATTGACGTGCTTTGCATTGCAATATTGTTGATGAAGTAACTGTTCCAAGATTGGGTTTCCAAATTTATGAAAACTGATAGGTTTGCATTTGGACACATTGATCTTAACGCCATATAGGGAACACCAGAAAACAAAGCGATCAAGATTTGATTGACGCTTATTGTTCGCATCAATGGTATTAAAAAATTTTAGGTCATCAGCATAAAGTATAACCTTGGAAAACTTGAAGCATGAGGTGGCATTGTTAATGAAAAGAAGGACGAGAATTGGGTCAATATGGGATTCATCCGGCACTCCAGAGGTCACCCTTTAGATTTTTTGTTAGGCATACAACCGCATACTTCAACCTTTTGCTGTCATTGGTTAAGGTACGACTTTATCAACAATAGATAACTACCGGACATTCCAAGTTTTTTGGTCAGTAGAGGATGGAGCACACTGTCAAATGCTTTAGATAGATCAGTGTAAATCGAGTCAACTTGATTTCCTTTCTCTACTTCAGAAACTAGATAGTATTGGGAGATTGGACATAATCCATGTTGTAGGGGCGTAATGTATCTTTCATATGTGCAAATTTAGCCTCACTTTTAAAGATTCGTAATAAGATGAGAAGCCTTCCAAGTTGTGGGAAAATATCCAGAGTTGAAAGAAAGTCAGTTAAAAAATTTTCTGAAGGGGACACGCAAGTGCCCCTTTGCATTCTTTTAGTAGAGTGAAGGAATGCCATCGGCCCCAGTATTGGATACATCCAACGATTGCAGTTAATCAATGATTTCCTGCAAAGTGAATGAATGACACGACAGAAATTGGCGTAAATCTGTATGTATGTACTTGGTCCAGGTCAACAATGACATTGTCAGAGTAGGATCTTTGAAAATGTTCTGCAAAGGCGTTTGCGATTTCTCCCGGATGACTGAGAATATTCCCGTTAAACGTCATTTGACTGGGCCTTCCTTAGGCCATTAACGAAGGACCAGAAATGCCTTATATTTTTGGGAATATTACGCTACGTAGTGATTGTAATCGCTCTCCAGGAGTGAAAGTTGATGTTATTTGTATAATTTATTTTTAAGCGATATTAATTTCCGAAATTCTTTGCCAAAGCATTTAGGATATTTATCTGTTATAAGCTTCTTCTGTGGCAGAAACTTATCAATTTCGAGATTTAAGATAATCGTAAAATTTTGGGATTATCATGTCAATATCCTTAGTGCTGATGAATGACCAGTCACTATTTTTAAAAAGATTGTTAAGGCTTGAAAAGTCAGCTTTCTGAAATTAGTAAATATTGATCGCATTGTTGTTACGAAGTGGTTTTGAAGGTGTGTGCTATTTACCAGTATTGCAGACTTAATGGCAGGATGATGTGTGTCCCAGGGAAGAAACGGTTGAAGGCTACCAGACACTCCTACGTCCGTGTCATCAGAAAAAATGTCAAGGTTTTCCTCATCATCTAGATCCGTGTTGGTCCATGCGATTACTCCGAATGAGTATGTTAATACCGGTCTCGCCAAAGTGTTTATTACTTTGAAAAGATGTTTACTATTGAGTGCAGTCTTGCAGATTCTGTTCACTCTGGAGAGATATTCCTTCAAGAGATTCTCTTTAATACTCGTGTGATGGATTGTCCTCGCCTATTTGTAAGCATCTTGAAAACTTTTAAAAATTATGATCTATAAAAGTAAAATATTCTTTTTAAAAGTGTTTCTGTTCCCGGTCATCCTTAATGTTAGCGGAAAAATGTTGCATATTTTTACACTAGGATAAGGAAATGACCTAATGCTTAGGATGTACTATTTGGAAGTAGTATTTGGATTCTGTAAGTTTCAATCAACATTAAACCTGATAGAGTAAGAATAACTAACATGTACACTGTATCCCATTTTGGATGAGATTGCAAGGTATCACTGTCATTTTTTATATATAGCTTTGCGGTTTTCGCGACCCTGTATCACTTTTTTCTAAAACTTTGGGACAACAAAGGACATAAACAAAAATATTCCAACTACTTTTGTTTCTGGAATACAGGGAGAAAACGTAAATGTTCACTTTTCAAGATTTTATTATTTCTCAGACACTGTATAAGATAGAAAAAAAATTAAAACTGCTCATAATAAATATTTTTAGATAAAATTCACTAGCCTATTTAAAGAATTTTTTTAGAGCACTGTTCTTAAGATTGGGCACAAACTTACTTTTTTTTTTTGAATGAAACACCCTATATATTTTAATGTCAAATTTTTGCAATTTTTTACTTAACCTTTAATAAATTTTAGCTTCAAAAATCATAAAAATCTATATTTATGTTTGTTTTTTAATAGTAGGCCATGAAATCTTTCACACCTGTGTAAAACTTAAAGATGCATAAAACATGTTTTGTTTATTGCATTCATGGAAAGTAAGTCACACTATGTCAATACAAATCAATAATGATGGCTGACGGTGATAACATGGAATTTCAAAATTTTAAGTATTAATTAAAAAATGTTTAAACCTTTCTAACGAAAATTTGGAAGTAGCACTGCAATCATATTTAAACAGGTAAAGAATCGACTTATTTTATTTTCTTACAAAGTTCAAAAAAATAAAAAAGATTTTATTAGGTTTCTAGAAAGACGTAATCCATCTCGGGCTATTATTCCGGTTAAAATCCAATCTTTCAAATTATGGCTGCTATTCTAAACATAGGCAAAACCAGGAACCCAAATTTCCTGTAGAAAAATAGAAGAAGAGGTAGCAGTTTCAAAAATAAAAGTGCAAAAAAAAGAAAATTTAAACCGTATAAGGTAAATATTGTTCGAGAATTGAAGATCCGGATTATGCAAAAAAGGTAATAATCTGACGGATCCCCTATAAGCAGCAGCGGCATATTTAATGGGTAAAGACATTGGTATCAAGAAAACCTTTTGGATCCTAGCAACAAGGCCGAATTGATTTTAGTGTTTTATGTTTTGTATTAGGCTCTAAAATTATATATACAATTTTTGGGGGTAGCTTAATTGCCCAACGATACCTAAATATATTCCAAATTAATATGCCAGAGTTGCTGCCATTTAAAAAAAAATATAAATAATTCATGAAATAAAATACTTTCATGTATAAGAAATAGAAATAATTTATGGCCTACTATAAAAAAACAAATATCAATATGGATTTTTCTGATTTTTGAAGCTAAAATGTATTCAAGATTAGGTTGTGATACATCAAATTCAAAAAAACATTGCAAAAATTTGACGTTAAAATATATACGGTATATTTCATTTTTTTTTTAATATTTTTGAAGCACCCGGTAAGTTTTTAATCAGATGCACTGTGACGGGCATATTGCGTTCTTTGTTAATTCTACATATTTTATTACTTGTGATGTTAGTTTTTAGTGTTCATTATTATTATTATTTATATGTAATTAATATTTTTAATGGATACAAATTATGATAATTTTATCGTGATAAATAATATTGTTGCTGCTCATTTGAACGTAAGGTCCATAAACACAGGCCTTGATGAATTTAAAAATTATGTATTTTCTTATGCCTTTGATATTCTAGGCCTTTTGGAAACTTGGCTCTCTTCAAATTCTGATAGTAATTTTTATAATATACCGGGCTACAATTTCGTGAGAGAGGATAAAGTTGGAATTAGAGGGAGAGTTGGATTTTATATAACAAAATCTTTACAATTTTTTCAAATAATATTCGACAATGTCAATTCTCCAGATTTTGAACATATGGGTGTTGGGTTTGAGTGAGTGGTAGGCGGGTTTTGGCCCTTACTATATATAGACCACCTTCTGGAAATTTGATACGTTAGAAAATGTACTGGCGCAAGCAATGACGCTTTGTGATTATATTTTGTTACTTGGTGATATAAATATTAATTTACTAAATGAAAATGCGAATAAGAAACGTTAAAAATGTTTTAAATATCTTCAACTTAAAACAATTAATAACTGAACCTACACACCATAATTTATTGACAAATAGGTCAAGTCTTATTGATGTGAATATTTTTAATTTGTGATGTGATTTTTTCTAAGTCAAGAACTTGAAGTGATAAAAGTCGTTTATACACCTGTGTCAAGAAGCCTAACAGACCATAATTTAGTATACGCCATATTAAATTTTCCAAAAATACAAAACAAAGTAATTATAAAAACATTAGTTCTGAGGATTTTCGCAGAGATGCTGAGCAAATACAGTGGAACGGAATTCATTTCACAAACAATATTGATTGACAAACAAAATTAGATATTTTTAATACAAATATATTAAATTTAATAAATAAACACGCTCCACTTCAACAAAAATTAGTTGAAGAGAAAAATTTTATGCCTTGGATAACTGATATGATAAAACTTTTAATGTGTTTAAGGGATAAGGCACACAAGAAATATTTAAAAAACGAAACCTTGGGTAACTTAGAATATTATAGACAGTTAAGAAATTTTACAAAACATTCTATTACATAGGAGAAAACTACTTATTTTAACCAATTTCCTTCAAAAAAAGGAAAATATTTATGGGACAATGCTAAAAAATTAAATATATCATCCAATAAGATAGTTGAAATTCGCAATGAATTATGTGATCCAGAACAGATTTGCAACTTTTTTTCATCTCTTAAAGCTCATTAAGCAAGCTCTTTTCAAGCTCTTAACTCTGCGTCAGATGATGTTCAAACGAAAGATAAGATTACTATGTAAAAGGGAATTTCCGTTAAATTTTTTCAAAGCTACAAGTGTTTTTCTAATAACTAGACAAATACCCAAAAAGCTGGGCATACATAAACTAATTATGTGTTTTACAATGTTTAATCCTTAAAAGGAATCGAACAGATTTTAGAATCGATTTTTTTTGTAAAGAAATGAAAAATTGCTCGAGTTCCTTTCTATATTGGCAAAAAAGTATGTAAATGAACTACTGGAACATATTGTATGAATTTGGAACATTGCCCATCCTGTTGACAACCATGATCTTGTTCCAAGGACCCGACAATTTGGCAGCAGCTCTGCTGGGATGACTGAGAGGGAACTGAATTTTGCCAAATATGCGGGTTAATGCATTAAAAGCCAAACCAGAAATCTTATAATATCTTCTGTCACTCTTCAAGGATGTTCCCGAACAACCATTTATCTGCAGACACATTTGCTAGAGTCTATCTTTGAGCCACTTGCTTATTGAGGGTTGAAACAACCTCTGAATTTATTTCAAGGTCTATTCAACAAGATACAGAAGGTGGACTCAAAACAAGAACTATACCTACTTGCTAGTTCTGTGTGTATTTTTGGCGATAAAGTGCAAATTCTTTTGCATGAAGGGGAAAAAATTATTTATTATACGATAAGTATCTATGAAAAGATCATTATGAATCTTTTTGAGTAAGGAGGGCATTTTATAGATGCTCGTGGATATAAAACCCCTCATAATATTATAGCAAACTAACAACAAATTTTGTAAAATTTCTAATTATATTTTACATTAAGGTCTCCTCGGAAAGGGAGGGACAATACTATGTATTATCATATGAAGAGATTGAGTAAGTAAGAAATGCATTTTTTAAGTAATTGGAGATCTAAAACATCCAATGATATTTTTAAAAATGAAGTTTTGTAAAATATATACACAATATTTTTGCTGCCCTTGTCTTTTTATTGTTATCTTTTTCATCAGAATTTTTATTTGAATATAGTTTAGCAGACAAGTTTTCAACTTATGCCTGACCCTTTTAAATATTTAGTGTTAGCATTTGGCGGTTGTGGATCTGAAATATGCCATAATATTCTAGAGAGCCAACAACAAATCTTGTAAATTATACTACCATATATTACAAAATTTACTATGCCATTATTGCTTTTTGTATGTAAAAAATGCCATAATATTTTACACAATTAATCTATCATATACAACAAAACCATTTAATATTAGTTATCCCATAGAAAATTTCACTTGCATAAATGATTTTTAAGTAAAGGTGGCCTTTCAATGATTGTGGCAGCGACAGGGTGCTGCTGCGACTGGCGACCAATGCGATCTGTCGCATCTGTACCACCTTTTCCACCACTGGGACTTTGCGCAGCCACGACCTGCATAAAGTTGTTTAAAAGCATCAGTTTGTTTGCGACTTTTTTGGTGTTTATATATATTACAATGAATTCTACGTTGAAGTATTGCAAGTTATTACTGGAAGAAAAAGAAGATGATGACAATTTAATTCTACATCACTTGTTGTTGAAAAAAAAAGAAAACCCGTTAAGGAACTGTATAAATTACGTACTCGTGAAGGTTCGTTCAATATTCTCATTGAAAGGCATTTAAAAAATGACGAGGAGATATTTCGAAAATACTGCAGACTAAATTATGACCAATTTAATTTCGTACTTAGTTTGGCCAGTGAGGACTTAAAACCTCGCACTGTAAGAAAATCCATAACTCCAGAAGAAAAACTTTTTATCACATTAAGGTAAGTTTTTACAATTTAAGTCTAAACGCTATTGTAATTTACAACTTTAAAAGTACTGATTCAAAATCTATTTCATCATCAGCTTCATCTTCAGCTCCTTGCAGACAATCGGTGCTAGTTTGGGGCGGTAAAAAACTTTCTGGGGACTGCATCGGTGGAGAGTTAAAAGGATTAGAATTTGACATATCTGTATGTACTGATAGAGGATTCTCCCGTGGAAACGGAGTGCTAGCAGATGAATGCGTGCTACTTGATCCAAGATAATCGTAATGATTTTTATGCTGTACCTTACTTTGGACAGCTAGTAATTCGTACTTACTGACGGTATTATAAATATCCCCTTTGGCTTCTACCTGTAGAGAAGGCGACAATGATTCAAGCACCGATTTAATGTGTTCACAAAATGAATGAAGGGGACCGTCGGTTGATGCTTGCGACTGTTGAAATATTCCTCGGAAAGTTTCTTGTCTTTGTTCCTCTCTTTTCTTTAGTAGCTCTATAATCTCGTCGTTACTTGCGTACCTGTAGTTGAGAGGGAAACTGCATCGGCTGAACTTGTGCGAGTCGTTGTTGCTGCAGCTATAATTCCTACATTTTCAGCATTTTGCGATGACAACTGAGAATTTGTTTGTTCAACCTCATCCACGTTATCTGTCATTTCTGTCTCGCCTTCATTTATATTAGTAGTACTTAATCTCTCACGCGAAACTTTGTCAAGAAATAAAAGACGATTAAACAGTATCCATTTAGGTACCTTTTGTTCTGCTGATGACCCTGTCGGCAACTTATTTTTTCGCTTATACCGAAAGTAGGTATCTCTAATATTGCGCCATCGTTTTTTGCACTCTTCATCTGAAACAAAAGTGTAATCAAAATTATAAACTTAACATTTAAAAAATTGCTATAATAAGAGTAGGCTTTTGTTTTTATTTTCAGGTTTCTGGCTACGGGAGAATCTTTCGAATCATTAGCATTACCGCATTTCCCCATGCCACATCGGAAAAGTTTAGAAACTAACATTAGAAATATTGAAAAAGGTTTTACTTCCTTTATTTATGCCTGTACCGAGTGTGACGGATTTTAATCGCATTATAGCGGATTTTTTTACAAAATGGAACTTCCCGAATTGGTTTGGTGCCATGGATGGGAAGCATATCCGTTTGAGATGCCCAGCAAACACCGGATCTTTGTATCATAATTATAAAGAATATTTCTCTTTGGTCCTATTAGCAATCGTTGATGCAAACTACAAATTTATTGCTGTTGACGTGGGTTCCTATGGAAAGGAAGGAGATATTTATAAGAGGTGGAATATTTAACAAAAGTGCGATAGGAAAAAAATCGCTTCTGGCAACTTGAATGTACCGGACTCCAACAAACTTCCTAAAAGTAATATTGTACTTCCAAATGTTTTAGTCGCGGATGAGGCATTTGAGCTGGATACGTGTCTTATGAAACCATTTTGCAAGAATGACGTTAAACAAAGTAGACCTAAAGTCATATTTAACTACAGATTATGCCGCGCTAGAAGAGTTACAGAAAATTCATTCGCGTTACTAAGCCAGATCTTCAGAATATTTTATACGCCAATAGCTGTTTTCCTGCAACATGTGTAAAACGTCCTGAAACATATTGTCATGGTTGCTTGTTGCCTCCACAACATTTTACGAGATGCTTATCTAGAAAAGAGTAATCAACAAGTATCATGGCAGGACGAAAGAATAAATCGAAAAGAGTAAAGTGAACTGTATTATACTCGTATACTTGATTAATAATAAATATAAATGACACCTACCTGTTTTGTTTATTTCTGCTGCAATTCCTTTCCAAATATTATCTCTTATAATATTATCTCGATATACAGAGAGGCTGCAATCATAAATTGGTGGATTTTTAGCGACATATTCAATTAATTTTTCATCATCTTCGTTCGAAAACACAAAATAGTTTTGTTCTTCCAAAATGCGTGCGTCCTCTACGAACAATGCGACCGGACTGCTCCTAGCTCCTAGTGCAGTCGGGTCGTACTGCCGCGTTCAGTGTTGCCAGGTCGAAAAAATAATTGTCCCCAGATTTTAGGACAAAAAGTTCTCAGATTTTCCCCAGATATATTATTTTGTTATTTAATTTATGGCTGTAAATAAAACATATTTTTTTAAAAAAAGATGTATATTTTTATGACATAAACGGGTAATAATAATACAAATAATATTTTAAAAAGACATATCAGTTCAAAATACAACATAAATTCTAGAAAGAATATATAGAAAGATAACAGTTAGAGAGTAGTGAGTAAAGTTAGTATTTATTCACTAGGGTTGTACATAGTAATATTATGTTTACATAATAATTGATTATTAATTTTAAAATCATAGCAATTTTGATCCGAAATTAGTCTTTTCGAATGCAAAATGCCACTTATTGATTTAGTGGATAACCGGTTCCTTAATTTAGTTTTATTTAAATTTATTACACTAAATTGTCTTTCAACACAGGCACTACTGTGTGGTAATGTAAGAAGTATGGAGATTATTTTTGGTAATTCTTTAAACAAATAAGTTCCATCTCCCTTCTTAGCATTACATACAATTTTCCAAAATTCTATATGATCTAATGTAAAGTCAAACTCAGACGACGTTTTTAAAGCTCTAAATTCAAGATCCAAAGTATTAATATCCTCTATAGATCCTGGAAACATTGACCCTAAATGGCCAATACTCTCAGTCGATTCAATTTTTTTTGGATCAATAATGCAAGATGCCAATTTAAGTATTTCAACTTCCTTTGAATTAAAAGGAAATCTTTTATAAATTTGGTGTGCAGCTTCTGTATAAAAGCTTAAACAGTTTATCCTTAATTGTTTTTTTTCGGAATATGCAATATTGGTTTCATTTAATGTTGCAGAGACTTTTGGACCCAAATAAATATTTTCCAATGGAACAAAGTGTTCCGGGTTTCGGTACTGTAATAATTTTAAATCAGTATTTTTTAAATAGTCTGGTTTCATATAAAAACTTAACAATAATTTAAATGCATTAGCCATTCGAGGATACAAACAATGAATTTTTGGTTTTTCTGACTGAAACTCCAAGTTAATGTCATTAAAAATTGGTAAGACATATTCCAAAAATTGCAGGTATAATTTATTAATAGGGTTTTCTAATAAATTGTGAATTTCACTTCCATTAGATACCCCATCAAAAGCTTCAGTGCGAAAATACATTTTTAGTGCTTCATACTGTTCCAAAACCCGTAATACTGCCGACTGTAAAGAAAGCCACCTTGTTTGTGATGATTGTAGCAGTTTATGCGGCTTTATGTTTAAAAATTCCTGAAACATTTTAAATTCTGATTGACGTTTAAAACTGTGTTGCATATAAGAGAAAACACAACGAATTAATTTTTCGACTGTATCAGGAATTTTTTTAGAAGCATAGGAGGCACATAGTGCCAGTGAATGGCAAATACATTTCATCACGAATAAATCGGGAATATCTTGTTGCAATAATGTTTTTAACGAGTGATGGGTCCCCATCCGCTTAGCTCATTAGCTCCATCCGCTCCAAACCCTACAATGTTATTTTTATATGGAATATTTTATTTTTTTAAAAAATCGGTGATAACTTTATATAAATTTTGAACCGAAATGTCTGTTGACTCGTCTACTAAAAGCGAAAATTTGAAAATCCTTAATTTTTCTATTAAATTTTCAAAATTAGACTTTCCTAAAACATTATTGATAATTGCCGTGCATTTTGTTCTACTACATGTCATTTGACTGAGCTGCTTTGGCTCAATACCAGAATTGCAAATTGATTTTGTAAGTTCCGTTAAATGGTCTGAAATAGATATCGGAAGATTGTGTTCGGCAACAAAAGCGGCAATTCTAATTTCATTTTGTTTTAGAATATTAGTGTTTGAAATTTTAAATGAGCTTTGAGTCAGAGTTTTTTGTTTAGATAACGTTTTCATGTTAAATGTATGTTTTTTTGAATTATAATGTTTTTTTACAGCCGACAAACCTCCAATATAATCATCATTACAAATTTTACAAAAAAAATAATTGCTACCCTTCTTACTTTCACTAATCCAGCTTTTAAAATTTTCATTTTTCTCCCATTCCTGCCGATATTTATGAGCATATGACTTCTTTATCCTCTTTGCTGGAATGTTGTCTTCATTTTCATCTGATGTCGAAGATGAAATGGTTTTTTCTGTATATGTGCTGATGCTGGTACTGGTACTTATAGAAGCAGTTGGTTCTGGAGTTGAAGAACATACAGGTGCCAGAAAGTGTTCCCTTGTATTTGTAGACGGCGTAGACGGTTGCGTATTTAAAGATGGCGATGATGCCCTTTTATTTTTTTTAATCAGGAATTTTTCCATGTTGTAAAAAATGCCTAAAAAATATAAACAATATTAAACCTAAGAACTATTAGCTACAAACATTTTAAAGCAATTGTTTCTTTGATTTTAAAAGATCCAACAAAGATTTAACGTTATGACTAAAAAAACAGGGGCTGGTAAGAAATAGCGACTATCGTATAGGAGAAAAAAAAATAGGAACAGAAAGCAGTCATTATAGGGAGTAAATTTCAAAAGAAAAAGTTGCGGATTTTGCGGTTTTTTTTAAGAAATTAATTATTAAAATGTGAAAAAATCAGCCATTTTATAATAAAATTACGGTTGGCTGCGCTGAATCTCATACGTTTTTCTACAGTGTTGCCAGAAATACAAAATATTAAAATCCGCTGACAAAATTTCGGCAGTTATTTTTTTATCTAAATTAATTAATAACATGGATTTTCTCGCAATTTTTTAAAATCACGAGAAAACGCCAACCAGGGCCCAAGCCAACCCACCCTGACGATGCTATAAAGAAAGTAATTATTGTAAAATTATAATTTTCATTACATTCAAAAATAACTAGACAAAAGACGGCAACGTCGCACTGAGCTTGGCGTAAAACAGCTGATTATTAATACGGAATGCGAACGTCGGTATAGAACATGGACTCATGGAAATGTAATTAATTGTTGATTTTTGTGTTTGATAGGAATAATTGTGCATAAAACCTGTGTTTTCCGCATCTAAAATTGTTTATTATTGTTCAAAGAATACTAATATGTGCCTTAAAATCAACAAAACTCATTTTATTCTATTCCGCTATTTCTTACCAGAACCAAAAAACATAATCCCTATTTTTGTAAATTATTTTACTTACCGATAATATTTTACCGCACAACAAACATAGACCTGCACTTAAGATTTTTTTTTAATTTTTAGAATAATGAATAATGTTAAACAACGCTAACGGACAAGATACGCAATTTCGCTTAGAAAATAAACTACTAACAAATAATACAAACTGGAATTGCATTCGCTTGTCTGACTCTGACCAAGAAAATCCCCGGTATCGGCGCGGTGATTCCCCGACGCGACGCGATAGAAAATAAGTAAAGCAGTTTTAGAAACGAATATTATGCATAGGCACAAATGAAAACATATTTATTACACCTTTCGTTTAATTTTTTTTTAATGTTTTTTATATGTTTATGTTATTTCTATTTAACATTATCGTTTTGAATTGTAGCTAAGAAATCCCCAGATATACCGTTTTTTGTAAAAGTTTTCCCCAATCCCCAAACCGCATAAAAAATCCCCAGATCTGGGGAAAATTCCCCAGACCTGGCAACACTGGCCGCGTTGATCATCTCTATCGCATTTGTCGCGGATGCTTTGAAAATAGATCTATATAAATAGATTAAAGGGATGCCCATACGACAGGTCTAAGGAGGGGCATTTAATGGCTGTGGATCTAAATCTAAAATATGTCATAATATCTTAGAGAGCCAACAACAAACCTTGTAAAATATACCATCATAAATTATAAAATTTAGTATGCCATTTTTCTTTTTCTTATGTTAAATATATTATAATATTTTCCAGTATTATTATGCCATTTGTAGCAGAACAATTATAATATTTATTTATGTTGTCTTCATGAATGATATAAGGAGGGCATTCTGTGCTTTATGGGGCATTCAGTGGTTGTAGATCTAAAATATGCCATAATATTTTAGAATACTTTATATTTTATAACATTTTTATATCTTTCTTATTACTCCTTTGTAAAATATATCCTAATATTTTGAAACAATAGTTTCCTAGCAATTAAATTAGAGAATGAAAATTACTCTATAATATTAGTCTATGTAATATATGCTACAATATTTTAGAAAATCCACGACAATTTTGGCAAAGTATACATAATTTAAATATGACATTTTCAGTTAAACCTTTGAAAAATATTTCAGAATATTTTACGAAAATCAAAGGTCCTCCCGACCTCTTTTTCAACTTAATCCTTAAAAGTTAGCAAAATTAAACACTCAAAATCAATTAATTTCTGGATCACATTGACAAGAGAACTACACAGGATGGGATTTCTCCAGGATATTAGAAGCAGTTCTATACTTGAAACCCACATCTTGAAAACATATATGCTAAGTGCTTTGAAGAAGGCGTAATATAGGCCGAAACATTGGCAATAAAGGAAAGAAAGTTTTGAAGAGCTTGGATTTTAATTGACTTCTTATCCAAAAAAAAATCTATTTCTATGTAAACATGCTGCATTATTTTAAAAACTTATTATAAACAATTTTTTAATTAATCGTTTCTAAGTATATTATTATTATTTATTATTTCATCGTTCTTAAGTATATTATTTTGACTTAAGAGAACCATTTTTTTTTACTAATTAATAAGAAAATGGAAAATAAAAATTCTATGTAAAATATGTTATATACACTACCGCTCAAAAGTATTTGCCCACATATGACTGTTTTAAATTTATAACTAAAAAGAATAAACCCATCAGTTATTCTTATGAAACGGTTTATTTATAACAAAATGTATATAAACAATACATTTTTCAATTAATTAAATTTAAGAAAATCAAATTTTGGATTCATCTACATGTCCGCCTCGATTTTTAATAACAGCTTCACAGAGTTTCGGTAGTCTTCTAATTAATTTGTCCAAAGTATCTTGTGCCACTCTTCTTTGATGATCCTCCACAAGTGTTCTTTTGATGTGGGGCATGATTTTCGCACTTGTCTATCCAGTTCATCCCACAGTAATTCGATAGGATTGAGGTCCGGTGATTGTGGGGGCCATACCATAACTTTCAGAAGATGTTGCCTTTGTAATTGACCTAAATATTGCTTGCACAATTTCGAAAGTTGAAGTTTTCCCCAATTATTCGAGTACCAGAAAGAAGTGCATTGTCACTTAAAATTGTTTTGTAACCCTCTTTTCGAATAATTCCCTCTATTCTAATTAGATCGCCCATCCTCCGAAACAACCTCACACCATCACCGAACCACCGCCGTGTTTAACTGAGGGCACCGTACATTTCTCAGCGACCCTTTCATTGGCATAACGGCGAACAAAAACTCACCTCTTCGTTCCAAAAATCTCGAATTTCGACTCGTCACTCCAGAGAACTTTCTTCCAGTCATCAATGGTCCATTCTTTGTGTGGTTGGGTCCACTCAAGTCTTTTTCTTCCTATTAACATCCTTCAGTAGCGGTTTTGATACAGCTAAACACGCCGTTTACTGTCGAAACACTGGCCACTTTTTTACGCTCCTTGTTGATTTTTGCTGTGATTTCAGGGGCGGTAAGGCGTCTATTGCGTTTGCTTGTAATTATAATATTTAAATCCTCCTTTGAACTTGTTACCTTTGGCCTTCCCGATCGAGGTTTGTTGCTAATAGTCCCTTCTCTGGTGAATTTCCTAACATTATAATCAACAGTCCGCCTTGGAATTCCCAAATCCGTCGAAATTTGACGGTTAGTCTTTCCAGCCTTATGAAGTCCCATGATAATACCTTTTGTTTCTACCGATAACTCTTTTGTTTTAGCCATTTTAAAGAATGTTGAAAGCCCAGCGAATAAACGGTGACAATCGTCAATAAGCAAGCGAAGTTATTTACCAATGTTACACAAAATCAATTCTTGAAGACTAAACACCTTTAAATGTTTCAAATTTCATCGGAAACGAGCTGTAAACAGATTATAAGTTTTTTAGAAGAAGTGTATATTTTCACTACATTGTTTGTTATTTGCAAGACTATTTTTAAATACTCAGTGTTTTTCAACGAACCATAGTTGATAGGTATGCTGTTTAAGCATATGTATATGCAATTTATAAAAGAGATACAATCTAAATATAGGTATAAAGATAAGATTTTTGTATCTAATTTAAAATATTAAAAAGAATACATGGTGGGCAAATACTTTTAAGCGGTAGTGTATAATATTTTACAAAAGTCATCAATATCATAATTAGGAATCAACAAATAAATAAATTTACCTGCCATTCACGGCCGGTTGCACATTAGCAACATTGGCCGTATGCAGACCACATCGTCATCATTGCTTATTAAAACAACATTCCGTTGTTCCTGTGTCGACCTTGAAATAGACCATGTGCAAAATCGAGATAAGGAACGCAGCTCTTCACGACTGGATTGCAATTTTTTTATACATTTATTTTTTAATTAATAAGATCTTGTACTGGGTATAGTCGGGTAGCATATATTTTGAAACACAGGACGCTAGGGGCATACGGGAAAAAAGTGCCGTGTGATTGGTTAGATTAACGTGGCGGGCGATAAATTATAGTTCATTAATTTACGTGGATTTTTTGTGATTATTAAATTTTATAGATAAATATTTATATATTTTTTTCTGAAATATTTAGGGGAGAGCAATTACATGTATTTTAAACATGCTTAAATTTGTTAATTCGCAAATAAAATAAAGCAGATGGTTTTTTTCATAGTGTTTGTTTATGGATATGCAAAAATAATTTACTTATTAAAATATTAAACTGCATAAACTTTATTGGAACCACTTGTAACGAATATAGGTGTTACATAACTACAGATTAAAAATAAAAAATTAATAAAAAATCTAAACAATATTTTTTATTACTTTTGTACATATTATGTATTTAATGCGCGCGACCATGGATAATTGCGTTTCGTTGATTTAAAGATATATTTAAACTTATGTTATGTTTTCGTTTTCCACTACTTTTACCACTACCTTTGACAGCATTTTGGCTACTACGTTTGCCACAAGGTGGTCTTCCTGAAGGGATTCTTGAACCTCCACGAGTGGCTCCAGGCCGTCTTCGAAAAGCAGTTGTTGGCTGGACTTTTATTTTTGAGTTGCTTTTGACCCTAGAAACTTTACTGTCTATGAAAGAATATAGCTGCGGCGCAGTTTGTATTCTTTTTAGTTTGTTTGCAAGTCTTTCTAATGCTTTTAAAGGTATTTCCTTAAGCATTTTATCAAATTTTTTACATTCTTCTTTAATTTCTTCAATTACATCTTCCTTTTTGTTGTCATCTTCCAACGTGTCATCAATCTCCATTATTGTCTCGTCAAATAATGAAGATGGTGCATCGATTCTAGTTTCGAGATAGTTTTCTTGATAACCACAATCTTGTATATTATCTGCATTTTCTGAAAACTCACTTAGGGCCAAAAACCATTTGGATTCGGGCCATTTCTCGCCAAGAGCTAGCCGCCCAAGTGATGCTCTTTCTTGAAAATTAATAGCAGGGATCATTCAAAAATGGAATATTTAAATGTTTATGTAGGTAAGCTTGGTGCTTACAAAATGACCCATTTATGCCTGCAGGACAACTGCATACACCAATTGGCACGTCAATAATGTATTTTAAAAAGATATTAGAACTACTACTAATTTGATACAATCCATCTCCCAAAGTTACAATATCTTCCAGTTTAAAATAATTCACTTTTGAACATAGCTTTAAGTAATTATTTTTTATTTCGTTTCTTCTTCCATGGGCAAAATCTAATAACTTGCATTTAAAATACTCCTCCCAGACAAAAGCAATGAAATCAACTAATGCTACACAATTGTAACCTTTTGTACGATGAAGAATAATGTCCTTAAGTATTTTGATGGTTACTTCTGCGTAATTGTTTTTATTGTTCCCTCTTATGACCCAATGTTTCCTGTGAAGATACAACCACTCTTGTCCTCTAGAAAAATAAATTTCAAATCTTGCCCAAAAGTTTGGACAATCCTCCGCTTCTTTCTGCAGCTTTAACATGTGTTCATTTAGATCTTCATTACTTTCAGAATACATAATCTAAAAAAAAGCAACGCTATATCAATGTGCATTCCATTTATTTTTCGGACTTTTTATAATGTTTCTTAATATACCTAATGCTTTTTATTGCCATTTATGCCTAATATATTTAAATATACGTAAACAATTGATAGAATTATAGAAATATGTAAATTTCTTATTAACAATAAATAAAATGAAGTAAGTAAGTAAAAAAAAAAATAAAAATAGTTAAAAAATGAGCACTATAGCGTAAGCATTATAAAATAAATGTATTAACATAATTTATTTACATTGTGTAATACTCTTATATTATACCTTACGAAACGAATGCATTAAGATTTGACGCTTTTCCATGGAAATCTTATTTTTGTTTTCACAAAGCCATCGCCATTCTTTTTGAAGCACGTGAAAAAAACACAGTAGCTGAGTAGAATTTGGAAATGTATTTTTAAGAGCTGTCTTTTCAGATTTGGAGTCGTCTGTCATAAAACATATAGGCTCTATTATATCTATTATCTATTATTAACCAATACCTAGAAGAAACAACATAAAACCATAACCACCAATATAATAATTAATTAAAAAAACTAATACACCAAAATATTAAACCATAACCCCATATGAATAAATCAACATACAATGTACTTACAAAAGATTCATTTGTGTTGTTTTTTTAGTGAAAATAATTAGCTAAAAATAAATATATGTTTATAATATTATCATTATCACATAGTGTATTTAAAAATATTCTATTTAAATACAAGTAATTTTTGCCTAGTTTCTAACTATTCTTTTAGAGTATTATGGGTGGTACAGCTATTCATAAAAAAGGCGTACATACATGTGTTAAGAGAGATTCCTTCCCTTAATTACATTTAAATTTGATCTAATTCAGTAAGCGTAAATTGTCATGTATGTAGGTATCTTTGTGGTTTTTAATTTTAAAAGGTTAAAATGTCATAGAAGCCAAATTAAAAAATATAAAGTTAAATTACTATTTAATAATTTACTTACAAAATTCCCTCCAAAAGAGTTTGGAAATGTCTGTTTAGCAATCCATAGGCTTGTTCATAACTTTCAGTAGTTTGCCCATCATGCAAACGTATCGCAATGGGAATGGCACCAGCTGTTAGTAACACAGTAACTGTGGTCTCACTGGTGTCTCAACTTGATGTACTGTCGCAAAATATCAGTTCCTTGGAGGACTGCAGTTCCTGTGCTCTTTTCATGATTGGCGTAACTACCAATACTGCCCACGGGTCTGTTGCAATTTCAATATTTATTCCTGTAAAAAATAAAAATATTTTAAATAATAATTTTGTTAAAAATAAATCAGCTTAAATTTACAAAGAAATGCAGTAAATAATGTAGGTAAATGAAAAGATTTAAAAAAATAATGGGTGTTTTTACATACATAGTTATGTACTTGATTGTAAAAAGAAAACCACAAAAATTGACACGTACACATAAAAGTGGGCATTTAAAAATGTTTAATTACCTGATTAATGAAAAAACTTTTTTTTTCTTGAAGTTTTGGTATTGGCTCAAATACCTGTCCAAGATGCCTTAAAGTCCATTTTTTATGAAGGTAATAAAGTGCATTTTTAGTAGGATTTAGAGAGACATCTGCCATTTTTTTCCAATAATAACAAACTTTCGGCAGGGCTCATTCCATTCTCAAAATATCCTTCAAACATCTTTTTAGTCTAAAGTTTAAAAGAACCAGCTTGAATAACGAAAAGAAAAACAACTATTTATGGGTTATACATAATTATATTAAACTTTGCTGCCTACCTCTTCAGAAAGCTTCATAAATTTCAAACTACCACTTGTGCCAAGATTATGGTTATGATTTAAATTAAAATTTATAATACCACATAAAGGAATATCTAACTTTAGGTATTCATCATTTCTTTTTGTTTTAGTTGTAATTTTTTAAATTTTAACATCTATTGTTGCAACACATCCTGTATTCATTTCACTCTTGGTACAACTTCTTTTCTTATTTATTGAACTATATTGGCACACATAATATTTATGATACACAACTCTAAGGAAAACCCCAAATAAAAACTTATTTTATAATAAAAATAGGTAAATGTTCGTTAAATCGCTATAACGAACATTTACCTAAAAATAGTTAAAATCCCTACCTTTGCGGATCTTTTAACTCCCCATTTCGAATCCAGTTTGTCCCTGAATACAATTTGTATGCTGATAGATATTTATCAGCATCTTGTGGAGTGGTTAAGTTAATACGCATAATTATTTCCTTCTTTTTTTCATTTTCAGCTTGTACACGACATTCATAGCCATTTTCCTCACTAAATTTTAAGATATCCCTCTCAAAGACAACCCAACAACAACGAAACGATCAAACGACTAGCAATAATAATCAAATAATCAAACGAATAACGATCAAACTTCATCAAACGCCAAAATCAACAATCATTGAATTTGAGGTTAGATTATGTCTTCTTCTTCTAGAATATTTAAAACGAACGCAACGCCCATAAATCACCTGACCAATGATAAAGCACTTGTTTCAACCGTATGCCCCTGACGTCCTGTGTTTCAAAATATGCAGTCCGGTATAGCGGATATCAGGGTCTACACTAGGATAACGTATCTTTTGAGTCCTTAATATGACTTACGCCAACTATAGTTACACATTAAAAAGAAACTAATTGTGAAAAAAATGGAAAATACAAATTTGAACTCACTTGTAACGATACGCAATGTACGGCACGAAAACAAAGAATGAATTCAATGGGCATGGGGACCATCCTAGAAATGCATAGGACCGGAGCGGGCAGATTGTTTACTTTAAAAATTGTGGTGTTTGGTATGAATAGAGAGACTACGTTGTTATCTTATTTACGAAACGAGGACGAAATATAATGACCTATGTAAGTGTTTTTCTTTTTGTAAGCATTAATAAACAATAAATAAATAAACAGTAGTTGAATAGTGCTTTTCATACAGATTCAACAGATATGCATGTCCATGGTGAGGGGAAGCGAAACGTAACGGCCTCTTACATTTTGATGAAAGAAGAGAACTTATCTACAGCCTTTGACATTCTGTAGAGCCCTGCTGAAAATTTGCTCCTGAAGATATAGGATTGCGACCAGGGCGTAATTCTTTTTCAGTAGTACCCACAAGCCAAGATTGCCATCGAGTAACCCCTTAAGAAGTGACTCCTTTACATCAATTTTGAAAGAGGCTTCTTTACACCAATTTCTGCAAGAACTGGTCTGTTTGGGAATTACTGGAGCCATGAGAACAATGCCTGCGGCACTTCTAAATATTCTTCTTGGGCTGCCGGACCTCCCAGTCTGTATAAGACGAAGGCCATGCGCATAAGAGGATCCCATCGCATAAGAGGATAAAGGATAGCGGAGAGTGGCGCAATGTTCACTTAGGCGAAGGTCATATGACGATTGCTCTCAGGATGTGTAAGAACATACCAATTCTGACATTCAGATGCACTATCGAGTGGCAACCTAAGGTTAAAGGTTTCAAGTCGAAATCCCGACAAGGGAAGGAAGAATGGTGGGCAAACAAAATTAAAGAGCCAAATGGGTTCCAGGCCTGGTACACAGATGGGTCATGGATGAAAAGCACCAATTCGGCCGCAGTGTACAGGATGGGAACGAATACAGAGGAATCCTTTCCGCTAGAGAAAGACACCACAGTTTTCCAAGCGGAGATCTATCTATCTACTTCAAGTATAGCAAGTAAACGGGAAGCATTGGAAGGTAACGGGAGGGATTTGCATCTACTCTGATAGACAAGCTGTTTTCAAGACGATCCAGTAACCCAGGGCCAGCGCAGCGCTAGTCCAGAAGTGCAGAGACACTTTGGAAAGACTTGTAGCACACAGGGAAGTGAAACTGAGGTGGGCCCCAGGACACCAGGATGTCAAGGGCAATGAGCGGGCTGACGAACTGGCAAGGCAAGGTTCCGTTGGCCTCTTCATAGGCTCCGAACCGTGCCTTGGTCTCAGTAAAAAGCAAATCTCCCAGGCACTTAATATTGGGCCTGGGAAAAAAGCAAGGAAGAATAGGAGGACAGAAGGATGTAGGCAGGGCAAGGATATGATACCAGACCATGACGTCTCTAAAGCAATGCGACTGGCAAAGATCCGATAGAGTATCAAAGACTTGGTGGGAATCCTGGCTCAGTCAGGATTCCTGTCTAAACTGTCTAAACAGGCATCGACACCTTCTTAGTATAAGAGAAAGCCCGGTCTGTCCGAATTGCGGTATAGGGGAGGAAACTTCATTCACTTCCATCTACTAGGTTTCTGTGATCTCTGGCTTAGAACATTGAGAGGCTAGAATTAGCATTGCTGCAGAATTATGGGCAGTTTGTTTGCTTGCAACATCTTTGATGCAATGATGCCAAATCCTTATGTAGCAATGGCAACAAAACACTTTATAATATAAAAAATTGTCACTTACTTTTACAGGTACAAAACAATACTACTGTTCCTCTTTAATATAATATGAAGCATTTTTTTAAATAAAATATGATAAAATACTCTATAAAGAAGTCAATATTTAAAGTTAAATATATGCAGATAATGTATGTTAGAGAAAAAGCGAACAACATCGCAACGCTGCTCGATCGCCTTGTTGATTCCACCGACACAAGGAATCTTTACCAGTGACGTCGTAAAAAATATTTACATGATAAATATTTATTAGTAATAGATTATGCTTTAAATTATAAATAATATTACTGTTTAAGAACTCTTTGTGCGTTTTTTGAACTTACTTCATTAAAGTAAAGGTACATATCTAATAAAAAGCATTTTTATAGAAATTAAATATTTTATAATTATTATAGATTTCTTAATAAGTTTTTATGTAGGTTTATTTCTATGATCCCCTATTCTATGTTTATGGTAACGCTTCTCCCTTGATATGATGTTATGACAGTATCGGTATTTACTTGTGAAAAGATCGGCTGGGATCGCCTTTTTCCCAAGATGCGGCACAAACGGCACAAGTTTTGACCATCGTAAAAGTCCACAAAAACTTTCAAATGAGACCTTTTTCGTTTTTCAACCGAAAACTAAAGAACAAACACAACTTCACAAATGCCGAATGTAAACACAAAGCCGTTTGACATGACATTTCGCAAGATGAAATCAGCTTTTGCTTGCGGTGTTGCCATTCTAAATTTTTTTAAATCGGTTTTGCGAATAAGAATGTTAATATATTCTTTTTGCTTTGAACTTTGTACTTAGGATAAGATAATTCTATTTCTAATTTTTATTTTAAATCCAAAATCTAATACCAATAAGTTAAATTAATAATATTATATGTGTTATTATATAGCTGAAAATTTCCTCTTTTGGAAATGTGTGTAAACTTGACAACAGAGAATCGATGAATATGTTTATAAAAAAAACACCTCCCTTGCCTCTGAGCACAGGTTGACCTCAAAGTTGTTGTTGCTAATTCTAGTTTTTCAATGTTCTAAGGTGGTAGGCGGTGTTACCTGAGAAGGAAAACTTTCGAAGCAACGACACGCCAACGGGAAGATCTTAAAGATCTGGACTGGGACAATGTGCAAGCCTTTATTAAAAGGACGGACTCAGTGAATACCTCGCATTGGGAGTAGAGGCGTAGGGGTGCGTGATTCTGGGGTTGGCAAAAAGGGACTATTTAGGCCTACTTGCCGAGCTCTAGCTCTCCCACCCTTACTACTACTACTATGTCAATTTTGAAGTTTTTGAGAGTACTAATACATGCTAGTTTTTCGATGAATTCTATTATCTGTTGTTAGGTGGTGTCCAGTTTACACCTTCCAAGATATAACCATTGTCTCCTCTCCCCTGCTGAGAGTGAAGCTCTCTGGGCAATGCCAATAATTACCTATTGTTTTTTCACGGGATTGGGCAGTTTCCGGAAGTTGCGAGTGAGTACGGACACTGAGTGTTGCCTCTGAGAGTTGAGACTGATGAGGGTTAAGGTCATTTATTTAAGAATGACAGTTGGGTGCTTGAGCCATACTAGACCACTTTATCGTTAACGACAGTCGCAGGGACATTAGTTTTTACATGGCTTCATATGACACAATTTTGCACACTGGGGTTAGTCAATCAAGTAAGTTGAGTTGCTGATATGATTTCTCATCTTAAATAGTCTAAACTCCTTTTCTTTATCTCGTCTTCTATTGCGTTTAGTTGCTTTACTAGGTTGGAGTTTAATAGCTCTAATTCTTTGTTTTTGCCATTAAATAAATTACTAGATACGTCGATTTTCGTTGAGGATAGAGGTTGTATGAGTTTGAAATGTAGATTTTTCTATATTATGAACAGGGGTTTTAATGCAAGACATTGATTTAGAAAAGTCCTCCATGTTTTGTTCTATTTTCACGTAGGGTTTCTTACTGATTTCATTTTGCATTATTAGTACACACTGAAACTATATATAAGCAGTTGCAAGATTCATGTTTTCAACAGACCAACTCTCAATTAGTATAACAACGTGACATCATTTAAAATCATTGGTTTCAAGAAATATTACTAAATCGTGAAAGTTCCTATGTATTCTATGACTGTTATGATGTAGGATGCATACAATTTTGTTTTTTGAATTAATTACATTTTTAAGGCTCATCACATACTGTTGTACCTTGTAAATGTTCATCAAGTCTAGTTGGTGACTAATCTCCATCTCTATATGTTATTTGCCATGTGGACTGCCATAACGACTTTTAAGAGTTTAACTGTCATTATTTAATTCAGTCCCAAAGATAATTTTTTTAATAAATCTTAAATACAATCATTTACTAGGTAACCAGAAGCTAATGTTTTATCCTCAGTTTCTTTTAAAATTCCTAAATAACGTAATAACTAAATAATTTTTTAATACAAAAAGAAAAACTCAAATTTACACGTTATTATCTAAAAAATTGTTCTTGTTTTATTTCCTCTTTTCGGCGGTTCAGACACCATAAACTTTTAAATCGAGACATTTACGATATTGATCGTTTACGGTTTTGTACACTTAGACGATAATTTTGGTTTTTTTATTGTCATATTATCAAATGATTAATCAATTTTTTTCTAAACTTTTCAAAAAAAACTATCAACTGAGCAGTAGTATAATAAAAATATATGGAGTATAACATTTGATTTAAAAATCAGCAAATGTGGAAATTTAAAAGGCTTTACAAATATTGAAACGTCTATCAACTCGAACATATTAATTCATATACATATAAAATATTAAAAATGGACTTATAGATACACCATGTTCTTTTATTATTTAATGAAAATCTCATTTGATAAGATCTTCCTTACAGATTACTTTGATGAATCTATGTATTTATACTATATGGTTTTGGAGACAAGTACTGATATACAGAAATTAATTAGTTTATTAGTTACTAGCTGCATGTCCGCGGTGTTGCTCGCGTGAAAATAAAAGAAAAGTCGAAGAAGGCCTCCAATAATAGTAAATGCAACCCACAATACACAAAAATAAAATCCGAAGCCTCGCCTCATTGATAGTACATGCAACCCACAATTGCCATGCCGTTTTTCTTGAGATCAAGGGTCGCGATTAATATAATATAATTATTGTAAAACCAAGACACAAATAATCTTAAAAATGATTCGTTAGATGCAGAGCGAGCGGTAAGACTGAGTCGAGTCACGTCTCGGGTATCAGTATCGCATAGACCCGCCTTGTTGTTATGTCTACCAAAATATAAATAATACAGAGGCACTTTTTCAATCGTATTTATTAATCAGTCTTATGCCGCTATGCGATATTTATCATATCGCTAACACCCCTTATCGATGGAATTTCAAAAAGTTCGTTCGTATCCGGAGCCTACATTATAAAAAAACATTGTTGCAGTTAATTTTTTTTTTCTTAAGTTGCTGCCTGCGACTCGTTGGTGCGGGCAGTCTCCGTTCAAACTCCGAAGCCACGCCCCCTTAGTTCTCGAGGTCACGGGTAACAATTTTCCCATTTTTTACCCCTTATCGGTGGAATTTCGAAAAATCCGTTCTTATCCGGTGCCTACATTATAAAAGGAACCCGTTGGCAAAATTTCACGTTTCTAGCTATTGTAGTTTGGGCTCTGCGATGATGAGTCAGTCAGTCAGGACAAACTCATATATATAGATTGATTTATAATTCCACTTCTTACGCAAATGGTTTATAACAGCAAGTGCAAATGTTCATAAAGAAAAAAAAAGAAGAGTACTTATACAAACCTTACTAAAGATTTGAAATAGAAGTCAAGGTTTTGTATATTGATACGTCTATTTGTCTCTGCACATTCTTACACCGTTGTTTTTTAAATGTTTACAATTCGTCTGTATAAAGAGTACCTAGATCTTGAAGCTTGTATACTCTTAACAATTAATAATTATTCTTGTGTAACATTACATAATTATATTCCAATAAACCCATAGCTACAGTTGAAAAGTATTAATTTTCACTGAAAATCGGATGGATGTATGGTCGTCAGTTTTAAATTAGATTGCAGAAATACATCCAATCAAGCGAATTACTGACCGGATTTGTCACGGCCATCGTCATAATAATAGCCTCCTTTCCTGTAATAGATTTTTTGTGAGTGTTTTTTTTCTTATTAACAATTTAATTTAAATTTAATAAATTATTGGGTTAATAAAGAATGTCATGAAATTAAATTATTAAAATATTGTGTTGGTGCTGAATATTTGGTTTAACGAATGGTACATTTAACGAACGTGTAAGTTAAAGCATTGATTTATTTTTTTTAATACTTTATTTATTGTGATAACTTTAACTATCCATTAACTTATTTATTGAGAGTATCAGTATATTGGATGTTAATTTGAATTTTATTATTAATACATAATACAACCAAAAAATAATTTTTTACTGCTCGCGTATATATTTTTGAATTTTTATTACAAACTTTGCAAGCACCGAAGTACCATTTGATATGGCTTATCAAAGTGTATTTTATCTTCTATTACCTTTTTATCTACAGGATATTTCGTAGATAAGACAAATCCCTTGAAAGAGTTCGTTTCTAATAAAACGGTTTCTCTTATAATTATGGGGTCCGATTGTTCTAACATTTACGAGTAATCAGGTTAGCAGAAAATTTCACAGCATGTATTACCAAAAGAAGTTTTTTTCAAATGTGTATCTCAAGATTTAAAATTATTGCAATTTTTTGAAGAACAAAAATTTAAAACGGAAATTAACACCTCAGACTTAAAAACTGAGGTGGTTACAAATATATGCAATGAAAGAGCTATATACTACAAATTAAATAGTAACAATCCTACTGCATATTTTAATAGCAACGCATATAATTATTTAAATATAAAATAGACGTCTTTCAATATTATCGAGTTGTAGAAGCTTTACATAGTCATAACATGAGAAAAAAACTTGTATTTTAAGAAAAATACCGGCAAAGCCTATGACGGCAAGTCTCGTTGTCAAAAAGTAAAATCTTGGAATAACTTTGATGTTTTTGAATTTACTCCATCTATATTTCGCTAGCTCTAGCACCTTGACTCACACTATAAGGGGACAACATTTCTTTTACAATATATTTTCTAATAGTTTGTCTGATAAATTAAATATTGTTTAAATATTGTTAATAAACTCATTAGTACTGGCTGTGTAAGAGAGGATGAATTACCAATAAAGAATAAAATTTTATGTTCTTCTTTTATCCAAAACTGTTAAATATCATTAATTATTTTAGTACTAGTGTAATACACTTGAAAGTTCCTGTATACTTGAAAAACGGAAAAAAGCTATTATTAAAATTACCCCAAAATAAGTGTTTTGTTTGTAATTTTTAAAATTTAAAAAAAACATTTGTAATACAAATTACAAACGTTAATACAATTAAAAACGTTTTGTAATACAAATGATGTATTACGGGTTTAGAAATCAGTATAGTACAACATACATCTTGGTTATTAACGTAGTTAAAGATATAAGAGTTAATGAAGAACAAAAGAAAAAAATTGGCTTCTGCCTTCTTGACTTCAGCAAACTTTTTTTGATGCTATGTTGCTTGCTACTACACTATTATAACTTTTTAAGTATCTAGTTCTATTTCTTTTTAAAAATATCTTATCCCAGTAATAATTATCATTGCGTAGCAGTAGAACAACATCCTTATGTTTCAAAATTTAACTATATATAATTAAATCTGGCATGCCACAAGGATCTATTCTTGGGCCGTTGTTATTTTTCCTATATCTCGCAGATATGAAAAATTTCATCTCTTATTCTAAACTTCAACAGTATGCCGACGATTCCCATGTTTAAACGTTCTTTTTTTGCTGATTTTTTGTTTGTTTTAATAATGTTATAATTTTAATTAAAATGCTTCGAAATCAAAAGTTCTCTTCCTTGACTTCAATTAAAAACACGCTGATCTCGTCTCAAAAAATGTTGATATTGAAATTTGCCATATAAAAATTTCAGTGGTTGCAGATTTAAAAACTATTGCATTATATTTAATAATAAATTAACATTTATTGCCTATATGCGACTAAATTATACAAATTTAAGACATACACAAACAAAACTAAATTTATGCAATTCATTAATTTTTTTAAATTTGATTATAGAGATATAATCTAATAATGATACAATCACTGTAAGAATTATAATGATAATTTGTAATTATGCAATATCAAATTAGATTAAAAGACTCCAAAATTCTTGTATGTCATTTTAATTGTCACGCCGTCCAGTCGTCTTGGTCCGGCGGACCTCCAACTCCTCTCAAGTAAAGTAGTTCCTGCGCAGCTGCGTTGATTAAAGGGCCAGTAGGTCTTTCTAGCTCTTTGATTATGCGTGTCGTACGGGGATGGGGATAGATAGCTCGAGGAAAACGACTTAGTTTGTTTGACAAATGTATTGTGTCGCCTTAGGCTGTACAAAGGGCCTTACCACAAAAGGCCAAGGGTAGTACAGGGTGTAACTTTGACTATTGGTTTTTAGCTAAGGGGCGTTATCAACAATAGAAATACCTATACTCTATTTCAGAAGTGTGTAGAGCAATAAAACCTCATTAGGTATGCAAAAGTGGTACCTGGTGATCCACCAATATTTTATGCCACTACCTTAGTTGGGTATTAGTTTCAATGTAAAATTCTTTCTTTTCGTTGATTGCAGGTAGTGCCACCCGGTTTTGGGTCAATTTATGAGTTTTGCCCATTGTTACCCACTGATAAACATTGAAAACGGTTCGCCAAAGGCGTGCAACTGGGACTTGTTTTTTACCTTACAATTAATGTACTTAAATGCTATTTTATTTTAGAAAGTTACTTTTGTTTAAATGGAATAATATATTTTTTTCACAAATTTATTGAACATAATATGTAGAGTAAAACAGTTGAAAATGTCACTTTTGGATCTGGCACAGTTTCTTGCACAGTAAAACTAGGGTAATCGTGTTTTATGCAATCATGTACATTTAAAATAATAACTTTTTCACTCAGCGATAGTGGATAATTTTTAGTACATCTTTTCGTTGGACTGAATACCTCCATTTTTTAAATATTGGGATAATAATATTGTAATTACACTAGAGCGTAGCAGTGACTACTAACGTTTAAAATATGATTTAAAAGTATTTATAGTCTGTATATATTACCAGACCCCATTTTTGCATGTTACAAAGCGTTAAAAGATAGGTACCTATACAAAAGAATTAAAAGTATTTATTTAGTATTTAATCTCTTTTAAAATAAAAGCATTTAATCCGTGAAAATTAAATTCATAAATATTATAAGTACCTGCGCCTATGAACTACCACGAAATGTAGCCAAACAGAACGGAATTCCCCAGTTTATTGCTCTATACACTTCTGAAATAGGGTATAAATTAAGAAATAGTTTTAAATTCAACCATTTGGATAACTATGCCCCGGGATTCCCCGGAACCTAGCTATCCGAGCCAACCCTTCCCTCAGGTTAGGAGACCGACCGGGTAACTTGCAGGTAATTCGTCGATTCCCCCAAAGGGCAGAGTTACCCCCTTACAAGGGTATTCCCCCCATAGGCGGAGACCAGCGGCTTATGGTCCAACCGGTTCCTACCGGAGGGTAGAGGATCAGCACGAAGTGGTTATCGAATAACTGATGATCTCCCTAGATTTCGAGCTTGTATTTTATACCTAACAATTATGTCAACCCATAGTAAAATAAAGATGAAATACAAACAAATTGCACTACGGTTGCATTTTGTGCTTCGCAAATTCGGTTGTGAAATTGATTAGTAATTATTTAGAACTTAGAACAGTGGAAATTTTTTGTTTTATACTTATTATTATTTTAGAGTGTAATTAATTTGGTTGACAATATTATTTATATAAATATTTTTTCTTAAATATCTTAAAATGATTTATCTATGTATATTTTGTAAATAAGAGAAGATGTCACATATTTTTTTATATAGTGCAATAAATACTGGTAAACCGCTCTAACACATCGCTCAATAAGTCCGCAAGTTCTTTTGGTAAAACATTGTTGTTTTGCAAAATTCGCTAAATCTAAACTACAATCTATCATAGGATTTTTGTAGTATTTTGTACGGGTTGATTGGCAACTTAATTCTCAGCAATTTGAATTCCTAAAAAGCTCAAATTTTACATCACTTTAAGAGAACAACTTGATTAATAAAATGAATAAAATAGAGCAATTTAATCAGAATTATACACGTCGAAAATTAAATGAAATCCCCTATATTTTATTTTTTAATCTAATAGATAGTTAAAAAATCTTTAATTTAATATAACACAATCCTATACCTAAGTAGCCGCGTTTAAGAAATAAATACTTGGATAGTTGGATATAAAAATGTCACAAAGGTTTAGTAAATGATAATGACATTTTTAGTTATAGTATTACCATTATGTTTTATAATAAACTTAATTAAAAAAAGAAACATTATTATAAACTAGTCAAACGAAATAAGACAATTTTTTTATTTCAGTGTAATTTTTAATTAAAATCCGCCAAGCCCTTTTCGTCTGTTTATACAGACCATTTTCAGAGCTGCTTCGTCAAAGAGTCCACAGAAAAACACAGTACATAAAGAGGAACGCAAAAGACATGGACTAATGTACAAAGGTTTAAAACAACAGAAAACATATTTAAGACTAAATAAGGTATACATATTTAAGAAAAAAAATTAAAAACTGAGAATGAGACGTTAACAATTCATATAGGCAATTTTTAGACAATCAAAAGTAAGAAAAAAAAGGATACTCAAATGTGTCAAATTATAGCAAAAACATGTAGAAAAATTAACATTGTATCTAGATAAAAGTACGTTAGTTTTACGTAAAAGTAAAGTACTCTTCTATAGAAACTTTTCGAAATGATTATCATTATTTTCTAAACATTTATCAAATCGTTTTCTGTTGGATATATTCGTCGCTCTTCTAATATCTCTTTTATCTATCTCTTTAGGATAGGTAATAACTCGCTGACGTATAGCTCTTTACTGTTAACTAGTACACCCTTTCCTTTATATTACCCTACGAATAAAAAGCAACGAATGTCAGATCTTGCAATTTCGCCGACCAATCCCATGGTCTCATACGCCTAAACCATCTATCATCTGGAAAATTTTCCTTTGGCGGTCCAAATTATTCTCCTTAGAAAGCTAGCATCTTCATCAATATGGATCAAAATGTTTTCACAGAATTCTACCGTTCTGTGTCTTGTGGTTTCTAAACCTGAACTTTGGTGGACTTATATGGATGTATTTTATGATACGCTAATATTTTTTTAATTGAATGACAAACCTAAATCATCCTTAGCACTTCTAATTAAAGATTGTGGATATGCAGTAAAATATTCTTATACATTCATAATGTTATCTTCTTCCTTGGTAACTGGCTTTGTTTTTTTTAATCTAGCTTTTAATTTAGAGCCATAATTAACAAAATTATTTTGTAACCTTACAAATTTTCGCCGATTCATTGTACATCTGGATACCTTATACAATGAAGCTATTATTAAATTGGCACATACGCTAAAACATAAATTAAGGCTACTGGATCTAAAAAGGTGAACCATTGAAACAAAGGTGTGGGTGTTGTTTTTACTGTCATACCGTAACAGTCATGCTGTAAAACAATATATTTAAGGAATCTGGACCTGTAAAGCTAAAACGTTCAAACATAAATGAATTTAAAGAAAACTAAATAAAGTTGTCTATATCAATTGTTAGAAGGCATTTGACAAAATTAACCATATATTGCTTCTTGGTAGGTTGATAGAGAACGGAGTATCAGTCATGTATCTGGAGTCTTGCCTTGTTTGAAGGATTCAGCAGGTTCGATTGAATTTGCGATAATTTCCGCTGTAGCACGAGGATCTTTGGGCTCTTTGCTTTTTTTTAATTTTACCCTTTACCACTACCTGTCACTCTGCTGGGTTTCTCTTTGCTGGTGACTTTGCAATTTGCTTCAAAAAGATATTGATGAGTGTACCAGGTGGTTTAAGAAAAATAATATGTCTTTTAATATCGATTAAAGTTTACTAGTCACATTCACCAGAAAATTAAATCCAATTCTTTATAAATATTGGGTTTGGGTGTCTTATTCCAGTCTAGTGTGAAGTTTAATAAGCATTTTCTTAACATTACTAATAAAGCATTCAAGTTTTTGGGTTGTATGAAATAGTAAAAACTTTAAAATGACAGCTATTGCTATCGTGATATTGAATTTATAGCTGTCACAGTGAGGTATAAAGCAGGTTATTGTCAAGTTTTTGAAACGCTGTTAGAATTAAAATATAATAAGAATTGTTTGACAGTGTAAATGGCCTTTCGTAAATATTGGAATTAAAATTTCCTTATTATATTTTTAAAACTCTTCCTGGTCCTCAAAAAATTTTATTAAATTTTTTTCGACAATAATTGCTAGACCTAAATTACTATTAAAAGATAATTATCAGACTATTACAAGATCTAAATTAAGATTTTGATTTCTTTAAAATTATATGATACGAACTAAAAATATTTTACATCATTGAGCATGCAACAAGAAATATTTTTTTTTTCAAAAACCTGAACCTTTTGATATGATTATAGAAGGATAGGCAATAACATACGTTGTTTGGGAGAAAAAATATCAAAGTTCCTAATGCAAATATTTAATTATACCCCTTTTTAAACATAGTTTCTTTCTCTTTAGGAATCAATATTAACGGGACTACCTCCATTGAGGAGCAGCCGCAACTAGACGGTAACGGTGACCTAACCCCTAGCGAGGGTGCAGGTGCCGATATGGAGCATGACTTGCCGGTGGACGACGAGCCGATTTTGATGCTCGAATTTGTCGATGAGGTCCATCATAAATCGATGTTGAAGAGTTTGAACATGATGCGTCGGAATCGACACTTCTGTGACGTCATCCTACACGTATGTGGTGCCTGGCTGTACCGACCAGGAACAGCTTATTTTATCTTGCATTTAAAAAAAACGACCTCCCGAATACGGGACAATCGGTTTTTATAGGTTCGATGTATACAGGGTGTTTTTTTCCATAAAGAATACATTCAGTAAAAAAGTTCAATGAATATAATATGGTTTTATAAAAAATGTTACTTGTCAAATTCCTTGTACCTTTGAAGTTTTGAAGCAACTTTCTTTGAAAAAAAATAGATACCTTTAGTCAAATAGGTACTTTTACTGAACTATATTTCAATGACTTTTAAGATTGTATTACATCCACTTTAAAGATTCGAATTGAACAAATCGCTATTTGAAAACGGGTTGTAATGCCGCATTGGATTTATAATTTTAATTTCCTCATGCGTTTGTGGTGTTTTATTTTCTAAAGTGGAGTAAAAATTAATAGAAATCTGTAGCAGCATTCGCTGACTTAATTTTTGCTTTACTGGACAGGACGACAAGTGGCAAGTATTAAGATACAATGTCTTAAACATGCTACGCTATTAATATCTGATTTTTAAAACCATCCTGTATAGTCGTTATTGATCATAGGTCACAATATATTATGGCCCTATCTATAAAAGAATGTAAGGTAAAATGTTGTTTTTGAAAATACGGTCAGTCGTACACACTACTGGGCTGCAATCCTTCAATATTTGAAATAAATTAAATCCAGTAGTGAGTAGCTTTTAAGACAATAATAATTTTAAAATAGATAGATTTAGATTTTTTCTAATCTGATATTTTGGTTGCGGTGACTTTTTTGCTCGTAACATTTTTATTTATCATAGTTAGACATGAAATCACGAAAACCACGCAAACCGCAGCCAAAATTCAATATTAAATTTTAGATACATGCCATATTATTGGTAAATATTCTATGTAATATTATTTTCGTTCTTTTATAAGAGAACGTTTTAATTTTGTCTATTTACAGAATACCCCGCCACGTAATGTAGGTGACGGTAATCATTTTTTTTTTCGTATTTAAACCATTATATTTTATTAAAGGGGTAAAATTTAGGGTATAGGTATATTAAATCAATATATGTTGCCGCCTGTCAAATATATATAATACAAATATATATAAATATATATTAGTAATATAATTATTAGGGATAAAAGCACATATTGTTGACATACCAAATGTTTGCTGCTTGCTTTAAAATTTGCTAATGCATATAGTTGAAACACCCTGGATATAGCCATTTGAAAATATGTCTGCCCTAAATTTTACCAAAACGAAAATTAAAATAAAACTACAGTTATTGCAGTCTTTACATGGTTTTCTTCCTTTTCTGGATTAGGTCGGAAATACAGAAATTCATGCGCATAGAGCCGTATTGGCTAGCGCCTCTCCATATCTGTTCGAACTGTTTAATACAGATCAAGAGCAAAACCAACAGTCCAGGTTGGAAAATGTGATCACTTACAAGCTAAATGGCGGCTTTGATCCAAACGCTTTAGAAATACTCACTGATTACGCTTATACTGCGAAGCTTATTGTTAAATATTGCCAGGTAAGTAAAATCTTTTTCATACTTTTTTTAGACTTCTTTTTATTTGGAAAAAGAAGTAATTTGTATTTACCTTCTTATTTTTGTACATTAATATTTGAGAATAGAAATTAAAAGATAAGTAAAAGTAAATTATGGGAACTAATATTAACTTATAAATGCTTTTGCGATACAATAATAATGCAATAATATTATATGAATAAGTAGGATTGTCCGGTCATCGGGGTTATCGGCCTGGTTGCATCACATAACTCCTCCCTCCTTAAGTTCGGAAAATAAGCGCTGGTTTATTAGACTCTTTTCTAAGGGTTGGTCCATAGGAGCGTTCTTGTAAAAGAGGTTTCTTTGGGATGAAACAGGCTTCTTCCATTTCATTCCAACCAATGTACAAAATGATTCAACACACAAAAGCGGCAATTGATGAGAGTAGAGCGATCCAAAGGTGGGCCAATTTTTCGGACGTTTCGATAGGGTGTAACTGAATTGATGACAAAATTCTTTGGGCTCTCTTTAATTTGTCTAAATTTACTTTTTCAAGGTCAGTTTTGAGATGTTGCTGCTGGGTATATACGAAAATTTGGGTCATTCTAGCTTATATTGGAACTGTGATGTGCTTTCACCTTCGTAAGTTTTATTACCTATCTCTACAGGGGTATAGATAGGCTAATAGATAGGGTAACGATACTGGTCTCAAGAATTTTGTATAGTCCTTGTTGACATTCGTTCTGGACGACTATCTCGTTCACAGGCTTAGAACATTGAAAGGCTAGAAGTAGCATGCCGTGGAACTATGGGCAGGTTTGTTTGCTTGCAACATCTCTGATGCAATGATGCCAAATGCTTATAGAGAAATGGCAAAAATCACTTTATAATATCATAAACATTATACAAGCACTCTTTACCAGTGACGTCGTCAACAAATATTTACCTGATAAATTTTTATTAATTATTATGGAGTTTGAGTATAAGTAATATTACCATTTATGAGATATTTATGTGTTTTTTTTAACGGACTTCATTAAAGGAAGGTCCTAATAAAAGGTAGCATTTTTGTCAAAGCATTTTTATGGAAATTAAATATTTTATTAATATAATATTATAGATTTCTTAATAAATCATGTTTTAAGACACAAATTTTTAACATTTTGCAAAATTTTATTGATATTGTTATATTGGACAAAATTCAGTTTTTCATCACTTACTTATATCACATAATATATACTTCTATGGTGCTGACTTTTTCAAAGGGACATTATTGCTTCAGCGGAAAAAGTTAAAACTACAAGGATGTTTAAATTGTGAAGGAGTTGCAGGTTTTTTGGAGGTTATACGATTTTTATTATGAGTATTTAGCCTGTATAATGGTTTTGAGACATTTAATAGTGACCTATATAATATCTAATACCAATTATTATATCATATTAATTTATACTAAAAACAAAGCTTACCTAAGAATAAAGACTATGTACAATAGATAAGATAGTTTATTAGTAGTAATATACAAACAAGTACTCTTACAAGTCATATGTAGAAATAAAATATGTAGTATGTTGGGCTTTTTCGAAAATCATGTTATTATTTCTTAAGTATTTTAATAATGACTTGAGATCTAATTCAATTTCTTTGGCGCAAATTTGTTTGTTGCGATCTTCAAATTTTAATTTTCTTTATTTTTTTTCCATAATTTGGTGACCAGTGATTTAGCTTTTGAAACGGTGGAATCATCAGTGCTTAGGTCCTCAGGATATCATTTTGATTTTAATAATCCAATTGATCAATAAAATGTATGTTATTATAAAGAATCTTTGTAATATCATACATTTGATTAATTGCATTTAATTAAGCAAATATAACACAATAAAATACTATATCATTTTTAAATAAGATATATAGAATAGGATGATACATGGCAAAAAACTAGTAGTCTATTTTGAGTGTATTTTAAATAGTAATTGTTGACCTAGACCCCACGGTTACTGTAGAACTATTAATCTCAGATGCAGTTATTGTTGATGATGAATGATCAGATCTGTAATTATACATAATTTGGTGTATCAAAAATATTAATCTATTTTAATTATCCATACTTGTCTATATTAGCTTCACTGTTTGTACTATATACTACATACCCATTTTGGAAGCTAAAGAAGTTTTTGCACTCTTCAGGAAAGCTACCCCTGCAGCTTTGAAGGGTAAATCACATGGTAAATTAACTGAATTATCCGCTGATGTGTTTTTAACCAGTGCATCAGAAATCCTAGTAAAAAAATAGTTTTACACACATACCTAATTTAATAAGTATTAGTTATAAATAAACCATATAAGAGTAATACTAATACTTTTTGTGACGATTTTTTTCTTCTAGAAAAATATATTACCTTTGAGGTAGAGCTGATTTTTTTGAATAAAGTCTGGCTACTGATAATATTATCTTCCTTATATAAGAAATCACTTCTAAGGATGTGATCTGAACAAACAAATATGTTCTTTTTAATTGTATTGATTTCTATTAATGAAATCCATTGTTCCCTTTGGGCATATATTAGGCAATCTATAATAAGTATTTGATATTAAATCAAAAACCAAAAAAAAATTACAGTAATAAATTAATATGTGGTGCCAATTACTATATATATTATTGTAAGTTGCAATATGGTAAAACAAAAAAAAAATTATCGACCAAATTTTAGGGAAAGACAAAATTAACTTTATACATAGATATCAATATCTAAATAAATTTCAAAATTCTTTAAAGGCAATAAAAAATTAGTAATTTCATTTATCTACCTAATGTCTATATTAAAAAAACATAACTATATATAGATAGGTACATAGGTATTATGCCTTCTTTCTGCCAAAACAACAAAAAAAAAACATAAAATCCTGTAATAAAACCAGGGACAAAATTCTAGTTTTATATTTTTTATAGCCTAATTATAGATGAATATGTTCAAAAAAATATTTAGATTTAAAAATATAAATATTTTGGTATTTTACGCACACTTTCACATTCAAGTTTTTATTAGATTTATACCTAATAAGATCCCCTATTCTACGCTTATGATGATGGTAACCCCATGATGTGATGTTATGAAAGTATCGGTACTTACTTGTAAAAAGATCGGCTTGAATCACCTTTTTATCATGATGCGGCACAAACGACACAAGTTTTTGCCATCCTAGCAATTTAAAAAAACACTAAAATGTGGCCTTTTTCCTTTTTAAACCAAAAATGAAAGAAATACACGAATCCCGAATATACAAAATAAACAAAAAGCCGTTTGACAGATGACACTAAACTAACACGCGCTTAAGCTCCGGTGTTGTCGCTTCAAATGTTTTAGAAGCAGTTTTAGGGATAAGAATGTTAATAATTTTGTTTATTTTTTGCTTAAGGATATTATATTTATTCTTAAAATAGGTTAATTGTAGTATTTATACTTTTTATTTTAAATTTTCCTATAAAATACAACACAAATAAGTTAATTTAATGTCATAATGGTTGTTAAAATATAGCTAAAAATTTCCTCTGTTGGAAATTGGTGTCGACTTGACAACAGAGAATCGGCAAATATGTTTGTAAACAAAACACCCTTCTTGCCCCTGTGCACATGTTGGACTCAAACAAAGTTGTTGTTTACTAATTCTAGCCTTTCAATGTTCTAAGTTCACAGGAATTACCAAAATTTGATTTCCATTTAGGCGTTGGTACTTCTTTGGAAGTTAATGCTGGTTAATGTGCATCTGTTATGTGAGGTTGTTAGCATTTCAAAGAGACAACGTTCATCTTTCGTTAGAGTGGTTTCTTTGCAGATAAAAAGGTCTTCTAGTTGCGGACATTCTTCTCCCGTGGCCCTTCTTTCTTTTTGCGTGAGCAGGATATAGGGGTTGGATATAAGAATGGTTTTGTTTGCAAGAGGTATGGGGTAGAGTTTGTAAAGGATATAATGGTTGGGAAAAATAATTGGTATGTGTATAGAAAACAAAATTGAGTTATTTTTTATAATTACTGGGACAGATAAATAGTTATAAAAATTAATTAACTCTTTAAATTCAGGTATTCTTCGATTTGGACTATATATTGTTTTTATGTTTTCTATTAAGGTTAAAAGTTGATTAGGGTTAAGAATCGAGGTATGCATTTTATTTACATGAGCAAAGGAGATTGCATTTTCAATATTGGTAATTATGGAATTTAAGGTATTTAATTGTAACATTATATTGTCTAGAATTAAAGACTATCGACAAATCTAGTTGCTCTTTTTCAAATAAATTTATTTTATTTATTGTAGGGGATAAAAGAGGGTATGCCTGTCCTAATTTAGAAAAGCTATTAATTACTGTTAGTAAGTAAGTATTGTGGGTCTTATACATATCTAGATAGATATGATCAAAAGGTTCATAACTAATAGGGGTGGGTTTGAAAACTACTTTATTAGGTTGCCTTTCATATTTGGTGTTTTGGCAAATTTCATAAAGATTTACATATGTTTTGACGTCATTTTCTAAATTTGGCCAATAAGAATTTTTCTTAAGTGAAAGTATATTTTCTTGAATACCTATGGGATGTTTTAGTTTCGTGATAATATTTAATCTTTAGCTGTTGTTCTACGTCAGTTATATCTTCTAAAAGGGTATTAGATATGTACAGTTTAAATGAATAATTTTTGAATTATTTTTGAAAAACATTAATTATAATGGGTTCGAGAGATTTATTTACAAAGTGTAAACAATATGTAGGCTTTAGGCGTAAAGTGTTCTTTAATGATCTCACAGAGAACTTCCAATGGATCGTTTTTCAAAAATACAATAGTTCTTTGTTTATCAAAAATAAATATATAGGGTAACCTTGTAAAACTAAAAAAAAACCAAACTTGTAACCCTTCTAACCTTGTCGTAACACCATGAAATCGCAACGCGAGTAGGAAATGCGAAAGCGGATACTGAGGCTGGGGTTAAATACTATTATTTAAAATATAATTTGGAGTTGGTAAATGATTAATTAAAGGTTCTTGGATTTGTGGAGGCATAGAATATATATGAGTAAGGTTTTGATGGTTATTTATTTGGGGATATATTCTATTTTTGTAAATATTAAAATTCTCTTGTCGTGGAGTAAACGAACGAGCATCAATTTGTTGTTCAATTAAGGCATGATTTAAAAAATGTGCACCTGCATCATCGATGTTTTTAGGATTGTGCAATATTAAAATAGTTCAAAGTTCACTGTTAGGCTGTTAGATCTGTTTGTTCTAATAAAGCGTCTTTAGTGCCTTGAAGGGTAGTATCGGAAGCAATTTTTAAAGAAATACGAGATTTTAAAAGTTTTATTCTTTCGATAAAGTCTAAAATGGATTTTCTTCTAGATCGAGTCAAAAAATTTAGCTGTTGAGCAAGAACTTGTCTATTTATTCTATCACCAAAGTGTTGTCTTAAAGCGTCTTTTATTTTGGGCCAGGTAATCAAATCTGGTCTACAATTAAAAAATCGGTTGCTTCTTCGGTAATTTTAGAGCAAATTGCAGCAAAAACAAATTCTTTAAGAGATTCATCGATAGTGCCTATATAATATCTATTATAAAACTTATCTACGCTTGAAATAAAAAACTCTAAATGTTCGCTAATGCCTGTAAATGTTTTGAGGGTACGAGCAATCTCTTTTCCTGCTGTAAGAGTACATATATTTAAATTTAAAGGATATAACGTAAAATTTGAAATTTTAAAATTCTTTTCTATGAGTAACACTCTTATACCTCAATTTCAGAATGTGACGTTAACATAAAATATGACATAAAAATAATGAAATGTAATTTGAAAATTTGACTAGTGTTAGGTAGTCTAAACGAATTATTTAGCACTTTTAGTATTTTTTTTTAAATACACAACAATTGCATAAGGTAAAATATAAAAATAATGGTATTGGGAAGGAAAAATCACTTACGATTTTTGTCTTCGCAACTGTGGTCTCCTTTTTTTGGGCTTTTCTGGGCTCGACAATATTTTTGCAAAACCAGGAACCTCTGAGACACCTACATAAACGACTGCACCAGCGATGGAATTATATGTGAATACTAACTTTAAAAAAATTTAAATTTATTCAAATAATTCTGCACAAAAAAAGGTTGACTATCTATTTAACTACGATCTTTACTACTCGAAAATTAAAAGATAAGTAAAAGTAAAAACTAATTATGGGAACTAATATTAACTTAAATATGCTTATTTTGCTATACAATAATAATGCAATATTATATGAATAAGCAGGATTGTCCGGTCATCGGGGTTATCGACCTGGTTGCATCACATAACTCGCGTTACGTATTAAATTTTCTTAAAACTCACTTTTTTTTTAAAAAGCTACTCGTCGCCGTGCAATGGAATTTGTAAATTTCAAACATTCATGCAGTGTCCACCATCAAGGGGCAATAAAAGGAATTGATTGTGAACAAAGAAACAAGAAACAAAACAAATGGAATAATAATTAAAAGCATTCTAAATACTTTCCATTCCCTTTTTAATGTAAGCCAAAATGAAAAACATACAGTTTCACTCCACTCATTCTCAACATGTTTTGGACACAGCAGTCTTGATAATCAAGGGGACAGTAAAAAGAATTGGCTGTGAACAAAGAAACAAAAAAAGGACATTAAATATCTTAAAATAACACGGATAAACAATAAAACCAAATTTTCGATATAACGTAAACCCGCATCCACAGACAGTAACCATGCCTTACAATTCCAACCAACCTAATAACCAACAATTCGCGGCTTTCCATTCTTACCTTACTAGACTTTTCTCGATTCCGCCTGGGTAAAGTTGACTTCAACACAGAGTTAAACAATATAAAACAAATAGCTTCAAACAATCATTTTTTTAAACAAAAATTTTAAAGCCAAACAACCAAAGGACCTAAAATATTTTGCTATTCCTCTTTTGGGTTCGATTTCATATCAAATTAAACACATATTTCATTTATACAATATCATGATAACTTTAAAACTAGACATACATTGAGATCATTTATTGTCAACTGTAATGACGAAGGCTCTTGTCCCCGAGAACTAAAATCAGGAATTTATCAGATAAGGTGCTCAAGTAAGAATTGCATTTTACACACCGATAGAAGATTTGCTACAAATATCGGTGAACATTGTAGAGAGAGAACATTGGAGATTGTAAAGAGAACAATAACTGAAATATTTGCCCTACAGGCATTAAATATAACTTTTCCAGACATGTTTATCTTAATAATCACGGTTTTAAACAAGCTACTGACTCAAAGCTTTAACATTTCTGCCACAAAAGAAATAAACTTGATTTGTTGGAAATACTAGAAATAAATAAAGCTACACAAAACAACAATCCGTAGTGTGTTAATGATCAAAATACGTTATTCTTGTACTCAATTTTTTTCATTCACTGTGTTTTAACTCTTCATAGTCTTTTAATACATTGTTTTTGCCTTTTACAATTTCCTATTATATACCACTCATTGCATTACTTTACAATTTACTAGACATTGGGTTAGCCGCGTCATTTATTATATTGCTTGGCACTTTTTGGACTTCTCAACATATATATTACGTAGGTTTGAGTTCAATATTTTTGGAACATACTATTTATTCCATCACATCAGTTTTAAGGGAAATATTGGAGGAAGAAATTTAATCTTTTAAGGAATTATTATTGTATTAAAATTGCTTTTATAATAATAATTAGTCACATCTTTCATCAATTTCTCTCTAAAACTTCAAATTTTTCTTGCTTCTTGTGTCTTTGTTCACGATCTTTTATTATCTCCCTGATGATGGACACTACTGTGTAAAACATGTTATAACAATGTCAATGTTACGTTTAATTAATTTAAATATTAATTTAAAATAATTTAAATATATAACAATCTCAATATTCTATTTCACCCATAAAATGGTGAAACTTATAAATCGATAGTACCATTCCCTTGCTCTGAGCGCATAGATGTCATTGAATATTGGCTATTTAGGAATGGTTTTAGGAACTTACTCAGAATCTTATGGAATTCACCGTTAGTTTATAATTTTCGTTAACAATATTATTTGTAATTTTGAAGTAACTATAAGCTAATTCAGCTTTTCTCTCTTTAACTTAGCAGAGTGCAGGTTACCCATGCTTGGGAATGTCTGAACATTTCATTAGACGTTTATATTTGATGTTAGTGGTGCTCATTGCCCTGTATCCTTATTATGGTGACATTAGCGGCCGGCATGACGTTGACGGATTGCGGGCAGGTAGTCAGATCAGATGTAATTACTATAGCTATATTTAAGCGGCTATAGGCGCCTTTAAGACATCTCATTCGAGCGATCAAGTCATGACGTCACCATATAAGGCGCTTTAAGCGTTTGTTTGCGGTCTCCCGAGACCGCTAATAAACTTGATATGTCAAAGTCAGAGAGAACATTCAGATACAAACATTAATAAACAATAAATATTGATATCAATTTTTTGATATTTTTTTAGAGTTGAGAAGCAATATATTTCTTAGTATTAGTTTTAATTTATTTAATATATTAATGTATATGAGATAGTTAAGACATCCAAACCAAATAAAAATGCAGAAAAGAATAAATTATCAAGAGCGAATAGATTTGCAAAAAATACAGTGAAGAACGTAAAGGTGAGGTTGCACCTTTTTTTTAAATTGATTTTTGATTAGTTTGTGTTTGTTTCTGTGGAAAAAAAAGTATGAGTAAGGTTATGTTTACGCTAGTAAATTTTTTGTTTATTGTATTTTCTCTTGGGCAAATGTTTGCCCTTTATAAACGTTTTCAGGGCGAAATTAATTTTTATTTTGTTACGATCTAGATCTGATCCTAAAAATCTATAAGATCGGACTTAGACTCAAAACGTTTTGAAAACTTAGACAAATGGGTATTTTCATGGTTTAGGTCAGTCTTCAAAACGAATTCAATACCGATGAAAGGTATAGCTAATATTTAGATTCTGACAGCTGTTAGACATGACGCAATTCGAGCGCAACCATATGATGACGTAACGCTTAAGATATGGTAAGGCGCTTACTCGATAAAATATGGCTTATATTTTTAATAAGCGTGTTTTCACAACAATGTAGATTCGCCGGACTTATTTAATTATTTTAGGATATTTCAGTATTAATATTTGTCTTAAATTTTAATAATTATAGTGTCATTTATGATAAAGACAGTCAATTTGATTGTCTGGAAGCGTCACGCTTATGTGGGAGACTCGAGAAATCCTTATTTTTTTAATATTAAATTTGTTTTTATTTATTTATACTGTCATTTTCTGAGTTTTGGTGAATCTACATGTGGGTTCCTTTGTTAATGAGACCACGTTTAGCGTTCTTTCTGATCTGAACAGCCGACCGATGAAGTTGGCTGAAGCCATATTTTGTGCAGGTCCATATATTTTCGGGCTTCTTTTTTAAAATAAGAAGGGGTCATCCACAGGCGAGGTGAGTACCACGGGTATCACTTTAAATTTAATCCTTTCGTTGTTTTTTTAATTTGTTTTAATTTTTTTTTTATGTCGTATGTGTAATGTCAGACACTTGGTTCTGAAGCATGAGGTAATTTGCAGTATTTAATCAGTATTAAAATGAATTATTGAAATGTACTAAACTCACCTCTCACTGAAGGTGCTTGAGTTACCTAGAGGTACAAAGGGGGCAATCGAGTGATACCAAGTAGGTTCCAGACTACGAGGAAAAAAAGGTACCAAATAAAGTGTTACCTTATTTGTTAAGCAAACTTATTTATCCCACTGTCTCTACACACGGGGGTATGTTGGTAGGTCAGTGGGTTAACCTTGTAAATCATGTGTGGCGCCCAATGCACCACCTTTTTGAGATCCACACCCTACCAACACAATCTTGGCATATAGGGGGTTAACTGTAAACCCCCCAAGCCAACCCATACAAGCTAGTCAGCGTGTCTCATCGAAGCTGCATATTTGTATGGTGTAACCAAAGGTTACACTGTTAATAGAATTAAAGAGTTGAGAGAGACTATGGTTTTCATTTTACCTTAACCTACGACTCCACTTCAAGTATGGGCTATTTTTTCACTACATTTTTAGTGTTATACTTCTTAGACAAATTTTATTTTTTTCTCATAACACTGTCAATCGTCGATACTGATCCAATACGAATCCAACGATATACCATGAGGTTCGTACACAACATCCTCAGAAATTAAACGTTTGGGTTTGTATTTTCGACTATACGCAATTGGACCATTTTTCTTACCAAGAAATTTAAATGGAGATACTTATCTAGGCTGATTGAAATTATGGAAAACGGCCAATGTTGCCATTAAGAAAATTTCATATTTCAGCAAGACTGAGCTTTTCCTATCACCCGATTTATCTTCTTGATTTCTATTTAAGGGGGCATCTGTAATGGAAAATGCATTTCACCCTATCTGAATACTAAAGACATTTACTGAACCGCATCACTAATGAATGGCATTGGAAAGTTGCTGGATGGCGGCTTGGTGTTTTTATCATGCTCGGCAAGTCATTTGACACTGTTCCACAGATAAAGTTTTTTGAAGTCATTATAGGGTGAGGAGAACTGTAATAACTTAAATGAAAAATGATTTACAAAATAGACTACATTCTATTCTTAAAATAAAAATAACCAACGAGTCATTATTTTATGACTTAAGTCATTTATTTATGACAACATGACTGTTTAATGGTGCTAACTGGGATTAAGCCAAACAACACCCTTTACTATTATTTTCATATTTTTATCCCATTATTCCCATATTATCCTAGAAAAAAGCCATCATGTAAAAATTATACTAAAAAAAAAACTTATTAACATGTCCCCCTAAAAACAAAATTATGCGCCTCCGAGGATTTAAAAATTTGTACGTTCAAAGCACTAAACCTTGCTGGACTGTTTCCTATGAGTCATCCTATATATTTTTGAATAAATATGTTTTAATACTAGTAAAACAAGTAAGATACAAAATAATAGGGAACGATTTTGCCCTGATTGATTGTTTGCCAAATTGTTTGAATAATTGCCCTGTTTGAAAAAAAAAGTCCTTTTCCGTTAGCGATTGGTTTGACCTTTATTTTTCAGGTTAAAGCAGTATTCCTTGCCGCCAGCCTCCTAAAGATGGATCGCGTTGTGAAAATATGCGCCAAACATTTAATCAAACATCTCTCAGTGGATAACTGTGTTGAAATCCGTTCTTTACCGGGTATAGCGAAAAACAAGGATTTCATACAACAAATCGATAACTTTATCTCAAAAAATGTAAGTCTTTGTTTTAGTTATTTTACTTATCAACCATTATTATCTAACTTTTGTACTAGTTTTCTGAAATTGTGAAAGGCAACAACCTACTCAATATTCACTGCGCCAAAATCGAAGTTCTGAATCAATCAAAAGAAGAGATGTCGTTTGTAAATCCTAGTTCTCTATGTCGATTAGTGCTTGAATGGATTAAGAAACAAATGGCTGAAGGGGCAATGAGTAAAGATAATTTAGCCGAGAAAACTTTCATGTTATATTTGGCTATTGATAATAGTTTGCAAGATTGTATGACATTACCTTCAGGTAATATTTATTGTTTTAATCGTTGTTTACGATTGGTGATTTGATTGAATTCCGTATTTTTCAGGTGACGTGAGCGATACGGAAATCGTACAGGACTATAAAAAACTTTCCCTCAAAAATCCTACAGGGAATAAAGTAAACAAAAAGAAGTTTTTGGGTCAACCCTCAAAACCAAGGGTGTTGATCTATAATCGGGAAATTGGGGAAGAGTTGGAGAGTGAAATCGAGCCAGATTGGAACTTGATCGCTTGTGAGATTGTTGGAGAACATAGTTTTTTGGCTCTGGTTACTTTGGCAGGCAAATTAGCAAACTTATCCATACAGTTAAGGTAAGGTATACATTGAAGTAGTCATATTTAATTTCATTTTTAATGAGCAGCTTAAATATGTATCGAGGAAAAATTTATTTAAAAATTAAATATTGATTTCTGGCAGAAATATTCGAATTCGTCCCTTGATATGTCTTGTTTTGCAACAGTAAAAGGTATATTTACAAATCATTGCGTTAAAAAGAAGTGTTAACATAAACCTTAATTTTTAAAACAAGATAATATTTGTTAGAATTCAAGTGGAATGTGTGTCAAATTCTCTGTATATTCTATGATCCATATTTACATAAAGAATATGTGTCCCATTTTTATTGTAATTGCGGGGTAGCTAGGTTATTTTTGAAGATTAAACTTTTGACAAACCTTCCACCTGTTTTTTGTGAATACTAATAATGCTGCAAATAAATTAAGCTAACTTGTTTTGTCTCTGAAATTAGCACAGGATGAAAACGAAAATTTCACTTTTGTGTCACGTCATTTTTTTTGGTTCTGAGAGGACATTTAGAACTTAATGCCAAATGTGCTCCATTAGATGGTTTGAAAAATGATGATTTGGAAAATCCAGAAATATCGATTTGAAATTGAGCAATTGGCACTTCAATCAATTCTACTATGCAATGGATTTTAACAAAAATTCTTGCCAAAAAATAATGCCAGGTCGCATTATTTCATGTAAGGGCGACGTCATTTGGTCGCTGCGATTTATTGATTTAACAACATCTTTTGGGATCTCAAGAATACCGCAGAGCAGAGCTAAAATAGACGATCAGACGCAAAATGATGAACATTGGTTCTGAAAATGCATTGTCAACAATAGTTCTTAGATATAGTTATAGATCCCCACATTTATATACAGATCAATTCTTAGTAATATTTGACTTAAAGAGCGAATATATTTCAGAATAATCTCAACACGTTGGCTGCCGTTATATTTTTAAATTGGTCTCATTAGCCAACTTTTTTCTCTTTTAAAGATCAGTTTTATGTCCGACGTCGAAGTGCTGAACTGAGTCGCTTAACTTATAACTAACGTATAAGCGAATAGTAAGTAAAAATCTGATGTAATAAAAGACATTTTATCAACTTAAACTTTGGTAGGTCAAATGGCTGCCTCATAGTGTCATAAATTATTTTAGATAGCAAACATATTGCTTCGCTAAAAAAAATTCATGCAAGTTGAAGCGACTCACCAGTAAAAATATATAGTAATAAACCAAATATATTTTTTTTAATATTCATCTGTTATTTGCGAGAAAAGAACTAACGCTATTTTGAAATTCTTCCCAAAAGTTTTTGCAGTATATTATTTGACCTATTTATTTTACTAGTATTTTTTGCAGTACCTGGTACAAAACTAACACTGCAGTAAAATGGTGTAAACGCTAGCTGAAAGAAGATAAATTATTTTTCTTTATGGTGATGAAGATGGGTGCGCTTGTTGAACTGCCAGGGCATTTAATGACAGACATCCAGATAAGAACATCAGTATGTACTAGAATTGGTAAGGAAGTTTGAGAAGACGGGATCTGTTGAAGACGGGATAAAAAGTGTATTAGTGAAAGGGCTGTTAATGAAGCATACCAAATTGAGGCACTGGGAGAATTCGTAATGGATCCAACATTATCCTCACAGTCACAGAATTAGCTAATCATCTAATATTTCAACAGGTTCTGTACACAAAATTAAGAAAAAAAAGATTTTTCCCTAAAAAATTCAAATTCTTTGAGGAGAAAACCATTTTGATAGGAGAATTGAATTTTGCGAACAAAAATATTTTGTATTTCCAACAAGAGGGAGCTCACCAGCACTACACTTTGACAGTTCGAGAGTCGCGTAATGAACAGTTTGCAGGGATGTGGATTGACAGGCTTTTGTGATGTGGATTGATTTGTTCAATTGAATTGGCCGTAGGGTCGCCAGACTTAACAGCACTTGACTTTTTCCTTTGGAGGTACTTAAAAAGCAAGGTTTTTACAAACTGAAAATACTAATGATTCAAAGGATCGAATTATTTGCGAATATAAAGATATTAGTGGACAAATACTTGCCAATGTTCGTGAAGAATTTCAAAACAGACTTTATTATTGTCTCGTGAATAACGGAGCACATTTTGAGCACTTAATAAAATAAATTCTGTTAACTGATTAAATTGTTTATTATTTAAACACTTTTTTACGGCCTTACTGTTAATAAATTTATATTTCTTATACATTGTTGGGTGGTTGATTGTATGCCCTTTAAATGTATTACATTATAGCATATTCATTTAAAATACTAAAGTATGACGTCGATAAAATATTCCTTATTACCAAACATTTTAGCTAACTATTCGCTAGTACGTCAACAACCAACTTAAGTTTTTTTAGCACTGTTGAATAGAAATTTTAATGCTGCTTACAATGATGTGTCTGTCACAAGATTTGACATATCAAAGTGAGGTTAGCTGGAGGTGAGGACAACTTGCCAAATAATAAAACTTTGTCAAATATAAAGTTAAACGTCCTCCTGTATATCTAAATTGACGTGTTTTTTTTTCAACAAGTTATAAAGGTGGTTCGTTTTTAAATAAAAGCACTATAGGTACCGGTATGTTGATTTATTGTGGGCAGGATTGGGTAGTGGGTCAATCTTCATATCAAAGAGTAGTACTTACCCTTGCAAATCCTGACTTTTAGATAGTCTTTTAGGTTTTGGATTTGGCAGTATAAGCAGAGGGTTGATTATAAATATCTTTAATGTTCTTTGGAAGCAACATATATGAATACGGATAGCAACAGCAAGCTTTATTTTTGTCTTGAGCGTTGTTTTTGTGATGTGCCTCAATCCAATAAATTTTCTGAATTTTGTATACGTTGTGTAGTATACCCCTTTAATTTAACAGTTCATCTCTAAAATGATAAACTATTATTTTGTTCTGATAAGGCTCATGCTAACGCAAACACATACGATCGACTGACTCCACCGGTCGGTGTTCCGCGCTATCACCTTCTTAAGGTTTTTTATTAATTCCTTCCATACTTAATTTGTAGAGAAATCGCATTCATTACATCTCTTTTTTTATGTTATAATACAGATTATTTACTTAATATACTTAAACTGCCAAACTACCACTAATACATTTCATAGTTAATATTATTTTAATACTAAATTACATTTTGTTTAAGAATATTTAACTCTAAAAATAAACCGTATAGCTACTAGAAACTTATTATAATTTATCGCCTATTGACTTAGAATTCGTAGTCCTGCAAACCAAAATAAAATAATAAACATTTTTTCATACACAGAATTTCGATAAATGATTTCGATCACACAGGATTTCGATCAATAGATGTTCCTCATGAATTATTTGTTTGAATGTTCGTTGGTTCTTCAATAGTGTCACTTACTTTTCACTGTCCCTCAACTTTTTAAGATTAAGAATATTTCTGCGATATACCTGATTTTTTCACAATTGTGAGTAGCGCAGAATTATATTTAGGTGTGATTTTCTTAACCTTAATTAGATTTTTTGATATACCTTGTCGCCTACATTTAAATTCATTTTATCATTTGCTTTCCGTTTGCGATCTACAATTATTTTCCTTTTTCTTCAGCCATTTGGTCTCGTTCCCGAGTTTCCCCTTACGGAATGTGGTGTGCTGTTATACATCATTTAGTAATCAAATAAAACTCCTACTTCCAACTAGTTATTTGCGCTTGACTAATTTTTAACCTTTTTAAAATTTCCCTATTTTGCTGTTTAACCTCACCGTTCATTTGAGGCCAATATGGTATAGTTTCATGGATATGAATGCCATCTTCATTGCAGAAGCTTTTCATTTCTTCCCTTATAAATTGTCTTTCATTATCTGATGTAATAGAAATAGAAAATCCAAATCTGGAAAATATTTCTTTTAAAAGATTAATTTTGTGTGCCTAAGTCGATAATAACAAAAAAGTGATCGCCACTGGGTAGGGGTCCCATGAAGTCTATACTTGATAAAGAAACCAAAACGCAGCTCCTACAAACTTTTACTTTTTTTCTGCATGTTCGTCAATTTTAGGCCACCAAACTTTTGTCCTAAGTCCACACTTCATTGCTACTATACCAGGTTGTTCTTCATGGGCAGCATCATAGCAGTTTCATAGGTATCACAATTTGACCTCCTCTTAGTAAAATTCCACCATTGAAACAAAATTTCTCTTGAAATGTTAGGCAATATTTGACTGGTTTTTGCCAATTATTATTTTTTATACACTCTTTTATTCTTAAAATATAATCATAATTTTTATAAACTTCGCGAATTTCATATAAGGTTACAGCTACTGGTCGAGAGTACTCAATTATTTGATAAAGATTATCAAGGTCTTTATATAATCACTTTTGATTTGACTGACAGAATCGTGATAACGGGTCCGCTATATTAGACTTCCCTGGCTGGTAAATGTTTTTATATGTAAACGATGGTAACCTTAAAACCCACCTTTCTATGCGAGCACATAGTCGTGATTTGAGTCCAAAGATGGTCTCCAAAGGTTTATGATTAGTAACAAGTTCGATTTTTTTCACATGCAAATATATTCTGAAATGCTCTACTGCCCATACTAATGCAAGTGCTTCTTTTTCTGTCTGACAATAACGCTTTTCTACATCTGTTAAACTTTTGTAACTTCCGTAACACTTCTTTTTGTTCATTTCCCCAGAATTTTTCATTTTTTCAAATATTCGCATGTTTTAATAGCTTTAGTCTGAGTAGTTGTTTTAAAGGCTCTGTTAATGTTGCTAAATTTGGAACCCATTTTCCAATAAAACAAATAAGTCCCAGAAAACTGTGAATCTCCTATGTTTAAAGGTCTTCTAAATAATTGTATATTTGATATTTAGGGTCTATCGGTTTAACACCATTTTCTGATAACATACGACCAAGAAAATTAATTTCTAAGGATTTAAAAATACATTTGTCTAAGTACCTTCACATGAAAGCAAATTTTTCTGTGGAAAATTCCCGGAGCAGTATTTATCCCGAATAAAAGTCTTTTGTATCTATAAAGTCCTCTGTTATTTATAAATGTTGTCATATGTTGCGATTTAGGAGTAATTTCTATTTGGTGAAATGTATTCTGTATATCTAATATAGAAAAATATTTAGCTTTACGTAAGTGTGGTAGAAAAACATTCATAGTTGGCAATGAAGCATAGTTAGCTTTACTCATGTCAATACAAATATACCCATTCCGACGGCCGTTCACTTCTTCAATTATGCCTAAAGCAAGAAATTCACCTAATTACTTATTGATTTTTTGTTCCAAAGGAATGGGTATTCTCCTATAGGGCTGGCGTACTGGTGTAATACTTCTGCCAATGGGAATATTTATAATTACATTTTTTATTTTAGGAAACGGTTTTAACTCACTCAACTACATTATTTAAATTAATGCCAATTTTAAGAACATTTAAAGCTATAGCTGTGTTTTTTCCAAATAAATTTCTTTTTCCATTTTGATCACATAGAAAGTGGCATAATGAAGATTTCGTTTTTTAAAACAGCACCACATGCGTAATGTAACCAGTACGCTTACAAATACTTAGACATGAGACATACAAAGATATACTGTATGTCTCATGGCTAAAACCTTGTTCCTTAGATCAATAGACAAATATTTTTTTGTTATTTGGTCAATAATATAGTATATTATCAATGTTATATAATAAATAATACTTATAGCTATTTTATAGATATCCTCTCCTTCACTTATGTCTGTACCAGGAAGATTATAAAAAAATTTCCTGGAAATTAATACCTCCATAATGTAATAAAACAGCTTTTTTCTTAATAGGACATCTATGCTCGCCGCATCTAGATGAATCTCTAAAGCTCTTCCATTACTGCCATCTGAGCAGTCTCACCATTGCAATCAAAATTTTCCAATGATGAAAAATTAAATTTCAATGTGCTATTTTGCGGCATTTTCTACCTATTGTCTTGCCCTTTATTAAAAAAAAAACTAGTCTTTTAACTCATTTAGCCGACCATTGTAATCTCCAGATCCTGAATCATGTGTATATTTTTCCTCGATATCTAATGCTTAATCTGCACTAGTTTCAATAAGCCTTTGATTTACGGCTAAACCGAATGTTAAAAGGCTAATAACCAAATCCAGGAGACGTATGTATACCATAATAAAGATTATTAAGGTACTTTTATGAATTATTATAATAAAAGCACTTATTGAGATTACTTAACTGAATTTCATTTATTTATTTTTTATTGTTATTTTTTTCTTTTCTGTCTTTGAAAACCGGCAAAAAATTTTTCTAGTGCCTTTTTCCATGTTATAGAGGACCGGAAAATTTTCTTTTTAATAATATACTTACTTACTTTTAAATAAGCGAACCAATATATTGTTTTATCCCGGTCGCCAATTGTAGTATACCCCTTTAATTTAACAGTTTATCTCTAAAATAATACACCATTCTTGTTCATTCATTCATTCAGTCTTGTTCTTAAAGCTCATGCTAACGCAAACACATACGCACAAATTATCCCCCTCTAGAAGCTTAACTGCATTCTCGTATCGTTTCGAGAAGTTCGGAATCTGTACCCTGTACTGAAATTGATGACAAAAATAACACTTTATTACATTTTAACAAAAATTTATTTGCCAACCAACAATAACTTACATAAATAATATAAAGTAAAATAAATACATATTACATTAGAAAATAAGGAAAATTAATTGGAAATAAGCAATACAGTGTGCTCAAAAAGAACGAACGACTTTGTCATTTTACATTGTTAGGCACAAGTGATAAAATATCCCATTGTAAAAATATACTTAACCCCAATAGCACTTTAACATCAATTTAATATCTATTAAAATAGTTCAACACACAGTAAACAAAAAAAGACATATTAGTTTATTTCTTATATTTATAAATGCTTAATTTTTTTCTTAGAATTTAGCAAGCTAATATTTAATATAATATCTATTATTAAATAATTTAAAACATTGTTAGTAAATCTATAAGATCCAATCTGTAAGATATATTTCTTAAAAATCTCTATTTTATTATTTTCATAAAATGGAGAGCAAATAAGATTGTCATACTCAACTACTGGTCTAACTACTGCAGAATAGACATTTCCAACTATAGATACATATATTGTTCAAGCCTTTCAAATTTCTCAAAAAACAAAACCCAATCATTGTTCTATTTGAAATTCTCTCAGTGTGTTTATTTGTTAAACTTTAGTCCTATGTAGGTATATCTAGAAAACATCCAAATCCCAGACAATGAATACTCTCTTTTCAACATCTTAAATATTAATTTTATTACTAAATTTAAAAGGACTCTTAGATTTGTCAAATGACATATTCTTATATTTATCAATATTTAGTATGCACAATTGAGAAACTTATTTTAGTTTGTTTTGAAGCATGTGCTAATCATTTATATCTTTAATTATTCTGAAAATATTTTAATCAATAGCAAAATTAAGGAAGCTAATTAAATTTTAAACACCATTAAGGAAAATATGAAAAAGAAGCGGTAAGATTTGAGAATGAGCCATCCACGGAAACTCCCAGAAGTAACTCTTATTTCGGAAAACAAGAACTTTTCTATTTTAATTTTCTGGTGTCTTCCTTTTAGATAATATGATATGATAAAACTGAGGACAAGGTAATTGGTTAATTAAGTGTATTTAAATAAATTGTAGATTGCCAATAAAATTAATATCACATGCACCATTTAATATCTTACCACAAAGTATGTCTACAAAATAATTCCTTGTATATTTTTTCTATTAACAAAATGTGGGTATTTTACTCTGGATTGGTTGTTACATTTTCATCATTTTTACCATCATTTGATTTTTACTTGGAACGCGCTGTTACAAGTTTACCTTTACATGAAGCATCAATAATAATATTTTCCGAGAAAATGCAAATATAACAAATTTTAAAATATAAAAACAAACATAATTATTAAAATTGGTTACAAAGGTTTATATAAATGTTTTGGATTAGATTTGCTCCTTTTAATGTTATTTTGGTACTTTGAATAAACCTGTAATTTTATGGGGTGAATTAAATTTTTATTTGGCTTCTATCATATGTACCCTTAGTAACCAAGTTTATTCTCCTACACCAAAAATATAAACAACATCTAACAATAATAGAAATAAGGAGTTTATCAGTATCATTGTGTTGTGAACAATTTATTAAATTAAAATTTAATTGCTTTTCTAAAATTATGCTTAACATCTTACTTATATTTAGTTTGTGACATAATCTTGGAATTAAAAACAAACAATCTGGGGAGTGAATGGCCAATTAAAAATGAAAAGTATGCTCCTGGTATAGTCAATTTGCATTTAGAGTACTGCCTTACTTCGATAAAATCAAGATAGACTAAGATAGGGATACTGTACACATCAAATATCCCTAAATGACAGATTTACTAGCAATTTTCACAATTAAGTTTTTTTAAAAATGAAGCCTGCTATATGCTATATAAGTTAACGTGGATCTAGTAATTTTTGATCGTCCGGGTAAAACTACTTCTTTTGGGATATTTGTTGTGGTCTCATCAGTATCTTCTAGGTATGCTATACCAGAAGGTAAATTACTACCCAATCAAAATTGTCTTAAATTTTCCAAAGGACCCTCACTTTTGTCTTCTTCACAATTGGCGCCTGGTGAGTGCGTAGACATCAAATTATTTGTTAACAGCGCTTTAAAAGAATTACAAAAATGAGAGGCACTGGTAGAATTTTCTCTTCCACTATAACTTCTGATGCAACTGAATATATTTCCCAGTGCATTTTGTTGCAAAACTCTTGTAACAATATATTTGTGTTTATAAACTATAAAGATATTTTTTAACAAATGAATCATACCTGTAAGAGTGTAAATAAGGTTTTTAATTGATAGGACCACAACAAATTTATTCTTTTTTCGGCAAAAGAATTTCATTGAATTAAAGACTGCTATGGACTCACACCAAAAAGCGATATGTATTGAGTTAGACGTTACAGCTGATTTTAATGGGTTTCCAGGTAAACTTACTTTCTGACTGAGTTCAGGCTATCAAAAAGTTTATCTAAAACAGGATTGGGGCTGCAGTGTCCCCAGTGTCGGCGTTCAGTTTTACATCAGATTATAAAAATTGTTATTTCTGATATCAGAAAAAAAAATACAATTACAAAATGAATATAGTTTAAACCAATTTTAGTATAAAATAACTTACTCCAGGCAATGATTTTCTTCATAAGTGCTCCTACTTTTATCCTGTTCTTCCATATCCAAAAAATAAAATTGCAAATCAATGTGTTCCCATTTAGCAACACATGCTTTACCATTTAGATTGAAATGCAGGTCTTTACTCAATAAATTGTTTCGTAATCCTTTTAGAAGATGAGGTGAATCATATAAGGGAATAATTTCTTTGTTAGCAACCAATAATCCAAAATACTTATTTTTAATTCCATTTTGATTGCAAAAAATATTTTTGTCTTCAATCAAACTATTTATATCAGCTTGATTAGCAGCTCCCTGATCGCAAACTGTTGCCAAAATATTTAATCCTATTTTATGACACGCACTTATTTAGAGTTTAATTAGGTTTTTTAAGTGGGAATGTTTTTCAGGATCACTCAAATAGATCTTTGGGGGCACTACCCTTTCTTCATCAGTATTTTCACCTAAAATTCAAATTATCCCTCTATAATACCACTATTAAGATCTAACTATTTGTTTCTTCTGCATCGCATAAATGTATAAGAAAAGTATATACAGATAACAGTAGAGTACTTATAATTAAAATGGGCATATGGTACTTATCAAGATCTTTAGGTATATTGAAAATGTCAGTGTATGTGAATTGCAGTACATGTGTCAACATTTTATAGGAAATCAAATAGCTGATAAATCTAAAATCGTCTGGAAGTCAAATTTTACAGTTAATTTGGTGCTTAGAACATTGAAAGGCTAGAAGTAGCATGTCGTGGAACTATGGGCAGGTTTGTTTGCTTGCAACATCTCTGATGCAATGATGCCAAATGCTTATATAGAAATGGCATAAAATCACTTTATCATATCATAAAAATTTTCAGTTATTTCCGAAGGCACAAAACAATACTACTGGTCCCTTTAATAAAATATCAAGCATTTTTTTAAAATAAATTTGATAAGATACTCTACAGGGTGATTGATGGTTGATGGTACCTTAGACGTTTACGGAGAACGGAAAATAATTTTCTTTTGAAAATTTGGCAACATGGGTTTTAGCTGATGATCTAACGATTAAAAATATTTTTAGCGATGCAGCGTTGCCGCTTATACCAAAAAGTAGTAGCAACTTTGTTATTTTAAATGGAATACCCTGTATATTTTTTTATTTTCCGATCCGCTATCACTTTATGATTGGTTCTGTATAAGGTGTTCCTATACCTATCTTTAGTGGTTTTCGAGAAATTAATTATTTTCTTTATTTTTTGACGAAAACATAGATCCAAATAAATTTGTATTACTACGGCACTGGAACGCGCAGAACCTTGAAATTATAAACGTAATTTATGGAAGTATTGTACATTATTTTTCACTATGAAAATTTGTTCTACGTTATACAGGGTTGCTCAAAATTAGTGATTTTACCGCTAGATACAAAAATGGTAAAAAGTTCATTTTTTTAAATAGAACACCCTGTATATTATAACATATTCCAAAAGGAAATTAAAATCCCTGTCTAAAGAGGTATTATGTTCCTATATCGAAGTAGTTCGGTTTCGGAAATAAAAGCAATTTTCTGTAAAAATCGGAATATTTTGACATATTTGCTTTAGTTGGCCATGAAAGGTCATGATGAAACAATGCTATGCTATTGATGTTTGACACTGACATTTAGTTGATTAATAGTAAATACGCTTGGGTGTTTTTTTAAAATAGTGACCTAAACATTTGTTAAAATGGAAAGAAATAGTTATTCAAATGAAGTTTTGATGAATCTATTTATTATTCATGGATAATGTGACAAAATTGTAGCAAGAACATGCAGAAAGTGCAAAGAAATGTACCCGAATTTACAAAAAATGGATAAAAGAAAATTTGTGCGAATACAAAATAACTTTATACAATTTGGTTCACAACTTAAAAATGATACAAGATTATAAGTAATTTACAATAAATTTTCAAAATGATTGCCATTGACTGCTTCAAATTACCCCAAAAGTAAAAATCAAGTGGTGTAAGATCAGGTGATCTCGCAGGCCAGTCCCAAACCAACACCCACTCAAAGACAAGGCCTTAGTGCTTGGCGCGTGACGTCATCGATGTGGGCCACCGATTTTTAAAAACCAAGGGATTTCATATCCTAATATCTTAATATTTGGCTTATTTTAAAAAATGCTAGGAATAGAATAGAGTTCAGGAAACATTCAAAGGTATGTTTTAGTTCTGGTTGAATGTCAGGTTAAATATTATGGTGTAATATTAAATGCAGACTCCCAACTCCCCTACATCTGCGCCAAAATTCAACATATGTATTTAGGTATTTTTTTATACCATCAAGTAGTAAAAATTTTATTACATACACATAAATACATATATTGACTTTAAAAGCTTAAAAAGCTTAGGTATACTCCAGTTCATGTAATTTTTTAAAAAGAAAAAGAAGCACATTTTTTCTTCGAGGTGTCAAAATCAGGAAAATAAAATTTTTGGTCTAGTTTAGAGTTAAGCCAATTATTAAATACACATTTAAGTAAGTGAACTGTGTCAAATAGGTAAAATAATGGTCTCTGATTATCTATGGGATGAGGATAAACAATGCTAAGTTGGTCTGCAGTTGAAAAATGACTAATGGCTTTCCCTTTAATGGCATTATTATCACACTATTAAAAAACTATGTACCCAATCTCCTCTAAATTTTCAATAATTGTCTTAATAAAATTATAAAGTATGTCTAATGTAATTTTGGAGATGGGAGCTATGTGAACTACTTCCTTAAAGCTGGAACACACACTTGTAATCATAAAAGTACATGCCGAGAAAGCTAGAGACTTATTATTGACTGATGTTCCAGTGATATTACCGCCTTTATAGTTCATGTAAGGGTCAATATGAATTTCATGAAAAGCAGTGTCACAAATCTCTCATGATCCTTTAGTAAACTAAACACATTTCGGGCATAAGTTAAAAACATTTTTTTTCATCTATGTGGGGATCGGTCATGTGTTTGTTACAAATACCCATTATAGTTTGAGGATGTGGTAAAATTAGGGATTTATAATCCCTTAAATACTTGTACGCATGAGGACTAATAGTATAGATTATAAAAGTCAAAATTATTGTACTACTTGAATATCTGTACCTTTTCTTTGCAGTTGTAAGCAAAGCTAATTGTTCACAAATAAAATCTAAAGAATGCACTATTTTGTTGTCTTCAACGTTTTTAAAACTTTTTAGTATGTTTAACACAAAATCGAACACACCTTTCATTTTATTTATGTCATTTGATGGTTTGGCATGATCGAGAATAGTATTGCCAAGGGTATTGGTAGCAGTATCGGTATAGCAGTATTTGGATTTAAGTCACAGTCGGGGTAGTCATTATTGGTAACATTTTCCTCCAAAGGCAGGGTAATAATAGTAAGGTCTATTGCTTCAAGTATTGCATATAAATCATCTAAACTATATGAAGGGAAGTATATGGAGTTTTAAATTTTGATATTAAAACACAAACTGGCTCGCTATATAAAAAAGTTTCAAAAGTTTCAGCCGTGGTTTTAGTAATTCTATTGTAAAAATTTTACCTGTGTTGGAATCTTGAACTTAATATGTATAATAAAATGTATAATAAAGTACTCTTTATTATACTACCTTCAGGAAAATGAGCTTCACATACTTTGGTGCTGTTTGTGGGCTCAAAGTCATCTCTGTGTATGGCTTTTACCCATTTTCCCCTTAGATTTAGGTATATCCTTAGGAAAACCGAAGACATGCACTTTAGGTCCGTTTTTATAGTTTCCCTTACAACCCGGAACATAACACTTTTGAGGCATATTTACACTCTGGTATTAACTACAAGCCGAACTAGGAGAAAAACATTAAATTAAACACGAACTAAAATATTAAAGTCCGATATAAACAAATAAAACCGCCACCGAGAACCGGTTTTTCCGAGGATTTTTCTAGTCCGAAATTACGATTTTGCGATTTAAAAGTACGCGAAGAGTTTACATAAATATAACATACACGTTTCGCGGAAATAAACAGTTCCGATTTTAGAAAAAAACACAAAAATGAGCTATTGTTTACTGCGGGTCTCGTCAGAAATACCGGCAACCACAGAACATAAATATAAACAACCTAACCTCTCGTTTCATCAGGTGGCACAACTAGTAGATGTGCCGTTGTCAGATTTATATAGAAGGAACTCCTATTGGCAAGTAGCTACTTACATCTGTGGAATTAGATAAATGATAAAATTTGGAAAAATGGAAGTTTAATCTATAAAAAGAGAAATAAGGATGCACTCTTTTTTTAACTAAATTGTAAAGTAAGAGCAGTTAAAGATATAGATTTAATTATTTTAAGATAGTAATAGATCATCCTAACGTTCACGGCAATCTGCAAAGTCTGGCAGCGTTGCAGGCAGCCTTCCGTGGACGAACAACGGCAGCGTCAACAGCGAATTCACGCGAAAATCAACCCGAAGTGCATGGCCCAAACGTGTGACGTCACGAGCAAAATTTTTTGGAGCACTTTGTCCTTTTGTAGAGGTGTTATTGCCCAAACGCCTAAACCAGCGGTCATCGAATTTCTCAAATAACTCACGTGTCACCTCCTCAGTGCAATGAGCAGGTGCCCCATCCAATTGGAACCAGCAAGTGCGATAATCTTCAAGCGTTAAATTTTCCAGAAAATCTTCTACTACTGAGCGCAAAATCTGAATGTATTTATGGGAGTTTAATGACCCGTTGTAAATAAAAAAAGCTATTTGATTCTCTTTTAGTAACCAAAAAACATTAAAACTAAATTTTTCTTAAAACCCCATTTCCTTAACCGCGTGTGGATTTTGATTAGCCCAAAAAAAATGTTGATTTCTTCTATTAAAAATACCTTCTCTAGAAAACTTTGCTTCGTCTGTCCATATTATTTTTTTTAGAAAGTTTGGATCCTCTTGAGTGCGTGTCAGAAGTATCTCACAATATTGAATGCGACGTTGGTAATCATCCGGTTTCAGCTGATGAACTTTTGAATATTTAAAGGCATGCATATTATTGTCGTTCAGAATTCTTTGCACAGAATAATAAGTTTTTTGTAAATTCGGGTACATTTCATTGAACTTTCTGCATGTTCTTGCTACAATTTTGTCACATTGTCCATGAATAATAAATAGATTCATCAAAACTTCATTTGAATAACTATTTCTTTCCATTTTAATGAATTTTTAGGTCATTTTAAAAAAAACACCCAAGCGTATTTACTATTAATCAACTAAATGTCACTGTCAAACATCAATAGCATAGCATTGTTTCATCATGACCTTTTATGGCCAACTAAAGCCATAAAGTATGTCAAAATATTCCGATTTTTACAGAAAATTGCTTTTATTTCCGAAACCGAACTACTTCGATATAGGAACATTATACCTCTTTAGACAGGGATTTTAATTTCCTTTTAGAATATGTTATAATATACAGGGTGTTCCATTTAAAAAAATGCACTTTTTACCATTTTTGTATCTAGCGGTAAAATCACTAATTTTAAGCAACATTGTATAACGTAGAACAAATTTTCATAGTGAAAAATAATGTACAATACTTCCATAAATTACGTTTATAATTTCAAGGTTCTGCGCGTTCCAGTGCTGTAGTAATACAAATTTATTTGAAGCTATGTTTTGGTCAAAAAATAAAGAAAATAATTAATTTCTCGAAAACCACTAAAGATAGGTATAGGAATACCTTATACAAAACCAATCATAAAGTGATAGCGGATCGGAAAATAAAAAAATATACAGGGTATTCCATTTAAAATAACAAAGTTGCTACTACTTTTTGGTATAAGCGGCAACGCTGCATCGCTAAAAATATTTTTAATCGTTAGATCATTTTTACAGCTAAAACCCATGTTGCCAAATTTTCAAAAAAAAATTATTTTCCGTTCTCCGTAAACGTCTAAGGTACCATCAACCATCAATCACCCTGTATATCGAAGTCAATATACGATATACGTTAAATAAATGAAAATAAAGTACGAAGAAACGAGAAAACAGTAATGGCATCGCAACGCCGCTCGATCGCATTGTTGATGCCACCGATACAAGCACTCTCTACCAGTGACGTCGTCAATAAATATTTACCTGATAAATTTTTATTAATTATTATAGAGTTTGACTATAAGTAATATTACCATTTATGAGCTATTTATGTGTTTTTTTAACGGACTTCATTAAAGGAAGGTCCTAATAAAAGGCAGCATTTTTGTCAAAGCATTTTTATGGAAATAAAATATTTTATTAATATAATATTATAGATTTCTTAATAAATAATGTTTTAAGACACAATTTTTTCACATTTTGCAAAATTTTATTGTTATTGTTATATTGGACAAAACTCAGTTTTACATGCCTTACTTTATACTACATAATATATACTTCTATGGCGCTGACTTTTTCAAAGGGACAGTATTGCTTCAGCGGAAAGAGTTAAAACTACAAGGATGTTCAAATTGTGAAGGAGTTGCAGGTTTTTTATGGGTTATAAGATTTTTATTATGAGTATTTAGCCTGTACAATGGTTTTGAGACAACAGTGACCTATATAATACCTAATACCAATTATTATATCATATTAATTTATACTAAAAAACAAAGCTTACCTAAAAATAAAGACTATTTACAATAGATTAGATTAGATAGTTTATTAGTAGTAATATACTAATATATAAACAAATACTTTTACAAGTCAAATAAAATATTTAGTATATTGGGCTTTTTCGAAAATCATGTTATTTATTCTTAAGTATTTTAATAGTGACTTGAGACATCTAATTCAATTTCTTTGGCGCAAATTTGTTTGTTGCAATCTTCAAATTTTAATTTTTTGTTGTTTATTTTTTTTCCATAATTTGGTGACAAGTGATTTAGCTTTTGAAACGGTGGAATCATCAGTGCTTAGGTCCTCAGGATATCATTTTGATTTTACCCTAGAATAATATACATAAAAATGTAGTATTACCAAAATTAAAAACTGAATTATCGGCTGCTGTTTTTTTAACCAGTGCATCAGAAATCCTAGTAAAAAAAAAGTTTTACACACATACCTAATTTAACAAGTATTAGGTATAAATAAAGCTTATATGAGTAACACTTTTTCATGAGTAATACTTTTTGTGACGATTTTTTCATACTAGAAAAATATATTAAAAAAAAATTACCTTTGAGGTACAGCTGATTTTTTTAATAAACTCTGCTGCTACTGATATTATCTTCCTTATATAAGAAATCACTTCTAAGGATGTGATCTGAACAAACAAATATGTTCTTTTTAAATGTGTTGATTTCCATTAATGAAATCCATTGTTCCCTTTGGGCATATATTAGGCAATCTATATGATATTTAATCAAAAAGCAAAAAAAATTACAGTAATAAATTAATATGTGGTGCCAATTTCTATATATATTATTGTAAAATGCAATATTATGCCTTCTTTCTGCCAAAATAACAAAAAAAGCATAAAATCCTGTAATAAAACCAGGGACAAAATTCTAGTTTTATATTTTTTATAGCCTATTAATAGATGAATATGTTCAAAAAAATATTTGGATTTAAAAATATAAATATTTTGGTCTTTTACGCACACTTTCACATTCAAGTTTTTATTAGGCTTTTTTTTATTTTTATAAGATCCCCTATTCTACGTTTATGATGATGGTAACCTCATGATGTGATGTTATGACAGTATCGGTACTTACTTGTGAAAAGATCGGCTTGAATCGCCTTATTATGATGCGGTACAAACGACACAAGTTTTTGCCATCCTAGCAATTTAAAAAAACACTAAAATGTGGCCTCCTTCCTTTTTAAACCAAAAATGAGAGAAAATACACGAATCCCGAATATAAACAAAAACCCGTTTGACAGATGACACTACGCGTATGGCTCAGGCGCTTAAGCTTCGGTGTTGTCGCTTCAAATTTTTTAGAAGCAGTTTTAGGGATAACAATGTTAATAATTTTGTTTTTTTTTGCTTAAGGATATTATATTTATTCTTAAAATAGGTTAATTGTAGTATTTATACTTTTTAATTTAAATTTTCCTATAAAATACAACACAAATAAGTTAAATTAACGTTATAATGGTTGTTAAAATATAGCTAAAAATTTCCTCCGTTGTAAATTTGCGTCGACTTGACAACAGAGAATCTGCAAATATGTTTGTAAAAAACACACCCCTCTTGCCCCTGTGCACATGTTGGACTCAAACAAAGTTGTTGTTTACTAATTCTACCCTTTCAATGTTCTAAGATTTGGTGTGTAACTACTACTGCTTCATTTACAATAGGCATGTATAAAAGACATTCTTTTAGGTTTTGTTTGCACATGTAATGTACATTTTATAAAATAAATACACTAATAACTAACCGAGGGGTAAACCACTAGCCTGAATTACACTACCGCTCAAAAGTATTTGCCCACCATGTATTCTTTTTAATATTTTAAATTAGATACAAAAATCTTATCTTTATACCTATATTTAGATTGTATCTCTTTTGTAAAAAAAGACAGTAAAACGGCGACTTTATAATGCTGGTCTTAAAGGACGTTTAGCTGTATCAAAACCGCTACTGAAGGATGTTAATAAGAAGAAAAGACTTGAGTGGGCCGAATCACACAAAGAATGGACCATTGATGACTGGAAGAAAGTTCTCTGGAGTGACGAGTCGAAATTCGAGGTTTTTGTAACGAAGATGCGTGTTTTTGCTCGCCGTTATGCCAATGAAAGGGTCGCAGGGAACTGTACGGTGGCCTCAGTTAAACACGGTGGTGGTTCGGTGATGGTGTGGGGTTGTTTTGGAGGATCTGCAGTGGGCGATCTAATTAGAATAGAGGGAATTCTTCGAAAAGAGGGTTACAAAACAATTTTAAGGGAAAATGTACTTCCTTCTGGTACTCGAATAATTGGGGAAAAGTCCATCTTTCAACATGACAATGAGCCCAAGCACACGTCGAAATTGTGCAAGCAATATTTAGGTCAATTACAAAGGCAACATCTTCTGAAAGTTATGGTATGGCCCCCACAATCACCGGACCTCAATCCTATTGAATTACTGTGGGATGAACTGGATAGACAAGTGCGAAAATCATGTCCCGCATCAAAAGAAGACTTGTGGAGGATCATCCAAGAAGAGTGGCACAAGATACCTCAGGAAACTTTGGACAAATTAATTAGAAAACTACCGAAACTCTGTGAAGCTGTTATTAAAAATCGAGGCGGACATGTAGATGAATCCAAAATTTGATTTTTATAAATTTTTTTATAAATTTAATTAATTGAAAAATGTATTATTTATATTCATTTTGTTATAAATAAACCGTTTCATAAGAATAACTGATGGGCTTATTATTTTTAGTTATAACTTTAAAACAGTCATATGTGGGCAAATACTTTTGAGCGGTAGTTATACAATGGCAGTAATATGGCAATCACCACTAAAACTAACAATTAATTACCAGATATTCCCATATGATTTTCAAGTAATCCCTAAAAAGTAATATTATTTATTTTCAATCAATTCATTAAAAATCCAATTTTTTTGTCTCTTGATTTGAATTTGTTTTTGTATCATGCTTACTTAGTAGTTAGTAGAAAATAAAATAAAACTTCCAACAGATACATAAGTGTTTTTTTTTAAACTAAGCTATAAAAACAGTCTAAAGGCAAAAATGGCAGTAGTTTAATACAATCTGAAATGTTTAAAAGTCAATGGCACATTATATGTATAAATTTCCCAAAAAAATATTTTTTAAATTATCCTTTGAGACACTTCTACTGAACATAATAATTTTAATTTTGTTAGATTTAAGTAAATCTCTATTATTATTGATAAAACTGCCAAATTTTAAAAATTGGCTTAAATAGGTAGGTATTAAGATATTTTCAAAAAACGAGTTTTGACATCCTGTACCTTGAAGCATAAGCAGCAGAGCTATGTTCATATAAACTTAATTTCGATATCACAAAAAGACCCGTCCATGTTTTTAAATAACACCTTGTATTTGTATAAAAATGAGTAGAAAGATAAATAATATTTTGTTTTTTTAGGATTCAATGCAGGGTGTCTACTATAAAAACCGTCAAACTTTAAGAGGTGATTATACAAGTCATTTGCAACAAAGAAGTCGTATAACATTTTTTCGAAAAGTTGTTAGTTCTTCTGGTATTTAACATTTTTTGATTTTATCAAATTTCTTTGTTTTTTTTTCATATAAACAAGAATATCTCCGTTATTCTTACCACCACATAAAATTTAGATATACCATCTGAAAGAGAATTAAATTTGATGGGTATATTTAGGTTTTTGAGTAATTTTTCATACCGGGTGTTATCAGAAGTTAAATGTAACATTTGGAAAATGTGCAAAATTAGTGGTATCTTCTTTGTTGTCGTTTTTCTAAAATTTGGTAAATAGGGACATGTTTTTTTCAGCAAAAACTACTGCATTTAATATGTTTTCTAATGATATACTTACTTTTGTGGTAGCTATTTGTTTTCACAGCAATATCATGGGCAAAAGAAAGAAAACCACAAAAATTGTAATTTTGAAATTTTATATTTTTTGATCTTTTAAGCACCAATGCGGTGAGTACTTGTAGCTCTATCTTTCCTTACACAACAACTACACACATTTTCATTAGAGAAGCCGTAAACAAATAACATATCGCGATATTCATTCTTTAAGAAAAAAAGCAGGTTTTCCTTCTTTTGTAAATGGCAATGAATCCGCAAAAGAAGGAAATTCACAAACCATGTATTACTTGATTTTAAAACAAAAGCATAGATATTTACAATTTGACAAGAACTGTCATTAAGTTTTCACTTCGAGTTAAAGTAGTTAAATAAGTAATTTGTTTCACAAACATTGAATATCGGGACATTTATTTATCGGGACTCATTTACTTACGGTGTCGCAAATGGAAACTCGCGGAAGGCAGCAAGGGAGTATGCGCTTCGTTTTCCTAATAGACGGCAACCTCATAGAAGTACATTTGCAGAAGTGTTCAGACGCTGTGGGGAAACTGGTTACTTTCGAGGTTTGCGGATTAAAGAAGGTGGTCAAAATGGTTACTGCTGGAGACAAGAACCTGCGATTATGAGAGCTGTTACAGAAGATAGATCTAGAAGTACTCGCCGCGTTGGTGCTGCATTAAGGATTCGCCATTGCACTGTACATAGAGTTCTTAAAAAAAAATAATTTGCATCCGTTTCATTTGAAAAAAGTCCAGGATTTATTGCCAGTGGATGGTGAGGTGAGGCTTCAATTCTGTTGGTGGTAGTTGAATAAGTTGCAAGAGTGGGGAACAGATCAAATATTTTGGACAGATGAAGCAACATTTACAAGGGCCGGAATAATGAATTTAAGAAATAACCATATATGGCATACAGAAAACCCTCATGCGACTGTTGTTTCACATTTTCAGCATGAGATAAGGATCAACGTATGGATAGGATTAATGAGAGGTCGCCTTTTCGAGCCTGTAATACTTCCTGATCGGCTCAATTCCAATGAGTTTTTAAATATATTAAAGAATGACCTTGTTGACTTTCTGAAAGAAATCCCCTTAGCCGCTAGACAGGAACTTTGGTTTCAAATGAATGGATGTCCAGCCCGTAATGGCAAAATTGTGCAAAATTCCTTGAATCAATGCTTTGGGGAGAAATGGATCGGAAGATACGGTCTGGTAAGAAGCTCTGACCTTACGCCCCTTGACTTTTGTTTTTGATGTCTGGGGCAGATCAAAATGTAATGTTTATAGTATTAACATTAATACTCGAAACGAACTAATTAATCGAATTAGTGTGTGTTGCAATGAAATGCGACAAAAACGCGTTGAACTTGAACGGGTTGTTGATAGTATCAGAAGAAGATGCATCAAATGTATTGAACAAGAGCGAAGACATTTTGAACAATTGTTGTAATTTAAAGTTTGTTTAATGAAATTTTGATTTTTTAATTTTGCTCAATCAAGAAATATAAAATTTGAAAATTTTCAATTTTTGTGGTTTTCTTTCTTTTGCCGGATATTGCTGTGAAAACATATTAAATGCAGTAGTTATTGCTGAAATAAAAACATGTCTATATTTAACAAATTTTAGAAAAACGACAACGATGAAGGTACCACTAATTTTGCACATTTCCCAAATGTTACATTTAATTTCTGTTAACACCCGGTATAAAAAATTACTCAAAAACTTAAATATGCCCATCTTATAGCAACTTTAATTCTCTTTCAGATGATATATCTAAATTTTATGTAGTGGTAAGAATAACGGAGATATTCTTGTTTATATGAAAAAAACAAAGAAATTTGATAAAATCAAAAAATGTTAAATACCAGAAGAACTAACAACTTTTCGAAAAAATGTTATACGACTTTTTTGTTGCAAATGACTTGTTTAATCACCTCTTAAAGTTTGGCGGTTTTTATAGTAGACACTTTATAGATGATAATACAGTAATAAGTATGTTAAAATAATTTAATATTATAATATAATCATTTTCTTACAACACTGCATATTAAAAAAGTTACTACACTTTCTCAAGCTTCGTAATATTTCAATTATATTTTATAGATTTATCAATAGATTTAATTTAACAGTACAATACTACTAAAAAACTCTTCTAATTAAAAGGTTTTTTGTCAATAGTAAATAATCAGATCTGTACCATTTATTGCTTTTTAATATCTATGGCATTATTAACCAATACTAAGTTCAGAAAAAACTTGTAAAAAATGTATATAAAACGGTATATAAATGGTATATAAGGTATATAAAACTCATTTTAATAGCAAAGGGATCCTTTTGCTATTAAAATGAGTGAAAAGTGTGTTTAAGGAATTCCCAATAATTTGCATTTTATTGCCTTGGATTTTCAAGTGAATCAAAATTTCTCATGAAATCTGCAATGGTTTCTAGTAGTGTTTAATCCTTAAAAAATTACGCTTAATACAAGTAAAAGTGTTTAAATCCAATTCGGGCACTGCATTCCATTGTAGGCGTCGGCAACCACCAACCAACACATCTTTTTCTAGGAAATGCTTGGCGCAAATTCCAAATTATTTGTGTATTTTATCCTGAGGCACGTCCTTTAGTACAGGCCTTAGAACATTGAAAGGCTAGAAGTAGCATGCCGTGGAACTATGGGCAGGTTTGTTTGCTTGCAACATCTCTGATGCAATGATGCCAAATGCTTATAGAGAAATGGCAAAAATCACTTTATAATAGCATAAAAATTTTCAGTTGTTTCCGAAGGCACAAAACAATACTACTGCTCCCCTTTAATAAAATATCAAGCATTTTTTTCAAATAAATTTGGTAAGATATCGAATATATTGAAGTCATTATACGTTAAATAAATGAAAATAAAGTACGAAGAAACGAGAAAACGGTAATGGCATCGCAACGCCGCTCGAACGCATTGTTGATATCACCGATACAAGCACTCTTTACCAGTGACGTCGTCAACAAATATTTACCTGATAAATTTTTATTAATTATTAAAGAGTTTGACTATAAGTAATATTACCATTTATGACCTATTTATGTGTTTTTTTTTTAATGGACTTCATTAGAGGAAGGTCCTAATAAAAGGCAGCATTTTTGTCAAAGCATTTATAAGGAAATTAAATATTTTATTAATATAATATTATAGATTTCTTAATAAATTATGTTTTAAGACACAAATTTTTAACATTTTGCAAAATTTTATTGTTATTGTTATATTGGACAAAACTCAGTTTTACATCACTTACTTATATCACATAATATATACTTCTATGGTGCTGACTTTTTCAAAGAGACAGTATTGCTTCAGTGGAAAAAGTTAAAACTACAAGGATGTTCAAATTGTGAAGGAGTTGCAGGTTTTTTGTAGGTTATAAGATTTTTATTATGAGTATTTAGCCTATATAATGGTTTTGAGACATTTAATAGTGACCTATATAATTCCTAATACCAATTATTATATCATATTAATTTATACTAAAAAACAAAGCTTACCTAAGAATAAAGACTATGTACAATAGATTAGATAGTTTATTAGTAGTAATATACAAACAAGTACTTTTACAAGTCAAATAAAATATGTAGTATGTTGCCAAACATTTTTCGAAAATCATGTTATTATTTCTTAAGTATTTTAATAATGACTTGAGATCTAATTCAATTTCTTTGGCGCAAATTTGTTTGTTGCAATCTTCGAATTTTAATTTTCTTTATTTTTTTTTCTATAATTTGGTGACAAGTGATTTAGCTTTTAAAACGGTGGAATCATCAGTGCTTAGGTCCTCAGGATATCATTTTGATTTTACCCTAGAATAATATACATACAAATATAGTATTACCAAAATTAAAAAAATGTATTATGATAATCCAATTGATCAATAAAATGTATGTTATTATAAAGAATCTTTGTAATATCATACATTTAATTAATATTAAATATTTTAATATTAAACAAATATAACACAATAAAATACTACATCACTTTTAAATAAGATATATTGTAGATTGAGAAGGGAGTCGTTTCGGCTGATCCGCCGCTCAGCACTGCTACCTGTGAGATATTTTGTGCATAACTCTACTTGTCTTAGTTTGTCTCAAAAAGTCTTAGACTTCTGCCGTACAAAGCTATATTTTTGGGAGGTAGTTGTCCCACTTCTTGAGGTGTTGGTTGTACCCCTTCCAGGTACTTGAGCCTCTTGCAGAGTTGGGTCGGGCATTCACAGAGCAGGTGTTCTGCCGTTTCTGTGGCATTGCTGCAGAATCTACATTGGTCGTCCTCTGTTATACCTATTGCCTTTAGGTGATATTTCACTGGGCAATGACCGGTTAGGAGTCCGACTGCTGTTCTGATGTCTGATCTGTTCATGTCTAGGAGCTGTTCAGCTCTTTTTCTAGAAGTGGTTATAAACTTTTTTGCCTGTCTTAGTCCTGGTGCTCAAATAAGATATATAGAATAGGATAATACATGGCAAAAAACTAGTAGTCTATTTTGAGTGTATTTTTACCTTTTCCTTGGCAGAGTCAGGGAATGTGTACCAGTTAAACAAAAACGGCTTTGATGAGAAATTGTAATTGTTGACCTAGACCCCACGATTACTGTAGAACTATTAATCTCAGATGCAGTTATTGTTGATGATGAATGATCAGATCTGTAATTATACAAAATTTGGTGTATCAAAAATATTAATCTATTTTAATTATCCATTCTTATCTATATTAGCTTCACTGTTTGTACTATATACCATTTTGGAAGCTAAAGAAGTTTTTGCACTCTTCAGGAAAGCTGCCCCTGCAGCTTTGAAGGATAAATCACTTGGTAAATTAACTGAATTATCCGCTGCTGTGTTTTTAACCAGTGCATCAGAAATCCTAGTAAAAAAATAGTTTTACACACTTACCTAATTTAATTAGTATTAGTTATAAATAAAGCTTATATGAGTAACACTAATCCTTTTTATGATGATTTTTTTATACTAGAAAAATATATTTTAAAAAAATTATCTTTGAGGTAGAGCTGATTTGTTTTATAGTCTGGCTACTGATAATATGATCTTCCTTATATAAGAAATCACTTCTAAGGATGTGATCTGAACAAACAAATATGTTCCGTTTAATTGTGTTGATTTCCATTAATGAAATCCATTGTTCCCTTTGGGCATATATTAGGCAGTCTATAATAAGTATTTGATATTTAATCAAAAAGCAAAAAAAATTACAGTAATGAATTAATATGTGTGCCAATTACTATATATATTATTGTAAGTTGCAATATGGTAAAACAAAAAAAAATTATCGACCAAATTTTAGGGAAAGACAAAATTAACTTTATACATAGATATCAATATCTAAATAAATTTCAAAATTCTTTAAAGGCAATAAAAAATTAGTAATTTCATCTATCTACCTAATGTCTATATTAAAAAAACATAACTATACATAGATAGGTACATGGGTATTAGGTATGCCTTCTTTCTGCCAAAACAACAAAAAAAAAACATAAAATCCTGCAATAAAACCAGGGACAAAATTCTAGTTTTATATTTTTTATAGCCTATTGATAGATGAATATGTTCAAAAAAATATTTAGATTTAAAAATATAAATATTTTGGTATTTTACGCACACTTTCACATTCAAGTTTTTATTAGGTTTATATCTATAAGATCCCCTATTCTACGTTTATGATGATGGTTACCCCATGATGTGATGTTATGAAAGTATCGGTACTTACTTGTGAAAAGATCGGCTTGAATTACCTTTTTATCATGATGCGGCACAAACGACACAAGTTTTTCCCATCCTAGCAATTTAAAAAAACACTAAAATGTGGCCGTTTTCCTTTTGAAACCGAAAATTAAAGAAAATACACGAATCCCGAAAATAAACAAAAAGCCGTTTGACAGATGACACTACGCGTATGGCTCAGGCGATTAAGCTCCGGTGTTGTCGCTTCAAATTTTTTAGAAGCAGTTTTAGGGATAAGAATGTTAATAATTTTGTTTTTTTTTTGCTTAAGGATATTATATTTATTCTTAAAATAGGTTAATTGTAGTATTTACACTTTTTATTTTAAATTTTCCTATAAAATACAACACAAATAAATTAAATTAACGTTATAATGGTTGTTAAAATATAGCTAAAAATTTCCTCCGTTGGAAATTTGCGTCGACTTGACAACAGAGAATCGGCAAATATGTTTGTAAACAAAACACCCCTCTTGCCCCTGTGCACATGTTGGACTCAAACAAAGTTGTTGTTTACTAATTCTAGCCTTTCAATGTTCTAAGGTACAGGCTTATTAATCAAAGGCCATTTGAAAAACATTTGCGGGCTTTTCTTATAGTTTAGAAAGCAAAACTGCCTACTGTATTTGTCATCGCAATTTGGGACGACACACTTCTTTACCGACCGGGTTTTTTCACCAAAGAACACTCCAGATATATTTAACATTAGTTTTTGTTCAACGAGACAATAAAAATAAAAAACATAATTCACTAAAACATATAAATTTTAAACGTTTTTAACCTAATTTAAAAATGTAAATTAGCGAATCGTAAAAAACTGTTATATCGATAGGATGTGTTTCTTAAAATTTAACGTCCTTCGTTAGACATTTATAACCATTTTTAGGCTAAATCCACCTCAAACGCCTTCACCCACTCAAACCCCCGCTGCTAGTCGATCACAAAGCGAGGAAAAGCCTGATTTATACTGCGCACTGACCAATATGACGTCGCAAAGATGCGCGCATGGATGCGCAAATTATAATAACACTCTTATTGTATGTGGTAAGTTCAACTTTGATCATTTTGATTTATTATTTGTTGTTATTCGTTATTTTTTTGAATGTTGTTTTTTTATTTGATCCTCGCTTTGATAAAGACATTTGATAATATAATAATAAAGCGATTTCAAATGTTATTAAAGCCACTCGTGTAGTTTGTACTTGTGGGTATAGTCATAAAATCTATCTTATGATATAGTAATAAATGTCATTTTAATTGTATGAACTTAAATTTAAAGATATCAACTTTTCGCGTAAAACCTCCTTAATCTTGTTCATATCGTTGTTGCATACTTCCAAAGGCGATAATCTATTTAAGATCGTTATATTAAACGAAAATTCTTAGTACAACTAAAAATTAATAATAAAACTAGTTTGGCGCGATGTTTTTTTGTAGAATTAATTTAAATAAATACAAGTTATACAGCGGATTCCAAAAAACCGATAATTTATGGGTCTATCGCCCTTTATAACCTAAATGCAGAGTGCCTTAGCAAAAAAAAATGTTTTCAATTCATCTCTAATATATTCTGAACAGCCCGGGATTTTTGAACATTTAATGTTTACTTATGGTGGCCGTAGTAAGTTAGGTTTCAGTGATCGATTATTAATATTTCTGGAACATATCCACAATTTTTTTCTAGTTTCGTTTAAAAAGTAGTATTTAAGTCTTTAAATACCTTAAAGAACATGGTACATTTCCTACAGGAAAATTAAATAAACATCAAGAATGGCGTTATTTCGATGTTGAAGAAAATATCATGGATATCGTTGTTTATCCTAGGCATTTTTCCTTCAACTCTGCCCTTGATTATCAGTTTTTTCATCATACTTATTCTTCTAGCAGTGTGTCCAAAATGTCGCAAATATCTTTGTTGTTTTTTATTTTTTTGTGCAGTCTATTTTTTTACTTTGGATTATTGTAGTATTGATACATTTGTTCAATGTTCAACTCAGGATGTTCTTAGTTTGTGGTGGTGATTACAAAAGAAAATAAAGTAGAGGTCTTTGAGATTTTATTTTTATTTGATTTCCTCAGGGTTCGCGTTTCGGATGCATACATATAGCTATGCAAAAAATTAGTGCTCGTACCAGTTTTAATTTTGTGTGTGTTACATTCGAATTGTTCCAAACTGTTACCAGTTTCATCGTAGCTGTTCTTGCAGTAGTAAGTCTTCTACGTATCTCTCTGTCATATCTTCCTTCGTTTGTTATGAAGCTATTTACTACTTTGAAGCCTCCAATTTCTTGAATGTATTACCACTGTTCTGTGCTCTGTCAATTATAATTTTTGTTTTTACTCTTATTAAATTCTAGCCCATACTTTTTGCTTTTTTCCTCCAGACTTTTCATTATGTTATCCATATTTCCACCTCTCCATCCGTTTAGTATTTTCGCATATTGTATTCGCTGTAGATATTTAACACAATGGGAGAGGTTATGCAGCCGTGCCTGACACCGGCATATTTTATTTATTTTAAGTGTGCCATTATTATTTCTGTATAGAAGTTTTATCAGCTAAATTAAGTGCTGAGGTAAAAACACTAAAAAATTATTAGGTCCGCTAGTATTGACCATAGATGCTGCCATTTTAATTTATCGAAGGCTTTTTTGTAATACACAGAGCACATAAACATCGAGGCATTAACTTCACGAGTTTTTTCGATTAATGCTACCGTTTTGTAGTTGTTGCAATCTAGCGGAGTTCCTTTTTTTTAAATATAGGGATGAAAGTAACGTCCAGTCGTCGGGCCACTTTCTGTTTTCCAAATCTTTCTGCAGATCAGGCGTAAAGATTTAAATAATTATCTATTATTATTATTATTATTATTTATTTAATCATCACCGGTAGAGTGAGCCAGCAATGCCTTATATGTGTCCCTATGTTACGGTTCAGCGACCTTGGAGCACCCTTTATCCATATCACATCCAACAAGTTCAAATATTAGAAGCTCGTGATGAAATTTAAAGTTATGACAGATGGAAGAGTTGGAGGATATAATTCCAGGAACATGCACACTTGGGCAGCCGAGAATCCCAGATTTTTTTATTCTGGTAGTCCAAGTCTCGGGTACACCCAATTTCACAAAAAATATCAGGTTATTCGGAAGTTATAGGATAAATAAAAAAATGTTTTTTAACTAAACCACCATGTATTTCGGTTATTCAGGGCAATAGACCTATAAAATACAATTTTTTTGGAATCTCGTGTATAATTTCTATTTGCGTTTAAAATGTGTTCTTTTCTAAATGAAACATCTTGTCATGGTAAAAATTGTATAGTAAAATAATTAATTTCTTTGAAATTTTCAACCCCTGATACAAAATCGATTCCAATATTTAAAATAATCTCTTTGTTTTATCTAAATCTGGCTTTAAATTTCAAATATTTATTTTAGGTGGTTACGACAGGGTCGAATGTCTGCGCGCATGCGAACAATATTTCCCCGATTTAAATTCGTGGAAAAACTTACCTGCTATGAGAGAGAATCGGGGTAGATTTAAGATCGCCGTTGTTGATAAAAAGGTATAGAGGAATTTTATTCTTTTAACAAATTTGTAGTATTAATAACTTGGATTATTGACTTTAACTAATAACGAAACTCCATTAAGTTCGAAGCAATGACATTCTTTATTTCTGATAAGCGTCCTTAAATCTAATTATTCTTACCTATATCAATTTTAGTTATTAAATTAATTTTTCCTGCTACCATACCGTGGGTAAAGTACGCACTTTACACCTTTACACACTTCCCAAAATTTATAAACTTTGACTTTTTACGCAAGTCTTTTCCTACTACAGTGCGTAAAGTCCTCACTTTACACATTTCCCAGGGTGTGAAAAGTTTCAAATTTAACGTTTATTTGATTAAAATTCAAATTTATTTTATAATTTGTAAATAAATGTTTTGACGTTTTTTTTACCGTTAAGTCGTTTAAGCGCGTAAAGTAATTTGATATTTTTGATCTTTTTATGTTATCTTCGGTAGTAGAAAAATTTTTGTATGTTACACGTGTGTAAAATCCCTTTTTTATTCATGGGAATTGTCGCATTTAATCGACAAATCTCTTATTCATAAACAAAGGATCATTTTACATACTTGTTACATAAATAACTATTTCTTAACTGTTTTTTAGAACTGTGAAAGTTGGAAATGTTGTATAATAATATATAGGGTGTTCATTTGAAAACTTCCCACCGCGGATTTATCGAAAACCACTATTAAAAAAAAAACGCCGAAATACGTCAAAAGGTGTGTCAAGGGGGACAACTTTCTAACCTAAAATTACTTCACCCCCTTTCACCCTCTGCTCCTCAGGGTCATCCCCTTAAAAATTTTAAATTGCAAGGGGTATCGAGTATTAGCTTGTTTAAAACGTCTTTCGAAGTCTTTTATTTTGACGTTTGATTTTTTTTAATAGGTCGATTCGTTTTCGAGAAAATTAGAAAAATCTTTGTTTATCTTAATTTCTTCAGATAGAAAACAAAAACATGAAAATATCGGTTTTTATTTCAATAGTGGTTTTCGATAAATCCGTGGTGGGAAGTTTTCAAATGAACACCCTGAATAGTAATAATAAGAATACGTCTTCAAATTTGAATTTTAAAAAAGTTTAGTAGTATTTTAAGATGAGCCTACAATATATGTCATGGTTGTATATAAAGAATGATACCTGTTAACGCGAACACAATATAGATCGATTTTCGGATAAAACTGTGTGAAATGTTTTGATAATCATGAGATAATCGAATTAACAAATTTTCATTATTAAGGTGTACGCGATCGGTGGTAGTAACGGAACCACCGAACTGGATTCCGTGGAGATGCTCGATATGGAAAACATCACTAACGGAAAATGGGTCAAAATGCCGCGCATGTCCGTTGCGAGAAGCAACTTGGGCGTGACCGAGTTGAATGGTCTAATCCATTGCGTGGGTGGATGGAACGGACAAGTGGGATTGAAACAATGTGATACTTTCAATCCGGAAACACAGGAGTGGACTCCTATGGCACCTCTAAATACAGGTATTTATCGCTTTTATATTTCTTTTATTTAGAATAATTTTTGTTGTAAATAAAAGAAACATGCACCGTATTATTCGTTGCAGTTAAAGCACGCAACAGGTTTTTCTTGAAAGTTTATGCAAAAATAACACGAAAATAAAAAAACATGAAATTCTTTTAGTAGGGGAGCTGGCGACAGATTTTTTGGGACAATTAAATTAATTATAGATCAAGTTGTTATGTTAGGCTTTGGAAGTCGTCTAAACCATAAAAAATGCAATGTTGCAGCGCAGCGTTGTTACTCGGGTGAATTGCAGAGTTGCATAAGTTTGCTAGGCAAAAATTTGCAAAAGTTTAAATTTAAAAAAAGTGTTGCATGCATAATTGTTGGCAGACTTGCATGCACTCTACCACACTTACTGAAATCGTTCTGGTGACTCATTTGATTGTAAATATATATTTTTGCATAGGTATACTTAAAACCTATCAATAGCCTAAAATTTAGTTCTTGCATGTATATCTGTCGGAAAATTCAGTCTTGCAGGCATTCAAAGTGCTATGCGCGCCCGTATGCTATATACGGCTGATTGCTGGACAGGCAAAGAATTTCATCAAATCAATTATTGGGAAATTGTTTTCATGAAAGGATCGTCATGATGATAAAATATGAATTAATTATAAAAAAATATATTTTATCAATTATGCTTTTAAAGCATCTTGATCATAATTATAAAATATTGTTACTGAGTACTACAAGTACTAGTGCTGAATGAAGTGATAGCATGACTTATTATCGTTAATTGTTATCGTTTTCCAATTTGTCGTTATTGTGTGGTGCCAAGTCATCGAACTCTTTATCTCTATGATTTACTATTCTCTTTTACGATTTTCGACTATTTTCAGCCGAATGATTATTATTCAGTTTAGCAATGATTATTGCAGAGTCTGTAAGAAATATCGACTATGTAATTATTTGGGCCGACGTTATTCACAAATTCGATCCATAATAAAGTAAATACATTGAAAATTCATCAATACCTTTGTTTCTCTCTTGCTCTGCTTCCATAATAATATCATTTATTGTTGCCGGCAAACCGCTTGTATTATATCTGTCCTCGATTTCCTCCCATCCATGGCCCAGAGTTGTTAAAGTTGTTGGATTCTGCAGATCTGCGTGACGACAAATTGGTATGCTGCAAATGTATGCTGTCCGGACTAAGTGTTACTGGAATTCATGTTTGCGGGATTAATGGATCGAAGTTTGTGGCGATTCAGAAAATATCATCTGTATTGGTGAACTTATTTTTTCCTGAATTTTTCTCATTAGGTTGATATTTTTGCATTTCTTTAAGCGGTTTATGTGGAAAACAACGGACTCTTGTATGGTCATAACTATTGTTTGTGGACATGATGGAAATTCGGGTATATCTGTTAGTGACCCTTTCAATATATTAAAGAGATGATTTTTTTTTCTTTTTTATATAATACTAGATTGAAAATAGTAACCTGTCAAGGCATGAAAAGCCGGCAGCGCAGAGCATAACTTTCCCCAGTTTTTCAAATAACGAACTTAAAATTAACATACGGATGGTTATTGCCATTGCCAACTTGAATCTATTTTAACATTTGATTTTTCCAGGTTCCATATTTCCTAACATAATTCTTAATACATCAATGTCGGAGCAGTGGTTAATTACAATTGCATTATCGTGTTTCGTATTTTCGTGTGTGCTTCCTCATGTTCTTTGCAAAACAGCTTGCTTTCGATTATTGGGACAACTACATCATTGATAACTTTATATTTGTAAAAAATTTCGTTATTGACATACATTTGTTTGCAATGAAGGATGCCATGTTATTCGCAGTTCACGCGTTAACTAAATAACGCACGAGTTCTTCCTTAAAGTTAATATTTTGCTATATGGCATGGTTGCTCTGGTTTTAAATTTCTCAACAACTTTTTATTTTTAATCAAAGGAGTAAAGTAGCGATTAGATAGCGGTAATCGTCCGAGCTTTATTTGATGTGAACATTTAAAGATTTTTTTTGGAAATATTGCTGAAAGTGAGAGGAGTTTTTTTTTACCTTATGAAAATATTAGAAAATTACACACTTCATGACAGATATACTGCAAACTATTAATTAAAAAAGGTTTTGCCAATATTTTATTCATTTAATAATGGCGACCGAGCGCTCGTCCGTATACGGCATACGAGCTCGCGATTAGCACTTCGAATACTCGAGAAAAGAGTCACTTTGCCAATAGATATAAATGACCTGCATTGCCGCCTATTTGAAGGTATACACTATTCCTATGAAAAAGGATACATTACAATCAAATGTTTCACTGGAAACATTTCAGTTGACATGTTAGACTGCATGCTAGACCGACTTTGATATAGGCACGAATTGCAAAACCTATTTATTTATGTTATTTAACTTAACAACAGTAAAATATATGAAGGTCAGTCATAATCATATTGTCCCCGTATTCAAAAATTAAAAGTCACCCTGGATGAAGGGTGCATATCCCCTCCGGCTGCAAGACTCGATTTTTTTTATTGTAAATGCCAGTCGGAATAATACTTGAAGTTATGAAGTATAACCAAATCTGGGAATCAAATCTGCAGCCAGCTCTCGTACTATTTATTTTTCATCGATCTTTAGCTACAGAAAAAAATTATGATGGTCTTTCATTAGTCTCAATGCAATATTCCATTTAATTTTAATTCTATGTATCATTCCCCGTAGCCAGAACAAGAGAGTGGTTGTTTGTTGGTGTGAATGCAGAAATATCATAAAATTCTCATTCATAGTGTAAATTTCATATCGCAGCTAAAGATTCAAAATGGCTTTTATATTGGTGTCAACTCAAAAATATTAGTGATTGTATTTGACATAATTAACCTATCGCTGCAGATATCGAGACATTAATTATTCATGGATTTTTAGAATTTCTATCTTTTTATAGAGGTAAGAATTGATTGCTCTGTAATATTATACTTGATTGACGCGTATTTTTGAGAGCTTCGACTTTGACATTTGGATCTACTTAGGCAAACATTTTGCCTGAATGATTAAAAAAAATGTGTTTCGAAAACCATCACTTTTTCATATTATAATTTTTGAGATCCGAGCTCAAATTTCCAAAATATAGCTTATAATTAAATCTATATTTCATACTTTTAAAACATCTTTGCAGAACCTACTCATTTTAAGTCGTCTAAATTAATAATTTTTCAATTAAAATAAATTATTGCCCATATATAGGGCAATATATTTAAAAATTTTTAAAAACTTAAAAATTTTTAAAAACTTTTTTAAAAACTTTAAATAGCCATAGCCAACCCTAAAAACAGTTTCTATTGAACGAAAGAATTGTATTGCACCCTTAGCTGCAACGCCTTGGATAGGGTGAGATACACCTTTAAACTCAATTATTTCCATAGACTCATACAAATAAGTATGGGATAATGTCAAAAAATAAGACATAAGATATAAAGATACAACTTTTAAAAGGCCTTAAACAATAAAAAATCTACAATAAACTAAAGACTAAGAATATAAGAAAACTACAGCTTTTAACAAAGAAACAAATTATGGGAGAAACGAATTATGGGAGTAACGATAAGACGCTGCAATTTAAATATTCTGTTACCGTATAAAAGGAATTTTTAATTAAATTTTTTTTCAATGAAGCTTTGAAACTATTAACCTTCTCAATTTTTTTTAATTTCAATGGGAAGATTATTGTATAATTTAATTGGTAGAACTAGTGGGCTGTTTGCCACTTTGGTTAATTTATGTTTGGGTAAATCGAAATTTAAGTAAACCCTGAGTTCATAGTGGGTACCTCTTCTAGACAAAGAATAGTCAGACAGGTTACGCTTTATATGCATGACCGAGTTCAAAATAAATAGGCAATGAAATGGCATAATTTTTAAGTCTGGATTGTTCTACAAGAAAATATATAAGGCTTAAATAAAATAGTTCTAATTATTTTTTTCTGGGCCGTAAGAACTTCACCACTTACCACACTCTCACTAGAACAGTTACCCCAACACATTATGCCATATGACAAACATGATTGGACATAACCATAGTAATAAAGAAGGATCAGGCCAATATCGATTTCATTACGTAACTGTCAGATCACATAGGCATAAATTGATAATTTCTTTAAAACCATATCTACATGATAAGTACTAAGTAAGGTTGTCAACTACATGGTAAGTACTTGACAACCTTATTTTGTTCTATGGTTTTGTTATGCATTTTAACAAGCAAGCTTTTATTCATATCGGTAAGACTAAAAAATATCATTTTAGTTTTTGACTCATTAAGCACTAGGCTGTTCCTGCTACTGATACTTATCATTCGGTTAACTACCCGGTTAAACCTCTAGATAGTTCTTCTAAGTCACCACTCGACGTTGATATAACAACATCATCTGCAAACGCAGCTATATGGTTGCCAGGAAATTCGTCCAAGATGCCATCAAAAAATATAACAAATAACAGTGGCTATGGTATATAGTAAGTAACAAATGCTAATGTGGGACACCACTAACAACTGGTAGGGACTCAGACGCACCTAAAACATTTCCATTCTTTAATATCGTTTCTTGATATCTACCGGTCAGGTAGGATTTAATCCATTTATGGGCAAGACCACGCATACCACAGTCATTAAATCTATCCAACAATAGGTTAATATTTATTACATCAAACCCCCTTTTTATATAAAAAAAATAGGCTTACACATTTGTTGTTTAATTGCAAATTAGACAAAATATATGAGTATAGGGACAAAATTGCATCTTGTGTAGTGCGTCCCGTCCTGAAACCAAACTGGTATTTACTAAAAAAAATTTCTTTGAGTAGAAAAGACTCCAAATGTTTAGAGAAACATTTTTCGAAAACACCGAAAAGAGTGAAATTCCTCGATAATTGGATATCAAATGCTTATCACCTCCTTTATGGATAGGGACAAGAGAGTTCTTTAGAGCCGATGGAAATTTCCCCTTCCTGAAATGACAGATTAACAAGATATGTAAACGGTGTCACCAAAATTTCAAGGACGTGTTTAATAAGAGAGCAGGGAATTCCTTCATCACCAGCCGAGTGTTGGTTAGTAGGACAGATAAATAATTTCACGTATTTTCCTTTCATCATACGAACATTAAATAATGGATTTAAAATTATTTTATTATTTAATGTTTTTGGCGATTTATTTGTTAAGGCTAAATTCCCATTATTTACAATTTTGTTTACAGACTCAATAAAAAAATGGTTAAAAAGTTCAGTGGCTTCCTGCATATCGCTAAAATTAGAACCATTTTCGTTATTCCTTAAATATTCTGTTGTTTGGAATATTCCTAAATATAATAAACTCTTAAATAGAAAGGGAGGTCGAGTGATATTATTGGAAGTTACATTTCAGGCAATTATTCTCTGTTTATCAAGGAAAACAATAAATAAAAATAGTATTTTGATTTTTTTAATTAAATGTAAAAAATTATTTCCGTTATTTTGCATACAATAATAAAGCCTACTTTCAAAATTTTCACGTACATTTACGTTTTTCGTTCATAATATATAACTATTTCAATTTTTTTAATTATCATCCTGTATAGCACTTAAGGCGTCTTTCCAAGCGCTACTACCAAAGCTGTTTATTTTATTCTCAACACGTGTTTCGCTAATGGTGTTAGCATCTTCAGGAGAACAAAACTCAATTTCTAAAATTATAGATTTGGCTAAATCATATATTTTATAATAGATTTTTTATTACAAAACAAAAAAGATAAATAAAAAAATCCTTCCATACGTCTTTAGATACATCGATTTTAGAAACATTATATTGTAAAACTATTCCAAAAAAATTAATAATAAACCTTTGAAAATGGAAATACAAACTTGAGGCATTTTTCTTACAATTTCTTGGACCGTCGATAAGTTTAGTATAATTATATTTTATAGCACGACGCTTGTTCGGCCCGATCTGCGTAAACGGCGGTATCGAGTACTGGTCAACAGCAATTCAATGTTATGAAAAATTGAAATGTTAAATTTGTATATTGAGAGTAACTGATAGGGAGTTCACTTAGAAGTTTTTTATGTTTATTTAAAAAAAATGAGAAAAAGAAAAGACGGAAAGCCAGAGCTTTAGGTATTATTCTTAACGAAAAAGTAGGAAACCTAAAAGAACCAGTTTAGGCCTAGAATGTCTGCAAATACGGAGTAAAAATGCATATAGCATGTTGTATTTAAAAGTGAGACACACATTTTTTAAAAATAAATTCAACTTTGGGGTTTATTATTATATGCCCGTTTTATAAAGCTCAGGTGTGTGTCTATAGTTTTTTTTTAATTCTGATTGCTAAGAACTGTTTAAAGCATATTTAAAGCTGATTAACATTTTTGAAAGAAATTAATTCAATAAATGTTTTCCCCTGATAATCATGCCCGAGTTTTGCGAGCCCGACATGCCCGCCGTTTCGTTTAGCTCCTTGTCTGTATGTTTATTACATATATATTAACGATTAATGTTATATATATTAAAATTTTTATTCTTAGGCTGTACATTATAAATTAATTTGTAATATTAATATAGTGTTGTTGGTAATTAAAGTACATTACTATCATAATTTATTTTTTGTATTTTGATTGCTAACAAACTGTATTTTACTGGCATATTTGTAAGTGAGAGATTTTTTTTTTTCGATTCTATAGGGTTGCTTCTACCTTTTTTTAGCAGGAGTCACTCACATGACTCTAATTTAATATTTATATCTTGATTACTAAAAACTGTTTTAGGTACATATATTTGAAAGTAGTGAGACAAAATTATAAAAAATTTTATATTTCATTCTTTCTCTCCGTATTTTGTGATACTAATACCCTCCTATATAAAAGCATTTTTTATGAATAAATTAAATCCGTCAATTTGAATAGTAAATAAACTGTATTACCAAAAAAATATTTTGAAGATATTTTGATTGAAATAATACAAAAATGTAATTTTATTTACTAAATGAAACGTCGTGAAATATCAAAATACGCGTGCGACTTTTATGTAAAAATTCGCAAAAAGTCCAATCGCCTGCAAACTAAAAAATGCGCGAATCGGTTCCTCCCGACGAATCTTGGGTGACATTAACCCGTCTGCTGTGAGACGAACAGCGTTCTGCTTCGCTTTCGAGATGCGTTGTTGCCAAATGCTCACCTTCCCGATAAAGCGTGTTAAATTAATTTTGGGTTATAGAAAAATGAATGTTCAGTTATGCTGTTGTTGGATCTAGATCGTATTGTGTTCGCTTGACTTTTGATCTATATGAGATCATCCTCAGGAATATAAAACAGATCATCTGCGTTCAGCAAAGTTTGCTCAGCAGCTGTTCATAAAAGACTTTGTACAGTTTAGATAATATTACTTATAGTATAATATCAGCTCCATAAATTATGAATTAATATATTTTATTAAACGCATATAATCTATTTTATGTAGTCCTAAAGATATCTACCGAGATTTAAACATTGACTAAGGTACAGATTAGACCATGTAAAAGCCTTTTTCGACCTACTCAACATTATTGTACTTTTTTAATGTTTTAACAAAAAAAAACAGATTGGCAAAAAGAAACTGTGAAAAAGAATGATGTAATGATTAATGTTGTTTCATAAATAAAAAGAGCTCTTTTATTTACATATTTACAATAAGGGATTTACAATAAGAAAAAATGAGTCTTGCAGCCGGAGGGGTGTGCAACCCTTCTCCAGGATGACTTTTAGTTTTTGATTACGGGGACAATTTGATTATGACTGACCGTCATATATTTTATTGTTATTAGTAAAATAACATAAATAAATAAGTCTTGCAATTCGCGTCCATGGCAAAGTCGGTCTTGCATGCGGCCTAACAAGTCAACTGAAGTCGTTCTGGTGATTCATTTGATTGTAAATGTCTTTTTGCATAATATCGTATCGTTTATGCCTTTAAATAGGCGAAAATGCAGGTCTTGCATTTATATCTATCGGAAAGTGAGTCTTGCAAGCATTCAAAATGCTACGCGCGAGCTCTTATACCGTATACAGCCGATCGCTCGGTCGTGAATATTAAATGAATTAATTATTAAAATTTTGTAGTATATTATATTATAAGGTGAACTTCACTTTTTGACCACTGCAATGTACATCTCTATGAGTAATATCATTTCATTTTCGGTAAGATTTTATTTTCTTTGAATTGCTTATTTCAAATATTTTTCGTATCTTATAATTGGATCTTTCGTGAATCACCTTTTATATCTGTGCACGTGAATACCTGGTTTTCGTAACCAGGTCAAGCGACCTAGTGTATTCATAATAATGACGCAGATAGACTCAATATCCTTCCTCTCCCCTAAATTTTGCCCTTGAGCTAGTACGAACAGCTGCCTAGATTTCTGTTCGTTTCAGTTTATACGCATTCTTCGTGAGGAGAGAACGTGTTTTTACGATGCCGAAAACAAGCAGTGAAAAAATTTTTTGTGTCGTTTGTCGAAAAAGCGATACATGTGTTATTTCATTTAAAGAAGAAACTTTAAAAAAGTTTAACGAAATATTGCATGTTCGTAAATTTGATATTTTTCAGTGGCAAGAGTATATCCTTGCCGAATGATATCAATACTAAGCAGGGATATCATAAACATTGTTACAAGAAATTTACCGCAGCCGCAAAAAATATATTGAATCGTCGCAAGTATCTGTTGCAAAGACATCATCGGTGATCAGTACAGAGTAAGTAATTGATTCCGGCATGTGATCATATCCAGTAACATGGATATTTGAAAAATTTTAGTATTGATATTGGTGAACATGGCGAAGAATTAACTATCACTCAAGTTTCCGACGAAGCCGATGATGCATCAGCAAAACCATCATCATTAGAATTTCATCAACACGAGACATCAGATGAGTGTTGGCTAGAGCCTGAACCAGGCTTATCAAGTGAGCCTCAACCCGGTCCGTCAAATGAACCTGAAGGTGATTCATCAGATGAGCCTCAACCTGGAACATCGCCACAACGAACACAAGAACAATCACAGGACACTTGTATGTGTATATTCTGTGGCATGTGTAACACCGGAAAACATGAAAAGATCATCGTCAAAATTTAATTATAAGTACCGATATAAAAACGATTTTAAGTTTAAAAGATAAAGTCTTCTCATGACAATTGAACATATATTGCGGGAATGTATGACTTGTGTTTTTTTAATGGATTTTTAAAATCGCTATATATTAAATATTTACAAAACAACCTTTACGGTTAACTGACAAAGCCGATATTAAATTTAAAGCGCGCCGTCTAAAAGAAAAATTACTTAATACTTTTAGGAAAAAAATCACGTTCATATCAATTAATAAGAAATCCATTGTTAACCAATAAACTGGGCTATTCTTGAAAAATGATTTAGTAGAACTTGAGAAATGTGATATTATTAAAAAAGCAGCAATTTTATTGAGAGAAGAAATAGCCAATATTAAACCTAATAAATTACCGGACACCCTGACCACTAATAATTTAATTGAGGGTAAATGCATTATTTCAAACGCTCTCCTTGATTTTTATAGTACACTATTGAGCGGTTTGAATAACCGGCGAAAAGGAGTGAATTTTGTAAACGTTTGGGTCAAACTTTCTCTGAGGATGCAATTTTCGCAGTATCGAATGGGCAAATAAAAACATCGAAGCATATAACTTTGGGAATGGCAATAAAAGTTCTAACAGTAATAATATTATACAGGGTGTCCCAGCGAAAACGAAACAGAGGTATTTTTGGTATGAAAAAAAAAATTTTTTACAAAAATCTCGAACACGTCGATTTTATTTTTGAGGGGGACAACTTTTCCTTACCAAGGCACCCTCATACCAGTAACCCTCTTCGATCACCCCTAAAATCTTAAATAGAAAGAGGGGTCGTGTGATACCATATTTTAAAGGTCTTTTAATTCTGAATATAACTGCCAAATTTGAAGTGGCTAAAATTTTTTATCCGGATATGACAGCTTGTCAAAATTGTAGAAACAGCGAAAATGAAAAAGGTATTTTGAACTCTGTTTTGGATAATATTTTTAAAAGAATAAGGAAGTCCTAATTTCAAAGGGGTCACTTATTAATTAAGAGGCCACCTTAATACCTGGAACCCTTTACGAGGGGTTGAAAGCACCCCTTAAATCTTAAATAGAAAAAGGGGTCGTGTCATTCCTTATTTTGAAGGCCTTTTTACTCTGAATTTAAATGGTGGCTTCTGAGTGACTGATGGATATCTTGTGGATATAAAAATAGCAAGAAATACAATCTTTACTGCCAGTAAAAGTGGAGAGATAAGAAATACCTACCCTTTTCGATGTTGGAAAACGACTTTATCATCATCAGAATGATTTCCGCCTTCCATTATTTCCACTATTCTTGGATATACGGCATTTTCCAAGAGATCTCGGTACATTTCTGCATTCAAATTTCCGGGCAGAAAAAACGGACCAACAATGGAGCCGCCCAAGATTCCCGCCCAAACATTTAACTTTTCAGGGAACTGGGTAGGAACTTCACGAAACTGGCCCGGATTTGCATTTGACCAGTAGCGGCAGTTATGACGATTTACGTTGCCATTAAGAAAAAAAGTACATTCATCTGAAAAGCAAATGTTGTAAATAAGACGCGGATTAACAGTTATCATATCACTAAGCGATTCACAAAATTGCACTCGTCTGTCAAAATCGTCCTCATTCAGTTCTTGCACCAGATGAATTTTGTAAGCATGGAATTTATTATGCTTAAGTATCCTATGAACACTACTTTTGCTTACTCCTGTACTCGTCGCCAATTTTCTGACACTTATTCCTGGCTCGGCATTAAGGTTACCGAGGACAGTTATTTGCATTGCTTCGTTGACAACAACAGCATTTTGAACTCACGCTTTTTATTTAAGACACTGCCAGATTCCCTAAATTTAGCAACTATTTCTAGAACGTATTTTCTGTTGACTCGTTTTTCTGGATGAAGGTCATTAAATTCTTGTACCGTTCTATTGGCACAATTGTTATGCCGAAAGAAAAACTCTATCATCTCAACCCTCTCTGCAGTAGAATAAACCATTGCTAACAGTGTTTCAACACGTAAAAGACTGGGTAATAATTTAAAACTATTTAAATAAATGCTGCTTTATGAAAAAAGATCACGAGACACGATCCCTCTTTCTGTTTAAGATTTAAGGGGTGCTTTCAACCCCTCGTAAAGGATTCCAGGTATTACGTGGCCTCTTAATTAATAAGTGACCCCTTCGAAAATAGGATTTCCTTATTCTTTTAAAAATATTATCCAAAAAAGAGTCCATAATATCTTTTTCATTTTCGCTGTTTCCGCAATTTTGACAAGCAGTTTTATCCAGAGAAATAATTTTAGCCACTTCAAATTTGGCAGTTATATTCAGAATTAAAAGACCTTTAAAATAAGGTATCATACGACCCCTCTTTCCATTTAGGATTTTAGGGGTGATTCCACCCCCTTATTATTATTTAGAAAGGGGTTGCTGGTATGAGGGTGCCTTGGTAAGGAAAAGTTGTCCCCCTCAAAAATAAAATCGACGTGTCCGAGATTTTTGAAAAAAAAATTTTTTTTTCATACCGAAAATAGCTCTGTTTCGTTTTCGCTGGGACACCCTGTATATGTATAAATATGCACTACTGGTAACATGGCTTAAGTTAAGATAACAATACATATATTATGGAGGGCTATGGTATAATGCAAAAGTGTTTTTCTTCTTTCTTATTGTGCTCCTTTCAAGTAATTTGCCAGCTCATTAGTCAGTACTTGTGTTTTATATGGCTCTGGACCATACCACAGGCACTTCTAATTCTAATTTGACTGTCTTCCACCGTTCACTTTTTCTTTCCCTACTATCACCCCTGGAAAGATAGTCTCGAGTTAAATGATCGTAACACATACGCTTAAAACTTTTGAAACAAAACATGAAACAACATTAAGTTTTTTTTTTACTTAACCCAGATGCCATTGAATTGATGGTCACTGATAATTTTATATCTTTTTTCTTACTATGCTATAATATGATGTATGTACAACATATTATGTACGGGTGATCATAAACCATTAGTGAAGCATGGCTATGAAAGTATGTACATCTATAGTACAAGCTTTTTGTTTTTGTCGTGAATTAAATTGAGAAGAGAAGAATTAAATTAGAGTGAGAAGGATGGATTTTATATAGTTTTCTTAGCTTAATAACTGAGTTTTAAAAAGATTAGTTTAGTCTTACCACTACAATTTAATCTTGTTGTATTCCAAGAATTTAACAATTGTGATTATTGTGTCTCTCTAAATTGGGATTTGTTTCTTCTTCCTAAGTAGAAGGTAAGAAAATGAGATTTATGTTCTCTTCTTGGCTGCACTAACATTTTTTAAGTTAATTTGTAATTCATAGAAAGAAAAACATTCAAATGCAAGTGTTATTTACCTAGTTATGATGTTAAATTTAGATTTATTGATAAATAGTTGAGCAAAATATGCTTGACCTATAATCTGCAAAACAAACAAAAAGCATTAATTAGGTATTACAGACATTAAGTCTAAGGTAAATATTGGTTATTGGGCATTTTAGGAAGACTAATTTCAGTCATTAGTCACAGTCAATCAGTCATAGTTTTAGAATGGGTTAAATTTTTTTTCTCTATTACACAAATATGATCCGTGAATATTAAAAATTTCCTTGTCTGTTTTAATTAAAAAAGATACATACAAGTCACCATAAATAATATTTTTTAAGAAAATTTTCAGATAAATTTGTTGACTATAGCTTTTTGGCTGAATCTCCTATATTTGGTGTTTTTTTTGCTTCAACAAACCTTCAATAACACATTTTTTATTCATTTTTAATATAACATTCTTTCTTATTTGTATTATTTTATACTTTTTTATTATTTTATGATTATTTAGTTGCATAAAATAGCCAAATGTATTTGTACTTTGAAGAAATATGAATCATTTGTGTTTAACATTCTAAAAATCGCTAGTAAACAATAGCGTATTATTAAGTCACTGTTAATGGTGTCCATATATAGATCATGTTACGTTTATACAGAAGTTTCCTTTAATATGTAATTCATAGAAAAAAAACGCTTAAAATGCAAATGTTGTTTGCCTAGTATAAGCAGAAGATTTTAAATTTAGAGTGATTAGCTATAAATATAGAAATTTATGGAATTATTTCAGTTTATTATGGTTTAAGAAAAATTGTAAATTATTAGTTCTTGTATTATTCATAAAAAATATCAATTTAAAATTAATAAATGTCAGGCCAAAAATGTTAAATTCAAATCCGGTGGCGGTAAATAAATATTTTAATTTAATATATGGGGCGTTTACCAATTTTTATTATAAAAACAATATTAATCAAATAAATCAAATATTAGTCTTAGTGATAATTACTTACATTATATATTTAAAAACCACGATACTTAAATTACTTGTTGATTATGTTGATAAATATGTTGATACATGTAGTCAAGTGTAAGATGACATAACGTACGTACCTGGAAAAAATAAATGTGTTGAGCAACCGATTTCCTAATTATGTTATGTTATTTAGTATTTAGATATTTTGATTATTAAAAGATTTAAACATTTGTAACTAGTTAAATTCTTATTTAACAGCTATTTATTATATTTGAAATATTATTACGCATTGTGTCTGTCACCCACTAGCGCAATATAAATGTGCTTATTAACTGCTTAAACAGATGGTAAAATAGGATATTTGGGAAGGTAGAGTTTCATACTATAAATAGTACAGGAAAACGTAGTTTGCAACATTCAAATCTGTAAGTGGCTCAAACACTCCATAATACAGTGCTAAGTGGCTCAAACACTCCACAATACAGAAAGATTGCTCTGTGGCTCAATCACTCCACAATAAGCAACTTGTTGGTAAATAAATCTACGTTATATGGCCATTTTACGTAAAAGGAGAAAGATGATGTGCAGCTCTAGCACTCTGCTTTTAAATATTTTATGTAGATTAAACAGGTTTTAAATGGTTTATGTTAAATATTATTATTATCTTGTAAAACACATATATTTAAAATAAAATGTTGAAATGTAAATAGCAACAACAATAAAAATAGGAAAAAAAAATAATGAAAATTGGATATGCTCCGTGAGAAAACTCACCAGTATAAAAATAACCCAAAATAAGGCACAAGCACTTAAAACAAATAATATTCACGCACGCTACTTTCACTTCAAAAGTCGAATATGTTTTAAAAAGATCTTTTAAGCAAAGTTTGGATCTCAGGGCTCTTAGAATGGATGTTTATAAGATCGAACCTCTAGTATCGAATTACTCTTGTATGGTCCATAAATTCTTTCTTAATCTTAATAGTTATTGCGGCGTTAAAAGAAATGGGGCGAAGTGTTTGGTCTAGTTTAATATTTTTTAAAGGGAAAAAAACTTACATCTTACATAAATTATATTATGTGTTTAAAATGTTACATAAATCAAATAATATCTATAAATATTATATATGGGAAGTCTATTCAAAAGCTAAAATACTTATTACAGCATGAAGTTAAAAAAAAAAGATAAAAATAAAAAATTAAATTAAGAAGTATTTTTCCGATTCATTTAACAAAAAATAATATAAAATTGCGATAAAAATGCCGAACTTTATCGAGAAAATAACAATTTATATTAACGTTCTTGGTAAAACAACAAATATCTATAAATATGACCAGCCAAGTTTGCAAATCTTTTCACATTCTATGATTTCCTGACTATTAATAAACTTCCTGAGCTGCACTTTTTACCACCAATAAATAATATTTTTATTTGGACAATGAGAATAAATCATTCTGATATAGCTTATACAGAGTGCGGCAGAGGAATAGGATGTTTTTGAAATAATCATAAAAATAAAAAGTTTTTGCTTTACGGAAAATTTATTGGTAGACCAACATACACAAAGACGTAGCATTTGATAATACTCGAATGGAATTTCAGCTGTGGAAAAGAATCTCAGGCATATGGTCACCGTTTCCATCGACACATTTTTGAAGGCGTTCGCGGAAACTAGCATCGACTTTTTGCAACAAATCTCTATTGATTTCACTAATTTTCTGGCAGATTGCATCTTTCAATTCATCTAAAGTACGAGGATTATTTTCATAGACTTGGGACTTGAGGTACCCCCATAAAAAGAAGTCACACGTGGACATGTCCGGGGACCTAGGAGGTCACCGAATCTTGAAATAAAATGGTTGGCAAAACAAGGGACGAAAAACAGCCATGGATGCCCTGGAAACCACAAACGGTCACGGTCAATACGTCTTCTTTCTAACTGGGGGATAAAGAAGGTGTTTACCATAATAACGTAACGTTCAGACGTTACTGAAACGGTAACCCCATTTTTTTCAAAAAAATCGGGGCCTATCAAGCCGAATTTGAAGTGAATTGAAATGCTTATCACCGAACTTAATCTGACGCACATCCCTCTAATGCCCAATGCCACTACCTGTCCTAAAAACGTTCGCTCTTTATGCCGCACGAGTTATAAGGATAAAATATTAGGAAATTAATAGTAAATATTACAGGAAATAATTGAGCCTCGCGCATTAAACGCAAAGTATGCATTTTAAGTTTTATCCAAAATTATGACAAAAGTTTTAACTATTTTTAAAAGATTTTTTATACAGGGTGTTCATTTGAATACTTCCCACCACGGATTTATCAAAAACCACTGTTTAAAAAAAAAACGCCGAAATACGTCATAAGGTTTGTCAAGGGGGACAACTATCTAACCTAAAATTACTTCACCCTCTGCCCCCCCCCAGAGTCATCCCCTTAAAAATTTTAAATGGCAAGGGGTATCGAGTAATAGCTTGTTTAAAAGGTCTTTCGGAGTCTTTTATTTTGACGTTTGATTTTTTTAAATAGGTCGATTCGTTTTCGAGAAAATTAGAAAAATCTTTGTTTATCTTAACTTGTTCAGATAGAAAACAAAAACATGAAAATATCAGTTTTTATTTCAATAAGTGTTCAAAATGTTGCCCGTTAGGGTTTGCCAAATCTACAATTCGTTTATAATTTAAAACGGAAACTACCAACATAAACAACAATTCCGAAGATTAGACGTGGAAAAAACTAAATAACAACCTGAATTTTTTTCCGTATTCTTTTCATCAACACAGATATCCTACGCGAACTGTATTAAGAAAAATAAAGAATTTATTTTGCCGTCAGTTACATTTGTGACAGTCTTGGAATAGTGAAAATTTATTTGTTGAATTGAAGATTTTACTTCCAAAATGGTTTACACACTAGCCGCAAGAGTGGAAATTATTTTAATTTATGGTTCCCAAAATCAATTTGCTCGGCAAACTGGCGTCACGTTTAACGCCAGACATCCGGAGAAGATAACTTCGCATAGATATGTTTTGGACCTTGTTACTAAGTTTACTGAAACTGGATCTGTTGCAAATAAAAAACGTGATCATCGGCGAATTTTGGATGAAGCCGCTCAAGATGAAGTTTTGGGTCATTTTGGAATAAATCCTAATAATTCATTACGCAAAATTGTTGCTGCCACTGGTATTTCATTAGGCTCTGTTCACACAGTTACCAAACTTCAGCGATGAATGTACAATTTTTCTAAATTTAGGATTTGTTAATAAGCATAACTGTAGATATTGGAGCAGTGAAAATCCTCATGCATTTGTAGAAGGGCATACCCTCAAAAAATTATGTATGGGCAGGCATTTTAGAAAATAAAGTGAAATGAAGATAAACAGAGAGTTTTCTAATTTTCTCGAAAACAAATCGACCGATTTAAAAAAATCAAACGTCAAAATAAAAGACTTTGAAAGACCTTTTAAACAAGCTATTACTCGATACCCCTTGCTATTTAAAATCTTTAAGGGGTTGACCCTGGGGGGCAGAGTCACAAAGGGGTGAAGTCATTTTAGGTTAGAAAGTTGTCCCCCTTGACAAACCTTTTGACGTATTTCGGCGTTTTTTTTAAACAGTGGTTTTCGATAAATCCGTGGTGGGAAGTTTTCAAATGAACACCCTGTATAAATATTATCAATCGATTTGGCCATTGTGTCAGCTATAATTGTCTTGAAGAGTTAGAAACTGAAGCAACGTTTTCTAGTTCGAATCAGACTGTGTATGTCCGGAAGACATCATACGCGCCCCTAATTTATGTACCGGCTTAGCTTTTAACATATTCGACAGATTCGTGAACAACCTCTCGGGAAAAGATACTCTACACGACATTGTAGGTATTATTTTTCAAAATATCGATGAAAATATATTTGTTACGGAAATTTCAGCTGGTTCCTATGAAGGCGACAATACTTCAGAAAAATAAGGCGCACTTTTGACACCGTAACATATGACCTGGCTCTGTATACAAAAAAACCCAAGATAGTTGAAAAATTATTGCCTCTTGGAAGTGTGGAACGTTCACTAACATCGAAAGTTTTAGAAATCACCAATTTTTTAAATTAACGTGGATGTTGTCTGATGTTTTGAATATTCCGAAAACACCTATGTGGGTGGGATTTAATAGTTTAATTTTTAACGATAAAACGACACAACAAACACTCTTACCTTACCACTATTAACTCGAATCACTCATCTACGAATACTGCAGTAGTCAAACACAATGTTGCAAAGCCTCAAAGTTGCAGATGAATGTAATGAACAATATATTCAAGTCAGTTATGATTTAGCCATCGCGAAAGTAGCATTACAGTTGCAGTGTACAAAAAACCGCACTTTGATCGATTGTTAGTGCATTTAGACCAATTCCATGTAATGATGTCATATTTTAAAGCGATCGGAAAATATATCGAAAATTGTGGCATTACTAACGTTCTTGTTGATTTAGATATGATTGCTAATTGTTCTGTCAGTTCTTTTATATATGGCAAACATTTCAATAGATCGAAACGTTTGCATCCGATGATGTCTCTGCAAATTTGCATTTTCAACGTTTCATGCATGACAATAATGTGCGAGTGACCGATCATAATAGTGGACCAGAACAGCAGCGTCGCCACGACTTTTTTGCTGATATGAAAAATATTAATTTTAAGGAAAAACTCGTGCGTTATTTAATCGATGCGTGGACTGCGAATGACATGGCGCCCTTTATTGCAAACAAAACACTATATGTTAATAATGACATTTGTTACAAATACAAAGTTATCGATGATGTAGTTGTCTGAACAATCGAAAGCGAACTGTCTTGCGAAGAACATGAGGAAGCAGACACGAAAATAGTGTATCATGCGTGTAGAGTCGACGATAATGCAACTGTTATGATCCGCTGCTCTGACACTGATGTATTAATCATTATGTTAGGAAATATGGAACATGTAAAATCAAATGTTAAAATATGGATGCATGCACTGGCAATAACCATCGGTATATTAATGTAAGTTCGTTATTCGAAAAACTGGGGAAACAGTTATGTTCAGCGGTGCTGGCTTTTCATGCTTTAACAGGTTGCGATTTCAATCCCTCATTATATAAAAAAGGAAAAAATCGTCCCTTTAATATTTTAAAAGCATCGACAAAATTCATGACGTCACTAAAAGATGTAGGCGAATTTCCATCATGTCTACAAACATTTCCGGCAATAGAAGAGTTCGTTTGCAACATATACAGCTCGAAGAAATGCAGAGATATCAACCTCTCCAGATTAGAAATATTCACCAAAAATTATAAGTTCACCGATACGGATGATATTTTCCGCATCATCACATCAAACTTCGATGCTTCGATCCTTCCACCTTGCAAAGATGAACTCCAACAAAACTTACTCCGGACAGCATACATTTCTTCCATTTGGCGTCACGCTCACCTATCGAATCCAACCAATTTAACACCTGTAGGCCATGGATGGGAGGAAATCGAGGGCAGATATACTTACAAGTGGTTTCATGGTTACCAGTTGTTGGCGACAATAAACGATAATATCATGGAAGCAGAGCAAGAGAGAAACAAAGATACTGATGAATTTTCAATGTATTCATTTTTTATGGATCATAAAAAAATGAATTTGCGAATAACGTGGGGCTAAATAATAACATAGTCAATATTTCTTTTATTACAGACTCTGTAATAATCATTACCGATTCGGCTGAAGAGAGTCGTATAGTGTGTAACAAAGATGAGGAGGACGATCACTTGGAGCCACTAAATATCGACAACGACGATGTGTTAGACTTTTGTGAGGAAGACGATGACAGTCAACAGTCTATTTCGGAAATATTTAGAGCCGAAAATCAGAATTATGGAACATTCCGAAATAACCGATGCCGTTACCTCATCAAGCACCAGTACTTGCCGTACTGATTAATATTTGTGTAAAATATTGTATCATATAATATATCTAATCCATTTTTTTAAAAAACGCATACAGACTAAAACATTTTTTTATAATTAATTCATTATTTATTTAATATTGGCGACCGAGCGATCGGCCGTGTATAGCATATGAGCACGCATAGCACTTAACCTGCAAGACTCATTTTGTCGATAGATATAAAAATTTCATCTATAATAAAATTGTCCCAAAAAATCTGTCGCCAGCTCCCGTACTATAATTATTATAATTTTAATACGAAAATATTCAAATAAACTTTACCTGTGAAAGAGTGTCAAAAATGTGTGTGGGCGGTACGACAAGATGAGAAGCGAATTAGCAGTGCAATTAAACGCGCGTGTATATCATAAAGCTGAAAAACCTCTTACCTTCTTTTTATCCCTTACTGAGTAAGGGATTAAAGGGGAGCGGGCTTAGCCTATAAAATTACATCCACTACGAACCAACTAATTATTTATTTTTAGAAAATTACAAATGCATAGACTTTGCGTATTAGTAAAGAGCCAGGAAAAAAATAGAAAAATCACAGAATGGCAACTTTTCTTCAGCAGTTTCTGAGCCTCTTTAAAAATAAACAAGTTGCTAAAGGTTGTTGTTTATTTAAGATCTTAAGCCATTCCTTTTTTTTCTTCTCCTAACTTGATGTATCCACTGATGACAAGGTATAATAAACCTTTGACTGTGTTTTCTTCACCTTAGAATGTGGTTAGAAGCAACTAGCTCCTATAAAAATACACAATAATTAAAATAAAATATATAATAAGAATTTTTCTAAATCGCTCTGGTTAATCAGTATATAATGTTCAACTGATGAGACCGACGCCCAAGAGACAAATTTTAATTATCTGAATACTTTATCTTACAGCTCAACTTACAAAACTTATTATCTTTACTACTAGTCCGGGTTTATTCAGTAACAATTTACTTTCTTGCCATTATTATAGATTGTTTTTTTACTTAGTTACTTAAATAATTTTCTTAAAAAGTTTGCTTTAGGTTATTTATTATAAACCCATTCATAGGTCATAACATTAAAAAAATATGGGTCTATTTTTTTGTATTTTTCAGGTCGGTATCAAGCTGGAGTAAGCGCCTTTAAAAATTTGGTTTACGCCATTGGCGGGTGTGACTCCTGGAATTGCCTTGCATCAGTTGAAGTTTACAATCCTGAGGATAATACGTGGGAAGTTTCGAAACCCATTAATACAGCAAGGAGAGGTTGTGGTGTTGCTGTATTCCAGGTAAGTTCGTTAAAGAGATATGCTGAGAATGTGTATATAGTTAATTAACGTCTGGTTTTTCCGGCACATTGTTTTATTACATTACAATTACCAGTTGCTATCTTATGTAATTTTTTCATTAAAAAGTAGATTAAAAATAATTTTAACTAAGCTGCCAATGGTCTTTCAAATTTTGTTTTCATTCAATCACAAATATTTTTTCATTTATATCAGAAAGGATCATCTTTATTTATTTTTAATTTTTTTAGTTTAAATGTATAGATAATAAAAAAAAATTAAAAACGGTTAAAATTAGAACCATATTCATTTTTCAAAATATTTAATGGTTTTAGTTAAAGCCTATTGATTATGTAATTGAGAAACGAATTAAAACGTTAAACTGCAAAGTGATATTAAATTTAGAGGTGTGTTTCCTCATGAGCCGATTAACCACTTTTTGGTTTTGTTTGAAAACTATGCATTTTTGATGTACATGTCTGGTCAGCTCACGTCTTGGGTGTGGAAATCAATGTAACGAATGTACAGTTCATTTTCGGAGCGCAATAGTGAAATTAAATAATTAAGCATCAAAACTTGCTCTTTCAGTAAATTAAGTTACATTTTTATTTTAGTTTTTTTCCTTACAGCTCCTTTCTTCGGAGTTACAAGTAACTAAACGGTGCCTCTGAAAATCATGTTTAATTATTACATTTAAAAGGTGAACGTTTAATCGAAGAACGTGTCTATCGTCCACTGACTTCCCTGTTTATTCGATGGAAAAATCGATGGAATTCTTATAAATGTCTTCCACAAACTAATTTGATTCTTTTAATACTTATGATAATATTAATTTTCTTATATGTTTCGTCTATAAAGACCATAAAATCAAAGAAAAAAAGAAAATCTTTTTAGAGCATCATTTTAATAATGGAAATAGTAAAATATTCTTGAAAACATTTAAAAAAAATAATATTTTTTCAAAGCAAAAATAAAGTTAGTAAAGTAGTTTATCTTGGAACTTATTTAATTTTACGTACCACTAATTAATATTTTTGCTGAAATTCATATAGGCTATGACCAGTTCTTGGTACAAAATCTGAAAGGTTTAATTTGCACATTGTCTCAGAAACTGAAGAGCCTAAGTCTGTAACCCAAATTAAGCCTAAGGCTGTGGGCTGTTGTTGATTAGGTCTTTTCTTTTTCAAATATATTTGTCATCTATTAAATAATTGTAAACCAAATTCTGTATTACCTTCTATATTGAAACGGGCTGATATTGTGACAATTTCGGTGTTGTATAACTAATATTGTAAAAGGTTCAATGACTTAAGGTCCATTTCCATTCTTGCAATATCATCTAAGGTTATGAAATGAGCCCTAAAAAATCAAATTGTAGACTATGTGGAGTCTGAAAGGTTGATTGACGCCCCGCAATCTGGTTTTCAAAAAGGTCACGCCTGTGCGAATGACTTTTTAGATGGAATAGGGGTAATTGTCCTATTCTGGTTCTACCTATTCCAATTATTTATTCCAAAGCATTGGTAGCAAGTAAGGTTTGAAAAACACATTTGTATGTGCATTCAAAAAGGTATAGGAAATCTACGTGCCTTATATAACTCTAGACGTTTTCTTAATCAAAAAACTAACAAAATTTATGCGATTTAATGGTTCTCCCTGTTTTTAACCATTGTGATGTTGTTTATGGTCCTTGTATCCTTAATATTTGTTTCAAAAATCACATTCATGACGTATCTTACTGATGTTAATGATACACGTAATTTGCAATTCAATGGGATCATTATATCTAGACATCAATCCGCAACATTCGAGAGATCTTTTACATATGGTCTAGCTAAAATCTTTGATAGTCTACTTTCTGCCCTTTAAGTCTGCTCTATTCTGCTTTCTCTAACCATATTAAAAATTATGTCTCGTACTTGCTCCAATCTTCTTGATTTAATAGATAATTTTGCAAATTATAATAGCTTGTGTCTACACATCTTATCTTGTTTCATCTTTATCTTATTTTGTTCCTTTCAAATTTGTTATTTGAGGTTTATATCATTATTATGTCATTTTGTTCTTAAGGATGAGTGTATAAATCAGAATAACAAATTATGTTCAATTGCACTCTTGCCTTTGCATTATATACATGTATATACTTGTACTGAGATTTTCATTATTGTATATGTGTTTGTATTATATAGGGTGTTACAAAATTGGGTGAAAATATTTTAAGAGCGTATTGCTGGAGTAAAAATAAGACTTTTTTTTCCTATAAACATGTGTCCTAAAATGCACCCTCTCAGAGCTACAGCCCGCGCAAATTGCTTGAAGAATATAGATTAATAATTTGGAATACTAACTATAGTTATGCATTACATCTTTTGAAAATTTGCAAGTCTTAGTTTTTTTGAGTTCTCTACATTTTTCGTCCCAAAAATGGCCAAAGCTCAGATTCAGGGGAGCTTCCCTTATGATGCCTATATCTTATGTTACCGACATAAGAATTTTGAAAAACTAATACACCGTCTAGTTAGCCATGAAAAAATCTAAAATTATCGTTTCTTGCATTTTTTCGGTACAATTAATTTGATTTGGTAAAAATTAGCAGTCACGGCCTACTTCGTTTTTTCTAATCGGATAGTTTAATCGTGTTAATAATACTCCCTATTTGAGTATTAAAAATGCAAAGAACAAAAATTTAAGACTTTCAAGGCTAACAGGATGATCTTGCTAAATTTTTAATATATATATTATATATCTGTTGAAGTCGATTTTGTTTGGTTATCCAGCTTTTGTGACAATTTTCTGGTTAATGTTTGTCTAATCGACATTTTTAATTTTAAATTTATTAATTTAAAAATTCTATTTTTTACTTAAGTATATAAAACTGTTTATGTTAGTCCGTCAAGGTGCGTAGTATAGTTTATAAAAAGATAGGTCTGTCACCCGAATCACAAACTGTTTAGTTTTTTAAAACAATTTGCAAGGTTTCATCATTAGGAATGTAGGAAGTATTGTAAAGAGAAAAGATCTTAGTTTTGAAAATGACCACGAATTGTTAGTTTAAGGCTGATATAAATAGTTGTAGTTTTGGGTGAATAAATCAGTATTGAATTCTACAATTAAGTGGTTCTTTACTCAACCTATTACGGCCAAGCCACCCTTGCCTGTAAACCTATAGTGAGGCTGCTATAGGGTAATAGGGAATAACAAAGGTTTAAGGAAACCCTTCCTAAATTTTTTCAATGTTTCTAGACCGATTTCTCGCTACTATACAGGGTGTCCCATTAGTGCGATAACGGACGATAGCTCCTTATACAGTGATACAAAAAAAAATTTATACAAAGTTACTTTACTGTCTAAGGTGCATAACATAAAAATATTTTTGGATATACAGGGTGATTCATAAATGTGATACGATACACAACTTTTTTAATTTAAACGGAACACCCTATATTTTATTGCATTTTTGGATTGCTTTAAAAATTCTGCATACCTTTTATCAAGCATCGTCTATACCAAAACTTACCCGTTTGTGAGATAATTAATATTTTATCAAAAAATCGACGTTTGCAGGTCTCCACAAAAACAAAAATAATTCACTCATTTGGGATCCTACAAGCCAAATCTTTTATAGGTTGTTAGTGCATACTTACGCTTACTTTATGGTCCTATAAGAATTTGATAATATTCTACAGGGTGTTCGCAATACTCTATCCAAAACCAAAAAATGTAAACAACCATATCTTATTTTTTTCAAATGGAATGACCCATATTTTTTTATCTTAAAATGTTCAGAATGTGATAAGCTTTCTTTTTTGTTAAGCATGTCCTATACCTATCTGTAATAGTTATCGAGTTTTTTACACTTTTTCCTAATTTCACACTTAAAATCCACAATAGTCGCGTTTTAATTTAAAAGAAGTTTGCTTAGTTGGCCATGGAAATAACAATTGCACAAAAATCAAGCAATTACTTTGACAGAAGATTTAGTGTTGCCAGTTTATCACTAAAGCGAAACATTTTTGCTTTAAAAATGAATTTTTCGAAAGAGGATATGGTGAAAATGATTTACTGTTTGGGTGCAAGTGAGAAAAATTGTTTACTGGCAAGCGTTTATGCACAGAGATATCCGGATGCGGAACGATATCCAAATCGATTGGAATGAAATGCTTGTTATGCAAGCCCTAGTAGAAAATCCGCATGTCTCTTGTAGGCAAATTGAAAGGCAGTTGGACATTAAAAAATCCACTGTTAATAGAGTCACCCGGAAACATAAATTTCATCCATACCACGTACAGCTTGTACAAGAATTAAGCGATCAAGATTTTACTAATCGCCGAAACTTTTGCCGCTGGGCTTTGCATCAAATCCAACTGCAACAGGACTTTTTTGACTTTGTGTTGTTCACTGATGAAGCGACATTCCATAAAAATGAATTTGTAAACCGACACAACTTCCATTATTACAACGATGTAAGTCCAAGGCATGTGATACCACTGGATCATCAACATAGATGGTCACTTAATGTATGGGCTGGTATCATTGGGACAAAGCTTCTTGGACCATATTTCTTTGAAGGGGTAGTGAACGGTCAGAACTCTCTACATTTTTTGCAAAATGAATTCGAAGAAGAGCTGGATGATTTACCGTTACAAACAGTGAGACGAATGTGGCTACAATTAGATGGAGCGCCTCCTCATTTAAGCCGTGTTGTGAGGGCCCATCTTAATGACCATTTTCGAAATAAATGGATTGGCAGGAGAGGACCTGTTCCTTGGCCGGCCAGATCTCCTGACCTCACAAAACTCGAGTTCACGTTTCGAGAGAAACTTTTCTTGTGGGGGTTTGTGAAAAATCGGGTTTATCAAAGGCCTGTTACCACCAAAAACGACATGAAGCAAAGAATTCGGAATGTTTTTCAAGAAGTAACTAGAGAAATGTTACAGAAAGTAAGCAGTTCTTTTGTTAAACGAATTCGTTTGTGTGATCAACACTAGGGTGGACATGTAGAACATTATTTATAGTTTAATGTACATACCTTTTTGGTTTAGTCATTTGTTGTTGTTATTGTTCACAATTTTAATTTTTTTTATTTAAGGCATATTTTTTGTTGATTTTTCGATTAGTTTTAAGATTTTATTATTTGGTAAATTTTAAACAAAATTTCTTTTCTGTACATTTTCGTACCATTAAATTTGTTGTAATTTAATAAAATGCCAAATTTAAAAATTCTTTTCAATCCATACCGTTTACTATTTTTAAAGTTTAAGGTTTAATAAATTGTTTTTTTCAAACGTCTTTAAACGTTTAGCAAAATCTTTATCAGATAATTCTTGCATAATCTGTAGGTACCTACATAAAAACATGTGATTCTGTTAACAGTGGATTTTTGAATTATCTAACTGTGCTTGCCAATAAACAGTAAAGTTACCTCAATTGCATCCAAACAGTTGAAACAGTAAATCATTTTCACCATATCCTCTTTCGAAAAATTAATTTTTAATGCAAAAATGTTTCGCTTTAGTGATAAACTGACAACACTAAATCTTCTGTCAAAGTAATTGCTTGTTTTTGGTGCAATTGTTATTTCCATGGCCAACTAAGAAAAATTCTTTTAAATTAAAACGCGACTATTGTGGATTTTAAGGGCGAAATTAGGAAAAAGTGTAAAATACTCGATAACTGTTACAGATAGGTATAGGACATGCTTAACAAAAAAGAAATCTTATCACATTCTGAACATTTTAAGATAAAAAATATGGGTCATTCCATTTGAACAAAATAAGATATGGTTGTTTACATTTTTTGGTTTTGGATAGAGTATTGCGAACACCCTGTAGAATATTATCAAATTCTCATAGGACCATATAGTAAGTGTAAGTATGCACTAACAACCTATAAAAGATTTGGCTTGTAGGATCCCAGATGAATGAATTATTTTTGTTTTTGTGGAGACGTGCAAACGTCGATTT